>NC_042957.1:37162356-37770134 GCF_901001165.1 Salmo trutta | reverse complement strand
CTTTGCCACTTGTTATAGACCCCCCTCAGCCCCCAGCTGTGCCCTGGGCACCATATGTGAAATGATTTCCCCCATCTGTCTTCAGAGTTCATACTGTTAGGTGACCTAAACTGGAACATGCTTAACACCCCAGCCATCCTAGAATCTTAACTAGATGCCCTCAATCTCACACAAATTATCAAGGAACCTACCAGGTACAACCCTAAATCTGTAACCATGTGCACCCTCTTAGATATCATCCTGACCAACTTGCCCTCTAAATACACCTCTGCTGTCTACAACCAGGATCTCAGCGATCATTGCTTGCGTGCGTAATGGTTCTGCGGTCAAACGACCACCCCTCATCACTGTCAAACGCTCCCTAGAACACTTCAGCGAGCACGCTTTTCTAATCGACCTGGCCCGGGTATCCTGGAAGGATATTGACCTCATCCCGTCAGTAGAGGATGCCTGGTTGCTCTTTAAAAGTGCTTTCCTCACTGTCTTAAATAAGCATGCCCCATTCAAAAAATGTAGAACTAAGAACAGATATAGCCCTTGGTTCACCCCAGACTTGACTCCCCTTGACCAGCACAAAAACATCCTGTGACGTTCTGCATTAGCATCGAATAGCCCCCGCGATATGAAAGTTTTCAGGGAAGTCAGGAACCAATATAGTCAGTCAGTTTTTTAAACAGAAATTTGCATCCTGTAGCACTAATTCCAAAAAGTTTGGGACACTGAAGTCCATGGAGAATAAGAGCACCTCCTCCCAGCTGCCCACTGCACTGAGGATGGGAAACACTGTCACCACCGATAAATCTACTATAAACGATAATTTCAATAAGCATTTTTCTACAGCTGGCCATTCTTTCCACCTGGCTACCTGTTACGGATACAAGTGTGTATCCTGTGTGTTTCGTTTCTCTCCTTCTCCTCCTCACAGGTGATAATCATCAGTCCCCAATCAGTCATCAATCAGTCCCCAATCAGAAGACACCTGCTCCTCTTCCCTCACCCAATCACAGTCCCTTTCCCTTGGTTTAAAACCCCAGTCAGTTGCCTTCTCTCTCTAGCTCATTCTCACTCTGTGATCAATCTTTGTGTTCATTCTCGCAATCGCTCTGTGTTCAATCTATCTCTCTCTCTGTGTCCCTCTATCTCTGTATTGATCTCTTTTGTTTTTGCAACTACATGTCACATTTGTCCGGTAATCCTGTGAGTATTGTTTTGTTGTTTGACTGTTTGTTTGGTGGGAAAAGGGGGTACCAAGACAAGTCGCCCATGGGCATACATTACCCGTAGGAATACTTTGTCTAAGTACCCTAGTTAGAACTGGGCGGACCACCCTCTGTATTTTTGGTTAGTTAGCTAGCTGTTGTGGAAATAGGCTAGTCTAGCTTAGGGGTGTTTTTGATTATTGTTTCTTTGCTTGGGTCCAGCTCAGCCCCTTTTCTCACACCGCTTTACCGTGTGTTTAAAATAAACCTTTTGAGTTTGACGGTAGATTTCAGTTGTCTGTGGTTTTTGGTTCTCACTGTTCTTTCTCACTATTATAATTTGCATGATTTGTTACGGGTCTCGTATCCATCCCCCCTAGACTGCTGGGCCAAAGGGATTCGTAACACTACCCCTACCCCGGCCAACATCTCAGCACCCCCTGCAGCAACTTGCCCCCCCCCCCACCAAAACCCAGACAGCTGATGTTCTGATAGAGCTACAAAATCTGGATCCCTACAAATCAGCTGGGATAGACAATCTGGACCCTCTCTTACAAAAATTATCCACCGAAATTGTTGAAACCCCTATTACTAGCCTATTCAACCTCTTTCATATCGTCCGAGATCCCCAAAGATTGGAAAGCTGTTGCGGTCATCCCCCACTTCAAAGGAGGAGACACTCTAGACCCAAACTGTTATAGACCTATATCCATCCTGCCTTTCTAAAATCTTCGAAAGCCAAGTTAAAACAGATCACCAACCATTTCGAATCCCACCGTACCTTCTCCACTATGTAATCTGGTCTCAGATGCACCTCAGCCATGCTCAAAGTCCTAAACGATATAACCGCCATCGATTAAAAGACAGTACTATGCAGCCGTCTTCATTGACCTGGCCAAGGCTTTCGACTCTGAATCACCGCATTCTTATCAGCAGACTCAATTGCCTTGGCTTCTCAAATGACTGCCTCGCCTGGTTCCCCAACTACTTCTTATAGAGTTCAGTGTGTCAAATCGGAAGGCCTGTTGTCCGGACCTCTGGCAGTCTCTGTGGGGGTGCCACAGGGTTCAAATTTCAAGCATACATCTGCATATATCATTTATGTCGCTCTTGCTGCTGGTGATTCTCTGATCCACCTCTACGCAGACGACACCATTCTGTATACATCTGGCCCTTCTTTGGACACGGTGCAAACAAACCTCCAAACGAGCTTCAATGCCATACAACACTCCACCCGAGGCCTCCAACTGCAAGTAAAACTAAGTGCATGCTCTTCAACCGATTGCTGCCCGCACCCTCCCACCCGACTAGCTCTGGACGGTTCTGACTTAGAATATGTGGACAACTACAAATACCTAGGTGTCTGGTTAGACAGACACGTGATCACAGTCAGAACAGGTGATGCGCTCACGCATGTTTCAGTGTTACTTGCCTTGAAGCGAGCATAGAAGTTATTTAGCTCATCGGGTAGGCTCGTGTCACTGGGCAGCTCTCGGCTGTGCTTTCCTTTGTAGTCTAATAGTTTGCAAGCCCTGTCACTTCCGACGAGTGTCAGAGCCGGTGCAGTAAACTTGTTCATCTTCTCAGTAAATAAACAGATGCACTCGTACAGTAGTGTATTGATATGCTTTCAGTAAAAACACTGCAAATAAAATCTGAAAAGTTTTTCCTGTATTCAGAGAACAATTACCAGTGAAAACATGAAATCAGATGTCAAGATTACAAAAACAGGATTTCACAGGTCTAAAATAAAAATGGTACTAAGAGGTGCAAATATGGAAAATGACATAATTACCCTAAATTAATAATCAGCATTTCAGGTAAATCACATTCATCAATGTTACATAATCACCAAATTACACCCTTAACGAACACCATCAGTGGCATGTTTTCAATTCAACTCTCCCCTACTTTTCATAAAAAACAAAGCAAAGTCACACTCCTCATAACCCTCTTCCTTGAACAGAAATGGACATTTAATGAAAGAAACAACGATACAAAAATAGTTGTCGTTTTTAGTTCATGTAACCTTGTTTGTCTAGTTTATTTTGTTCAAAAGACCCATCTTTACCAATACATTTGTCCTTCAATCAACTAGCCACTCCCACAAAGAATAGACCCAAACAAATTATAGGCTTGTCTCCCCGCCTATAGATCACTGTCGCCGTTCGAATACTTTCCTCCCTTCCCTGGAGTAATCAATGATCAGATTCAGTTGAATTGGTGAAAGCAATAGGTTGATAACCTTGCTTTCATCTATCCAATCACTTCTAGATCTGTGATTATCTCAAGGGAGGGTGAATGCACGTTGTGTATTCTAAAAGGGCCACTGTCCCCCTCCCTCTATACAACCTCTGCCAAAAAGCCAAGGCCCACCCACCCCTTGTGCAGGATGAAGTTGCCCCTATGTACTGGTCCCGAATCAGTTTGGGCTTGTCATTTCCTAGTGGTTTTCATTTCAGGGTGGAGTAAACTGATCCTAGATCTGTACAAAGGGGACAACCTCTCAGCTCCTTCCCTTCCTGTCTTTACTTCCCAGCTTGTTGGGCTTGACGCCGCAGCAGCACGTAGATCTTCTCCTTGATCCAGTCTTTGTTGTACGGCTGGTATGTCTGAGTGTCCGCCCGGTATCTGGATGGAGAGGAAGTGGTTCGTATTCATTAGACACCAAATGCAAGAAAAAAATAATACATTTGGGAGGGAATACCTGGGGTCTCTTCACTAGGAACAAAGCATAACGAAACGGGGAGGGACCTACCCTAAATTTGTCCAATAGAAACTCTCGTTGTCATTGCAAATTGCCACTGTTTGAAAGGGTTTGGACTAATGATTACACTCATTAAATTGTCCAATAAGAAACACTAGTTTTCTATTACAAAACATTTTGAATACGACCCAGGAGAGACATGTCATTAACATAACTTTGTTCTCATGAGATGAAGCCTTAAGGTCAAATAGCCTACTGGACCTCATTATTACTGGGGTGAAAACAGAAGGCAATTCTTAGTCCCAATCTAAATTTGACCCCTAGCCCCCTAAACCTTGGCCACTTTTGACAGCTCCTCAGAGCTGTGAAATGACAGGATAGAACAGGGTTGTATTCACTAGGAACGAAACGGGGAGGGATAACCTGATAAAGGCTTGTATTCATTTTACATTGCAAACCGTATTGCTACAGTGTGGACTAATGAATACAATACTGCAGTATAGTATTAGCTCGATTAGCACTCTAGTAAGCAAGGTGAAGTTTAGGCTACACCATTAGGTGTAGCATGCTAGCTGTTCCTGTAGACTTCGTCATTGCACTAACACTAATTAGCAATGGCCCCAGAAACAACCTTAAACTTCCTTCAAACTGCAGGCAGAGACATAAAAATGGTATTGCACTATCCCTTTAACAGTGAGGTTGTACAGTACTACTTACACTAAACAGCTGAGGTCTGCCAAATCGTCAATGAAGTCAAACAGCTGGCTGATGTCATATGTGATGGAGGGACTGTTGGGGTTCATCCTCTTCAGGTGCTCCTCATACATTTTACACACACCTGGATTAAGAGGGACTCCGGGTGAGACATAGAACTACATGTGAAAATACTTAAGTTGAGGACAAAACACCTCGCCGACAAACTATTAAAAGCAGCGTGTGGCTGTGCGATCGTCTGCGGGTGCCGACGAACAGTGACGTTGTAGAATGTCAACATGTAGATAAGGTATCAACTAGATTCTGCCGCAAGCCTTTTTTTTTCTTGAGTGGATGGTCAGGAGGCCAGGAACATAAAATAATTTGGAGACTGCAAATTTACCGCAAGAAGCCCAAACATATATTTGACTAAAACAATTTCAAACCTTGCTTACATTTGTATACGATTACATCTCTTATGTGTGGGAATACTTTGGAACAGATTTCCAAAGTCACTTGGAGCTGATTTGCTTGTGTACAGTCTTATGTCAAACAAATCAACATATTTAAAAACATTTTACTTTAGCGCTGAACTTGTAGGGCCAGATCTGCGGGCCGCCAGCTGGGGACCCTGGTGTAGATGTTCTGGTCAGAGTTGATTTGACGGCCACCTGCTGCTTTTAACCATTTGTTGGCACATTGAGCTTTATTTTTTACACTAGGGTCGTGTTCAAAAGGGCACACTGTAGCAAAATGGCAACGTTAGCTAGCTAAGCTCATGTGCAGAAACATCATCTGATCTAACAGTTGTGTCGCGCATGTGCAGGTCGTCAAATCAAAGGCATTCCTTTGCTATAACGTAGTTTTTGATGAAAGTCTGTCGTTTTCACAAGGTTGTAGTAATGACATGCTCAGCTACGTAAGACATTGGCTCAAATCTAGGTTGTGCCTTTAGATTGTGAAAATTAACAAATAAGGACAAATTTAACTTCTACCATCCACTTCCCAAACCACGGTCTGGTCTGTTTCTCGAGGCATTCCCAGAAGTATTAGCCAGTTGGAACTATTAGTTTAAAAACTGTTGCACTCTGTCTGTATATTGACTCTCACCCTCCATGCATTCGTTGACTGACTCGTAGTCGGCATATGTTCTCCCCTCTGGTCTCTTTGTTGGCTGGACAAGCAGAATTGTGTGTGACTGCAAAGCAGAGAAACAAGAAGAGTTATCACAGACTACGGCTGACCCCAACTGGTCGATTGTTTGGTCGTAGGTCGACCGAGATTGTTTAGTCGCGCAATAACACACTGCGCCCATCTCAGTGAACTAATCCATTGCAGAGGCCTAGACTAAAAGCTAATTTTTGCTTGATTCGATAATGTGGTTGGAGGCTTCATATGGAGGGTATGACGCAATTGCAAAGCCAACAGAGGCATACAGAGGCCAGATCGAGCTCTGTACCGCATCGCATGCGCCTCCCAAATTTTGAAACAATGCGGAGGGCTCTGTATAGCTACGCATTGACATTTGTATTTATTATGGATCCACACTAGAACTCTTCCTACGGTCTGGCAAAATTAAAGCAGTTATACAATTGTAAAAACATAATACATTTGTTACAGAATTCACAACACACTACATGTGTGCCCTCAGGCCCATACTCCACTACCACATATCTACAATGCAAAATCCATTTGTACGTGTGTGTATGCTGCGTATGTTATGTTTGTATGCATGTGTCTGTGCCTGTTTGTTACTTCAGTCCCCGCTGTTCCATAAGATATATTTTTACCTGCTTTTTAAATCTGATTCTACTGCTTGCATCAGTTACCTGATGTAGAATAGTGTTCCATGTTGTCATGGCTCTATGTAGTACTGTGCGCCTCCCATAGTTTGTTCTGGACTTGGGGACTGGGAAGAGACCTCTGGTGGCATGTCTTGTGGGGTATGCATGGTTGTCCGAGCTGTGTGCTAGTATTTTAAAACAGACAGCTCGGTACCTTCAGCTTGTCAACACCTCTTTCAAATAATGAGTTAGTAAATCTCTCTTCCACTTTGAGCCATGAAAGATTGACATGCATGTCATTAATGTTAGCTCTCCATGTACTTTAAAGAGCCAGCTGTGTTGCCCTGTTCTGAGCCAAATGCAATTTTCCCAAGTCCCTTTGTGGCACCCGACCACACGACTGAACAGTAGTTCAGGTGCGACAAAACCAGGGCCTGTTGGACCTGCCTTGTTGAGTGTTAAGGCAGAGCAGCTCTAAGTGTTTCAGTCGCTGTAGTAGCTGACGTGTATAGTGTTGAGTCTTCCGCATACATAAGACACTCTGGCTTTACTCAAAAGTCAGTGGCATGTCATTAGTAAAAATTGACCGTAGCTCTCTCTGTCTGACTGCAGCGACCGTGCAAATAGCAGGCCCGGAATGAAGCATGACTAGTAGTGATTTAATGACGCTTTGGACATATTGCAGCCTCTGGGTCACACAGAGACAGGCCGTTTGCGGGGCCTAAACAGCTACCCCGTCGAATTCCTGCTTCTATCTGGATTATGTTTGAAAGGCTTCCATTAAAAGACACCCTTTGTGTTCTGTTAGACAGGTAACTCTTTATCCACATTATAGCAGGGGGTGTAAACCCATAACACATACAATTTTGATCGATAATGTCAAAAGCTGTACTGAAGACATGATTGGTTGACGGTAGGTGGGGCCGATACATCCTGTATAAACAAACTCACTTCCTTGACAACAGCGCTGCACTGCTCTGCAAAGTGCAATAATTGTGAATGCCCTGACTTTAGTTGAGGCCATATCACCGTAAATGCTGCATGGCCAATGCAGACGTCGGATTGACCATGTGCCCAGATGCACTTCTCTCTCCAGAATGCGCTCTCCCGCAAATTTTTGCACATTCATTGTTTCATAAATTCATTGTGTGAATTGTTTGCGTTTGATTGTTAGTGTCTATAAATTCGCCATTACATCACCAGTAGGACATTTACTGTTAATTCCTAATCTACAATGTTTTACTTTGGTTACGGTCATTTCTTTTAATGCATTTATTAGAGTTTTTAGAGTGCTGGTCCTGAAGTTGACATTTCTATCACCAGACACACGCCGCAAAACAATATAAATACCTGCTGACTTCAGCTAGTATGCATGCACACGTGTTTGCTCATGACTGAAGGCACGAACACAACACTTAAGTACATGCACACATGGATTTTTGTATCAATTTTTGACCATCTGAAGGACCAACACCACAGCAGGTAAAGTTCAAATTTCATTTTATTAAACATTCTTGCTCGAAATGAACATTTAAGATTTTGCAGTCATTAGTTTCCTGCTGTATATGCCAATTAATTGTGTATTACAGCCTGATTAAGTCAGACTAGGACTGTATCAACCGTGTACTAATGAAAAAAATGTATACCAAAAGATAGTTTGAGCGGCTTTTCCCTTTAACATGACCTACCTAATAATGCACAGGCTAACATTAGTAGCTACATTTAGCTCATACCATTAGACAAATTAGCAACTATAGTAGTTGCTAGTAAGGTCGCGAGCTCATGCCAGAGCCCTGTGGCTCGGGCTAGTGCTAGCCACAGTAAGCTATCTTAGCAAAAGCCAAATGATTGAATAAAAGTGTATCTTACAATATATGAGGAAAAACCCCCATAAACAATCACTCTTACCATGTTTGTTCTGGTGTCCAAGCTAGACTTGCAGATTCAGTGTTTAATTTGCTGTTATATTGCTTTTCTATCCCCGTGCAATGCAGCTGTTAAGGAAAGAAAGGAAGTAGAGGGAGATTCTTTTCCGGTAGAAAAGGTCAACGTCTACTTCAAAGTAAAAGCACCAATTTGTAAAAAGCGTTTTTTACCTTTTTTATTTAACATTGATAAACTGGGGTCAGTCTCAATGTAAAAAGGTAGTGGTGTAAAAAATACTACTTAAGTAGTTTTTTGGGGTATCTATACTTTACTTTACTATTTATCTTTTTGACAACTTTTACTTCACTACATTCCTAAAGACAATGTACTTTTTACTCCATACATTTTCCCTGACAACCAAAAGTACTCCTTACCTTTTGAATGCTTAGCAGGACAGGACAATGGTCCAATTCACACACTTATCAAGAGAATATCCCTGGTCCTGATCTGGCGGACTCACTAAACACATGCTTTGTTTCTAAATTTTGTCTGAGTGATGTGTGCCCCTGCCATCTGTAAAAAAATAACAAACAAGAATAGTGTCATCTGGTTTTCTTAAAAATGAATTTTAAATTATACTTTTAATTTTGCTACTTAATTATGTTTTAGTAATTACATTTACTTTTGATCCTTAAGTATATTTAAAACCAAATACGTTGTCTATTTCTCAAGTAGTATTTTACTGGGTGACTTTTACTTTAGTCATTTTCTATTAAGGTATCTTTACTTTAACTCAAGTATGAAAATTGGGTACTTTTTCCACCACTGTAAAAAGGAAATAAATAGTGTATGATACAAGAAGGACACCATGATTCAACAGATTTGTTCAGTTTATTGATGTCAAAGTAAACAATGACAGAACAGAGAATTGGTGCAGGTCAGATTTTGGAAGATATTCATTAACAGATTAAAAAAGTAAATCATATTGCTTCATATTTCTCTTTTCCCCTGTAAGGACACGGTGTGTGTCACTGAAACTCATTCTTCTTGTGTCTCTTAAGACCGGACACGGTATGCCCTCGCCCTTGTGCTCACCCTCACGTTCCGTGTGTGTGGGGATGCCACTCTCGGTGTCTCGACGGCACCACCACACTTCCTTTGGCAATGGTCCCTGGAGACAAAGTTGTTGGCATTGCCCTGGCATCCGCCGAACCAGAACTGGGTGCAACTGCCAGTGGCTGAGTTGTAGTAGAAGCGGGAAGTCCAACTGGCACAGGGTCCAGCATCATGTGACAGGGAGCACATATGGCCAGACTGAGCAGGAGCGGAGTGGTCCTAGAGAGTAAGAGAGAGCTGTGAATGATCTGAGAGACAAGGCAAGAAGGGCCTTCTATGCCATCAAAAGGAACATAAAATTTGACATACCGATTAGGATTTCGCTAAAATACTAGAATCAGTTATAAAACCCATCGCCCTTTATGGTTGTGAGGTCTGGGGTCTGCTCCCCAACCAATAATTCACAAAATGCATGCAGAATTCTGCAAAAATATCCTCCGTGTACAACGTAAAGCCAAATAATGCATGCAGAGCAGAATGAGGACGATACCCGCTAATTATCAAAATCCATAAAAGAGACGTTAAATTCTACAACCACCTAAAAGGAAGCAATTCATACCTTCCATAACAAAGCCATCACCTACAGAGAAATACAACTGGAGAGGAGCCCCCTAGGCAAGCTGGTCCTGGGGCTCTGTTCACAAACAGACCACACAGAGCCCCAGGACAGCAACACAATTAGACCCAACTAAATCATGAGAAAACAAAAAGATAATTACTTGACACATTGAAAGAATTTACCAAAAACAGAGCAAACTAGAATGCTCTTTGGCCCTAAACAGAGAGTACACACTGGCAGAATACCTGAAATCTTTGACTATGTACAGACTCAGTGAGCATAGCCTTGCTATTGAGAAAGGCCGCCGAAGGCAGACCTGGCTCTCAAGAGAAGACTGAGAGCACACTGAGCTACACTTCCTAACCTCCTGCCAAATGTATGACCATATTAGAGACACATATTTCCCCTCAGATTACAGAGACACACAAAGAATTTGAAAACATATCCAATTTTGATAAACTCCCATATCTATTGGGTGAAATACCACAGTGTGCAATCACAGTAGCAAGATATGTGATCTGTTGCCACAAGAAAAGTGCAACCAGTGAAGAACAAGCATTGTAAATACTACCTATATTTAGTTTATTTATTTTCCCTTTTGTACTTTAACTATTTGCACATCATTACAATACTGTATATATAAATAATAGTTAGACATTTGAAATGTGTTTCTTCATTTGGAACTTTTGTAAGTGTAATGTTTCCTGTTAATTTTTGTTGTTGTTTATTATCCATTTCACTTGCTTTGGCAATGTAAACATATGTTTCCCATGCCAAGAAAGCCCTTACATTTAATTGGAAAAAGACTGGTTGAGAGAGATGGAGAGCCATATTTCAGTTTATTAATTTTCCATTTTGTACTTTAACTATTTGCACATCTTTACAACACTGTATATAGACCTGATGGCATTTGAAATGTCTTTACACTCACAGAAGTTCTAAAATAATGTTAATTTGTATTGTTTATTTCACTTTTGTTTTATTTATTATCTACTTCGAGAGAGCTTTTCCAATCTAAAGGATGGATAGACTGCTTTTGATTGTGAAAGAAAAAGAGTGGTCTTGACATAATGGGTAGTGGGCAGCTCTTACTGCAAGTGGGTGGTAATCAGGACATCCTGCCCTTCTATGACCCTGAGCAGGAGTCACCCCATCCAGACAGCAGCCGTACCTGACAACCAGAGACGAACACAGGTAAGATATATATATATATATATATAGGGTAGACAACAAACCGATAGCTGTTATGGAAAGGCACAAAGGTAGGTGAGACAGAAACATGGACTCAGACAGCATCCATGAATGTGAATGTCACTAGTTGGACTGTCCAAGTAAAAAAGTTGTGTCATAATCAACCTGTGCATGCCATGTCTGTTTTACACAATTATCGCTATCTTAAAGTTATGTAAAGTTGCACCCAACTGAACAGATGCCACCTAGGTCTTACCGGGTGCGTACGCAGTCATCTGCAGGACATTCCTCTCCTCTATGCCCACCAGAGGACGTGTGGCCATCGGGGCAGCAGCCGTAGTATGACTGGGAGCAGTGAGGACCAACCACAGCGGTGGAATAGGGGTTGTACACTGTGTTAGTGGCTAGAGAGAGCAAACAGACATATGGCTAAATGTTTAGATAATCTATACAAATAGCCTATATACTTAATGTACCTATAGTCTCAACATCAACAGTGAAGAGGCGACTCCAGGATGCTGGCTTTTGCCGAAGCAGAGTTGCGAAGAAAAAGCCATATCTCAGACTGGCCAATAAAAGATTAAGTTGGGCAAAAGAACACAGACACTGGACAGGGGAACTCTGCCTAGAAGGCCAGCATCCCAGAGACGCTTATTCACTGTGGATGTTGAGACTGGTGTTTTGCGGGTACTATTTAATGAAGCTGCCAGTTGAGGACTTGTGAGGCGTCTGTTTCTCAAACTAGACACTAATGTACTTGCCCTCTTGCTCAGTTGTGCACTGGAGCCTCCCACTCCTCTTTCTATTCTGGTTAGAGCCAGTTTGCGCTGTTCTGTGAAGGGAGTAGTACACAGCGTTGTACCAGATCTTCAGTTTCTTGGCGATTTCTCACATGGAATAGCCTTAATTTCTCAAAACAAGAATAGACTTTCTCCTGAAACTCGTCAGTCTTTCTTTCTGACCATTTTGAGCCTGTAATCGAACCCACAAATGCTGATGCTCCAGATACTCAACTAGTCTAAAGATGGCCAGTTGTATTCCTTCTTTAATCAGCACAACAGTTTTCAGCTGTGCTAACATAATTGCAAAAGGGTTTTCTATTGATCAATTAGCCTTTTAAAAATTAGCTAACACAACGTGCCATTGGAACACAGGAGTGATGGTTGCTGATAATTTGCCTCTGTACGCCTATGTAGATATTACATAAAAAAATCTGCAGTTTCCAGCTACAATAGTTATTTACAACATTAACAATGTCTACGCTGTATTTCTGATCAACTTGATGTTATTTTAATTGACCAAAAAGGTGCTTTTCTTTAAAAAACAAGGACATTTCTAAGTGACCCCAAACTTTTGAACAGGAGTGTAGATGGATAAAAATGTACATTTTACATGTTTTGAGGGTGTTTATTTTTGCTATCGTATATTTAGGAATGCGATAGTTATGTTTAGCCAGAGAGTATATTTTCAGATGTTGATATACCACTTTGACTGGTGGATCCTGTCTTGTCTATGTAGTTATACTTTTTTGATGGATTACAACACTGTCTAGACAGAGAATGGGACATACTATAAGAGAGGTGTGTTTTAGCATAAGATAGAAAGGTTCATTTTCAAATTCTTGTTTTGCTAAGCTATTTCTGTCTCTACCTTAAAGCCAGGATATGCATATAATTGGTACCATTGGAAAGAAAACACTTTGAAGTTTGTAGAAATGTTAAAATAATGTAGGAGAATATAACACAATAGATTTGGTAGGAGAAAATCCAAAGAAAAACCAACCTGAATTTCTCTTTTGAGAGAGTGACCATCCTCTTACAATGGCAAGTATAAGAGCATACTAAAATGAACTCCCAGGATGCAATTCCTATGGCTTCCACAGGGTGTCAGCAGTCTATGTTCAATGTTTCATGCTTGTAACTTCCAAAACGAATAAGAAATATCAGATTTAGTACAGGGACACAGTCTTGGAAATGTATGTTTGCACGCGCTAAGACAGGACGCACCTGCTAAAATCTGTTTCCTTTCGAACATACTTCTTTCCGTTAGAAATATTATAGTTTGATTACATTTTAGGGTATCTGAGGAGTAAATAGTATTTTGACTTGTTGAAACAAAGTTTATGGGTAGATTTTCGGATTCCTTTCTCTGCATGTTGAACGAGTCAATTACTCAAATCGATGGCGCCAACTAAACAGACCTTTTGGGATATGAAGAAGGATTTTATCTAACAAAACGACACTACATGTTATAGCTGGGACCCTTTGGGTGACATCATAGGAAGATTTTCAAAAAGTAACTGAATATTTAATCGCTATTTGTGAATTTATGAAACCTGTGCCGGTGGAAAAATATTTTGATGTGGGGCGCCGTCCTCAAACAATCGCATGGCATGTTTTCGCTGTAATACCTACTGTAAATCGGACAGTGCAGTTAGATTAACAAGAATTTAAGCTTTCAACCGATATGACACTTATATTTACCTAAATGTTTAATATCCATAATTTTTATGATTATTTATTTGAATTGCGCGCCCTCCAGTTTCACCGGAAGTTGTCCCGCTAACGGGACTCCTAGCCCTAAGAAGTCTTTTAATTATCCCAAGTCAATCTACACACATATGATTATAATTACGCACACAAATTGATACACATGCCCATGCATGCATAGAGACAAAAACATCCCTAACGCACACTCGTACCTGAAGGGTCATAAGGCACATATCCTCTCAGAGTGCTGTCATGTCCTGTTGGGTCATGGACACTTGGTACACCTAAACAGAGAGAGACAATGATACATGAATAGAAACCCCCCCCCCACACACACACACACACACTGAACAAAAATATAAAAGCAACATGCAACAATTTCAAAGGTTTTACTGAGTTACAGTTCATAGAAGGAAATCAGTCAATTGAAATATATTAATTTGGCCTTACTCTATGAATTTCACATGACAGGGCAGGGGTGCAGCCATGGGTGGGCCTGGGAGGGTATAGGCCCACCCACTGGGGAGTCAGATCCAGCCAATTGGAATGAGTTTTTCCTCACAAAAGGGCTTTATTACAGACAGAATGGATTATCTTGGCAAAGGAGAAATTCTCACTAACATGGATGTAATCAAATTTGTGCACAAAATTTGAGAGAAATAAGATTTTGGTGTATATAGAACATTTCTGTGATCTTTTATTTCAGCTCATTAAAAAACATGGGACCAACACTTTACAAGTTGTGTTTATATGTGTCCAGTAAGTACGTATATACAGTACCAGGCAAAAGTTTGGACACACCCACTCATTCAAAGATTTCTTTATTTTACTATTTTCTACATTGTAGAATTAATAGAGAAGACATCAAAACAATGAAATGGCACATATGGAATCATGTAGTTACCAAAAAAGTGTTAAACAAATATATTTTAGATTTCTGATTTGCACACTCTCATTCAACTCTGGGATACTGGTCTTGTAGGCAGAGTTGCAAAGAAAAGCCATATCTCTGTCCAGTGTCTGTTCTTGTGCCCATCTTAATCTTTTCTTTTTTTGGGCCAGTCTGAGATATGGCTTTTTCTTTGCCACTCTTTCTAGAAGGCCAGCATCCCGGAGTCGCCTTTTCAATGTTGATGTTGAGACTGGTGTTTTGCGGGTACTATTTAATGAAGCTGCCAGTTGAGGACTTGTGAGGCATCTGTTTCTCAAACTAGACACTAATGTACTTGTCCTCTTGCTCAGTTGTGCACTGGGGCCTCCCACTCTTCTTTCTATTCTGGTTAGAGCCAGTTTGCGCTGTTCTGTGAAGTAAGTAGTATACAACGTTGTACGAGATCTTCAGTTTCTTGGCAATTTCTCGCATGGAATAGCCTTCATTTCTCAGAACAAGAATAGACTGACGAGTTTCAGAAGAAAGTGCTTTGTTTCTGGCTGTTTTGAGCCTGTAATCGAACCCACAAATGCTGATGCTCCAGATACTCAACTAGTCTAAAGAAGGCCAGCTTAATTGCATCTTTAATAAGCACAACAGTGTTCAGCTGTGCTAACATAATTGCAAAAGGGTTTTCTAATGATCATTTAGACTTTTAAAATGATCAATTTAGCTAATCTAACACAACGTGCCATTGGAACACAGGAGTGATGGTTGCTGATAATGGGCCTCTGTACGCCTATGTAGATATTCCATTAAAAAAAAATTCCGTGTCCAGCTACAATAGTAATTTATAACATCAACCTGTTGGGGCTAGGGGGCAGTATTTTCACGGCCGGATAAAAAAGTACCCGATTTAAACTGGTTACTACTCCTGCCCAGAAATGAGAATATGCTTCTCTTGCCCAGAAACGAGAATATGCATATAGATTTGGATAGACAACGCTCTAAAGTTTCTAAAACTGTTTGAATGGTGTCTGAGTATAACAGAACTCATATGGCAGGCCAAAACCTGAGAAGATTCCATGCAGGAAGTGCCCTGTCTGACAATTTGTTGTCCTTCTGTTGCATCTCTATCAACATTACAGCATCTGTGCTGTTACATGACACTTTCTAAGGCTTCCATTGGCTCTCTAAAGCATTCAGAAAGCGGAATGACGTTTCTCCTGTCTCTGGGCAAAGTACAGCAGCAGAGTTTGTAAGTGGCCTGCCTGGGGACAGTGAGACTGAGATGCGCGTTCACGAGACTTCTCCATTTTTTTCTTTCAGTCTTTGAATGAATACAACGTTGTCCGGTTGGAATATTATCGCTATTTTACGAGTAAAATGGCATAAAAATTGATTTTAAACAGCGTTTGACATGCTTTAAGTACGGTAATGGAATATTTAAAAAAATTTGTCACGAAATGCGCTCGCGCGTTACCCTTCGGATAGTGACCTGAACACACGAACAAAACGGAGGTATTTGGATATAACTATGGATTATTTGGAACCAAAACAACATTTGTTTTTGAAGTAGAAGTCCTGGGAGTGCATTCTGACGAAGAACAGCAAAGGTAATCCAATTTTTCTAATAGTAATTCTGAGTTTAGGTTGCCCCAAACTTGGTGGGTGTCAAATTAGCTAGCCTGTGATTGCCGAGCTATGTACTCAGAATATTGCAAAATGTGCTTTCGCCGAAAAGCTATTTTAAAATCTGACATAGAGTTTGCATAAAGGAGTTCTGTATCTATAATTCTTAAAATAATTTATGTATTTTGTCAACGTTTGTCATGAGTAATTTAGTAAATTCACTGGAAGTTTTCGGTGGGTATGCTAGTTCTGAACGTCACATGCTAATGTAAAAAGCTGGTTTTTGATATAAATATGAACTTGATTGAACAAAACATGCATGTATTGTATAACATAATGTCCTAGGCGTGTCATCTGATGAAGATTATCAAAGGTTAGTGCTGCATTTAGCTGTGGTTTTGGTTTTTGTGACATATATGCTTGCTTTGAAAATGGCTGTGGGATTATTTTTGGCAGGGTACTCTCCTGACATAATCTAATGTTTTGCTTTCGCTGTAAAGCCTTTTTGAAATCGGACAACGTGGTTGGATTAACGAGAGTCTTGTCTTTAAAATGGTGTAAAATAGTCATATGTTTGAGAAATTGAAGTTATAGCATTTTTGAGGTATTTGTATTTCGCGCCACGCGATTCCACTGGCTGTTGACTAGGGTGGGACGCAAACGTCCCACTGGCCCAGAGAGGTTAACAATGTCTACACTGTATTTCTGATAAATTTGATGTTATTTTAATGGACAATTTTTTTTTCTCGCTTTTCTTTCAAAAACAAACATTTCTAAGTGACCCCAAACTTTTGAATGGTAGTGTATATAGACACACACTGGAATTGGACTCACTCTGGGCTTCATGGCAGGCCTGGGTGTTACAGTGCTCCACAGTAGCGGGTTTAGGGTTTGGGGCGCACCTGTCTTCCCCATATGGGTTCTGGTCTATGTCCATACACATTACCCTCCTCTCCCGCACCCCTCCACCACAATTCCTAGAGCACTATATAGGGAGGAGAGAGAGAGCATGATAGATATACACAGAAGTAGGGAAGGATAAGAGAAAATGGTAGGACGTCACCTGTCTACTAAGCACCGGTCCTGGCAACCCATCATTACGCACATCTGGCAACAATCATTACGCACACTTGCGCCCCATCATGAGGCACACCTGGACTTCATCACTTCCCTGATTACTTCCCCTTCATCTAGCACTCCGTTGTGTCACCCATTAGGTAGTATTGTTTCTTGTTTTCATGTTTAGACGCTACTCCTGTTTTTGTATTCACTCCATGGTCTTTCCTATTAAACTCACCGACTGCACCTGACTCCCTGCGTCTCCGTTACAGAATACTACCTCGCAGAATGGAAGAAGTAGCCAACCGAGACCTCTCCTAGATGGTCGGCGAACAGGTGGACCTACACCGCCAACACCACGTGCAGCTGGGTCAACTGGAGACGGCGATGGATGAGGTTCTCTGCGTTCTTCAATGTCTAGATCTTCCTCAAAGGACGTCACCCCCCCCCCCCCCCCCAACGAGCGGAGGATATTCTACAATGAGTCGAACCAGCACTCCAGCCCATTCAACAGCATGCCCAGGTCACAGGTCAGTTTGTCCCTTCCAGACATATATGACCTCAGGTGCAGTCAACTATTTTTCTCATCAAACGGGAGCCCCCACCACCGAGAGGTCCGAGGTTGCCACTGTTATTTCCCTGCTGACTGGGCGGCCGTTGGAGTGGGCTACAGCTATCTGGGGGAGAGGAGAGGAGCTGGATTCCAATGGGAGGTTCATGGCTCTGTTCAGAGGAGACTTCGATCATCCACCGGAGGGCAGAGAGGGGGGTGAATGCCTACTCCAACTACGGCAGGAGGACCAGACTGCTGCTGAGTACGCCCTTACCTTCCATACAGTGGCAGCATTCAGCAGATGGCATGAGCCTGCACTCCGCTCCTTATTGAGAAGCGGATTGTGCGATGAGGTCCAGACGGAGCTGGCATGCTGAGTTGACACCCTCTCATTGGATGCACTCATCACGATGGCCATCCATCTGCATAAACTCCTTCGAGAGTGGTGGCACTCTCATCGCCTCTCTCCCTCCTTCGTTGACCGATCTGAGTAAGAGTCTGAACCCATGGAGGTAGGGGCCACATGCCTCCCCGTGGCTGAGTGACGCCATTGGAGACAGCTGGGGCTCTGTCCTTATTGTGGTCAAGAGAGGCACCAGATTCAACGGCGTCCACTACGTCACAACCCGGGAGCCACTAGAGCAGAGGGACGGTCCCGTGATCACCCGTCTTCTGGGGTAGGTGTGAGTATTCCATCATCACTCCCCACCAAACCCTTTTTAGTACTGATTTCACTAACTGGCTATCCAAAGTGTTGTTCCTACAGCTCTGGTGGACTCCGGTGCCGCTGGGAATTTTATTGTCCAGGCCCTTGGCACCTCCCGGAAAATAACATCATACCCGCTCTCCTTTCCAGTTCAAGCGCTGTATAACTGACCACTGGGATCTGGGACATTCACACACATCACAGGACCACTCACCATCACCGTGGGACCCCTGTACCAAAACAAACTTCCCTTCCTCATCATCCAGGCACCCGTACACAAAGTCAACCTCGGCATCTTGTGGCTCCAACGCCACGACCCCACCATCTCCTGGTTGAGAATGGAGATCACGGCCTGGGCCGTGACCCTGATGTCGGAAGAGAGCCCGGTGGTTGCCCTTCAGGCCGACATCCCGGAGGTTTACCAGGATCTCCGGGAGGTTTTTCCCAAGACCCATGCCACCTGTCTCCCTCCTCATTGCCCCTGGGACTGTGCCATCGACCTGCTAACAGACTATGCGCCTTTGCGCAGCCGCATCTACCCTGTCAGTGGTTGAAACCAAGGCTATGGAGGAAAACATCCAGGAGGCTCTCCAACAGGGGTTCATCTGCCCAGCCACCTCCCCATGCGTCAGCAGGTTTCTTCTTCGTGGCCAATAAGGAGGGGGGTCTTTGTCCATGTATTGACTACAGAGGTCTCAATACCATCATCACCAAGTAGCCCCTCCCGTTGGTGTTGGCCGCCATTGAACAGCTCCGTGGGGCCTGTTTTTTTTTTTTTTTTTTTTTACCAAGCTGGACCTGCGGAGTGCCTACAATTTGATCCGCATCCCGGAGGGGGATGAATGGAAGACGGCCTTCAGCATGATATCTGGGCACTATGAGTACTTAGTGATGCCTTATGGATTAGCCAATGCTCTGTCAGTGTTCCAGGCATTAGTGAATGAGGTGTTTCGGGACATGCTTGGCCGTTAGGTGGTCGTGTATATTAATGATATCCTGATCTACTAGGCCACCTTGGATGAGCATATCGTCCATGTCCGGGTAGTCCTGAAACGCCTCCTGGAGAACCAACTGTATGTCAAAGCGGAGAAGTGCCAGCTTCCTGAAGCTGCCGTCTCCTTCTTGGGATATAGGATCAGCCCGCAGGGAGTTGTTTTGGAGGAGAGGAAGGTAGATGCAGTCAGGTCATGGCCAGTCCCAACCACCATAAAGGGACTACAACGGTTTTTGGAGTCCCCTCAAAGTTTGTCCCCGTAAGTTGGCGTTTAATTCTGCCTACTGAAGGGGTGTTTAACCTCCACCCCATTTCACCACCCAGATCCTATGCTTCCCTTCGTGGTGGAGGTGGATGCCTCAGAAGTGGGTGTGGTGGCCGTCCTGTTACAACTTCAATGTAATCCACAAAAATTGTATCCATGTGCATACTACTCTAGAAAAATGTCTCTTGCAGAAAGGAACCATGATGTCGGTGATCGGGAGCTCCTGGCGGTGAAGTTGGCATTAGAGGAGTGGAAATACTGACTGAAGGGAGCCGCAGACACATTTCTCATCCTCCCCGACCATCGGAACCTGGAGTACATACGGACAGCAAGGCGGCTGAACCCGCGCCAAGCAAGGTTGGCCCTTTTCTTTACCAGATTCAACCCCGCTGCCCACATGAGGCTCCAATGCGCCATCCTCCACTGGAAGGAGCAGGTGGATCGTCACCACAGTGAGGCTCCTGTGTTCCAACCTGGTGATCACGTCTGGCTCCACCAAGAACCTCCCGCTCTTCCTGCCCTGCCGGAAGCTGAGCCCCCGGTTTGTGGGGCCATTCAAAGTGCTCTGGAGGGTCAATCAATGAGGTAACATACAGATTACAGCTTCCCACTAACTACCAGATCTCACCCTCTTTTCACGTTTCCCTACTCAGGCTGGTGGTTCCTGGTTCCCTGGCTGATTCCGTCCCCCATGACCCACCTCCTCTGGACATCGAGGGAAGCCCCGCTTATGCTGTCAGATCCCTTCTGGACTCCTGACGTTGTGGGGTCGGCTCCAGTACCTGGTAGACTGGGAGGGGTACAGTCCAGAGGAGTGGTGTTGGGTTCCGGGGGACGACATTCTAGATCCCAACATCATCTCAGATTTCCACCTTCACCGACCGAACCAGCCCGCTCCTTGCCCTCGGGGCCGTCCCCATGGCCGCCGTCATCCTGCGGCTGAAGCCGTGCATTTGGGGTGGGTGTACTGTCACGTCTACTCCCGCTTTGGTACTCGACGTCGCCGGTCTACTTACCACTGGTCCTGGCAACCCATCATTACGCACACCTGGCAACCACAATTACACACACCTGCGCCCCATCATGAGGCACACCTGGACTTCATCACTCCCTGATTACTTCCCCTTTATCTAGCACTCTGTTGTATCACCCATTAGGTAGTATGGTTTCATGTTTAGACGCTACTCCTGTTTTGTATTCCTGTATCTCCATTACAGAGATGCTACATAAGGGTATAGTACATGGGAGGCTGGTGGGAGGAGCTATAGGAGGACAGGCTCATTGTAATGGCCGGAATGGAGTAAGTGGAATGGTATCAAACATATGGAAACCACGTTTGACACTGTTCCATTGATTCCATTCCAGCCATTACAATGAGCCCGTCCTCCTATAGCTCCTCTCACCAGCCTCCTCTGGTATAGTATCATATCGAACATCCCTTTCCAATTCAAAATGCTTTGTTGACATGACAAAATGACTTGTATGTATTGCCAAAGCAACAATGTGGAACAATTTAACAAACAACTAAATGTATCTCTGTTACCAGTCCGAAGTCATGGACGTGCCAGCTGATGTGGATGTGGCAGGCTGGCTTGCGGCAGGCCTGGACTGCAGGTGGGCGTGCCAGACCACTGCAGGCTTGGTCCCCAAAACGCTCCCCTCCCGCCCCCACGCAAACCACCTCCCTGGTCTGCTGGCCGTCCCCACAGGTCACCGAACACTGGGAATGGGAAATATATAATAGGGAAACTTGGCATCAAAACAAGATCAATGGCTCAATCTTACATTTGACATTTTAATAATTTAGCAGAGGCACTTATCTAGAGCAACATACACTGGAGCAATTAGAGTTAGAGTGCCTTGTTTTAGGGCACATTGACAGATTTTTCACCTTGTCAGCTCAAGGAGTCAAACCAGCAGGGGCGTGTATTCATGGTTGCCATGGAAAGCCAGGCTTCCCCAAATATTTCACCAATGAAAATGTAGCTTTCATCTCTCTGTTTTCAACGTGGCTCAATCTCACCTGAGAAATCATCCGAACAAGGGAAACAGCGCCCCTCTGTCTGTTTGTGTGGCCCATGTATCTGATGCTGTCTGGACCAAAAGAGTATGACGTTGTCGCCATGCATTTAATTGATGCCAGCAAGCATTTAGCCAATCAACGTTGAGCTGAGCTCAACTGTGGGTTGTCCTGACGCAGCAAAACACACCCCAAGAGAGGCCAGTTTGGATTTGTTTTCACACCAATCAAATCACATCGAAAGCAAAATGTCATTTTCAGAAACGTGTTTCTGGTCAGCTTGTGTTGTTGTCCTGCAGAAGCTAGCTTGCTAAAGCAGCCTTTCTAAAGTCATGGATGAAGATGGGGATTTGGACTTGTGGTTTTGACTTAATACTCTGTACAGGCCAATGATTATAACTGTGATTCTGATCTAATCATGAATTCATATATTGTGCCACAGACGATTGAAATTCAAAATGTAGCCTAGATGTAGGCTCATGTTAACTAGCTAACTTAGCTGATTCATTGTTGCCCATGCGAGGAACTTAGGCTAGCAAGCATTTTAACTAGGTATCCTATGACAACAAAAATGAAAAGCGTACTGTATGACAGACCCATAAACATTATGCCAACATGAAGAGAGGATGATGGCATGGTTTTCAACTAGTCTACGCACACTCACACACACACACACACACACACACACACAGAGAGAGAGCGAGAGAGACAGAAATCAGTACCACTGACAGCCACATGATATTTAGGAACATTGATTGGACCAATTTTCTTTAAGGGGTAAATCAGCTTTAATATTGCAGATAGAATGTAGTTTCCATCAATGTAATTGTCTGCATCATTTCCAATCCCCCATATATACAGTACCAGTAAAAAGTTTGGACATTTACTCATTAGTGTTTTTTTGTTGTTTTTTTTACTATTTTCTGCATTGTAGAATAATAGTGATGAATTAACATATGAGATCACGTAGTAACCAAAAAAGTGTATTTTAGATTCTTCAAGGTAGCCACCCTTTGCCTTGATGACAGCTTTGCACACTCTTGACATTCTCCATGAATGTATTTCAATTAACAGGTATGCCTTGTTAAAAGTTAATTTGTGGAATTTCTTTCCTTCTTAACCACTTGTCTTTGTGAGACACAGTGGTGAACTGCTGTGAACTACTGATCTCTGCACGTGTGGTTCCCACTGTGAAGCATGGAGGAGGAGGTGTGATGGTGCTTTGCTGGTGACACTGTCTGTGATTTATTTTGAATTCAAGGCACACTTAACCAGCATGGCTGCACACTTAACCAAAATGGCTACAACATCATTTTGCAGCGATACACCATCCCATCTGGTGTGCGCTTTGTGGGACTATCATTTGTTTTTCAACAGGACAATGACCCAACACACCTCCAGGCTGTGTAAGGGCTATTTAAACAAAAAGGAGGGCGATGGAGTGCTGAATCAGATGACCTGGCCTAAACAATCACCCAACTTCAACCCAATTGAGATGGTTTGGGATGAGTTGGACCGCAGAGTGAAGGAAAAGCTGCCAACAAGTGCTCAGCATATGTGGGAACTCCTTCAAGACTGTTGGAAAAGCATTCCAGTTGAAGCTGGTTGAGAGAATGCCAAGAGTGTGCAATGCTGTCATCAAAGCAAAAGATGGCTACTTTGAAGAACCTAAAATATATTTGGATTTGGTTAATACTTTTTTTGGTTACTACAAGGCAGAGGTGTGGACCCGAGTCACATGACAAATATGATGACTTGTAACTCGACTTTGACTTTAACATCAATGACTCGTGACTTAACTTGGACTTGAGCCTTTTGACTCGAACTAACTTGATACCCTCCCCAAGCCCAAATATTAAAAATTATGCTATTAAAAAAGTGTGCAGGGCATCAACTCTTCATTTAACGGATTACAGTTTGAATTGGACAGCAGCCAATCAAATTGTGCCAGCTGGGAAAAAGTTGCATGTGGCAGTGCAGAGGAACATCGGCGGGTGAATTCAGATGGAGCCCTTGGAAAGATGATACCCAAAATTATTATTTTCGGATATAAAGACTACGCTGTATCAACAAAAAATGGATTGCAACTTGCAAAAAATTACAGACGGAGGTGCAACAACTTTGAACTTTGTTTGACATTTGAAGCTGCACAAAGAACGGTAAATCGTGGCTAATATAGCCGACAGCTAACGTTATATAATTTAGAACTTTGCTAGTGTAGCATGTAGATTAACGTAACGTTAACTCAATTAGCCTCCACACACACAGTTAGTCAGTGCGGGAATGTGACCATTGCACCCAAGATTGAGCTACAACAGGCTAGGCAGTTGGTAGCCTAAATCCTGCCTGATGTTACTGCTGTTCCTAAAACCATTGACATACTTTAGCCTACTGTAACCACACACAGAGAGGGGGTGTGTGTGTTAAGGTTGGTTGATTGTGCACAAGCCAACATCGCCGATTGCGCCCCATAGCAATCCTTGATAGTTGAGCGCTATGAGGGGCTACCCATGTATTTCCATGGAAATATAAAGTTTATTTGGAAAGTAATAAATATCAATATTTTTAAAAGCATTCATAATTGCGAAAGACTTTTATAATGTTCAATTAACCTTTTAAAATGATAAACTTGGATTAGCTAACACAACGTGCCATTGGAACACAGGAGTGATTGTTGCTGATAATGAGCCTCTGTACATCTATGTAGATATTCCATTAAAAAAAGAAGCTGCAGTTTCCAGCTACAATAGTCATTTACAACATTAAAAATGCCTACACTGTATTTCTGACCAATTTGATGTTATTTTAATGGACCAAAAAAAACTTGATTTTCTTTCAAAACAAGGACATTTCTAAGTGACTCAACTTTTGAACGATAGTGTATATTTGAGTTTAACCATAATATTTGTAATATTGTTTGTTCTGTCTTTTCTGGTGGATTAAACTGAAATTGCCACCAACTTTCTATTGCTGTAATCTGAATATGGGGTGAGATTGAAGCCTTTAGTGAGAGGACTAATGCTTTAATATTGAATAATTTCTGCCCTCAAAATTCAAATTCATTATATAAATACATTCAATTTTGTCTGGCTTGCCATTCCAACTAAAATGTAATATTTTTCGCTAGGTGTAGGCAAGGCCATAATCAAATAGGTAAACTGGGATATGACTAAAGAGTTAATCAGGGTGATTTTCCCACAAATATACAGGTATTTTCCTTTTCTATAAAAATGTATTGTAGTGTGATAATTTTCAGGATATGAATACCGAGTATGTCCGCATCACCGTCAGACCATTTTATTGGTAAACTACATGATAATGTAAAAACAAATTGTGATCCAAAACTTAATATAGTACACATATCATGATTTGGTTGTAATCCAGAGAGGTTAGAAAAAAATATCAAGATCCTCTGAGGCTGTGAAAGGATCCAAATTGTGGATTTAAAAGAAAACAACATGAATCCTCAGAATACAGTGACACCTTTGTTTTTAAACCCTGGATTTCTAGCCCCTTGATATTATTGCTACCATTTCGATGGCCATTATAAATAAATATACTGATAGTGGACAGCCTTGTTTTACTACTCTTGACAGTTTAATACTTTCTGAGTAGTAGCCATTATTTACAATTTTACACCTAAGGTTACTATACATAACTTTAACCCATTGTATAAGAGATTCTCTGAAATTGAAATATTCCAGGCATTTATAAATTCCAGTAGTACTTTATCAAAAAGCCTTTTCAAAGTCAGCTATGAATACCAGGCCAGGTTTCCCTGATTTTTCATAGTGTTTTATTGTTTCCAGTATAGTTTGTTGATTGGACTAAATCGTTTTTGGTATATTTAAGTTTGTTTTCACTGTATTAAACTAAGCATACACTGCATACAACCTTGTTGATTTGATGATGTTTCAATGTTTAAGATAAAATGGTGCTGGAATAGCAGAGGCAATGCTCCTGTTGCCTTTGTGCTGACTTGCTTAACTCCATGGTTCTAAATTAGTAGTTGTTTAGTAAACTGTCAAACATTAACTTGCTTGACCATGCTGTAGGCCATGTAACTGTTTATTACATGCAATATTTATTTGCTTTGTTGACTTCACAGGACAGATTTTGCCCTTCCGGTTTTGTGATGAAACAAATGTATGTGTTGAATTTATTCCACCACTGTGTGACTGATGTCTTTTTGTTGTTTTGGCCTTATTGTATATCAAGGTGGCGTATGAACAAATGGGTTATAGAGCAAAAATTGCAATTATCACAACATAGGGTGTAATATGCCTTTTTTTACTGGCTTGGTGGGACAATACCATTATTGCAATACTTGGTAGTATCGTAGCAAGGGAACAAAACACAAAGCGGATTATCTTCACTAGGAAAACAGCCCTAATGTTGGAAACAAACATCATTATGTTGTCATCCAGAGTCACATTTATTTTCCAATCTGTAGCATACAATATTTTGTGTGGTTCTGGTACTGGTACCGACTGACATTTTGGCATATAAATTGATGTGCGAACACTAGATGGAAATGGCTTGCATTGAGCGATAGCCCTGATTGCCACAGACAGTAATATATTTTGTTCGCCTGTGAGGTAGGATGTGAAATCTGAAACTACTTGAGGCTGGGAAACTACTTGAGACTGTCCATCAACTCCTGACTGAACCCTTTGTCACAACCACAGACAAATCCTTACATCTTAACACAGCAGGAGAGAGTGGTTTCATCATTATAGCATATTCAGAGATTGATTTATAGTCATAAATAAAAAAATATTCTTAGATTTTAAACAAAAAAACCCTGTTTGTCATTGATGGATAGGTTTAATATGAAATGAAAGGTGTGTTCTTAGCGAGTTCAGGAAGCCAAAATAGAGCTCGGTGTTGTCACGTCCTGGCCAGTATAAGGGTTAATTAGTATTGTAGTTTGGTCAGGACGTGACAGAGGGTATTTGTTTTATGTGGTTCAGGGTGGTGTGTTTGGTTAAAGGGTGTTTGATTTAGTATTTCTGGGGTTTTGGTTTATAGTCTATGTTTATGTATTTCTATGTGGAGTCTAGTAAGTGTATGTCTATGTTTGGTTAATTGGGGTTGGGACTCTCAGTTGAAGGCAGGTGTTGTCTATCTGCCTTTGATTGAGAGTCCCATATAGTAGGGTGTGTTTGTGTTTGGTATTTGTGGGTGATTGTTCTGTGTTCAGCCCTAGGCTTTGCCAGACTGTTTGTTGTTCGTTCGTTTTGGAGTGTTCTTTTGATGGTTAAATAAAAGTCAAAATGAGCATACACGTACCTGCTGCATTTTGGTCCTCTTTCACCGACGACAACTGTGACAGAATCACCCACCAAACCAGGACCAAGCAGCAGAGGAACGAGGAGGAAGGATGGACATGGGCCGAGTTAAGGAGGAGCATTTCCAGGGCGATGGAAGAGTTTAGGGAGACCGAGAGGCACCCCCAAGAATTTTTTAGGGGGGGGCACAAGGGCTGTTTGACGGGGCAGGAGCTGCCCGCCAGTCAACAGTCGTCGGAGCTGCCCGCCAGTCAACAGTCGTCGGAGCTGCCCGCCAGTCAACAGTCGTCGGAGCTGCCCGCCAGTCAACAGTCGTCGGAGCTGCCCGCCAGTCAACAGTCGTCGGAGCTGCCCGCCAGTCAACAGTCGTCGGAGCTGCCCGCCAGTCAACAGTCGTCGGAGCTGCCCGCCAGTCAACAGTCGCCGGAGTGGCCAGACTGCGCTGAACTGCCGGAGTGGCCAGACTGCGCTGAACTGCCGGAGTGGCCAGACTGCGCTGAACTGCCGGAGTGGCCAGACTGCGCTGAACTGCCGGAGTGGCCAGACTGCGCTGAACTGCCGGAGTGGCCAGACTGCGCTGAACTGCCGGAGTGGCCAGACTGCGCTGAACTGCCGGAGTGGCCAGACTGCCCAGACTGTCCCGAGTGGCCAGACTGCCCAGACTGTCCCGAGTGGCCAGACTGCCCAGACTGTCCCGAGTGGCCAGACTGCCCAGACTGTCCCGAGTGGCCAGACTGCCCAGACTGTCCCGAGTGGCCAGACTGCCCAGACTGTCCCGAGTGGCCAGACTGCCCAGACTGTCCCGAGTGGCCAGACTGCCCAGACTGTCCCGAGTGGCCAGACTGCCCAGACTGTCCCGAGTGGCCAGACTGCCCAGACTGTCCCGAGTGGCCAGACTGCCCAGACTGTCCCGAGTGGCCAGACTGCCCAGACTGTCCCGAGTGGCCAGACTGCCCAGACTGTCCCGAGTGGCCAGACTGCCCAGACTGTCCCGAGTGGCCAGACTGCCCAGACTGTCCCGAGTGGCCAGACTGCCCAGACTGTCCCGAGTGGCCAGACTGCCCAGACTGTCCCGAGTGGCCAGACTGGCCAGACCGCCCAGACTGTCCCGAGTGGCCAGACCGCCCAGACTGTCCCGAGTGGCCAGACCGCCCAGACTGTCCCGAGTGGCCAGACCGCCCAGACTGTCCCGAGTGGCCAGACCGCCCAGACTGTCCCGAGTGGCCAGACCGCCCAGACTGTCCCGAGTGGCCAGACCGCCCAGACTGTCCCGAGTGGCCAGACCGCCCAGACTGTCCCGAGTTGCCAGACCGCCCAGACTGTCCCGAGTTGCCAGACCGCCCAGACTGTCCCGAGTTGCCAGACCGCTCAGACTGTCCCGAGTTGCCAGAGTGGCCCGACTGCCGGGAAAGGCCTGAACCGGAGCCACCTCCTGATATAGGTGGGTTGGGGAGGGGGGGTGTAGCACAGTGCCGTCGTTGACGGCAGCCACCCTCCCTTCCCTCCCTTTAATAGAGGGGAATTTTTTGTTTTGTTGTTTGGGGTTGTTTTTGTTTTTGTTTTAAAGGTGCTTCCGGGGTTAGCACCTTTAAGGGGGGGTACTGTCACGTCCTGGCCAGTATAAGGGTTAATTAGTATTGTAGTTTGGTCAGGACGTGACAGAGGGTATTTGTTTTATGTGGTTCAGGGTGGTGTGTTTGATTTAGTATTTCTGGGGTTTTGGTTTATAGTCTATGTTTATGTATTTCTATGTGGAGTCTAGTAAGTGTATGTCTATGTTTGGTTAATTGGGGTTGGGACTCTCAGTTGAAGGCAGGTGTTGTCTATCTGCCTTTGATTGAGAGTCCCATAATTAAGGGTGTGTTTGTGTTTGGTATTGGTGGGTGATTGTTCTGTGTTCAGCCCTAGGCTTTGCCAGACTGTTTGTTGTTCGTTCGTTTTCGTGTTTTGGAGTGTTCTTTTGATGGTTAAATAAAAGTCAAAATGAGCATACACGTACCTGCTGCATTTTGGTCCTCTTTCACCGACGACAACTGTGACAGGTGTAGCGTTCACAGCGGTGGGGGCAGATGTTTTGATCAAGAGAGACCTTAAGAAAATATGTACATTTTCTCTAACACTAAACATGCAAATATGTATTTTATTGTTATAAGGAAGGTGAAATCTTATAGCTAGTGCATTTATAATTTGATTATACTATATTTAGAAAGCATGTAAGTCATTTCTAGCCCCTCTATTGACAATACTGGGACCAGACCTGTGTCAAATACATGAAAGTATTTGAGACTAGATGTTCTTGAATTAGTTTGGAGTATGTACTTTTGGGACTATTCCATCGGTACCGGCTAAACTAAATCCATTGCAACTCACAGTATGTATTTGACCCAGGTCTGACTGGTAACCCACCACACTTCCACAACCACCCTTTAGTCTTATAATCATACTAGTAATAATACTGGTAACAGTCTCACTATACTGGCCATACTGGTCCCCCCAGGTACCCACCACACTGAAGCTGGACACGCTGTACTCGGCACATCCCTGCTGGTTGCAGGCCTGCTGGCTTTCCGGCCTGGGTAGTTGCTGGGAGACGCAGTAAGAGTCATCCACCACATGGGGTGCCATCGAGTCCTGCACCATGCACTGCACGCTGCGATGCTGGGTGCCACTGTTGCAGGGGGCCGAGCACTCGGACCAGGCGCTGTATGTGAAGGCATACATGATCGGCTCGCTGTACCGGAGGTTGGCAGCGGGAGCGGGAGTGGCAGGCGCCACATCGCGGTCCATGCCAATGATTTCTCCATTTCTCACAGCCTAGAGAAGGAAAATATAGGAGGATTACATGGTCAAACAACATCCCTGAACAGATGACACAGTTATATTCCCCCCCACAACCTCCCTCCCATGCTAGTTTTGGTTATCCTCCCTACTCCCATCGCCAGGACATGCCTGGGACACTCCTGCCCCCCATGGCAGCCCCAACCCTGCAACAGGAGCCATGCCAAGTCTTCCTGTACACACCCAGAATGGAGCTTTGGCAGCCACTCCACACACTAACTTTAGCTATTATTATTTTTGCTTAATCACACTAGACCTGAATCAAACGATGAAACCAGCTGCCAAACGTTTTCTCAACGCAATGTTTGTTTTTAGTCAGTATAGTAATGTTATTGATCCGTCAGTTTCACTAGCTAATTCCCTACTTTCACACTGACATAGTATAAAACAGCTCTACACGCTTCACTGGCATGGTGAATAGTCATTAAACAACACTATGCTCATCATGTCTTAGTAGAATCAGGTTAATGTGTAGGCTACAGTCTGGGATCTGGGAATAATGGCCATTTTAATTATTGAACCATTGATTATATTCTTGGATAATATAATGTATAAATGTACACAAGTATTTCTTTGTCATGCCTCATTTGAACAGGATCAGATGGTGACAGGGGTCACAGCATGGTCAGAGAACCAGGGAAGACCAGTCTCTGACGGCGCAGAAGTGAACTTTTGCAGATACAACACTTTATTCTCTCTGTGCAGCAAACACTGGACAAGCAAGAAGCTTCAAAGACAAACTATTTTATGGCAGTGTAACAAACCTCTAAAGTTGATTTCAAAACCGTATCAAGGGTTGATAGAGGCTTTTCTCAATAACACAAAACATAAAAAACTAAAATGTGAGGAAGACCTGGGAGACACTATTGAGGATGATGATGAATGGATACAGATATGTTAGAATACCCAGTCATGTTCATATCTCAGACATAACCTTTAGTAATTTAAGACCATCCATAGAACGTTCTAATTTTTTTTATCATATTACTCCAATGCTAGCCTCCCTACACTGGCTTCCTGTTAAGGCGAGGGCTGATTTCAAGGTTTTAATGATAACCTACAAAGCATTACATGGGCTTGCTCCTACCCATCTTTCCGATTTGATCCTGCCGTACATACCTACACGTACGCTACGGTCACAAGACGCAGGCCTTCTAATTGTCCCTAGAATTTCTAAGCAAACAGCTGGAGGCAGGGCTTTCTCCTATAGAGCTCCATTTTTATGGAATGGTCTGCCTAACCATGTGAGAGACGTAGACTCAGTCTCAACCTTTAAGTCTTTATTGAAGACTCATCTCTTCAGTAGGTCCTATGATTGAGTGTAGTCTGGCCCAGGAGTGTGAAGGTGAACGGAAAGGCACTGGAGCAACGAACTGCCCTTGCTGTCTCTGCCTGGCCGGTTCCCCTCTCCACTGGGATTCTCTGCCTCTAAACCTATTACAGGGGCCGAGTCACTGGCTTACTGGTGCTCTTCCATGCCGTCCCTAGGAAGGGTGCGTCATTTGAGTGGGTTGAGTCACTGACGTGGTCTTCCTGTCTAGGTTGGCGCCCCCCCTTGGGTTGTGCCATTGCGGAGATCTTTGTGGGCTATACTTGGCCTTGTCTCAGGATGGTAAGTTGGTGGTTGAAGATATCCCTCTAGTGGTGTGGGGGCTGTGCTTTGGCAAAGTGGGTGGGATTATATCCTGCCTGTTTGGCCCTGTCCGGGGGTATCATCGGATGGGGCCACAGTGTCTCCTGACCCCTCCTGTCTCAGCCTCCAGTATTTATGCTGCAGTAGTTTATGTGTCAGGGGGCTAGGGTCAGTCTGTTATATCTGGAGTATTTCTCCAGTGTCCTGTGTGAATTTAAGTATGCTCTCTCTAATTCTCTCTTTCTCTCCTTTCTTTCTCTTGGGGGACCTGAGCCCTAGGACCATGCCTCAGGACTACCTGGCATGATGACTCCTTGCTGTCCCCAGTCCACCTGGCCGTGCTGCTGCTCCAGTTTCAACTGTTCTGCCTGTGGCTATGGCACCCTGACCTGTTCACCGGACGTGCTACCTGTCCCAGACCTGCTGTTTTCAACTCTAGAGACAGCAGGAGCGGTCAATGATCGGCTATGAAAAGCCAACTGACATTTACTCCTGAGGTGCTGACCTGTTGCACCCTCGACAACTACTGTGATTATTATTATTTGACCATGCTGGTCATTTATGAACATTTGTACATCTTGGCAATGTTCTGTTATAATCGCCACCCGGCACAGCCAGAAAAGGACTGGCCACCCCTCATAGCCTGGTTCCTATCTATGTTTCTTCCTAGGTTTTGGCCTTTCTAGGGAGTTTTTCCTAGCCACCGTGCTTCTACACCTGCATTGCTTGCTGTTTGGGGTTTTAGGCTGGGTTTCTGTACAGCACTTTGAGATATCAGCTGATGTAAGAAGGGCTATATAAATACATTTGATTTGATACTATATGCCAGTGAAACTGAATATCATGCACTCAGAAATGTAATTCTTCTGCTGGAGGTGTGAAACACAGAAAGGTATATATTTACGTATGTTATGGTCTTATGAAGGCTGGCTGAATTCTGGTAAAGAGTCTTCTTTTATCTCAATATGTCTACAGATTCTCCCTTCAATCTGTTTTTATTTGTTTGGAAATGGTTATACTGGAGGCTGTTATCAGAAGAAACTGTAACCTAGCATTTATTACAAGATTTAGAGTGTATTTAGGCAATCCCTAGCTGCTGGGCTACTCAGTCCTGGCCCTGGAGGTCTGCTGCACTGTTGTCACTCTGGCCTTGGCCTAACACACCCGAAACCAATAAAGAATGTTTCACTAAGATCCTAAAACTGAGTGGGGTGTGTTGGGGCGCTGCAGGGCCGTGGACCCCTAGGGACAGGACAGGGTAACCCAGCTATATTGTGTGCAAGTAAAAAGATCTCTACAGTACTATTAGGCCATTGACATGAATTACAGTGCATTCAGAAAGTATTCAGACCACTTGTCTTTTTCCACATTTTGTTACATTACAGCCTTATCCTTTGCCCCTTCATCAATCTACATACAATACCACATAACCTGTTTTTGCTTTGGCATTTTTAGATTTTTTTTGTTGCAAATTCATGAAAAATAAAAAACTTAAATGTCACATTTACATAAGTATTCAGACCCTTTACTCAGTACTTTGTTGAAACACCTTTGGCAGCAATTACAGCTTGGGTATGACACTACAAGCTTGGCACACCTGTATTTAAGGAGTTACTCCCATTCTTCTCTGCAGTACCTATCAAGCTCTGTCAGGTTGGATGGGGAGCGTCGATGCACAGCTATTTTCAGGTCTCTAGAGATGTTCGATTGGGTTCAAGTCCGGGCTCTGGCTGGGCCACTCAAGGACATTCGGAGACTTGTCCCAAAGCCACTCCAGCATTGTCTTGGCTGTGTGCTTAGGGTCATTGTTCTGTTGGAAGGTGAACCTTCGCCCCAGTCTGAGGTCCTGAGTGCTCTGGAGCAGGTTTTCATCAAGAATCTCTCTGTACTTTGGTTTAGATGGCTTTTGAGAGGGTCTGCAGAGAAAAATGGGAGAAGCTCCCCAAATACAGGTGTGCCAAGCTTGTCGCGTCATACCCAAGAAGACTTAAGGCTGTAATCGCTTCAACAAAGTACTGAGTAAAGGGTCTGCATATGTAAATGTGATATTTCCATTATGGGGTATTGTGTGTAGATTGATGAGGGGGAAAAAAACAACAATGTAATACATTTTAGAATAAGGCTTTTACGTAACAAAATGTGGAATAAGGGGTAAGGTTAATACTTTCTGTATGCACTGTATACATATATTTGCATTAATTTTTTTCAACTGGTACTGGGGAACTTCAGACGAGTCTTGTGGGCTCCTAGAGCAAAACAACCAACATGTTCGTGAGAGTCTCACTTTTCTACAGAGAGGTCATATTAGTGTGTAGCCCAAACTGTTCGGACGCTACAGACAGAAGTTGGCAGATTGGCTATACCGACTTCAGACGAGTCCCAAGATGCTTGTGGGGTCATAGTGCAAAACAGAGAACACCATCGTTTTCTTGAGAGTCTCATCTTTCCGTATAGGGATGTAATAGTTTGGCAACCATTTGGATGCTACAGACGATTTTGTGAGAAGCCCTATTATCGGGATGCCTCATGGTTTGACACCTTTCACCCAAGATGCGTCAGTCCGATGGATTGAGATGCATCCAATGCAAAAATGATATCTCTAGCTTAAACTGACAGGTTTTTAATGGGGATTTTTTATTATTATGCTAATTCGATTTCCACAGGGAACGGACGTCGACTCTAGAGGGTAAAATTGTATGTTTGGTGCATCTAGAGCAAAGCTGTTTGAATAAGGGCACAAGGCGAGACCCAAATGCAGACACAGGAGGCAGATGTTTGAGCTCCGATATTTATTAAAAACAAAAGCGGTAGGCAAATGGCAGGTCGGGGACAGGTGAGAGTTCATAAACCAGGTCAGAGTCCAGTACCAGGCGATAGGCAGGCTCGAGGTCAGGACAGACAGGGGGGGTTCAGTGGTCAGGTCCGAGTCCAAACAGTACAAGGAGATAGGCAGGCTTGAGGTCAGAACAGGCATAGTGTTCAGGCAGGCGGGTTCGGCGTCAGGACAGGCAAGGGTCAAAACCAGGAAGGCTAGGAAAACGCTGGTTGACTTGGCAAAACAAGACAAACTGGCACAGTTTGAGACAGGAAACACAGGGATAAATACACCGGGGATAATAAGCAACACCTGGAGGGGGTGGAGACAAGCACAAGGACAGGTGAAACAGATCAGGGCGTGACAGTACCCCCCCTCTAGGGGGTGCCACCTGGCGTCCTACCTGGGCGCATACCTGGTTGACCAGGGTGTCAGCGGTGGAAGTTGGCGATGAGTGCTGGATCCAGGATGTCTCTCACGGGAACCCAGCACCTCTCATCCGGGCCGTAACCCTCCCAGTCAACCAGGTACTGGAAACCCCTGCCCTGCGGCCGAACGCCCATGAGGTGTTTCACAGCGTAGGCCGGATGGCCATCGATGACACGTGGAGGAGACGTGGGCCTGGAGACAGAAGACAAAGGGCTGTGAGTCATGGGCTTAAGACACATGGAAAGTAGGGTGAATACGGAGGGTACGGGGTAACAAAAGACAGACAGCAGTGGAACTAAGGACTCTAGAGATGGGAAAAGGGCCAATGAAACGGGGGGACAATTTGCGGGACTCCACCCGAAGGGGCAGGTCCCGTGTGGAAAGCCATACCCTCTGCCCAATGCGGTAGCGGGGAGCTGGAGTCCGGCGGCGGTCCGCTTGTCAATGATACCTGGAGTTGGTCTTGAGACGTGCCGACCGAGCTCTTCTCCAGGTACGTCGACAGTGGCGGACAAACAAATTGGTCGACCTCTAGTTCAAACGACAAGACCTGGTACTCATAATGTCCGCTGGCTGTGCTAAATGCTGTCTTCCACTCATCTCCTTCGTGTATCCGAAACCAGGTGGTAGGCATTCCGAAGGTCCAGCTTGGAAAAAATGGTGGCCCCCTGGAGAGGTTCGAAAGCTGAGAAGAGTGGTAGGGGGTAACGATTCTTGATTGTTATATCATTCAGAACCTGGTAGTCAATGCACGGATGCAGGGTCTTGTCCTTCTCCATGAAGAGAAGGACCGGCACTGGCAGGAGATTCAGATGGACGGATGCCTCCAGTAGCCAGAGAATCCTCAATGTACTCTATGGCCTTGGTCTACGGGCCGGATAGGGAATATAGACGACCACGAGGTGGTGTGGTGTGGTGCCCGGGAGGAGATCAATGGCACAATCATAAGGATGGTGTGGGGGAAGAGAAGTACCACGTGCCTTACTAAAGACCTCCATGAGGTCATGGTACTCAGTGGGAATGGCAGAGACATCCGAGGCTGTGCTTACATCCCGAGGGTGACGTCTCAAGGACGGCTGTGCCGCTTTAAGGCACTGAGAATGACAAAACGGGCTCCAACCCAGGATGGAGCTCCTGGTCCAGTCAATAAGAATCCCAAAACCACAGGAACATGGGAAAAAATAAAATAAAATAATAATGATTTTAATTTTCTTTTACAAAAATTGATGAGGAGGAACTGTATGGTCTCACTGTGGTTTCCTGATAGCCGTATATGAACGGGCACTGTGCTATGGGTGACTCTTCCAATAGAGTGGCCGTCTAGTGCCCTTGCATCCATGGGGACAGAGAGAAGTTGAGTGGGAATACCTCATTCGGAAACCATGGAAGCATCCATAAAACTTTCATCAGCCCCAGAGTCAATGAGCACCCGGAGAGACTTAGATTGGTCTTCCCACAGCAAAATCACAAAAAAAGGTGGGCGGGTGACTAAATTAGGTCTCTACAGTCTGGCTCACCAGAGTACTTGTACCCACTAAAGAAAAGGGTTTCTTAACATGGCTAGTGGCTATATAATGTCCCACCCCTCCACAGTACAGACAACAGTTAGAATTCGGCGTGAGCGTTCCCCAACCGATAACCTAGCTCTTCCCAGTTGCATGGGCTCAGGAGTATTCAACTCGTGTTTTTGGCTCTACCATAAAATACACACTTTGGGGATTTCCGGTTTCCTTAGGACGTTCACCAGCATCAGCAGACGAACCCAACGTCCTCTCACACCGGCATTCTCGTAGGCGCCCATCAATCCTAATCACCAGGACGATGAGGGAATCGAGGGCCTGTGGTATTTCCTGAGCTGCGAGCTCGTCCTTTATCCCCTCTGACAGTCCATGGAGGAAGGTGTCAAACAGAGCCTCTGGATTCCAGGAACTCTCGGCGGCCAATGTGCAAAAATCTACTGCATAGTCTGCCACACTACGGGAGTTCTGATGTACCTGCAGTAGTTTGAGCCGCATCCCACCCGGGCACCGGAGAATCGAAAACCTTCCTCACTTCTGCCATGAATTCCTCCAAGCTATGGCACACAGTGGATTGCTGCTCCCACACATCCATTGCCCAGGAGAGCGCCCTTCCAGACATTAGCGTGATTAAAACCGCTATCTTCGATCGGTCCGACGGGAACGAAGAGGGCTGGAATTAAAAAATTAGGGAGCATTGGGGATGGAATGCCCGGCAGCTACCAGGATCACTTGCATAGCGCTCCGGAGGAGGTAAGCGGGGTTCTCGGGGAGCCAGGGTAGGTTGAACAAAACCACTAGTAGTAGAAAGATTACTGGGTCTTGGGAGGTCTCAGATGTAGCGTGCTGCCTATGAGCTAATTCACAGATTTGCCTTGAACCCTTGGTCGTGGCGTTCCGTCAGGGAACGAAACCCTTCCAAAAGGTCCCGCAGTAGCGCCTCATGCCTCCCAATGGTGGCTCCCTGCAGGGAGACAACGTGATGGAGCTGGTCCAACTCTGCTGGGTCAGTCATGGCCAGTTCGTACTATAAGGGCACAAGGCGAGACCCAAATGCAGACACAGGAGGCAGATGGTTGAGCTCCGATATTTATTATAACAAAAGGGGTAGGCGAAAGGCAGGTCGGGGACAGGCGACAGTTCAAAAACCAGATCAGAGTCCAAACAGTACCAGGCGATAGGCAGGCTCGAGGTCAGAAACAGTCATAGTGGTCAGGCAGGCGGGTTCGGTGTCAGGACAGGCAAGGGTCAAAACCAGGAGGGCTAGGAAAAAACAGAGACTGGGAAAAATAGGAGCTAGGAAAACGATGGTTGACTTTGCAAAACAAGACAAACTGGCACAGAGAGACAGGAAACACAGGGATAAATACACCGGGTATAATAAGCGACACCTGGAGGGGGTGGAGACAAGCACAAGGACAGGTGTAACAGATCAGGGCGTGACAGATTTTTTACTGATGAATTTTTGTTTTTTATGATCATGTTTTTCCTTTCTGTTTGCATTTTGTATTTGTTTAATTATTTATGTTGATGTGTGTATTTTCTATAGTTTATGTAATTCATGGCTCATCTGTAAAAGAGACCAAACCATTTAAAAGTTTACATTTCAGTGAAAGGGGATAGACAGATACAAAGACATGTATTGCATTTGTGCTTAAAACCTCTTACATCTGGATGTTCCGCTAGCGGAACGCCTCGCCAATATCCAATGGTAGAGCGTGGCGCGAATTGCAAACTCCTCAAAAATGCCAAAACTATTTTACACCATTTTAAAGACAAGACTCTCCTTTATCTAACCACATTGTCCGATTTCAAAAAGGCTTTACAACGAAAGCAAAACATTAGATTATGTCAGGAGAGTACCCAGCTAGAAATAATCACACACCCATTTTTCAAGCTAGCATATAATGTCACAAAAACCAAAACCACAGCTAAATGCAGCACTAACCTTTGATGATCTTCATCAGATGACAGTCCTAGGACATTATGTTATACAATACATGCATGTTTTGTACAATCAAGTTCATATTTACATCAAAAACCAGCTTTTTACATTAGCATGTGATGTTCAGAACTAGCATACCCACCGAAACTTCCGGTGAATTTACTAAACATAATAATTTTTTTAAGAATTATAGATGCAGAACTCCTTTATGCAATCGCGGTGTCCGATTTTAAAATAGCTTTTCGGTGAAAGCACATTTTGCAATATTCTGAGTAGATAGCCCACCCATCATGGCTAGCTATTTTGACACCCACCAAGTTTGGCACTCACCAAACTCAGATTTACTATAAGAAAAATTGGATTACCTTTGCTGTTCTTCATCAGAATGCACTCCCACGACTTCTACTTCAACACCCAATGTTGTTTTGGTTCCAAATAATCCATAGTTATATCCAAATAGCTGCGTTTGTTCTTGCGTTCAAGACACTATCCGAAGGGTGACGCGCCGGCGCGTATCGTGACAAAAATTTCAAAAAATTCCATTACCGTACTTCGAAGCATGTCAAACGCTGTTTAAAATCAGTTTTTATGCGATTTTTCTCGTAAAATAGCGATAATATTCCGACCGGGAGTCGTTGTTTTCGTTCAAACACTGAAAATGTAAAATGGACTCTTCACATGCACGCGCACACCTGTGTCATTGTTCTCAGATCGACCACTTTCCAAATGCCCTATTGTTTTTCGCCCAGGGACTGCAGAGTCATCATTCCCCGTTCTGGCGCCTTCTGAGAGCCTATGGGAGCCTTAGAAAATGTCACGTTACAGCAGAGATCCTCTGTTTTCGATAAAGAGGCTATAGAAGGCCAAGAAATGGTCAGAGAGGGCACTTCCTGTATAGAATCTTCTCAGGTTTTGGCCTGCCATATGAGTTCTGTTATACTCACAGACACCATTCAAACAGTTTTAGAAACTTTAGGCTGTTTTCTATCCAAATCAAACAAAATATGCCTATTCTAGTTTCTGGGCAGGAGTAACAACCAGATTAAATCGGGTACATTTTTTATCCGGCCGTGAAAATACTGCCCCCTATCCTAAACAGGTTAAGGTGCTGGCACTATACCCACTAAAACAGCCCCATGCATTTTGGTGTGTTGCCTTCATCAGTTTTCCAATTCAACAAGCAAGTTGAAGTAAGTACCTACCCGGTGGGCACAGATGTCAATTCAACATCAATTTCACGTCGGTTCAACGTAATTTAATTGAAATGACATGGAAACAACGTTGATTCAACCAGAGTGTGCCCAGTGGGTAAATACTAAGTACTAACCCTGCAGATGCCTTTGATACAGATGTCACTGCGGCCCACATAGCAGGGTGTGCCATCCACCACGGAAGGCCTGTGTCTGTAGAAGAAGTTCTCGCCACGGGGGATGCAGTTCAGCTCACATGGGTTGGACGCTTCACAAGTAAACAACAACAGGTGAACAACAAAGTACATTAGTATTTGTTTGTGTATGGGTAATGTGGTTATTGGTAATAATCCAAAGTCAATTGTTAAACTATTATTTGCATCAATATTGCAGTTTTATTCAATAGCTTTGATGCAATTTTCACAAGTATGTAGTACATTTTGACAACACTTAGTACAAAACAAATCATCAAAAAGGCAGTTGTTTCAAAATTCTAAGAGCGTTTTCAATTGACTAAGTACAACACACAAAATCGGTCACCTTTTCACCTAGAAATACAGGTTTCACATTGGAATATGTGTTCATATAGAGTAATTGCTTATCACAATGCAATGCTCACATTACTTTTGATATGATTGTCTATATAATTTTACTGTGAAATACCAAGAGATCATTAATTTAATCACCGAAACACAACATAATGATTTCACATTTTAGTTGTTTTAACAACCAGTTAATCCAATAGCAGAAAATGCAAGATACATGTTTCAAAATTTCCCTTTGAATGTAATATGCTACAGTACTGTAAATTACAGTACATTACATTGTATTGCCTAATGTGAAAACACTTGCAACACCCATCAAAATTGACCCTTCAAAAATCTAAGGTGTGATCATTGAATACATCTTTCACAATCATTGATGCAAAAATATATTGTTCAGATAATTACAACGTAGGTGTATTTAATTAAACGAAACACATGAAATGAATGAAAGAAACATAACGTTTAGCAGGCACTAGTTTGTATCAAGTCTGTCACAGTAAATGTCCTAATTGTTCATGCACCTGCGGTCCCATGTGGCTCAGTTGGTAGAGCATGGTGTTTGCAACGCCAGGGTTCTGGGTTCGATTCCCACGGGGGACCAGTATGGAAAAATGTATGAAATGTATGCATTCACTACTGTAAGTCACTCTGGATAAGAGCGTCTGCTAAATGACTAAAATGTAAAAAATGTAAAACCTTTCAGCATGGCGAATCCACAAATCCACAACTCTGGTATTGCTAGTGCCATGCGCTTACTAACTGAGCCACACATGACCACTACAATACATAAGTACAATACATGATTACAATACAGGTGAAAGGTGTATGATTGCCATGAGCAGGTCACCCTCCTGCAATGTGGATGAGAACCTATGTCCAAATGCTCAAGACAGGCATGACGCAAACCAATGCCTGTTAAACATTGTTTATTTATTTCATTTGATTGCAGTGCACCTATGTTGTAATTATTTATGAACAATACTTGCATTTTTTGCTTCAATAATTGTGAAAGATGTCTTCAATGATCACACATTTGAGACCCGACTCAGGAAACTAGGCGTACTGTGTGTTGCAATTCACGACTTCACAGGAGAGCTGTTTGAACGTAAAAATGTGTTTTTATCAAAATGCGTTTTTTGGCAGAAATGCCTTCTCGAACATGTGAACTTTCATGTGCCTTAATAACAAACTTGTATGCCATCTGTAAATACAGTAGGACGTGTGTATCTGTCTTTGTCTTATCCCGTGTCTTATCCCATGTAAATAGCCGGTCTTTTTCGTATATATCTTAATCTCACTTTCTATCTTCAAACTAAATATACTTTACTGCAACCCGCGTCACCCTATGTTGTACGGATCTGCTATTTCTATTCCTTATAACTGGAACTTTAATCAGGAGCTAGCCAGCTAACTAGCTACCAGTCTTTGTTAGCCACGGCTAGCGGTCCTCGCCTTTTTTCCCCGTCATCAGCCAGCCTTAGCTCGGACAACACCTGCCAGTCTGCACAGCGCGATATCAACCCAGAGCATATCACCGGATTCCTGCTGCTCTGGATCATTAAACCGGATCATTACTCCGGATCATCGCAGCTAGCTAGCTGCAAACGAGTGGCTACTGTTAGCTAACGCCTCTGTCCCGAAGCAAGCACCAGCTAGCCTTGAGATAGCCTCGAGCTAGGCCATATACCAGCCAATTCTAGGTCTACAATACTTCCTTTGTCAATTGACCTGGACCCTTTATTGTCGACACAGAGCCCCGCCCATCCATTACAACTGGACTGCCGACGTGATCACCCGATGTGGTCTCAACAGGCTATTCCGTTACGATGTCGCCGAAGAACCATCTACTAGCCCCGGCCCGCTAGGTTTTCTGAACGCTGTGTCCCCTGCTTGCCTAGGGTAGTAGTGACTACTGAACAGCACCCTGACTCACCTACTGCTGCTCTTTTGACCATATGATCACTCGGCTACACAGCTAAATGTCCCCTGGACTGTTTCAATAACACAGTACCTCATTTTGATTACCTGTCGGCCCCAGCCTCGAACTCAGGTCCTGTATGTACCTAACTGACCCGCTCTGCCCATTCATTGCCATTTACCCATTGTTGTCTTAGCTCTCCTGATCAACACCTGTGATTGCTTTATGCCTCTCTCTAATGTCAATATGCCTTGTCTACTGCTGTCTTGGCTAGTTTTTACTGTTTTATTTCACTGTAGGAGTGACTGTTTTAAAGGGAGTGTGTGTATGCGTGAGAGACTGTTTTAAAGGGAGTGTGTGCGAATGAAAAATGAATAACAAAACTCGGGAGTGTGTGCGAATGAGTGTGTGCTATCTAAGGCTCAAAATGCCTTAGATAGCTCTTTCGTCCAACCCCATACACATGCGGAGACCTAATCTGGCTTAACTTGTGCCTTCAGAGACGAAACCTCTCTCATCGTCACTCAATGCCTAGGTTTACCTCCACTGTACTCACATCCTCACATCCAGCCTTGTCTGTACATTATGACTTGAATCTATGCTACCACGCCCAGAAATCTGCTCCTTTTATTCTCTGTACCCAACGCACTAGACGACCAGTTCTTATAGCCTTTAGCCGTACCCTTATCCTACGCCTCTTCGGTCCCTCTGGTGATGTAGAGGTTAATCCAGCCCTGTAGCCCCCAGTTCCACTCCCATTCCCCAGGCGCTATCATTTGTTGAATTCTGGAACCGTAAAAGCCTTGGTTTCATGCATGTTAACATTAGAAACCTCCTCCCTAAGTTTGTTTTATTCAATACTTTAGCACACTCCTCCAACCCTGATCTGATGTCCTAGCCATGTCTGAATCCTAGCTTAGGAAGGCCACCAAAAATCCTGACATTTCCATCCCCAACTACATCATTTTCCATCAAGATAGAACTGCCAAAGGGGGTGGAGTTGCAATCTACTACAGAGATAGCCTGCAGAGTTCTGTCATGCTATCCAGGTCTGTGCCCAAACAGTTTGAGCTTCTACTTTTAAAAATCCACCTTTCCAGAAATAAGTCTCTCACTGTTGCCACTTTTTATAGACCCCCCTCAGCCCCCAGCTGTGCCCTGGACACCATATGTGAATTAATTGCCCCCAATATATCTTCAGAGTTTGTACTGTTAGGTGACCAAAACTGGGATATTGTTAACACCCTGCCCGTCCTACAATCTAAGCTAGATGCCCTCAATCTCACACAAATTATCAAGGAACCTACCAGGTACAACACTAAGTCCGTAAACACATGCACCCTCAAAGATATCATCCTGACCAACCTGCCCTCTAAATACACCTCTGCTGTCTTCAACCAGGATCTCAGCAAGCACTGCCTCATTGCCTGCGTCTGTATTGGGTCCGCTGTCAAACGACCACCCCTCATCACTGTCAAACACTCCCTAAAACACTATCCTGGAAGGATATTGACCTCATTCCGTCAGTAGAGGATGCCTGGTTATTCTTTAAAAGTGCTTCCCTCACCATCTTAAATAAGCATGCGCCATTCAAAAATGTTTGAACTAAGAACAGATACAGACCTTGGGTCACTCCAGACTTGACTGCCCTTGACCAACACAAAAACATCCCGTAGCGTACTTCATTAGCATCGAATAGCCCCCGCGATATGCAACTTTTCAGTGAAGTTAGGAACCAATATACACAGGCAGTTAGGCTAGCTTTTTCAAACAGAAATTTGCATCTTGTAGCACAAACTCCAAAAGGTTCAGGGACACTGTAAAGGCCATGGAGAATAAGAGCACGTCCTCCCAGCTGCCCACTGCACAGAGGCTAGGAAACATCGTCACCACCGATAAATCAACGATAATTGAGAATGTCAATAAGCATTTTTCTACGGCTGGCCATGCTTTCCACCTGGCTACCCCTAACCCGGTCAACAGCTCTGCACCCCCCACAGCAACTTGCCCAGGCCTCCAAAATTTCTCCTTCACTTAAATCTAGATAGCTAATGTTCTGAAAGAGCGGCAAAATCTGGATCCCTACAAATCAGCTGGGCTAGACAATCTCTTTCTAAAATTATCAGCCAAAACTGTTGCAACCCCAATTACTAGCCTGTTTAGAAAATTCCCCCACCTACTTGTGAAAATAGCATCAAAGTGATAAAAAATACTATATGGCAATACAGTATATAATCCTATTTGCACCTCCATGGTAAGGCAGCCAGGTGTAGCGTTTGCTCTGGAAGTCTATCCTACTAAACTGGGCACACTGCTCCTCACGGAAATCCCTGGATCCCACTGGACATGCCTGCATAGAGTAATTACAGACAATGTCAGTCTGTTAGTGTTTACATCGGAAACAGAGAGAGAGATTGTGTGTGTGTGTGCCTGTGTGCACCTGCATATTACAGATGCGGTAAGATTTTGAAGATCCCACGCAGTTGTTTCCTCCATCTGTCCTGCAAGTCAAAGAGAAGTAGAGTAAGAAAGACACACAATCATCATATACACTCTCTGTCCCACTTGCGTGCTCTCTCTCTCTCTTTTACCTTGCAGTGATACATTGCCTGATCCTCATGGCTACTCCAGTGCCACAGGGGCGACTGCACGCCCCATAAGCCCCATACTCCCCCCAGTAGTCATTGCTGGGCGATGTTAGCTGGAACACAACAGCAGCCAGCACATCAAGCACTGAAAAACCACTGTGCACTAGTACACACAGTACTCTACACCAGAATAGCAAATGGAAAACATCCTGTCACCACAAACCATTCCATATCATTACACAAACCCTTATTATACACCAGAACGGTAACGATAGAAAATCCCCACATTCCAGCTGTTTTCGTAAACAAAATCATACTATTTGTGTGTGTGTGTACATTCACAGTGTAAACTTGAACTTTATTGTATGCTATTGAGTTGTGTTGTATTATTTTTGCTATTTTATGTGTATGTTGTGTATATGGTATTATTATATTATCATATGTACTGTATTTCCTGTTTGTTTTTGTCTCATTGAGGACCACATTGGAAATATGTTTTGTGTAATACTGATATATTATCCTCAGGACTCTATACCTGTACTTGATTTTACACTGCAAAATAATACAATCAAATAAGTATCACTTACAGAGAATGATGGTACAGCCAGTAACTGCAGGAGAACCAGGACCAGTAGGGTGCCCATGTTCACTAGGGAGTAAGTGCAATGATAGTGCTGCATTAGAGAAAGATAGAGATTGTAAAAACCTTACAGAAATGTCCTTTAAAAGGGACATATCTAAAATGTTCAACTTCATCATCTCCAGCACCTACCTCCACAACATCAACATGAAGCAATTTTTATGTTTTGTAGTAAAAAAGATAAAGGAAGAGACTGTAAGTGTTTCCAATGATATCATCAACCAATTAGTAGAACATTTGTAGGCAATTAGTATGCAATTCCTACTCATAATTGGTTAAAATCACATGTACACCGATGTTGTCAATAGAAACATGTATCTTCTGTCTATTTTACAAGAAAACATAGAAACAGACAATTTTCACAAATGTTGATGTCGAGGTGGTGCTGGAGATGATGAATATGAAGGAAAACATTTGTGAAGTTTCTCTTTAACGCGTTTCATTTAACATCTGATCAACTTTCGGATTAATACGATTATATACAGTACCAGCCAAAAGTTTGACACACCTACTCATTCCAGGTTTTATTTATTTATTATTATCTACATTATAGAATAATAGTGAGGACATCAAAACTATGAAATAACACATATGGAATCATGTAGTAACCCCAAAAAATATATTTTATGTTTGAGATTCTTCAAAGTAGCCACCCTTTTCCTTGATGATAGCTTTGCGCACTCTTGGTATTCTCTCAACCAACTAGTTCAAAGTAAATTTGTGGAATTTCTTTCATTCTTAATGCATTTGAGCCAATCAGTTGTGTTGTGACAAGGTAGGGTTGGTATACAGAAGATAGCCCTATTTGGTAAAATATGAAGTCCGAGTGGCGCAGCGTTCTAAGGCACTGCATCTTAGTGCTAGAGGTGTCACTACAGACCCTGGTTCAATTCCAAGCTGTATCACAACCGGCCGTGATTGGGAGTCCCATAGGGGGGTGCAAAATTGGCCTAGTGTCGTCCGGGTTAGGGTTTGGCCGGGGTAGGCCGTCATTGTAAATAAGAATGGTCTTAACTGATTTGCCTAGTTAAATAAAGGATAAATAAATATTATGGCAAGAACAGCTCAAATAAGCAAAGAGAAACGACAGTCCATCATTATTTTAAGACATTAAGGTCAATCAATCTTTGAAAGTTTCTTCAAGTGCAGTCGCAAAAACCATCAAGCGCTATGATGAAACTGGCTCTCATGAGGACCGCCACAGCAAAGGAAGACCCAGAGTTACCTCTGCTGCAGAGAATAAGTTCTCTAGCCTCAGAAATTGCAGCCCAAATAAATGCTTCACAGAGTTCAAGTAACAGACACATCAACATCAACTGTTCAGAGGAGACTACGTGAATCAGGCATTCATGGTCGAATTGCTGCAAAAAAAAACACTACTAAAGGACACCAATAATAAGAAGAGACTTGCTTGGGCCAAGAAACACAAACAATGGACATTAGACCGGTGGAAATCTGTCCTTTGGTCTGATGAGTCCAAATTTGAGATTTTTGGTTCCAACCGCCTTGTCTTTGTGAGACGCAGAGTAGGTGAACGGATGATCTCCGCATGTATAGTTCCCACAGTGAAGCATGGAGGTGGTGTGATGGTGTGGGTTTGCTTTGCTGGTGACACTGTCTGTGATTTATTTCGAATTCAAGGCACACTTAACCAGCATGGCTACCACAGCAATACGCCATCTCATCTAGTTTGTGCTTAGTGGGATTATCCTTTGTTTTTCAACAGGACAATCAATCAAATGTATTTATAAAGCCCTTCTTACATCAGCTGATGTCACAAAATGCTGTACAGAAACCCAGCCTAAAACCCCAAACAGCAAGCAATGCAGGTGTAGAAGCACATTGACCCAAAACACACCTCCGGGCTGTGTAAGGGTTATTTGACTAAGAAGGACTGCTGCGTCAGATGACTGGCCTCCACAATCACCCGACCTCAACCCAACTGGACTGCAGAGTGAAGGAAAAGCAGCCAACAAGTTCTCAGCATAAGTGGGAAATCCTTCAAAACTGTTGGAAAATCATTCCAGGTGAAGCTGGTTGAGAGAATGCCAAGAGTTTGCAAAGCTGTCATCAAGGAAAAGTGTGGCTACTTTGAAGAATCTCAAATATTCTATATATTTTGATATAACATTTTTCTTGTTACTACATGACTCCATATCTGTTATTTCATAGTTCTGTCTTCACTGTTATTCTACAATGTAGAAAATAGTAAAAATAAAGAAAATCACTTGAATGAGTAGTTGTGTCCAAACTTTGACTGGTACTGTATATAATGATAATATATAATAACAAGTGTCTAACTGAAAACTACAGTGAAAATTGACCAAGAAATCGCTCTAAGCTGAAATTGTAATTTGTCTTATTTATTTCTTCCAACGACTACATCCTATTGGTGCGTATATTTTACATACAGGCCATACAGACAGCTTTAACATACACAGAGAAGACAAAATAACCACTTGTCACCACAAAAGACACATTCCCTAAAGTGTTTCCAAAAATGTAACGAGTATGAGAATATGATAATAGAATATATGATCATCATTCAATAGTACCTTATCAATATCTCTGTAGTTTAAATCCAAGCCTCTTGCCCAGCGTCCTAGAAGGAAGTGCACTCACCCAGAAGACAGGACAGCGACTGACACTGAGTTATCTGTCCACTCCACCTCTCAAATCTGTTAGCTACAGGTGTCAAGTTACAATTAACTCCTTGCTTGAAATTAACACCTTTTATATCCAGTTCACTGGATCCTTGGATTTGCCCCGTTGCTCACTTTGCCTTCCATATTTAATTTAATTTTTATCAGGAGATGACGATGCATGTATACACACCCGTCAAAAGTTTTAGAACCCCTACTCATTCAAGGGTTTTCCTTTATTTTGACTATTTTCTACATTGTAGAATAATAGTGAAGACTTCAAAACTATGAAATAACACATATGGAATCACGTAGTAACCAAAAAAGTGTTAAACAAATCAAAATATATTTTAGATTTGAGATTATTCAAAGTAGCCAACCTTTGCCTTGATGACATCTTTGCCTACGCTTGGCATTCTCTCAACCAGTTTCATGAGGTAGTCACCTGGAATGCATTTCAATTAACAGGTGTGCCTTCTTAAAAGTGAATTTCTTTCCTTCTTAATGCGTAGGTGTGTCCAAACTTTTGACTGGTACTGTACATACACATCAATAAAAGCATAGAGTTTCACATTTGAAAAATACATGTTTAAAATGTACAGAGAAAACAGCTTATAAGTGATGTCCTTTAATGGTTTGTTTGTGGTTCATTCTGACCACTGAAAGTCCCATTCGCACACCCCACAACCACAATCCCACTAAACACACACTGATAAATCACATGAGAAGAGCAGTTGGAGTCGCCAAGTCGCTGAAATCGTCTTAGGGGGGGTTACTTATGAGTTATTTCAGTGTGAAAGCACAGAAGACTAATGCCAGGGTGGTGAAGGAAGTGTGGCCTGTTTCTATATGTTAGAGGACCATTAGTAGCGGTTCCCGTGCCATGTTTTCACCAGATGAAAGAGGAGACATTACTGCTTCTCTGCTGTTGAACAAACAGCCAAACGGAATGCTGGACTATATACTTTAATTTAATCAGTAGGCCATCTATCCTGGGGAAAGAATGGGGAGGGAGAGAGAAAGAGAGAGAGAGAGCGACAGAGAGAGACAAACAGAGAGAGACAGACAGAGAGAGAGAGAAAGAAAGAAAGGACAGAGGGAAAGAGGGCGGGTAGACAGAAAGGACAAGAGAAAGGGACTGAGAAAGGGACAAGACAGAGTAAAAGGTAATGATCGGGAACAGATTCTACTGTAAGTCAGCCCATACTGTATATGGACAGGATAGGACCTCTCAACTGAGACACAATTTAAGATTTACTGTGGGTCCAATTAACAAAAATGTTTTCCATTGGATGACGTGAAGTGTCCTCCGTTAACCTGAGAGAGCCCAAATCACACTAGGTACTATATTTTTTCTTGTAGAAGTGCCCTGAAGAACTTTGGTGACTGTCTTTCAGGTGCTTGTGTGACCGACTGGGTTCAAACCCAGGGTCTCATGCACGTCAAAAGACTGTTAGCCCGCTGAACTAAAGCCTAGGAATTAGTTCAGGGAGCTAACACAAGTCTTTAGGTCACAAACAAGACTCTGTTAAACTTGAATAGGCTCAGATATGACTGATTTCTCATTGATTGATTAATCTCTCAAAACCACAAACTGCAAAATAGAATACCAATAATTATGTGAGTTTGAACCTAATGGGCGCTTCTTCAGATCAATGGACGACATTTCGCTACCTCATCGCTTATCATTAGCAAAAAAAAAAAAAAGACTCCATCGTTTATGCATTATCAAATATAATCATAGACATCAATGGCTCCATTGTCAACATTTTTGTTGGGCATGCAAAAGAAAGGAGTGTGGTTTTAATTGCAGCAGAGCAAACCCTCTGTTTATGGTATTGGTGGAGGAATGAAATGGTAAGAGTGGCGAACACTGAACACTGAAGCCTAGCAATTTTTCCTTGGAATTATATGTTTTATCACTATAATACGAAAATGGAATGAACATCCTGCCCATCAAAGGCCAGAATCAAAAAGTACAGAAAAAAGGGCTGGTCCGACGCTAGCCTGTTTGGCATGACAATTCCATGAGGAGAATAAGAGAGCAGAAACAGATGGCCACCTAGGCTAATCCAACACTTCTTACACAGGCTTTTGAGGCCAGTGCTGCCGTAACTGCATGAACGAAGGAATTGAGAAAACTAAAACTATTCATGGTATAGCAGCACGTCTGCTTCAATAATTACCTCAGCTTCTTCAGCATCAAAATGGAAAATGTTTATTATTTTGGGGGGATTTTGGGGGTGGGAACAGCTAACTTCCTGCAATTCTACACATATTGCCATGGGGCAGAGGGGAACATTTGCAGTTTTATAGCAAATCTCATGCTATTCTACACATGACTGAGATCATTCAGCATTTTTAAAGCTAATTTACTGCCAATTTCCACATTTTGTCATGACGCTGAGAGAAAATGTAAAAGTTTTACCGGTAAATTCCTGTAATTCTAAATATTTTTGCCATGGCTTAAGGTTTTTTTTTCAAACCACTCTACACAATATCAAGTCCCCTCACATGAAGAATATAGTTATTTGAGTTGAATTGTTTGAAGAATATTTCTCTTCTGGTCACTGTGTATCAGAATCATGTTCATTTCTATCGTCAAGTACCAGAAAATACCCAGCAATGGTGTGGTTGGAGGTGAGAGTGTAACCCCACTGTTCTTCCCTCCAAAGGCAACAGACAGCACAGCAGGTACAGACTGATGAGAGCTCAAGCAATGTTTTATTCTCTTGGAAATGAAAAATGACATACACTGCAGTGAAGGATCCTCTCATTCTCTCCAACAGCATGAAACAGTCTGAGGAGAAATGGTCAATAACAATAGTATAAATTAAAGTGTAATACAGCTAATAACCCGCAAGATGTCAGTCTTCACCCATTTATTTAATAAAATGTCAATAAGAGTGAAGATATGTGATCTTTTTTTTAAATCAAAATGAAATTTTGGGGCAGAAATGTCTTCTGGAACATGTGAACTTTTATGTGCCTTAATAACAAACTTGTATATCATCTGTAAATACGAATAAACATTTTAAATTACGAGCCTAGTTGGTTTAGCCACAAAGTCAACAACCTTCCTGTTAGCCATGATTGGCTGAGATAATGTGTGGGCTGGACATGCTGAGAGATGAGTTTGGATTGTCTGCCATATAGCACGCTTCTGTCTATTTGAGCTGGTTAGTATACAGTGGTTTTGAGCTTATGCTGCGACTGTGTTAGATGGTGGCACATTGTGGTAAATTGCGTCATTCTATCACAAGGGGAGCTAGAACGCTGATCGATCGGTAGTCTAAACTCTGGCACAAAATAAACATTTTTCGTAAATTAATGGAGGTGTTTTCAGTCCGAGAGTCTTTCTTCTCTGGCACTAGAGTCCTGCATCAGGCAACAACGAAAAAAATGAGCTGACGGTGGTCCTGGAGTTGAGAGAGAACTTGGGTAAATACAATGTGCAAATTACACTTGACATGTGGACTGATGATTTTTTTTAAAAATAGGCACGGTGGGCTGTTGGTTTCTCTCCCTCTAAAAACAGAAATAAATAATTAGAAATAACAAACTGGCTTTATTTACTAGTGTGAAAGTGTGACAGCCCCTTTATATAAAGTGCGTTTCTAAAAACGGAGTTCTTCTTTACTGATGTGAAGAAGAAACGGAATGAAAAAGTCCAGCAAGTATTTGTAAGCATAAAGCTGATTGACTCACTCATTCCTGGCTTTCAATTAAAATAAATATGTACCAACATTCTGTTAGTCTTTAATAAAGACATTGACTGTTATGTCCAAGTTAACCTGGATTATTCTTAATGAGTTCAGAGAGCCGATCAGTTACCCAACAACAAAATATCAATTTATTTAGCAAAATTATTTTTAAGACTACAGACAGCAGGCTATTATTCCACTTTTCCTCCATGCATTAATTCATTTGTCTGAATGTCTATTCAACATTTGGCGAAAAAGAAACCACGCCATAAATTAATAACAGATTTTTTTCTCTGTAAGGTTTTACATTTCTAACTCAATATCACAGCTTAGATTTGCCCTAACAAAAAATGCATCAAGCCCTACAAATATATTAAATTATTAACCCTGCATTATATTTGTATAAAAGCCCCTTAGATATTAATTTAGAAATCTCCAATCCTCTAAATTGAATTAGATCTACAGGGAAATTTGATTGATCTGCCAGTATTTTCTGCCAGAGTTCCAAGAGCCATGTCATAATAATTATTGAATTATTCACCCTGGCAACCACTTGTTAGTGTAAAAGTGAAAATGATGTGCATTTGTTTTTTTGATCGAATTCAATAATATATTTGTACCACTGTAGATGCTGTATTTTAATTTACAGTAGTGATGGATAGCTGGAGGCATTTTGAAAACATGTTTTCAAACACTTGTTTTTCACAAGTGTAGCACAGTGTGAACTCTACAAACAACGTTTCCATGATGGGCTATTAGCAGGACAATAGACTCTTCATAACACCATTTATTTACAAAATGGTAGTCTAATAGCTCGGCTAGGTGTGAAAAATCCCCCTCAACTTGCAATGTATTTGTAACGGCTGTCGTAGAGAGGGGACCAAAGTGCAGTGTGTTGAGTGCTCATTATGATATTTATTAACTCAAAACACTAAAGACAAAATAACAAACGGCAAACGATCAGAATACAGTTCTGTCAGGTACAGAGACTTAACAGAAAATAACTACCCACAAACACATGTGGAAAAAAACCCTACTTAAATATGATCTCCAATTAGAGGCAACGAGGACCAGCTGCCTCCAACTGGAGATCAACCCAGAAAACAACATAGAAATAGAAAAACTCGAACTTAAACATAGAAATAGAAAACCACCCAAAACACCCCCTGTCACGCCCTGACCTACTCTACTATGACATCTTACAAGGGTCAGGACGTGACAGTATTCAATGCTTAAGTACTACATTTCTAACTCAAAACCTCATGCAAACGCAAAATGTCGGATGAAGCATATACTGTACAGTATTTGTTCATCAAGATCTTTATGCTTTCGTTAATAAAATAATGATTAAAAAGATGTTTATTTCAAATACTGTACATCTCAGCTACATTTTAGTTGCACTTCCCACCAGCTCAACGACCACAGGTAAAACCTTGCTGAGATTATCAATGTATTTGATGCATTGTTGTATCGTCAGTTTCTCAAGCCAAAATGTCTAGATGGCCTTCACCAGTTCATCTTTGCTTGTAGGCTTGGAAGAGTTACAGATGAATGTTTTCAGTTGATGCCAAACTAGTTCGATCGGGTTTAAATCAGGAGACCTATGTGTACAGATGAAGATAGATGTGATTAGAGCGATGTTGATGTTGGGCGGTGATGCCAGCAGATTACAGATTGCCTTTGCCGATCGCTCATCATCTTCAACCATCAGTGAGTCGATGGCTTGAATAGTCTTGCTGGAAATGGAATACAATACAAAAATGTGTAGCATACAGTAAAAACCAGCAGTAGATTTATTTAAGCATTATTTTTAGCATTATTATGCCTACTTTACAGGATTGTAGCCTACTGTACCTGTTCCTTTTCCTGGGCTTTCGCATAACACAGGCACCTGATGATAGTGTTTGCGAATAGCACTGTCCGTGACCATAATCCCCAATTCTAACAGTATTTTACCGACATGCTTAATTATTCAAGGCTCCTTTCTCTTCTCTGTGCTGGAGTTCTGTTAAGAATACAAAAGAAGCCATCCACCCTTGATGGGCTATCATCAGGACAATAGACTCTTGCCGAGTTTACGAACTTTAAATGTATTAATGGATGTTTGCGAGGCATGTCACTTCTCCCATCTCTTTTGCATAGCCTACCAATGCATTGTTTTCTAACCACATCTGGTGGATTCATAACAAATTACTATGGGAATAAATATCACTGAATGACGAAATATTGGAATAAAGCAGGCTAGTGAAGGCAACAAATTGTTGCTTACTGGAACACCCAAAGTCATCCAATTGTTATAATAGGATTTGAAGCAATACTCAACTCGCGTGTGGTCAACTATTTCAGCACCATTTCACGCTGCTCTGAGACAAGCATGGGGACTGGTCTTGACAAACCAATGAGATTTTTATTTTCACTGAATCTCTGTTTGGGTATTGGTTAGCATACAACTAGGGTGTGGAAATTTGAGGATTATTTTGCTCTTCACTCGCTGTCATTTAGTAGCCTAGGCCTAATCCCGACCTTATTTATTTTATTTCACCTTTATTTAACCAGGTAGGCTAGTTGAGAACAAGTTCTCATTTACAACTGCGACCTGGCCAAGATAATGCATAGCAATTCGACAACATAGAGTTACACATGGAATAAACAAAACATACAGTCAATAATACAGTAGAACAAAAGACAACAAAAAGTCTATATACAGCGAGTGCAAATGAGGTAAGATAAGGGAGATAAGGCAATAAATAGGCCATGGTGGCGAAGTAATTACAATATAGCATTTAAACACTGGAATGGTCGATGTGCAGAAGATGAATGTGCAAGTAGAGATACTGGGGTGCAAAGGAGCAAGAGAAATAAATAAATACAGTATGGGCATGAGGTAGGTAGATAGATGGGTTTTTTACAGATGGGCTATGTACAGGTGCAGTGACCTGTGAGCTGCTCTGACAGCTGGTGCTTAAAGCTAGTGAGGGAGATATGAGTCTCCAGCTTCAGTGATTTTTGCAGTTCGTTCCAGTCATTGGCAGCAGAGAACTGGAAGGAAAGGCGACCAAAGGAGGAATTGGCTTTGGGGGTGACCAGTGAGATATACCTGCTGGAGCACGTGCTACGAGTGGGTGCTGCTATGGTGACCAGTGAGCTGAGATAAGGCAGGGCTTTACCTAGTAGAGACTTGTAGATAACCTGAAACCAGTGGTATGGCCACGAGAATGAAGCGAGGGCCAACCAACGAGAGCGTACAGGTTGCAGTGGTGGGTAGTGTATGGGGCTTTGGTGACAAAACGGATGGCACTGTGATAGACTGCATCCAATTTGTTGAGTAGAGTGTTGGAGGCTATTTTATAGATGACATAGCCAAAGTCGAGGATCGGTAGGATGTTTAGTTTTACGAGGGTATGTTTGGCAGCATGAGTGAAGGATGCTTTGTTGCGATATAGGAAGAATATTCTAGATTTAATTTTGGATTAGAGATGCTTAATGTGAGTCTAGAAGGAGAGTTTACAGTCTAACCAGACACCTAGGTATTTGTAGTTGTCCACGTATTCTAAGTCAGAGCCGTCCAGAGTAGTGATGCTGGACGGGCGAGCAGGTCGGGTGAAGATGCATTTTTAGTTTTTCTTGGAATAAAAACACCATAATATTAATCAAATTAATTAAGCAACATTTCTAAAAATCAATCCCATATACTATGTTCTTACAAAAAAGGTTTAAAGTCTCTAGTACTGCCAATATTAAAAACAGTCAAATGCTTCTCAAAGATGCCCTCTGGTGGTCAAACTAGCACTAATTAGCATTAATGGCAACAATGACTGACAATTAAATAACGTGCCATAGCATTCTGAGGCAGCCCACAAGCTGTGCTGCAGTACGACACAACTTTTAAAGAAAGAACCACTGTATGTAGGTAATCCTGTCTAACACTGCTTTTTAAAAATATATTGCTTAGTAGAACTGCATAAACGTTGCTCTCCACTTTTTGCATGACCGAGTTTTGAAATCAGTGGAATAAGAGTATGATAGCTAAGGATTACGTCTTCAAACTAAGGGCAACCATGGCATCCGTTACAAGGAGAAGCATCCAACCATGATGTATACGGGTAAGATAGTCTAGCTAGCTACATTTTCAGGTATTACATGTTTGTAATTTTGACAAACTAGTTTTCATTTAAAGTGTACTGTTAGCTAGCTAGCTTAAAGTTAGGTGTATGATCTTGTTATTCGTACCTCAGAGCCATTTGCTTAGGTAGTTATATCCTAATGTTAGCAAGCTAACATTGAACCTAGTTGGTTAGCTACCTACAGATTCATGCAGGGTAGTAACGTCATGAGCTGTGATTATGGTTCATTGTTTAGCTAGCTAGCTAGCTAGCTACATGTCTTAACAAAAAACTCCACTATGCAAGTGTCCATTTCAATAGAATGTCACTGCGACAAATCTTAGTCAGTTAGCTTGGGTGTTTGACTGCTATTGTTGGGACAGAACGCTCGGATCAACCCTTAAAGTGATTGGTTGATCTAAAGCTTAATAAGAGGGTGTGAACGAGCAGAATGGGTGTAGACAAAAAACATTCAAAGGCCATTTTCTCAAAAGTGAGGTTACAAGTTTATCAACATTCAAAGCAGAATTACTTTCCCATTGCTCCTAAAATGCAGTGTACGATATACCATTTTGTAGCTCTTTGTCTCTGATTTTATCCATTGTAAAAAACACAATTTCAAATTTTGCTACATAAGATCGAATCAAGGAAGTCGGTCACATTTAGTCAAAGACAAATTCAATAAGTATGCAACCTAAATTCACTTTTGCTATGGCTTTACAGGCACCTGTTCTTCAATTGAAGCTTCTCACAAAAACACACTCACACAAAATTTTTGTTGTTATATTGTTTCTATATCGTTATTTTAAAAATGTCTGTGACTGTCCTTGTCTATCAGTGTATCAGTGTGTTGTTACTTTTAATGTTTAGTGTTTCTTGTCGACTCCAAGAACAGTAGCTGCTGCTTCTGCAAAAGCTAATGGGGATCCAAATAAACCAATTGGCCAAGTATATGCAGGGGTCCTAGTACACCTGTTTGGGAACCACTGGTCTACATGCCTGGGTGTCACACAGGATATTTTAGTAATCCATCTCTCTTTTGTTTTGAGAGAAAACAATGTGTTGTTCGACTTAGATTTCATATTATGAAAATGTGCTACCATACCATCCCTCCAGTTACTGTATGAACAGAATAAAAAAAAAGTTTTTATTTCGGGAATCCAGTGAATATACTAAAACTTAAGAATTATAACAGCACATTATCCAGCACAAAACCATATAAACAATTAAGTTGTTTGCACATTATCCTTGTTCATCTGCAAGCACAGTGGTGTTGTTAGTTTTCAAGTAATTATACCTAATAAGTGTATTTCTGTCAAATGCAGTCAAAGTAACACACTCTTGTCCACACGATGCCATACATGTGGTCTGCGGTTGAGGCTGGTTGGACGTAATGCCAACTTCTCTAAAACAACGTTGGCGGCAGCTTATTGTAGAGAAATTAACATTCAATTCTCTGGCAACAGCTCTGGTGTACATTCCTGTAGTCAGCATGCCAATTGCACCCTCCCTCAAAACTTGAGACATCTGTGGCATTTTGTTGTGTGACAAAACTACACATTTTAGAGTGGACTTTTATTGTACCCAGCACAAGGTGCACCTGTTTAATGATCATGCTGTTTAATCAGCTTCTTGATATGCAACACCTGTCAGGTGGAATGACTATCTTGGCAAAGGAGTAATGCTCATTAACAGGGAAGTAAACACATTTGTACACAGCATTGTTGAGAAATAAGCTTTGTGGGTATGGAACTTTTCTGGGATCTTTAATTTCAGCTCATGAAACATAAGACCAACACTTTACATGTTGCATTTATATTTTTGTTCTCTGTATGTGTGGGGTTGTAACGTATCAAACTGAAACTTAGCCATGGTCACCTACAGTGGGTCCTCATTTAAAAGTTGCAAGGCCAAAATCCCTGTCATTCGCTTGAAGAAGAGATGGAGATATCGGGACATAGGTTGGGGTGCCTTGTAAGGACCCGATGGTGAGTGGGTAATCTGCCTTTACCATCAGTCCTATTAGCCAACGTGCAATCATTGGATAACAAAATGGATGAGGTCCGATCAAGACTTTCTGACCAACAGGACATTAAAAACTGTAATATCTTATGTTTCACTGAGTCGTGGCTGAACAACGACATGGATAACATACAGCTGGCTGGGTTTTCCGTGCATCGGCAAGACAGAACAGCTGCCTCCAGGAAGACAAGGGGTGGAGATCTGTGTCTATTTGTAAATAACAGCTGGTGCACAAAATCTAATATTAAGGAAGTCTCAAGGTTTTGCTCGCCTGAGGTAGAGTATCTCATGATAAGCTGTAGACTACACTATTTACCAAGAGAGTTTTCATCTCTATTTTTCGTAGCTGTCTATTTACCACTACAAACTGATGCTGGCACTAAGACCGCACACAATGAGCTGTATAAGGCCATAAGCAAACAAGTAAATGCTCATCCAGAGGCGGTGCTCCTAGTGGCCGGGGACTTTAATGCAGGGAAACTTAAATGTGTTTTAACCTGATATGGATAGGGGGCAGTATTTTCACGGCCGGATGAAAAAATGTACCCGATTTAAACTGGTTACTACTATTGCCCAGAAAAGGGAATATGCATATTATTAGTAGATTTGGATAGAAAACACTCTGAAGTTTCTAAAACTGTTTGAATGGTGTCTGTGAGTTTAACCTGTTAGGGCTAGGGGGCAGTATTTACACGGCCGGATAAAAAAACATACCCGATTTAATCTGGTTACTACTCCTGCCCAGTAACTAGAATATGCATATAATTATTGGCTTTGGATAGAAAACACCCTAAAGTTTCTAAAACTGTTTGAATGGTGTCTGTGAGTATAACAGAACTCATATGGCAGGCAAAAACCTGAGAAGATTCCATACAGGAAGTGACCTGTCTGACAAGTTCTTGTTCATCTTGGCTCTTTTTATTGAAGACTGAGGATCTTTGCTGTAACGTGACACTTCCTACGGCTCCCATAGGCTCTCAGAACCCGGGAAAAAGCTGAATGACATCGAGGGAGCCCCAGGCTGAAACACATTAGCGCGTTTGGAAAGTGGCCGATCAGAGGGCCATTAGACTAAGGCTCATGCACGAGGGGATCCCATGCTTTTACTTTCTCTCTCGTTGAATGTAAACAGGCTTTGCCGGTCGGAATATTATCGCTTTTTTACGAGAAAAATGGCATAAAAATTGATTTTAAACAGCGGTTGACATGCTTCGAAGTACGGTAATGGAATATTTAGAATTTTTTTTTCACGAAATGCGCCGTGCTCGTAACCCTTATTTACCATTCGGATAGTGTCTTGAACGCACGAACAAAACGCCGCTGTTTGGATATAACTATGGATTATTTGGGACCAAACCAACATTTGTTATTGAAGTAGAAGTCCTGGGAGTGCATTCTGACGAAGAACACCAAAGGTAATCAAACTTTTCTAATAGTAAATTGAAGTTTGGTGAAGGCTAAACTTGCTGGGTGTCTAAATAGCTAGCCCTGTGATGCCGGGCTATCTACTTAGAATATTGCAAAATGTGCTTTCACCAAAAAGCTATTTTAAAATCGGACATATCGAGTGCATAGAGGAGTTCTGTATCTATAATTCTTAAAATAATTGTTATGCTTTTTGTGAACGTTTATCGTGAGTAATTTAGTAAATTGTTAGTAAATTCACCGGAAGTTTGCGGGGGGTATGCTAGTTCTGAACGTCACATGCTAATGTAAAAAGCTGGTTTTTGATATAAATATGAACTTGATTGAACAAAACATGCATGTATTGTATAACATAATGTCCTAGGTGTGTCATCTGATGAAGATCATCGAAGGACAGTGCTGCATTTAGCTGTCTTCTGGGTTTTTGTGACATTATATGCTAGCTTGAAAAATGGGTGTCTGATTATTTCTGGCTGGGTACTCTGCTGACATAATCTAATGTTTTGCTTTCGTTGTAAAGCCTTTTTGAAATCGGACAGTGTGGTTAGATTAACGAGAGTCATGTCTTTAAAATGCTGTAAAATAGTCATATGTTTGAGAAATTGAAGTAATAGCATTTCTAAGGTATTTGAATAACGCGCCACAGGATTCCACTGGCTGTTACGTAGGTGGGACGATTTCGTCCCGCTTACCCTAGAGAGGATAACAGAACTGGCAGGCAAAAACCTGAGAAAAAGTCAACCAGGAAGTGTTGGATCTGAGAAATGTAGTTCTTCTTTCTAGTCCCTTTCGAAACTACAGTATCTGTGCTGTTATGCTGCACTTTCTAAGGCTTCCATTGGCTGTCTAAAGCCTTCAGAAAGTGGATTGAGCCTTCTCCTGTCTCTGGGCAGAGGATAGGAGCTCAGTTACTGAGTGGTCTGCCTGAGGACAAAGAGATTGGATATGCGCATTGCCGCGAGCACGCTGTTTTTTCTTTTCCTCCTTGAATGAATACACTATTGTCCGGTTGGAATATTATCACAATTTTACGTTAAAAATAGCATAAAAATTGATTTTAAACAGCATTTGACATGCTTCTAAGTACGGTAATGGAACATTTTGACTTTTTGTATCTCGAATTGCGCTCGCGTGTTACCCTTTGGATAGTGACCTTAATGCACGAACAAAACGGAGGTATTTGGACATAACTATGGATTATTTCGAACAAAAACAAAATTTATTGTGGAAGTAGCAGTCCTGGGAGTGCATTCTGACGAAGATCAGAAAGGTAATACAATATTTCTAATACTAATTCTGAGTTTAGGTTGCCCCGAACTTGGTGGGTGTCTGAATAGCTTGCCGTGATGGCGAGCTATGTACTCAGAATATTGAAAAATGTGCTTTCGCCAAAAAGCTATTTTAAAATCTGACACGACGATTGCATAAAGGAGTTCTGTATCTATAATTCTTAAAATAATTGTCATGTATTTTGTCAACGTTTATGATGAGTATTTTTGTAAATTCACCGGAAGTTTTTGGTGGGAATACATTTTCTGAACATCACATGCCAATGTAAAAAGCTGTTTTTAGATATAAATATGAACTTGATTGAACAAAACCTACATGTATTGTATAACATAATGTCCTAGGAGTGTCATCTGATGAAGATCATTAAAGGTTAGTGCTTCATTTAGCTGTGTTTTGGGTTTTATTGACATATATGCTTGCTTGGAAAATGGCTGTGTGGTTATTTTGGTCTATGTACTCTCCTAACATAATCTAATGTTTTTGCTTTCGCTGTAAAGCCTTTTTGAAATTGGACAATGTGGTTAGATTAACGAGAGTCTTATCTTTAAAATGGTGTAAAATAGTTGATTGTTTGAGAAAATTGAATTGTGGTATTTTAGTTGGTTTTGTATTTCGCGCCATGCGATCCCATTGGCTGTTGGCTAGGGGTCCCGCTGGCGGAACAGGGTTCCGCTAGCGGAACGCCTAGATGCAAGAGGTTTTAACTCATTTCTACCAGCATGTTACATGTGCAACCAGAGGGAAAAAAACTCTAGACCACCTTTGCTCCACACACAGAGACATGTACAATGCTCTCCCTCTCCCTCCATTTGGCAAATCTGACCATAACTCTATCCTCCTGATTCCTGCTTACAAGCAAAAACTAAAGCAGGAAGTACCAGTGACTCGCTCAATAAGGAAGTGGTCATATGTCTCAGATACTAAGCTACAGGACTGTTTTGCTAGCACGGACTGGAATATGTTCCGGGATTCTTCCGATGGCATTGAGGAGTACACCACATCAGTCACTGGCTTCATACCAAAAAATGTCTGCAGCATTAAAGGTCCCCAAGTGGCCTCCATCACTCTTAAATGGAATTAGTTTGGAACCACCAAGACTCTTACTAGAGCTGGCCGCCTGGCCAAACTGAGCAATCGGGGGAGATGGGCCTTGGTCAGGTAGGTGACCATGAACCCAATGGTTACTCTGACAGAGCTCTAGAGTTCCTCCATGGACATGGGAGAACCTTCCAGAAGGACAACCATCTCAGCAGCACTCCACCAATCAGGCCTTTATGGTAGAGTGGCCAGACGGAAGCCACTCCTCAGTAAAATGCAAAGACAGCACACCTGGAGTTTGCCAAAAGGCACCTAAAGACTCTCAGACCATGAGAAACAAGATTATCTGGTCTGATGAAACCAAGATTGAACTCTTTGGCCTGAATGCCAAGTTTCACGTCTGTAGGAAACCTGGCACCATCCCTACGGTGAGGCATGGTGGTGGCAGCATCATGCTTTGGGGATGTTTTCAGTGGAAAGGACTGGGAGACCAGTCAGGATTGAGGGAAATATGTACAGAGCAAAGTACAGAGAGATCCTTGATGAAAACCTGCTCCAGAGCACTCAGGACCTCAGACTGGGGCGAAGATTCACCTTCCAACAGGATGACAGTCCTAAGCAGTGATTTATTTAGGATTCAAGGCACACTTAACCAGCATGGCTACCACATCATTCTGCAGTGGTACGCCATCCCATCTGGTTTGCGCTTAGTGGAACTATTGTTTGTTTTTCAACAGGACAAGGACGCAACACACCTCCAGGCTATGTAAGGGCTATTTGACCAAGAAGGAGAGTGGTAGAGTGCTGCATCAGATTCCTGGCCTCCACAAATCACCCGACCTCAACCCAATGGTTTGGTATGAGTTAGACCGCAGAGTGAAGGAAAAGCAGCGAATAAGTGCTCAACATATGTGGGAACTCCTTTAAGACTGTTGGAAAAGCAATCCAGACAAAGCTGTCATCAAAGCCAAGGGTGGCTTTGATCTGTTTCACACTTTTTTGGTTACTATATGATTCCATACAATGTAGAAAATAGTCAAAATAAAGAAAAACCCTTGAATGATTAGGAGTGTCCAAACTTTTCACTGGTACTGTATATATACCATTCTGTTCCCTAGAGAGAGAGCGAGAGAGCGAGAGAGAGAGAGAGAGAGAGAGATCCTTTCTGTTCCCTTTTTAACCTGTGAAATCAACATTTTTTAAATTTTATTTAGCTCATTGTCAAACACTAGATCCCTTCTAGCCATGACCCAAGAGAGCTTTGAGGAAGAGGTTTGAAGCGCTGGGCAATCTTGTTATGACAGTATCTGAATTAGCAGACTCAAAATTATGGTCATGGTAGAAAGGGGCAATGCTACTTCAGGGCAGGAAGTGCTAGTCAACAACACTGCCTAGCTAGAAATTTTACATCTGCTACGCTTACATACTGCTAACTATATACTAGACGAGACAGGAGGTTCGTGGCACCTCAATTGGGGACGACGGGCTCAGAGAAATGGCTGGAACAGAATTCATGGAATGGTATCAAACTCGTCAAACACATGGTTTCCATGTTTGATACCATTCCATTCACTCCATTCCAGATATTATTATGAGCCGTCCTCCACACACTGGTTGAATCAACGTTGTTTCCACATCATTTCAATGAAATTATGTTGAACCAACATAAAATAGACATTGCATTGACGTCTGTGCCCAGTGGGTCCTGAGTTACGAGAGATGGGTTATTGGAAGTAATTTGTGAATGAAACCTTAACTTTATTTTCATATTGTCAAAGTGCAACTACAATTGCATGCAGATCTACAGTACTACACTAAGATGAGCATTTAGTATGTTCTTGAAATACCTACCTTTCACTGATATCTTGTCCATTTTCACCTTGCAAATGTTTGTAGTTTATCTTTCAGTTCAGATACTAACTTATTCACGTGATTAAAGGAGACGTGTGGATGGACAGAAATGCTGGTTAAATCAAATTGTATTTGTCACATGCGCCGAATACAACAAGTGTAGACCTTACAGTGAAATGCTTACTTACAAGCCCTTAACCAACAATGCAGTTTTAAGATAATCTCTAAAAAAGTCCGCAACTGGCAGCTTCATTAAATAGTACCCGCAAAACACCAGTTTCAACGTCAACAGTGAAGAGGCGACTCTGGGATGCTGGTCTTGCTGATGTTTCTCCACCAACTGTTTCTGCAGAGAAATACATCTTAAGCAATTATCTATATACACAGAACAAAAATATAAATGCAATATATGCAACAATTTCAAAGATAGAGTTCATATAAGGAAATCAATCAATTGAAATAATTTTTTTATAGTTAGGTAACCCCAGTGAATTTGAGCAGGAAGTGAATGTATTCTTAAATTATAATCTGTTTCCAATACGTGGAAAAGTGTCCAGTAATAAAAGTAGAATGAAATAAGTATTGACTAAGCTGATAAGACAGCACCAACTTTTTAAAGGTTCTACATTTGTTAAACAACAGTTTTGTATTTTACTAAATTGATTAAACAGGTTAAACTGATAGGATTACTGGAAAGGGGTTCTGGGATTGTTTATTTTAAATGGGGTCAATTCCACTTAATGGAATACTGTATTATCTGATGTGTCTTGAGTAGGATTCTTGCTTCCAGGACTGATGGAAGTCCAATACAGTAAGTATGGTAATTAAGGGAGACATAGGAGACTTTTTATTAGATGCCTGGGATCAAATATCACTGATTCCTTAAACTGAGAAATTGACTACATTTACGACAGGAAAAAGTATTACGAAAGGTTAACAGGAACAATCTAAGGTGAAACAGCTATTACGTGTGTTGATTGAACATTGGTCTAGTAACGATACCAGGAAAATTGTACATGGTTATGGAAGAGAGAGGCCAGTCATATAATACCATATGGGAGTGAATTGTGTCTAAGGGTAGTACATGCTAAATAAAGAATGGGGTGGATTAAAACATTTAATGATTGGAGTAAGGACAGTCAATTTACCATTATCATGTTTGGTTTATAAATAATACTTTGGGATTGCTGATTAAGATGTAGCATAGTGAATGCTAACGGAATGTACGCTTTCTTTTCCAGAAGAGGAGGGGGTTTCATTATCTCTTTGAAATGTTTCCTGAGGCTATGGTCTTGGGAGAGCAGTTAGTGAAATTCCTCAGTTTTATAGGCATAAAAGTATCTGGATTCGGTGATAAAGGGAAGTTACCAAATTAAATAATTACCACACACACCAGCACGCGCACACAATTTACCGGTTATGAATATCCGTTAATGGTGTTTATACTAGGGTTCTACCGATTAGGATTTTTCAATGCTGACACCGATTATTGGAGGACCAAAAAAAGCTGATACCGCTGCAGGAGGGACTGTTGCACTTCACAAAATAGATGGCATCATGAGGGATTAAAATTATGTGGATATATTGAAGCAACATCTCAAGACATCAGTCAGGAAGATTAAGCTTGGTCGCAAATGGGTCTTCCAAATGGAAAATGACCCCAAGCATACTTACAAAGTTGTGGCAAAATGGCTTAAGGACAACAAAGTCAAGGTATCGGAGTGGCCATCACAAGGCCCTGACCTCAATCCTATAGAAAATTTGTGGGCAGAACTGAAAAAGCATGTGCGAGCAAGGAGGTCTACAAACCTGACTCAGTTACACCAGCTCTGTCAGGAGGAATTGGCCAAAATTCACCCAATTTATTGCAGGAAGCTTGTGGAAGGCTACCCGAAACAGTTGACCCAAGTTAAACAGTTTAAATGCAATGCTACCAAATACCAATTGAGTGTATGTAATCTTCTGACCCACTGGGAATGTAATTGCAGAAACAAAAGCTGAAATAAATCATTCTCTCCACTATTATTCTGACATTTCACATTCTTAAAATAAAGTGGTGATCCTAACTGGCCTAAGTCAGGGAATCTTTACAAGGATTAAATGTCAGGAATTGTGAAAAACAGAGTTTAAATGTATTTGGCTAAGGTGTATGCAAACTTCCGACTTCAACTGTATATGTGAACAAAAAAACACGTTTCAAGAAATATTCAGCAATGTTTAAGCCAACATGCTGTCTATTTCAAATTAACACCCGCCAAGCGCCTAATGCGGGTAGATTTTCCGTTTGGCAGGTCAATCTCTGAAGGCTATCCACCACACTGGCGGGTAAATGTTTGTACCAAATAGTCATGTAATAAAATCTGGCATGATGGCTCGAGGAATTTACTCCTGTTTGCCAGCCTACCACAGACCGTGTCTCACATTCTCCTAGTTTTTCGGCACTGTTTACTGCACGGGGTATCAGCTACTCGACATCGCTCACTTGCCATGGGTCTGCTGCTAGCTATCGTTCATTAAATAGCTTTTATGTGGCAACATTTACCTGGAGTAAGCCAACCTTTGAAACAAAAACCCACCGACAAAAAGGAGGACGAATCACATAAAAAAATAACGTTTTGTGAGAAATGGAGGTTTGGAGATAAAAGGAGTTTCAAGAAAAAATCATTGTGACACAATTGACTTTACCTGTCTTATAGTGTTGATCCTTAAGTAAACAAAGGGTAGAAGGCTAATTTAGCACAATCAACTGCCAGCTATATTGGATAACATGATTGTATATTTAATAATTATTGAATTAATTTGATGTTTATTTTTGCAGTTTGGATGAAAAAAAAGGAATTGCTGTGGGCTCAACATATAGAAAGGAGAAGCAAGCCAAAGAGTTTATGCACCATATTGCAGAGGTGGAGAGAAACAACATAGAGAATCTGAAAAACACTACATTTCTCTCCATCATGTCAGATGGCTCCACAGACAGTTCTGTGGAAGAGGAGGGGTTAGTTTGTCAGATTCTGTCACAAGGGCAAGATCGAGTGGAAGTTTGTTGTATCAAGTCAGTGGAGAAGGCAGACACACATAAGCAACGCCATCAGTGCCATCATGGAGGGAGTGTGTGATGAGTGGGTCAGCAAGTTGGTCGCTCTGGGAACAGATGGAGCTGCTTTGATGATCGAAGCCAAGAATAGTGTGGTAAACCGGCTGAAAGGGGACAGGGCCTACATCATCGGCATCCACTGTATGGCACACCACCTTGAACTGACCTTTTCTGATGCCATCCGGTCCAATGTGATGTTTCCTTCTATCACACCAGTCCACTGAACAGGGCAAACCTGGTAAACAGCTTCCAGGCTCTTGGGCACACACCACTGGTGCCCACCAGAATTGTCAGGACCCGATGGGTAGGACACCTATTGCGTGCACTGGATCACTTCCTGCGAGGTTACCAGGGGCTTGTCCAGCACCTGGAACAGGTAGTTGCTCTAGATTGCTATGCTAAGTACTCCAATAGTCATGCCCAGTAAATAACAACAAACACGGTTACAATTGGTAACATCATGTTTCAATGCTTTATGCACTGATAAAATGTGTCATATCTAATGTAGTTTTTTTGGACAGCCATTCATTATTTGTATGTCTTTGTTCTTTATGTATTTCAGATTCAATCTGCTGATGCCCAAAATGTCAGAGGTGTCCAGCAGGCCAAGGCCAGGAAATACTACAGTACTGTGAGGGAGGATGTTGTTATCCGCTTCTGTGGCTTCCTGCATGACACACTAACACACTTGAGCAACCTGTCTGCAGAGGTCCACCATCACCATAGCAGAAGCCCACAGCTCCTTGGGCTCAACACAGGCAGTACTTAAGAAGTACAAAACCAGGTATGTTTATTTAAGCTGCAATAAGAAATACTTACCTTAAGAGAATGAAGAGAGAGGATTACGTCAATAAGAGATGGAGAGAGAGTGTGAGTGAGTTGTGAAGGAAAATTCTGAAAGGATGGTAAAATTATCCTTTTATCATCAGAGAAGGGCCCATGATGAAGGCCACAATGGCCATGAGGGAATTTCGCTGACCAGAGGTGACAACAAGACCCTTGTCACATCACAGGACAAAATGCTTGACAGGCTAGTCAAGAGTATGACTGACAGGTTCCAGGACGCCAGTGTAGAGGTCCTGAGTGCCACCAAGCTGGTCAGCTTCACCAACTGGCCAGAGTCAGGAGATGCAGCAGCAGGTTACTTTATGTTTTGTATTACAGGGCAGTCAGGTTAAGTTCAGGTTCATGATCATATTTTTATAGTTAGAATTAAAACAGCATGATGCAATGTATACAATAACTCTAGATTTTGGTGACACTGAACTGGAAAACTTGGTGGACCACTTCAAGCCGGTCCTGGAGACCTCTGGCATCCATGTTGAATCCCTGACCTGTGGACTGTCCTGAAGGTGCTGATGTACCAAGAGCCCCAGTCCCTGCAGAAGATGTTCTGGTTCCGTGTCAACAGGAGCCATCAGCATTCCTGTCCTGATTTTTTGGCATTGGTTGACCTGGTCCTGTCCTTTCCTGCCTCCACAGCTGAATATGAAAGAGGTTTCAATACCATGAAACAGGTGAAAACCGATTGTCGGTCCAACCTAAAGTCTGATACACTGTCAGATCTCCTTATATTCCAGCTGTCCTCTTCAGAGATCCGTGAGTATGATCCGATTAAAGCTGTGATGCTGTGGCACCAGGACTCTGTCAGGAGCAAGAGGCCAGTTTTCATGGACCATGCAAAGAGGGTGATTGCAGTAGAGAGTGAGTAGTCTGATGAGGAAGTTTAAGTTGATTAAAAGGATTAAGCATCTGATAGGTTTTGTATACCTTCAAACTTACTTTGTTTGATCCTTAAGTACATTTAATAGCATAATACTTCAGGAGACTTTTTAGTTCAAGACTTCTTCAGTTGTATTCGGGCTGGGAAATTAAATCTAGCCACAGCCAAAATCTCTAAAGTCTCTATTTTACCAGAGTATTTCTACTCAAAGGGAAGGATTTGTAGACCTGCTTCCCCTGTTTCCCCTTTGTATCAGGAGAGCACCAGTTCTATGTCCACTGCACATAATTGTATCAAACCATTGTTGTTGCCCTGTTTTGACTTCAATGTACTCTTATCCTTTGTATCTGATATGTTTTGTTTATTTCATTGTGTGCCCACTGTAAGGCGTTTTCGCAGTCTGTACAGCACGTTTGGTCAACTACAGTTGTTTTTAAGTGTGCTCTACAAATAAACTTGATTTGATTAACTGTTGATCAATATATTACAATAAATGTGTTTCAAATTTCTCTCTGGCCTCTTCTTTAAGTTTGTATTCAACCTAATAACTTATCTCAATGAAATGTACTGAAATGAATGTATATGTGACACAAAAAGGCAATTTATTATTTTGGCCGGTAAAAAATATGTTTGGCTGGTGGATTTTTTCATCTACCAGTCCCCTTGGTAGGTGAGCCAAAAAATTTCGGACACTGGTTGCAGCCAAGGGGTGGAGAGCCTCTGTAAAGCTCACAAGTAGAGGTGCAAACAGGTATAGAAAACACACACATAGTTGACAAAGCTACAAAAGAGAAACATTTCATCTGTAAATAACTAGATAAGATACTCAAGTGAGAGAGTGGTGTGGAGCCATCCTCTCTTTCCTTCCTCGAATAACTCGACAAAACTGTCTTTGTTTCGGGGACGGTCTTATTTTTGCGACAAAACCGCCACTGACATGACCGCCACCTACAGCTGCTGTTGAAAAACCAGGGGAGACTGAAGATCTAACACTAATTGCTAATAGTCTACTAGAGGGGGAGAGCACACCTCCCTGTACTAATTGCAGATTGCCTAGGAGAGGTGAAACCACTCCCCCTCCAATACAGCCACTTATTACCAAAACAAGTCACAAATTGCCCTGCCCCTTGATCCTAGTTAATGTGTCAACAACTATCTACAAATTATGAGTAGTCAGCAGTTCACACAGCACTTCTTTGATATTATGACGGTCCACAAACAAAAGTTATAGGTAGGTGCATGCCACCACTTATTGTTTTGGCTGTGTATCAGCCTACTCTTCTTTACTATGAATTCATTACACTTCGTGAAGAAGAAAAAAAAAAACCTTACACCCATTAAATCCTCACCACTACTCCACTACTCTGGCCACATCTGATCCTACTCCAGGCCGCCAGCAGCATGCGAGGACGGGACAATATTGTTCAAAACATCTTGGAAGTCTTCTGCAGTAAAATCTTGTACACTCTAGTACTTCTCTGCAGCTGCCGCCACAACATCTATCCTCTGTGATTTACATTCCATTCCTGTGGTACATGTAACGGCTGTCGTAGAGAGGGGACCAAAGCGCAGCGTGTTGATTGCTCATGATGAATATTTATTTTAACTCAGAACACTAAAGAAAAAATAACAAAGAGAAAACGAAAGCGCACAGTTCTGTCAGGTACAGAAAACAACTACCCACAAACACAGGTGGGAAAAAACCCTACTTAAGTATGATCTCCAATTAGAGACAACGAGGACCAGCTGCCTCTAATTGGAGATCATCCCAAAAAACCCCAACAGAGAAATAGAAACCTAGAACCTAAACATAGAACAATAAAACATAGAAAAACACAAAACACCCCCTTTCACGCCCTGACCTACTCTGCCATAGAAAATGACATCTTACTATGGTCAGGACGTGACAGTACTCCCCCAAAGGTGCGGACTCCGGCCGCACCTAAACACAACAACCCCCCCCCCCAAAAAAAAAACAATGGCGGCTCTAGTAGTGCAGTCCACATAACCTTATCCTCCAGCGGATCCTCCAGCAGAGGAGGCGGCTCCGGTGTAACCCCCGCTCCACCCGCTGATCCCTCTGCTTCAGTACCACCGGACCGTGGATCGTCGGAGGAGGAACCAGACTGTAGATCATCGCCGGAGGCTCTGTGCTGCAGGCCGTCGCTGGAGGCTCCGGGCTGCGGAGCGTCGCTGGAGGCTCTGGACTGGGGAGCGTCGCTGGAGGCTCCGTGCCATGGATCATCACTGGAGGCTTCGTGCCATGGATCATCACTGGAGGCTTCGTGCCATGGATCATCACTGGAGGCTTGGTGCCATGGATCATCTCTACAGGCTCCGTGCCATGGATCATCTCTACAGGCTCCGTGCCATGGATCATCCCTACAGGCTTCTTGCCATGGATTATCCCAACAGGCTCCGGGCCATGGATTATCACTGGAGGCTTCGTGCCATGTATCATCACTGGAGGCTTTGGACCATAAATCATCACTGGAGGCTTCTTTCGTGGAGCTGGAGCAGGTCTCACCGGACTGGGGAGATGCACTGGAGACCGGCTGCGCAGAGCTGGCACAGGGTATACTGGGCCGTGGAGGCGAACTGGAGGGAGAGTGCGAGGAGCAGGCACATGCTCACCACTATAAGCACGGGGAGTTGGCTCAGGTCTCAATCCTGACTCCGCCAATCTACCCGTGTGCCCCCCAAAATATTTTTTGGGGTTTGCCTCTTGTCAAGACTGTCCTGATCAGGTCAGATTACAGGAGACCACAACCCTACAGATTATCTCTCAATCCCCAACAGAGGAGGAGAGATCTAGGGGTCTGAAGATGTGGGGGTTTTATGACCCCTCACGCCCATGATAAATCTTAGGCCACAGACAAATTCCTTTGTCCTCTCACTATGGAGAACTGGCCTCAGAACATTAAACATGCAATAAAGGGACTTTGGAACAATGGTTTCCGTCCGCCACAATGGTGGTCATGACGATAGATGGAATATGAAAATGTATGTAATTTTTGTGTTGTTATTAAAGGTTAATAGGTGATTTTATTACCAAAACATTGTAACTTTAAGAGTTTTCCCAGTATATGCCTGATGTTTATACATTGTACGTTGTGTGGAAAATGTTCAAATCAAAGAGAATGTTTTGGTAAAGATGAAATGTGAATTTAGTTGTCTAAAATTGGATTTGAGTAAAATCTAGACCTTGCCTCTTAACTTGGTACACCCAGAGAATTGCCCTAAAGGCGGTTACGCCCACTTCTGACCCGAGGGTATAAGACATGGGGGTTAAGGATGAACAGATCAGACTAAGTGACCCAAGCTGCAGCAAGGTCTAAAAGGTCAACGAACTCCAAAACGCAACACAAGGTCGAAGACAAAGAAATCTTTTTCTACCCAAGCTATGGATGAGTCGCTGTGTCTAACCTGTTATGGATAGGGGGCAGTATTTTCACGGCCGGATAAAAAACGTACCCGATTTAATCTGATTATTACTCCTGCCCAGAAACTAGAATATGCATATAATTATTTGATTTGGATAGAAAACACTCCAAAGTTTCTAAAACTGTATGAATGGTGTCTGTGAGTATAACAGAACTCATTTGGCAGGCCAAAACCTGAGAAGATTCCTTACAGGAAGTGCCCTCTCTGACCATTTCTTGGCCTTCTACACTCTCTTTATTGAAAACTGAGGATCTCTGCTGTAACGTGACACTTCCTACGGCTCCCATAGGCTCTCAGAAGGCTTCAGAACGGTGAATGATGACTTTGCATCCCATTGCTGAAAAACAGTAGCGCATTTGGATAGTAGTTGATCAGAGAACAATGAGACTGGGGGCGCGTGCACGAGCCAACACCATGTTTTTATTTTTTCGTCTTTGAACGAAAACAGGGTTTCCCGGTCGGAATATTGTTGCTTTTTTACGAGAAAAATCACATAAAAATTGATTTTAAACAGCGTTTGACATGCTTCGAAGTACGGTAATGGAATATTTCGAATTTTTTTGTCACGAAACGCGTCGGGCGCGTCACCCTTCGTCACCCTTCGGATAGTGTCTTGAACGCACAACAAAACGCCGCTATTTGGATATAACTATGGATTATTTGGAACCAAACCAACATTTGTTATTGAAGTAGAAGTCCCGGGAGTGCATTCTGACGAAGAACAGCAAAGGTAATCCAATTTTTCTTATAGTAAATCTGAGTTTGGTGAGGGCTAAACTTGGTGGGTGTCAAAATAGCTAGCCCCTGATGGCGAGCTATCTACTCAGAATATTGCAAAATGTGCTTTCACCGAAAAGCTATTTTAAAATCGGACATAGCGATTGCATAAAGGAGTTCTGTATCTATAATTCTTAAAATAATTGTTATGTTTTCTGTGAACGTTTATCGTGAGTAATTTAGTAAATTCACCGGAAGTTTCGGTGGGTATGCTAGTTCTGAACGTCACATGCTAATGTAAAAAGCTGATTTTTGATATAAATATGAACTTGATTGAACAAAACATGCATGTATTGTATAACATAATGTCCTAGGAGTGTCATCTGATGAAGATCATCAAAGGTTAGTGCTGCATTTAGCTGTGGTTTTGTTTTTTGTGACATTATATGCTAGCTTGAAAAATGGGTGTCTGATTATTTCTGGCTGGGTACTCTGCTGACATAATCTAATGTTTTGCTTTCGCTGTAAAGCCTTTTTGAAATCGGACAGTGTGGTTAGATAAAGGAGAGTCTCGTCTTTAAAATGGTGTAAAATAGTCATATGTTTGAAAATTTTTCGAGGACTTTGTATTTCGCGCCACGCCCATCATTGGATATTGGAGCAGGTGTTCCGCTAGCGGAACGTCTAGATGTAAGACGGGTGAATTCAAGCCGGAACACCTGGCCTCCACTCTCCATTGAATCGTGGTATCTACACTGTTTCATTCCTACACTGTGAGCTACAGAGCTGTCTGTCCTCAGAAGACCCTTTTCAGAGCAAGGGCGAGAAATCAGACCACTAAGCCAAAAAGGACACTGACATCGTGAGGACAACCAGAGAGTTGCGCCGGAGAAGTGCGTCATTGAGAAGCCTAAACGACCCACGCGGAGCTTCCCATCTGAGACCTCCGACACGTAATTACATCATTATATTCCGACCCATAAGAGCGGCATGTTCGGGGCAAGGCTAGGGTTAAAATAAGCATAGCTGACAAATGCACCCAAATGTATATTTCTCTCGTGTACTTTCTCTTTTTCTCTCTCTTTTAAATCCCCATTTTTGGTAACACGCGCCATAGTGTGTTGGCCCGTTATACTAAGTCCTAATCAATAGCCTAGACTGTGTTTTTGTGTATGTGTATCTTTTATCATCATTTTAGCTTTCTAGTAAATAAATAATCAACTAAGATTGGTGTGGTACGAAGTCATTGGTGGGACCCGGGTCCGTGCAGATTCCCGGATTATGCGACGTTCAGAATGAGACTGTAGAGGAAATTGATTAATTAGCGACTATTGTAAAATCGATATTCTTTGAGTTAATTTGGGAATTACAAACTCAGTAAAACTAATTTTCCCATGGTGCCCCAGGTTAATAAGTTAATAATTACTTGATTAATTTAATCACGCAATTATAAACCGTTAATCATTCGATGAGCAACAGTTGTCACATTAACTAATACAACGTCACGACACTCTCGTGCTTCCCCGGCAGGCTTCTGTATCTTTCCAATACTTTCCCCCAAGTCCAGTCTATCCTCTCTCGCCACTCCTCCAGAGACCAGGAATCCATTTCCTCCCGGGCATGCTGCTTGATCCAGTTGTGGTGGGTAGTTCTGTAACGGCTGTCGTAGAGAGGGGATCAAAGCGCAGCGTGTTGATTGCTCATGATGAATATTTATTTTAACTCAGAACACTAAAGAAAAAATAACAAAGAGAAAACGAAAGCGCACAGTTCTGTCAGGTACAGAAAACTAAACAGAAGACAACTACCCACAAACACAGGTGGAAAAAACCCCTACTAAACTATGATCTCCAATTAGAGACAACGAGGACCAGCTGCCTCTAATTGGAGATCATCCCCAAAAAAACTAAATAGAAATAGAAACCTAGAACCTAAACATAGAACTACAAAACATAGAAAAACACAAAACACCCCCTGTCACGCCCTGACCAACTCTACCATAGAAAATAACATCTTACTATGGTCAGGACGTGACAGTACAATTGACAAACATGGCCATGAACACCAACAAAACAACCTTACTGAAGCACATTATTCCTTTCACTATATATTGGCCTCGGCCTACTCAAAGGGATCCTCTTAGGATCCTTCACCCTGGACGCATCTTTCTCTACTACTCTCTTCACTGCCTTAGCATATTGTACTGTACGACATGCTCTGACCACTCTGATCCTGGCAACCTCAACCTGCCTTTCTCTCACCGGACACTCCTGATCTCCAGCACCATGGGTACCCCTACAGTTTACACAAACAACTTTTTAATGTCCTCCTGCACACTTCACACATCTAAGAATCTCCCTCTTACACAGTGCTGCCACATGACGATAAGCTTGACACAAAAAACATCGTAATGGGTTTGGGACAAAAGCACTCACGGGATAACTGACACATCCTAACTTGACAACAGTGCCTTTTTCCTGAGAGGAAAGCAAGTCACAGTTCTTGTTCCCAGTCACGTGATGCAGAGTGCACGCTCCCTCTGGACTGCAGAAATGCAAAAAATCGACACGATTCCACTAAGAGTCACTTTCACCGACCCAACATTCCCCAACTTCTTCTCCATCCAACCATACACCATATGATCTGCCAGAAGGCAGGGATCCATTCTCTCCAAAAATGTCACTCCCACTGGGCCAGAATCATCTTTGTCATCATCAGGACAAAGCTCAAACTGCAGTCTTCACCACACCTGCCACTGCAGTTAATTCATCCTCACTCTCGTCATGTTCAATTTCCTTCTGTAGCTCTTCCAAAAGTTCTGTAAATCCACCACTCCATATTCACTTGAAACAAGTTCCACTTTTCTCCTTTTTTTATTGTTCGCCATCTTACCCCGACCTTACGGTCACACCGGCAGCCCACTCAACCATCTACCGAGCCAGACTATTTTTAAGCCCGAGGTACGGGACTTTTCCTGAGGAACCTATATTATTATTTTGTTACACTGTGATGCAATTTTTTTCTGGGAATTCTCTTTTGTGATCGTCTTATTTTGGATAATACAGAAATACAAAAGAACACCATTGTTTTGAAGACATTTATCATGTTTTTAAGTGTTTATGAAAAGTTCATTTTACAAAACTGAATTTTACATAAGTGTAAATTTGACTAACCAGACAGAACTCATTCCCTCACAACAAAAAAAGAAGAGGAATCATTCCATATCTTTGGTTGGCCGATCTACCTGGCACATCTAACAAACAATCTCAAGTCAAGTCAAAACCTTTACAATGTGTCCAGTTTTCTGTGGGTTAGGAGAATATCTGTCGTCAGGCGGATGTTCCCAAAGAAACATTCTCCAAAAAAAACAAAACAATTGTTTCATCATTACACTACACCCATTGTTACTGTGGCTGAGCCCATCAAGGCTCTGATTGGTGAACCACTGATCCATTCACAGTTCTTTGTTTGTTGACAAGATTAGGGACACACACAACAATGCATTGAACATAGTGTTTAGAACTTACTGTACATATTTGACACACTTTGACATAACATTAACAATGTAACCATGTCATTTATACAGTAATTATTCAACATGTCCCTGGGATTTGAACTCACAACCTCGTGGTTCATGGCATTCGGATCTTCCTTCTACGCCATGATAGCGGACAACATAGGTATCTTTTGGTTATTACTACGGCAAGAGCGTCCAGGAACAACACAATATTGAGATCATTGGCAATACTTTTTGCAATACTTTTGGCTCGAGAGACACATTGGGATTTGAAAATTCAGCGGAGGGCCACACAGATTTTTTATCAGACCGATTTGTTTGTCAAAAGCAATTTGCATGCCAGAAAAAGGGCAGTTAATTGAAAGCGTATAGGTCCATTATAATTCCAACCTACTTTTTATGTAGTTTCAGACTTTCAAGAGTGGCCTGGAGTAATTTAGCAAAAATGGGTAACATTACAAAAACGTTCTATCTCTAGAATTGTTAGCGGGGTATTACCCAGCTGCTGCTGCTGTTGGTGCCAGCAATGCTAGTTTATTACCTAACCCCGCTGCTCAAGGACCAACAGGACAAGATGGCAAAGATGTAAAACCAAAAGACAGGAAATCACGTCACGGGTATTGACAGATAACTATAGCTCTGAAGAGGACATCATGATGTCATGTCATGATAGCGGACAGTTTTAAGAGCAGATTTGGAGGCCACCTGCCTAGCACCAAAATGGCTACTTGTGATGTAAGAGAGAGAACTGCAGTGACTGGTTAAATCTGTCACTCACACACAGATCACTAGTTACACATTAATGAGCATAATCACTTAAATAGATAAATGAGCAAACCTGCAAAAATTACACATAGGCCTAATATTTCACACACATGCATAAATAAGCATGTAGTGTGTGTGCTTTACCTACATACACTCACATAAAAACTGACGCGCGATCGTGCGCACACACACACACCCATACACACACACACCCACCCACACACACACACACACACACACACACACACACACACACACACACACACACACACACACACACACACACACACACACACACACACACACACACACACACACACACACACACACACACACACAGCATCCGCCCCATTTGGTAGAGGGTGAAAGGCTGAAGGACACAGACGTGAGCCTGAGGCTGTCGCCGTTGGAGTGACAGTCACCAGGAGAAACTGACTGACTGGTTGTCAGTCAGCAATATTAACCCTGTGGCCCCTGCCTCCGCCTCCCTGGAGATCACCTATCCATAATTAATACAATCCCAGAAGGAATATGGAAAAGGTTACTGAGCACAAAATATGTCCCTTTTCACATATACAGCTACTCTCAAAGTCACAAACCTAAGCTGTGAGGTGGTTGGCACAAACAATAGTGCAGACATAGGCTACTCTAATGAATGTACTGCTATTTCATGAAGACATCTGATCATATACACATAGATGTGCAACATACACAAGTGGAAGGTGTTGGGTTTGCATATGGTTGCGTGAAACTTTTTATTACATTTTTTTATTTAACCTTTATTTAAACTGGGAGTCACATTGAGATTAAAAATCTATTTTACAAGAGACACATTACAATAACAACAGAATATTAAAACAACATACACATGTGTATAAAACATTATAATTCAGCACAATAAAACAAATAAAAAACATATTTAATAAAAGCAATCACATTCAACTACATAGAGGTCCTGAGTGAATAATTTAAACTGCCTGAGCGGTACCAGCACATCTAGCTGCAGTGAACTCTGCAGATTGTTCCACAAATTAGGGGCAAAAAAACTAAACGCAGATTGCCCAAATCTGTGGAGACTGTAGGAATCTCTAGTGTTTTCCATGCCTATGAACGGGTTTGGTAACTTATGATTCTTATCTTAATCAATGATGTTACATATAGAGGGAGTTTCTGTAAGATTGCCTTGTAAATAAATAAGAGAATGCAGCTCTCTTCTTACAGACAGAGAAGTCCATCCTACATTTTGTACAGACTACAATGATGAGTCCTAAAATTGTCCCCTGTGATAAAACTAATTGCTGAATGGTAGACTGCGTCCAAGGGTTTTAAAACAGAGGTTGCCGCATGCATGTAAACAATATCACCAAATCAACTAAAGGGAGAATGTCACGGGTCCCACCGGAACTTTCATTGCGCACACCTGGCCCCTATTCCCACTGATTGTATTTGTATATATGTACCCTTTGTTCACCATGGTCTTGTTGTTTATTGTTACTATGTCCGTTTGATGCGTTTGAGTACCTGTGCTGTGTGTTTTGGCTTTCGTGCCCTTGTGGATTGTGCAGATGACTACGGGTCTCGTCCCGTGTGTTAATCATTGTGCGCGTGTTATTTATTCTAGGTACTCCTCGCTCTTTTTGTTTGGGTTTCAGCCCTGTGTTTTTGTATAGTGTTTCTTTGTTCTTTGTCCCCGTGCCTTTACACAGCACGCCGAAATATGGGGAATAATAAAAAGCCTATTACGCATTCCTGCGCTTGTCTCCCGAATCTCTCTGTCACGACTTCCGCTGAAGTCGGGTCCTCTCCTTGTTCGGGCTGCGCTCCCGGTCAGCGTTGAAGGTCTTCTAGCCATCATCAATCCACTTTTCATTTTCCATGTTGTCGTGTCTTTGGCTATGCCGGATTAACTGATTAAGTACAATTCGAATGGTGTATCAATACACCCAGTCACTTCAAAGATACAAGCATCCTTCCTAACTGCCGGAGAGGAAGGAAACTGCTCAGGGATTTCACCATGAGGCCAATGGTGACTTTAAAACAGTTACAGTATTTAATGGTTGTGATAAGAGAAAATGTAGGTTGTATCAACTACATTGTAGTTACTCCACAATACTAACCTCATTGACAGAGTGAAATGAAGGAAGCCTGTAGAGAATAAAAAATATTCCCAAAACACGCATCCTGTCTGCAACAAGTCACTTAAGTAATACTGCAAATGAATGTGCCAAAAAAAATCTACCTTTTGTTCTGAATAGAAAGTGTTATGTTTGGGGCAAATCCAACACAACACATCACTGAGTACTACTCTTCATATTTCCATGCATGGTGGTGGTTGCATCAAATTAATGGTTTGCTTGTCCTTGTCCTTGGAAAAGTCCTTGGAAAAGGACTAGGGAGTTTTTAAGGATCAAAAGAAATGGAATAGAGCTGATTAAATAATTTTTTCCCTCATCAATCTACACACAAAATGGATTAAATCGTTTTTCCGCCTCATCAATCTACACACAATACCCTATAATGACAAATAAAAAACAGGATTTTAGAAATGTTTGCAAATGTATTAAAATTACAAAACTGAAATATGACATTTACATAAGTATTCAGACACTTTACTCAGTACTTTATTGGCAGTAATTACAGCCTCAAGTCTTCTTGGGTATGATGCTACAAGCTTGGCTCACCTGTATATGGGGAGTTTCTCCCATTTTCTCTGCAGATCCTCTCAAACTCTGTCAGGTTGGATGGGGAGCGTCGCTGCACAGCTATTTAAAGGTCTCTCCAGAGATGTTCGATCGGGTTCAAGTCTGGGCTCTGGCTTGTCCACTCAAGGACATTCAGAGACTTGTCCCGAAGCCACTCCTGCGTTGTTTTGGCTGTGTGTTTAGGGTCATTGTCCTGTTGGAAGGTGAACTTTCGCCCCAGTCTGAGGTCCTGAGTGCTCTGGAGCAGGTTTTCATCAAGCATCTCTCTGTACTTTGCTCATTTCATCTTTCACTCAATCAGTCCCTGCTGCTGAAAAACACCCCCAAAGCATGATGCTGCCACCACCATGCTTCAACTTAGGGATGGTGCCAGGTTTCCGCCAGACATGACGCTTTGCGTTCAGGCCAAAGAGTTCAATCTTGTTTCTCATGGTCTGAGAGTCTTTAGGTGCCTTTTGGCAAACTCCAAGCAGGCTGTCATGAGCCTTTTACTGAGGAGTGGCTTCCGTCTGGCCACTCTACCTTAAAGGACTATTTGGTGGATTTCTGCAGATATGGTTGTCCTTCTGGAAGGTTCTGCCATCTCCACAGAGGACCTCTGGAGCTCTGTCAGAGTGACCATCGGGTTCTTGGTTACCTCCCTGACCAAGGCCCTTCTCCTCTGTTTGCACAGTTTGGCCGGGTTGCCAGCTCTAGGAAGAGTATCGGTGGTTCCTAACTTCTTCCATTTAAGAATGATGGAGGTCACTATGTTCTTGGGGACTTTTAATGCTGCAGAAATGTTTTAGTTTCCACAGATCTGTGCCTCGACACAATCCTGTCTCGGAGCTCAACCGACAATTCCTTCGACCTCATGGCTTGTTTTTTGCTCTCATATGCACTGTCATCTGTGCGACCTTACATAGACAGGTATGTGCCTTTCCAAATCATGTCCAATCAATTGAATTTACCACGGGTGGACTCCAATCAAGTTGTAGAAACCTTTGAGAGGATGATCAATGGGAACAGGATGCACCTGAGCTCAATTTCAAGTCTCATAGCAAAGGGTCTGAATAAGGTATGTCTGTTCTTTATTTTTAATACATTTGCAAAAATGTCTAAAAACCTGTTTTCACTTTGTCATTGTGGGGTATTGGGTGTAGATGAATACATTTTAGAATAAGGCTGTAATGTAACAAAATATGGGAAAAGTCAGTGTTCTGAATTTACATTTACGTCATTTAGCAGACGCTCTTATCCAGAGCGACTTACAAATTGGTGCATTCACCTTATGATATCCAGTGGAACAACCACTTTACAATAGTACATTTGTATATTTTTTTGGGGGGGGGGGGGTGTTAGAAGGATTACTTTATCCTATCCCAGGTATTCCTTAAAGAGGTGGGGTTTCAGGTGTGAATTTTTTCCGAATGCACTGTAACGTTCTCACCATGCACTCATACACACACACACACACAAACAACTAATTTGTCAGTCAAGCGGGGAGATCCTCATCAGCACAAATAAATGAGCTAAATCCCACATTGCAATTCTCATCTGATGTAACAACCAGGAAACCCTTGTTTTTTTCCTTTTCAAGCAATTACTTTTTTTCTGCTTGACAATCAAATCAACGTTTATTGGTCGCGTATACAGTTTAGCAGATGTAGGGGGTGCAGCTAAATGTTTATCAGTTAGTGGGATTTATCAGTTATTATCAGGTTATCTTTTATTTGGAAGGCCCCTTATTCAAGCCTATAGCTCACCAGAAAACGATAATAAATGCTCCATAATGATCTTGAAAATACAAAAGCATCAATGATTGATCACCAAATCCAATTTAGATCAAAGTGCCATCAGCTTTGCCCGGCTGATTGAGTTCTGATGGAGGTCTGGACTGGACCCAACACATGAAATTAATATAAATTGTCCGTGTTAAAACAAACAAACACACATTCCTGGATGTGCTAGTTGGATGGAGTTCCAGAACAACGATATGAGCAGCTAGCTGATATCCACTCCCTTGACAGTCCTAGGCGTGTCACAGAGCAGAAAAAGCTGTTTCTGGTTGTTTGGGAATATAGCTTGCGTCATGGCGTTGAGTGATTCGTGCGCTGCCATTGAGACACAGCCGAAGCCAGTGTGTGACTGTGAAGAATGAAGACGTGGATTGTTGCATGTAAAAAAGGCCGTAAAAGCACCTTCGTTTTTGAGCATCCTGTTTATTTTAAGTTTGAACAGTGACGATATGGCTTAATTTTAGGCTGACACGGAAATCTTAGCGTCTGATCTGAGCTTTTATTTGAATGTTAAAAGCATAGATAGGTCTCATATTGGTGACGCTAAAAATCGCAATAACTTCTAAATAGATGGGTAAGAAAAAAGTGTAAGAATAAAAGTCTTCCTCAATTAAAGTGGTAGGCCTGTAACTAAAAAGTAGGCTACACGGCTATAGGCACCAGTGGAAGCTGCTGAGGGGAGGACAGCTCATAATAATGTCTGGAACGGCACAAATGGAATGACATCAAACATGGAAATCATGTGTTTGATGTATTTGACACCATTCTACCTATTCTGCTTCAGCCATTACCACAAGCCCGTCCTCTCCAATTAAGGTGCCACCAACCTCAGTTCATGACACAATGCTTTAAGGGCATCATCAAGCAATTCCTCCATCGTTCAAATTAAATTAAATTAAATTAGCCTTCGATAGCCAGGGAGATTCAAGATCCTTGGAGTTTAAAAGACTTCAATAAGATGGCAGTCCTGTATTCTATCACAATTGCCAACACACTGACTTCTGCGCATGCACCATCATACCTGTGTTTGTCACAATGGTTTACGACGCGGTTAATCTCAGTGACGTCGCATCAAGACTAGAAGGACTGTAATTCAAATATTCGACGATGACTGAACAATAACAAAAAAGTAATCAAAATAGGTCCTGGGGGAATTAATTAATTGTGGATATGCAACCAGTAGTGTAGTGAATTCATTACGTGTTTTTTTCCGTGAGATAGGGGTCTATAGGTGATATGTGTTGCATGTGGTCATAAACCAGTATTGTAGGTTTTAGATGTGTTTTTTTTACATGGAAGCAAAAAATGAAAGACCCCTATGTGCAATCATCTAGCCTTATGCATATTGCAATAATTATAGGCTACTGCAATGAGAGAGAGAAACAGTGGAGTTCTTATTCATGATGTATATAAAGAATACTTTAAATCATGGCATTTGAGGACAGTGAAATGAATCAACGCAGGGTATTGGCTTGCATCGCTCCTGGACCCGCCTCCCGGACATGTTTTGAGACCAGAACGTCCACTTCATTTGCTGGACAAGAGAGAAGGCTCCCTTGTGTGCTACATTACCTCACCACCTCGCTGTCCGGACCTCAGAGCCTATCTATAAACGCCTATTCGAGCTTTCGCCGGCTGGGTAAACAATGCGGTGAGTGTATCTGAAAGCCTGTGGACCACAGAGACTATAGCGCACCATCTCATTATCTTCCTAGTAAATGCCTCATAAATACCGGAATGGTGCAATCGTTTTATGCAATGAGCCCGTGTTCTAGCCAAGATGAATGCAAGAGAAATCTGCTCCGTCAGTGAAGGACACATTGTGCGTGTTAAGCATCTAACAGGCTAAGCATCTTCTATTGCACGGTGTATAGCATCTAATCATTCAAGACGGACGGCGTGGTGGAGCACAGAGGGAGGAGGGCAAATATGAGGGACAGGGACTTCATGCCCAATGTGGAACGGGGAAAACCCGCCACATACACTGGGGACAAAAAGGCTAAAATGGCTGCGAAGACCAACAAAAAGTGGGTGAGACTGGCCACTGTTTTCGCATACGTGTTGTCCGTGTCTCTGGCGGCGATCATATTGGCCATATATTACAGCCTAATATGGAAACCAACATCTGCCTCCTCCTCATCATCATCATTTTCGAGACCCAATGCTGTGACCCCCGTCACGGCAAATACTACGAACAACACCACCAGTGTACCAAATTATACCACACACACAGGTACGCAGAAGACGGACACTTTCACACGCGATGAGTCAAGGTCCATGGCATCACTCGTTACAATAAAAACCGATACCGCCGGCACCAATGCATTTCAGTGGTTGGATAGTAGTAGTAAAAGTCCCAGGGTCCCCTCAGACGACAATACGCCCACAACAGCGGTTGAAGGACCAACAATAGTACACTTCGTCACCGCACAAAGCTACGCAGCCACACAGAACAAATTGGCCACGCCGACAGAAGTCAGAGACGCGTCTCCAAGTGTCACTCGAGAGGATCCAGCGAACTTGCCGACGCACACAACCAGGGACCAAGAAGAGACGTGGTGGACGTTTGGAGTACAACAGGAATCGCTGGAAGGATATGGGCTGGATTCTATCCAAGAGAGTCAAGCTATGGATTCTTCTCGAACAAGAGTGATGCTCACAGAAGCCTCGGCGGCTCCAAACACAGACCAACAGGCTTTTCGCACAGACTCTACCTCTGACCAGGCCCAGGGTACGTGGGGACTCGTTACCTTTGCTGATGCACAACGTGATTCTGATTTAATAATGGAAGGGTCCTCTTACTTCCTGGAGGAGCTGGTTACCATGGACAACGGGGATGCCTCAGTCAAAACTGCACATGTCCTGAGCGCACATGATTTTTAGACACGATACAAAGTGCAGTGTAGGACCTATATATTCTTATAATGCATTAACGCTTTGGGGAAATTATAATTAAAATATTCCAACTGATGCCTTAATTTGGCACCGTTATTTGGATTGTTGGCATCACAACATTTCTATAGGTTATATCTTCAGTTCAAATGTGACCCCATAGCCATAATTTGACTCATCTGGATTGGGCTATAGGCATGTGTGTGTTGTTTACATTGGGCCTTATTCTCAAGGATAACGGACTAATACACAAATTCTAAGCTATTTAACAAAAATACGTTCCACAAATGCAGGCTATTTTTAGGCCTTTAGGTTATGTCCCAATGTAAGATGATATCATGAATGGATTGGCAGAGGAAAAATATGTAGTCCCTCTCAGGTATGTCCATATAAACTTGATTCAAAGCAAGATTCACTGTGTTATGATCTTTTCAGTAGGAGTAAAATTCTGCGCACCGGCCTATGTTGATGTTTTAGCCAATTGTAGCCTCGTTTTTACAATTCCCATGTGCAATACGTAGCCTATATCAAGAGACAAATAAAACCTTTTGAGAATAATATTGTTTTTTATTGTTTGTAATTTCTTTACACTATAGGCTAGTAGGTTATTTAGAAAAATGGATTTAAGATTATGCTTTATGAACTTATTTCAAGAACATTTGGTTAGCGCACTGATTCCTTGACTGAATCAATTATTCAAGTATCAAATAGAGTTGCCGCTTATTATTTCAACTGGGTAGGGTTGAAATCTTTAATACTCTGAAAGATTGCTTTGTCTTTAATAGGCTACTTTTCAATTTTATATTGCTTGTTGGTGCGTGGAATTATTTTTCATGGCAGGTGGCGAACCAACATACCACACTTAAGGGAAAGTATCCACGTATTATCAACATAAGGTAAAATGTTCATACAGAGGTGTTTGTACACCAGAAAAACACAGTCATAACAACTTTACTGTAAACAGCACCATTAATCTAACTTTATAAAAACACGTAGTAATGAGCTAATCCACATCATTGATTTATTTGCTACATCTAATTTGAGAAAAAAAAACTATGAATAGTATTATATTATAGCTTTTTACATTTAGGATAATAATCATAAATGGCAAAGACAACCACATAAACATTATCACAATCCATATTGTTCAGAAACACTCATGTGAAACTCCAAGCCAGCAAGTGTCAAGCTGACCATTACACCACATTACCTTTCTGTAGGCCTAGAAATGGTTGCATGTTGAACTAAAGTACCCACCTGCAAACCAATAGCTTATCATCAGTGGTGCCAAACTGTTTACAAACTTGACCCTAAGGGCTCACTCTGGGCTTTGACAGATGTCATATTGGACACACACAACCCTGTGTCGGGCTGATCCTAGCCTACAGTCCTGAAACGTCAAGCCTCAAGTAGAGTGATTGTTTCAGTGCATAGTTGTTCTGACAAGACCAAAACAAGGCATATTGCCCAAAACCGTCTTTCATTAACTTTATTTTCCTGTTGCTCTAATGGTACTGCCAGACAAAGAGATGAGAAGTGATTGTTCGATGCCTTTTTCATCATTCACCTATTTACAGAAAGTAATACAAAATGCCTCTTCTCAGACCACAACTCATCCATTCCCTGTCACAAATAATAGTGTTACTTCAGTTTAGTCTGGTTGTGTGCTGAAAAAAAAACTGAGTAAGACAAGGGTTGAAATAGTCTGGGACATTTTTATCCTGGCCGGAGTTCTCCATTGATTATTATTCTCAAAAATATTCAGTCATTTTGTCCTATAAAGACGAATGGTAGGGGCAGGGAAATTTTGTCATCAGGATGACATTGCTTCACCAATTGGGATGAACTCCACCGTAGCTGCAGCAGAAACTGCCTTGTTGGACAATGTGGCACAAATACAGGCAGGGCATTGTGGGAGGCCATCAGATCATTAACATAAGGGTTTGTTGACCTTTCAAAGCCCTCAAGGGATTGTATGGAGGACTAAGCAAACCAATCAAACCAGTAAACCACAATGCCTAAGAGAAGGTTAAGAAGGTTATGTCTTCCCCCAGAGGCATAGATTGCAACCCTTTGATGTAGCAATATTCCATAATATTCCAACCTGAGGGCCAGGGTAAATGTAGGGGCGGTTTCAGAGGGGTGTTACGGGTGGCAACCCCCCCCCCCCCCCAAAATACAATGCTCAAAAAAATAAAGGGAACACTTAAACAACACAATGTAACTCCAAGTCAATCACACTTCTGTGAAATCAAACTGTCCACTTAGGAAGCAACACTGATTGACAATACATTTCACATGCTGTTGTGCAAATGGAATAGACAACAGGTGGAAATTATAGGCAATTAGCAAGACACCCCCAATAAAGGAGTGGTTCTGCAGGTGGTGACCACAGACCACTTCTCAGTTCCTATGCTTCCTGGCTGATGTTTTGGTCACTTTTGAATGCTGGCGGTGCTTTCACTCTAGTGGTAGCATGAGATGGAGTCTACAACCCACACAAGTGGCTCAGGTAGTGCAGCTCATCCAGGATGGCACATCAATGCGAGCTGTGGCAAGAAGGTTTGCTGTGTCTGTCAGCGTAGTGTCCAGAGCATGGAGGCGCTACCAGGAGACAGGCCAGTACATCAGGAGACGTGGAGGAGGCCGTAGGAGGGCAACAACCCAGCAGCAGGACCGCTACCTCCGCCTTTGTGCAAGGAGGAGCAGGAGGAGCACTGCCAGAGCCCTGCAAAATGACCTCCAGCAGGCCACAAATGTGTATGTGTCTGCTCAAACAGTCAGAAACAGACTCCATGAGGGTGGTATGAGGGCCCGACGTCCACAGGTGGGGGTTGTGCTTACAGCCCAACACCGTGCAGGACGTTTGGCATTTGCCAGAGAACACCAAGATTGGCAAATTCGCCACTGGCGCCCAGTGCTCTTCACAGATGAAAGCAGGTTCACACTGAGCACATGTGACAGACGTGACAAAGTTTGGAGACGCCGTGGAGAATGTTCTGCTGCCTGCAACATCCTCCAGCATGACCGGTTTGGCGGTGGGTCAGTCATGGTGTGGGGTGGCATTTCTTTGGGGGGCCGCACAGCCCTCCATGTGCTCGCCAGAGGTAGCCTGACTGCCATTAGGTACCGAGATGAGATCCTCAGACCCCTTGTGAGACCATATGCTGGTGCGGTTGGCCCTGGGTTCCTCCTAATGCAAGACAATGCTAGACCTCATGTGGCTGGAGTGTGTCAGCAGTTCCTGCAAGAGGAAGGCATTGATGCTATGGACTGGCCCGCCCTTTACCCAGACCTGAATCCAATTGAGCACATCTAGGACATCATGTCTCGCTCCATCCACCAACGCCACGTTGCACCACAGACTGTCCAGGAGTTGGCGGAAGCTTTAGTCCAGGTCTGGGAGGAGATCCCTCAGGAGACCATCCGCCACCTCATCAGGAGCATGCCCAGGCATTGTAGGGAGGTCATACAGGCACGTGGAGGCCACACACACTACTGAGTCTCATTTTGACTTGTTTTAAGGACATTACATCAAAGTTGGATCAGCCTGTAGTGTGGTTTTCCACTTTAATTTTGAGTGCGACTCCAAATCCAAAATGGGTTGATAAATTGGATTTCCATTGATTATTTTTGTGTGATTTTGTTGTCAGCACATTCAACTATGTAAAGAAAAAAGTATTTAATTAGATTATTTCATTCATTCAGATCTAGGATGTGTTATTTTAGTGTTCCCTTTATTTTTATGAGCAGTGTATAATTGATCCTAATATTGATCTTAATCAGAAAATGTATTAGATATTACATAGTATGACAGCTGTTACCTTATTGTATTGTCCATGGGCCATGAAATGGGTGTCTTGCAAACTGCAGACACGACATTGGACAATAACATTGAAAACAGTTTACTGGCTGACACATTTCCTAATAATGTTCACTGAGGCAAGGAGTTCACATGAAGAATATGGTTTTAGAATTTTGGGGCATTTCACATTAAATTGCACATTGAATACAAGATCATACCAACCCCCTTGGATTTCTTCACATTGTTGTGTTACAAAGTGGGATAGAAAAATATTTAAGAGATTTTTTGTCATTGATTTAGACAATATACTCCGTAATGTCAAATTGAAAAGAACATTCTTCACATTTTTACAAATGTATATATTTTTTATTTATTAAAATATAGTTGTTGCATAAATATTCACCCCCTTTGTTTAGGCAAGTCTTAACAAATCACATAATAAGTTACATGGACTCACACTGTGTGAAATAATAGGGGTTGACATTACTTTTTAATGACTACCCCATCCTCTGTCCCTCATACATACAACATCAAAACATTAAAGTGCCTCAGTCAAGTAATGAATTTCAAGCACAGATTCAACCACAAAGACCATGGAGATTTTAGTAAGCCTCATAAAGACCGGCAGAGATTGGTAGATGGGTAACAATAACAAATCAGACATTGAATATTTATTTAAGCATGGTCAAGTTAATAGTTACGCTGTGGATAATGTATTAACCCACACAGACACAAAGAGACAGTCGTCCTTCTGAACTGAGCTGCAGCTGCACCGTGAGGCCATTGGTGATTTTAAAACAGCTACATAGTTCAATGGCTGTGATAGGAGAAAACTGAGAATGGATCAACAATATTTTAGTAACTCCATAGAAATTACCTGCTTTACAGATAAAATAATACAAATATACAGCATCAAATTATTCCAAAACTTGCATCCTGTATGCAACAAGGCACTAAAGTAATAATGAATGGGGAAAAAACGGCAAAATAATACACTTTTTATAAAAAATGCCAAGCCTTATGTTTGGGGCAAATCCAACAAAACACATCACTGAGTAACTATTTTAAAGCATGGTGGTGGCTGCATCATGGTATGAGTATGCTTCACATCGGCAAAGACTGACGAGTTTGTCACGATAAATAGAAACGGGATGAAGCTAAGCACAGGCGAAAGACTAGAGGAAAACGTGCTTCAGTCTGCTTTACACCTGACACTGGAAGAGGAATTCACCTTTCAGCAGGACAATAACCTACCAACACAAGGCCAGATCTACACTGGAGTTGCTTACCAAGAAGACAGTGAATGTTCCTGAGTGGCCAAGTTACTGTTTTAAGTTAAGTCTGCTTGAAAATCTATGACAAGACTTGAAAATTGCTGTCTAGCTATGATCTACAGTCATTCTTCTTTTAAAAGTTGTGTCATACTGCAGCACAACTTGCGGGTTGCCGCAGAATTCTATTGCACGTTGTTTAAGTGTCAGCGATTAATGCTAGTTAATGCTAGTTTGACCACCAGAGGGCATCTTTGAGAAGCTAAGTTATTGAAATAACATGGAGCTGTAGGCCTAAGAGTCCTGTTTACTGTAGCTGTTTTAGCATAACTTACAATTGGCATAAAGGCCTACTTCAATATACAGTATATCAATCAATCATTCATTCATGCATGTCATCACACAACATACAGGTCATCCATGTCTTTAAAAACATTCAAGCATTTTAGTTATAAAATAAAATAAAGGGAGCCTTGAATATTTAAACAATGAATAAACCTTAACATGTCAGCAAAAGTGATTGAATTCAGGAATGCATTTGACTGTTTTTAATATTAGGAAAATATGGCGATGTACAACGTGACCGGTCGGGAGTAGACCTAGGTTACTAAGTGACTGTGAGTGAGCAAAATAATCCTAACATTTCCACATCCTAATTGTAGGCTAACCAATACCCAAATGGAGATTAAGTGAAAATAAAAATCTCATTGATTTATCAAGAACAGTCCCCATGCTTGTCTCAGAGCAGCACAAAACGGTGCTGAAATAGTTGACCACACGCGGGTAGGCTATTGCTTCACATTCTATTATAACAATTGGATTACTTTGGAAGTTACAGTAAGCAACAATTTATTTCCTTCATTAGCCTACTTTATTCTTAAAAGAACTCCAGCACAGAGAATAGAAAGGAGCCTTAAATAATTCAACAATAAAGTGATTGAATTCACAAATGCATTTGACTGTTTTTAAAACTCGGTGTCCCTTCTACGGGACGGTTGAGCTAACGTAGGCTAATGCGATTAGCATGAGGTTGTAAGTGTCACAGGCCGGCTCATAGCCTGTGGCAAAAATGAGGGGACACAAACAACAGGTATAGGCCAATCAAAAAGGTTCTTTATTATAAACCAAAAACTTTTAACTTTAAACAAAGAAAAAGGAATGAGGTGTGGAAATGTCATAATGTAGGGTGTATGTAAAGTGCAGGGGTGCATGAATCTGTGTGTGTGAATATGACTGAGTGGAAACTACGTAAAACTACAAAGGAACAAACAAAACAGGATCATACCTGGAGGAGCAGAGAGAGAGAGAGAGAGAGAGAAGAGTGGTTAGTGAAGCAGTTTAAATACCCTGAGCCCAGGTGGCTCCAATCACTAATGACCCTCCTCTGCCTGCAGGAGGAACCGCCCCTGCACTGCAGAGGAGGGGCCGTAACATAAGTAACAAGAACATTTCCCAGGACATAGACATATCTGATATTGGCAGAAAGCTTACATTTTTGTTAATCGAACTGTACTGTCCAATTTACAGTAGCTATTACAGTGAAAGAATACCATGCTATTGTCTAAGGAGAGTGCACGATTTTGAACATGAAAAGTTATTAATAAACAAATAAGGCACATTTGGGCAGTCTTGATACAACATTTTGAACAGAAATACAATGGTTTATTGGATCAGTCTAAAACTTTGCACATACACTGATGCCATCTAGTGGCCAAATCTAAATTGCACCTGGGCTGGAATAAGACATTATGGCCTTTCTTTTGCATTTTAAAGATGATGGTACAAATATAAAAAATATTTTTAATGTAAATAACGGTTTGTTTTTTTCTTTGTATTATCTTTTACCAGATCTATTGTGTTATATTCTACTACATTCCTTTCACATTTCCATAAACTTCCAAGTGTTTTCTTTCAAATGGTACCAAGAATATGCATATCCTTGCTTCAGGGCCTGAGCTACAGGCAGTTAGATTTGGGTATGTCATTTTAGGCGAACATTTAAAAAAGGGGCTAATCCTTTTAATATTGGCCATCAACCAAAAATACAGCATCTACCTGAGTAGAAACATGTTATTGAATTCAATTTCTTTTTTTTTACTATTTCAAAATGCCTATGTTTATTAGGCTACTATGCAGTCTGACAAAACCAACAGGACAATGAGAATATGCAAAATAACACACCATAATTCCTCTCAAGAGAATTAACATTAGAGTTACACCAACTGGTACGCTGATCACACAATTGTACAAAATGGTACGAGAACTGGTGAGGAAAGTTACCCTGCTACATACACATTTCTTGTATTTACATATAACAATAGCAACAGGAATATTAAAAAAGTGAAATTAGGTATTTGACTTACATTTGGCCAAAAATGCACAAATATCCCTGCAAATGAAAACGGTCTAATCTCCACAAAAGCCAACCTAACTAAGAAATACATTTCGTTGGTTGCCATGGTGAATAATCCAATAATAATTGGTAGGACACATTAAAGGAAACATCAAAGGGTTTACATGAAAATACTAGCAGATCAATAAAATGTCCTTGTACAATTGTAGAGTTAATTCAATTTAGAGGATTCTAAATTAATATCTAAGGGGCTTTTATACAATTATAATGCAGGGTTAATAATAAATGAATGTATTTGTAGGGGTTGATGCATTTTTTTGTTGGGGTAAATCTGGTTTTAGAGTACTTAAGCATCGAATACATTGCAAGTTTGGCTACACTGTACAATATGACTTAAATCTGACTGACCGCAGCATCTACTGTAAATAAAAACACAGCATCTACAGTGGTACAAATAAATCATTGAATTCAAATTTATTTTTTTAACTTTAAAAATGTATATGTTCATTAAGCTACTGGCAAGTCTGACAAGTAAACATAGCCTACAATACATTGTAAACAGACATAGTTCCTCTGTCCAGTGTCTGTATTATTTTGCCCATCTTAATCTTTTCTTTTTATTGGCCAGTCTGAGACATGGCTTTATCTTTGCAACTCTGCCTAGAAGGCCAGCATCCCGGAGACGCCTCTTCACTGTTGACGTTGAGACTGGTGTTTTGCGGATACTATTTAATGAAGCTGCCAGTTGAGGACTTGTGAGGCGTCTGTTTCTCAAACTAGACACTCTAATGTCCTTGTACTTTTGCTCAGTTGTGCCCCGGGGCCTCCCACTCCTCTTTCTATTCTGGTTAGAGCCAGTTTGCACTGTTCTGTGAAGGGAGTAGTACACAGCGTTTTACGAGATCTTCAGTTTCTTGGCAATTTCTCACATGGAATAGCCTTCATTTCTCAAAACAAGAATAGACTGATGAGTTTCTGAACAAAGGTTTTTGTTTCTAGCCATTTTGAGCCTGTAATCGAACGCACAAATGCTGATGCTCCAGATACTCAACTAGTCAAAAGAAGGCCAGTTTTATTGCTTCTTTAATCAGAACAACAATATTCAGCTGTGCTAACATAATTGCAAAAGGGTTTTCTATTGATCATCTGGCCTTTTAAAAGAATAAACTTGGATTAGTTAACACAACGTGCCATTGGAACACAGGAGTGATGGTTGCTGATAATGGGCCTCTGTACGCCTATGTGGATATTCCATTACAAATCAGACGTTTCCAGCTTGTAACGGCTGTCGTAGGAGAGAGAGGACCAAGGTGCAGCGGGTTGCGTGCTCATCATTATTATTTATTAAAATGTGAACACGGAAAAAACAATAAACAAAGAAACGACAGGAACAGTTTTACAGGCTATATTAACAAGCAGTGCAAAATCAACTACCCACAAATCCCCAGGTGAAAACACGCAACTAATATATGACTGCCAATCAGGAACAACGACGTACAGCTGTTCCTGATCGGGAGCCACACAAACCACACAGAAATAGACAGACTAGAAAACCATAGAAAACCAACACTAGAACAATTACTCAAACCCCAGACTACATAAACCAAACACCCCTTAAATAACACACACAACCCGAACCATATGAAACAAATACCCCTCTGCCACGTCCTGACCAAATATAATACAATTACTCCCTCTGTTGGTCAGGACGTGACACAGCTACTATAGTCATTTACAAGATTAACAATGTCTACACTGTATTTCTGATCAATTTGATGTTATTTTAATTGACAAAAAATGTGCTTTTCTTACAAAAACAAGGACATTTCTAAGTGACCCCAAACTTTTCAACGGTATTGTATGCTGACTGCCTGTCGAATGTGGAGTTCCAGAGCTCACACGTGTGCCTGGCATGGATTGTGCCTCAATCTCATTCCTCGTCCTCTTCAACGCATCATTCTCCGCCTGACTCTCTGCCAATGCCACCTGACTCTCCGCCAATATCACCTGGCTCTGGACAAATGTGTTTCTATTCCATGGAAAACTAAAAATGCATTTCTTACTGTAGGCCTAAGTGTTTTTGTTAGGACAATATGGCGTTGTACAACGGGACCGGTCAGTAGTAGGCCTAAGCTACTAAGTGACTGCAAGTGAAGATCAAAATAATCCTAATATTTCCAAATAATAATCTGATTCATTTATCAAGACCAGTCCCCATGCTCTGTCATTCAGTGATATTTATTCCCTATTGTCCTGCTGATAGTTGAAATAAACAACTGCATTTTGAAAGAGTATTTGTATCATTATTTTATTAACGAAATCACAAATACTGTACAGTATATGCTTGATCCGACATTTTGCGGTTGCATGAGGTTTGGAGTTAGAAATTGTCATGACTTCCGCCGAAGTCGGTCCCTCTCCTTGTTCGGGTGGCGTTCAGCGGTCGACGTCACCGGCCTTCTAGCCACCGCCGAGCCACTTTTTATTTTCCATTTGTTTCGTCTTTGTTTTTCACACCTGATTTCAATCCCACAATTACTGTTTCATTATTTAACCCTCTGTTCCCCCATGGGTTTTTGTGAGTGATTGTTTATTGTATTTTCGGTCTGTCATGCTGTACGTGTATTTGTTACTTTGTATATTTGACATTTTGAGTAAAAGTACGTTGATTACTCATATCTGCTGTCCTGCACCAACCTCTCTACACCAGCCACACAAAATTGGATCTCAGGAGCGCCTACAACCTGGTGCGTATCCGGGAGGGGGACGAGTGGAAGACGGCATTTAGTACCACCTCAGGACACTATGAGTACCTCGTCATGCCGTACGGGTTAATGAATACCCCATCAGTCTTCCAGGCCTTTGTTGACGAGTTTTTCCGGGACCTGCACGAGCAGGGTTTAGTGGTGTATATTGACGACATTCTGATATACTCCACTACACGCGCCGGGCATGTGTCCATGGTGCGCAGGGTGTTTGGTCGATGGTTGGAGCATGACCTGTACGTCAAGGCTGAGAAATGTCTGTTCTTCCAACAGTCCTTCTCCTTCCTAGGGTACCGCATTTCCACTTCAGGGATGGAGATGGAGAGTGACCGCATTTCAGCCTTGTGTAATTGGCCGAATCCCACCATGGTAAAGGAAGTGCAGAGGTTTCTAGGGTTTGCCAACTACTACCGGATGTTTATCTGGGGTTTTGTCAGGTAGCAGCTCCCATTACCTCACTGCTGAAGGGGGGACTGGTGCAGCTGCAGTCTGGAGTATATCCGGCCGGCAAGGAGACTGAACCCCCGCCAGGCAAGGTGGGCCATGTTTTTACACGTTTTGTTTTCATTCTATCCTACAGACCAGGTTCCCAGAACGCTAAAGCACTGTCCCGGATGTATGACACAGAGGAGCGGTCCATCGGGCGGACAGTGCGTTGCCTTAGTGGGAAGTACTGGTGGCTCACCTTGGCCAAGGACGTGAGGGTTCATGTTTCCTCCTGCTCGGTGTGCGCCCAGTGCAAGGCTCCCAGGCACCTGCCCAGAGGGAAATTTCAACCCCTACCCATTCCACAACGGCCGTGGTCACACCTGTCTATAGACTTCCTGACGGATCTTCCTCCCTCACAGGGCAACACCACAATCCTGGTCATTGTGGATCGGTTTTCTAAGTCCTGCCGTCTCCTCCCTTTGCCCGGTCTCCCTACGGCCCTACAGACTGCGGAGGCCCTGTTCACTTATGTCTTCCAGCACTACGGGGTGCCTGAGGATCTCTGATCGAGGTCCCCAGTTTACGTCCAGGGTCTGGAGAGCGTTCATGGAACGTCTGGGGGTCTCGGTCAGCCTCACCTCAGGTTTTCACCCCGAGAGTAACGGGCAGGTGGAGAGAGTAAACCAGGATGTGGGTAGGTTTCTGCGGTCATATTGCCAGGACCGCAGGGAAAGTGGGCGGCGTTCATCCCCTGGGCAGAGATGGCCCAAAACTCACTCCGCCACTCCTCCCGCTCCTTTCCAGTGCGTACTGGGGTATCAGCCGGTACTGGCACCGTGGCATCAGAGCCAGATCGAAGCTCCTGAGGTGGACGAATGGTTCAAGAGCTCGGAGGAGACCTTGGACGCCACCCACGCCGCTACAACGGGCCATGAGGCGGCAAAAAGAGGGCGCTGACCGTCACCGCAGCGAGACCGGGTCTGGCTCTCAACCCAAAACCTGCCCCTACGCCTGCCCTGCCGGAAGCTGGGTCCACGTTTTGTGGGGCCATTTAAAGTCCTGAGGAGACTGAACAAGGTATGCTACAGGTTACAGGTTACAGCTTCCCCCAGATTATCGTATTAATCCCTCGTTCCATGTGTCTCTCCTCAGGCCAGTGGTGGCGGTCCACTCCAGGAAGCTGAGGTGCGGGAGGTTCCTCCGTCCCCTCCGGTTCCTCCGGCCCCGGCATATGCTGTTCGAGCTATCCTGGACTCGAGGCATCGGGCGAGGGGCCTTCAGTACCTCATGGAGTGGGAGGGGTACGGTCCAGAGGAGAGATGCTGGGTGCTGGTGGAGGACGTCCTGGACCCTTCGTTGCTGCGGGATTTCCACCGTCTCCATCCGGATTGCCCTGTGCCTCGTCCTCCGGGTCGTCCCCGAGGTCGGTGTTGGCGCGCTGCTGGAGCCACGCATCAAGGGGGGGTACTGTCACGACTTCCGCCGAAGTCGGTTCCTCTCCTTGTTCGGGCGGCGTTCGGCGGTCGACGTCGCCGGCCTTCTAGCCACCGCCGATCCACTTTTCATTTTCCATTTGTTTTGTCTTTGTTTTACACACCTGATTTCAATCCCACAATTACGGTTTCATTATTTAACCCTCTGTTCCCCCATGGGTTTTTGTGAGTGATTGTTTATTGTATTTTCGGTCTGTCATGGTGTGCGTGTATTTGTTGTTATTTTGTATATTTGACATTTTGAGCAAAAGTACGTTGATCACTCATATCTGCTATATGAACATGTCATAAGCCATGGCCCAAAACATTTGAATGACAGGAAATTAGATTCAAAACAGCAACATTTTCCCTCAGCCTCATGGCAAATATGTAGAATAGCATAAGATTATCTTTAAAACTGCAATTCTTTCTCTGAAGGAATAAATTATTTCAGAATCGATTGGAGCAAACTTTGTACCAGAATAAAAAGACAAACAAAATGTATTTTTACAATCAACATTTAATAACACTAATCAATATGTTTACAAACATACTGAGAATGATTATGAAAAGCGACCTCGAGATATCTGAAGATACGTCGATACCTGTTGTATTCAGCTCATGTGACAAATCAAATCAAATTTGCTCTTTTCCTCTCCTCTGAGTTGGGTGATTTCTTGGCTGCTCCTTCTTTGGGTTGTGTCTGAAGATGGCACTACAGTGGATAGTAGTCGTCTTAAGGGCTCCTGACCAATTTTGCTATTTTGTGTTTTTTTTTGTTGATGTCTCCGACAATGTCAGGGAACAAATAGACCGCCATTGCCCTCTGTTCTGTTGGCGAACGTGCAGTCAATAGAGAAAAAACTAGAAGTGATCCGGTTGAGACTATCCTATCAACGGGACCTAAAAAACTATAATATCCTATGTTTCTCTTAGCTTGGACATGGGAGGAAAGGTTACATCAGACAAGACCATGGTTGCAGACAGTTTTAATAGCTACCTTACTGCTATAGCGAATACATTAGTTAGCACAGTTCCTTGTCAATGATGTTGCTATGGAGAGTCAAGTCCAGCAGTTTAACTCGCAGCAGGGGATTCAAGTAAATGCTTTTTCATTTGAAGTCAACTGTACTATAGAAGCTGAAAGGACTTGACCATTCCAAGTCAACTGGCCTTGACAACATTCCTGCCAGATTTCTAAGGGATAGTAAGGTAATTATCACCCTCTGCCTAACTCACATTGTAAATCTGTCCTTTGAACTAGGGTTTTATCCCAGTGAACTAAAACTTGCATTCCTCTATATAAAAAAGTGAATAAGTTAGATCATGGAAACTATCGGCCTTTCTCAATCCTGTGTATTTTAGCGAAGGTCATGGAAAAGATTATGTTCGAGCAGATTGACAATTATATTTCTGTACATAACCTACTATATGAGCTCCAATCTATCTTTAGGAAATCCCATTCCACCAACACTTGTCTACTATATCTAACTGACCACGTCAGGAAGGAAGTAGATGGAGGGACATTTTGTGGTATGGTTATGTTAGATCTCCAAAAGGTGTTTGATACAGTGGATCATGAGATTCTGTTAATCAAACTAAAAGCCTTGGGCTTTAACAACTTAGCCGTAAAATGGGTTAGTTCTTATCTGCAAGGAAGAAACAGATGGTGGATGTGGATGGGACCCTGTCTAAACCTAAATTTTGAACAGCGGGGTACCCCAAGGGAGTGTGCTGGGTACACCAAAGGAGTGTGCTGGGTCCAGTTTTCTTTCTGTTGTATATAAATTATCTGAAATCTGCCTGTACATGTGATATTTTCCTCTATGCAGATGATTCTGCATTGTTGGTTTCCCCACAGAGCAAAAATGTGGTTGAGAAAGCCCTCAGTGCTGAACTTCTGAATGTCAGTAAAGGGTTATATGACAATAAGGTGTCACTTCATCTTGGAAAGTCCATCTTGTTCGGGTCCAAAGGGAAACTGAGGAAATCCCTGGATTTTAAGGTGTTAGTAGGTGACTTAGTAGTCACAGCAAAATACTGTTAATTATCTTGGATGTGTGCTAAAGGGGAGCGCATGGCACAAAAAGTTATCAACAGTGAACCATAAAATTAGGATTCTGGCAAGAACCTCCAAATATCCGGATAAGAATGCAATGGTGTCATTGGCAGGAGCTCTTGCTCAGTGCCACTTAGACTATGCGTGATCTTCCTGGTACCCCCAAGGTAATAAAAAATGAATTAGTCAGGATTATTCTTAAACTTCCAGCACATACTCATCTTGACCACACACACTTTGAAAGCCTTAGATGGCTCAAAGTGGAGGAGAGAGTCTCTCAGATGAAATTGTGTCTTGTACATAAAATTATACCGAGTATGGTCCCCAGGTACCTACAGTGCTTTCAGAAAGTATTCAGACCCTAAAATGGATTAAATCGTTTTTTTCCCTCATCAAGCTAAACCCAATACCCCATAATGACAAAGCATAACAGGTTTTTCAATTTTTTTGCAAATGTATTGAAATGAAGAAACGTAAATATTACATTTGTGACTCACTACCTGGATTTGGTCTTATGTAGCAAAATTTAAAATTGTGTTTTTTATATTATAAAAAAGTAGAGACTCAGAGCTACAAAATTGTATATCATACACTGCATTTGAGGAACAAATGGGAAAGTAATTCTGCTTTGAAAGATGATCAACTTGTAAACTCACTTTTGAGAATATCGCCTTTGAATGTTTTGCTGTCTAGTGAAGAGCTCTTCTTTGTCTACACCCATTCAGCATCGTTCACACCCTAAGCTTTAGCCCCACCCATCTCGTTTCGCTCTCGAAGTGCACACTTGATGCTCTGGCTGATGATTTGTTTACCTCTGGATAACATGAAAACTGCCTTACCAGCTCTGCTGGCAACAATTTCATTAAGCTTTTCTGCAGACATTTACTGACACCAGCCATATTCAACAGGTGTTGTACACACGTCATATAACGTGTGTTAGCTAATGTGCCAGCCAGCCAACTTTAGCTATTTAAACAAACAGTGCCAACAATGCCACAATGCTTGGAGATAGCTAAAATTGAACATGGTTGGTTAACTAACATTAGGATCTAACTAGAACAACACACGGCTCTGGGAAACTAATAATAATGTCAGTTAGGGAGCAAGCCAGATAAGTTTAGCTAGCTAGCTAACAGTACATTTTAGCGTAAGACATAAAGCTTGCTAGCTAGGTTAACAATATACCTAGCTAGGTAAACAAAGTGTAAGTTCACACACGTCACATAATGTTAGCTAACGAGCCAGCCAGCTAATGTTAGCTAGTCAAACAACAATGAACAGCGCCAACAATGCCACAGTGCTGGGAGCAAACCAACCATGTTCAATGTTAGCTAGCTAACATTAGGCTCAACTAGAACAGCAAACGGCTCTGGGAAATGAATAATAACATCTGCTATGGAGCCAGTCAACTAACATTAGCTAGCTAGCTAACAGTACACTTTAGCTTGAAATGAAACCACTTTCTGCCAAAATTAGAAAACGTTTAATATGTGAAAATGACTATCTTACTTGTATATATCATTGTGCATGGAAGCGTCTCCCTGTCAGGAATGCCATGTCACGGTTTCCCTTAGTTTGAAGATGTAATCTGGAGACACGTGTTTCCTCCATCTCTTTAGCTATCATACTCTAATTCCACTGATTTCAAAACTTGATCCTCCAGAAAGTGGAGAGCCACACTTATGCAGCTCCACTAGACAATATATTTTTTTAAAAGCCGTGTATGACAGGATTACCAACACAGACTGACGAGCTTCTATGGCAGACCAATCCAAACTCGGCATGTCCAGCCCACTCATTATCTCAGCCAATCATGGCTTGTGGGAAGGTTGCTCACTTTTTCTGTGGCTTAACCAACAAGGCTTGTAATTTAACAATTGTATTCGTATTTACAGATGGCATACAAGTTTGTTATTAAGGCACATGAATGTTCACATGTTCAAGGCTGCATTCATGCCAAAAAACGCATTTTGATTAAAAAAAATATTTTTATGTTTAAAAGGCTCTCGTGTGAAGTCGTGACTTGTGACATACGCCTAGTTTCCTGAATCAGGTCACATTTACTTAAGTATTCAGACCCTTTACTCAGTACTTTGTTGAAGTACCTTTGGCAGTGATTACAGCCTTGAGTCTTCTTGAGTATGACGCTACAAGCTTGGCACACCTGTATTTGGGGAGTTTCTCCCATTCTTCTCTGCAGATCCTCTCAAGCTCTGTCAGGTTGGACGGGGAGGGTTGCTGCACAGCTATTTTAACGTTTCTCCAGAGATGTTAGATCAGGTTCAAGTCCCGGCTCTGGCTGGGCAATTCAAGGACATTCAGAGAATTGTCCCGAAGCCACTCCTGCGTTGTCTTGGCTGTGTGCTTATGGTCGTCTGAGGTCTTGAGCACATTGGAGCAGGTTTTCATCAAGGATATCTCTGTACTTTGCTCTGTTCATCTTCCCCTCAATCCTGACTAGTCTCCCAGTCCATGGCGCTGAAGAACATCCCCACAGCATGATGCTGCCACCACCATGCTTCACCATAGGGATGGTGCCAGGTTTCCTACCGAAGTGACGCTTGGGCTTCAGACCAAAGTTCAATCTTGGATTCATCAGACAAGATAAACTTGTTTCTCATGGTCAGTCCTTTAGGTGCCTTTTGGCAAACTCCAAGCGGGCTGTCATGTGCCTTTTACTGAGAAGTGGCTTCCGTCTGGGCACTCTGCCATAAAGACCTGAATGGTGGAGTGCTGCAGAGATGGTTGTCCTTCTGGAAGGTTCTCCCATCTCCACAGAGGAACTCTGGAGGTCTGTCAGAGTGACCATCGGGTTCTTAGTCACCTCCCTGACCAAGGCTCTTCTCGTCGATTGCTCAGTTTGGCCGGGTGGCCAGCTCTTGGAAGAGTCTTGGTGGTTCCAAACTTCTTCCATTTGAGAATGATGTAGGCTACTGTGTTCTCGGGGACCTTCAATGCTGCAATTCCCCGAGTCTCTGCCTCGACACAATCCTGCCTCGGAGCTCTACGGACAAATCCTTTGACCTAATGGCTTGTTTTTTTTTCTCTGACATGCACTGTCAACTGTGGGACCTTATATGTGTGCCTTTCCAAATCATGTCCAATCAATTCAATTTACCACAGGTGGACTCCAATCAAGTTGTAGAAACATCTCAAGGATGATCAATTACTAAATTAAAATTGCCATGGCGCCCAGTCTCTTTCAACTGTTAGTATCTTCTTGGACCCCAAGTGATGCAAGCTAGGCACTTCTCATTTAATTTATTTATTTAGCCAGGATACTAGTCCACTCAGTAACACTTGCCACTGTTCTCCAGGGAGTCCTTCTCACTCTTAACTCTCATCCCTTAGCGATACAATGTATATGCCAACAGCATACAATACACATCAACATCCACTAGTTGAGAAGCCTCTAAAAAGTAAACTCAGATTCAGACATCCGCTCAAAACAACCTCAGATGAGTCACTTGGAACAATGTGTCTCAGCAGCAACGGTTTCATCTGCACATAGTGTCACCCATAGCAAATCAAATCCCATTTTATTTGTCACATACACATGGTTAGCAGATGTTAATGCGAGTGTAGCGAAATGCTTGTGCTTCTAGTTCCGACCATGAAGTAATATCTAACGAGTAATCTAACAATGTCACAACAACTACCTAAAGGAATGGGTCCTGGACTTCCAGAAGTTGTTTAGTTTGTCTGGGAGCAGGAAATCGTGGACCGCTACGGGGCTTGTTTTCTTTTTGTAGTCCGGGATTGACTGTAGACCCTGCCACATACCTCTCATGTCTGAGCCGTTGAATTGCGACTCTACTTTGTCTCTATACTGACCCTTAGCTTGTTTGATTGCCTTACGGAGGGAATAGCTACACTGTTTGTATTCAGTCATGTTACCGGTCACTTTGCCCTGATTTAAAGCAGTGGTTCGCTCTTTCAGTTTTGCAGGAATGCTGCCATCAATCCACAGTTTCTGGTTGAGGAAGGTTTTAATAGTTGCTGTGGGTACAACATCACCGATGCACTTGCTAATAAACTTGCTCACCGAATTAGCGTATTCATCAATGTTGTTGTCCGACGATATGCGGAACATATCCCAGTCCACATGATCGAAGCAATCTTGAAGCGTGGAATCAGATTGGTCAGACCAGCGTTGAACAGACCTGAGCATGGGCGTTTCCTGTTTTAGTTTCTGTCTATAGGCTGGGAGCAACAAAATGGAGTCGTGGTCAGATTTTCCGAAAGGAGGGCGAGTGATGGCTTTGTATGTGTCGCGGAAGTTAGAGTAACAATGGTCCAGGATTTCTTCCACCCGGGTAGAGCATTCGATATACTGGTAAAATTTAGGGAGTCTTGTTTTCAGATTAGCCTTGTTAAAATCCCCAGCTACAATGAATGCGGCCTCAGGATATGTGGTTTCCAGTTGACATAGAGTCCAATGAAGTTCATTGAGGACCAGCGATGTGTCTGCTTGGGGGGGATATATATGGCTGTGATTATAATCGAAGAGAATTCTCTTGGTAGATAATGCGGTCGACATTTGATTGTAAGGAATTCTAGGTCAGGTGAGCAAAAGGACTTGAGTTCCTGTATGTTGTTATGATCACACCACCACCCGCCCTTCTTCTTACCAGGGATATGTTTGTTTCTGTCGGCACGATGCTTAAAGAAACTAGGTGGCTGTACTGACTCCGATAGCGTGTCTCGAGTGAGCCACGAGTGAGCCTCGAGTGAGCCACGTTTCCGGTTTTCTTTTTGTAGTCCGTGATTGACTGTAGACCCTGCCACATACCTCTCGTGTCTGAGCCGTTGAATTGCAATTCTACTTTGTCTCTATACTGACCCTTAGCTTGTTTGATTGCCTTGCGGAGGAAATAGCTACACTGTTTGTATTCGGTCATGTTACCGGTCGCCTTGCCCTGATTTAAATCAATGGTTCGCGCTTTCAGTTTTGCACGAATGCTGCCATCAGTCCATGGTTTCTGGTTGGGGAAGGTTTTAATAGTTGCATATTCATCAATGTTGTTGTCCGACGATATGCGGAACATATCCCAATCCACGTGATCAAAGCAATCTTGAAGTGTGGAATCAGATTGGTCGGACCAGCATTGAACAGACCTGAGCATGGGCGTTTCCTGTTTTAGTTTCTGTCTATAGGCTGGGAGCAACAAAATGGAGTCATGGTCAGATTTTCCGAAAGGAGGGTGAGGGATGGCTTTGTATGCGTCGCGGAAGTTAGAGTAACAATGGTCCAGGATTTTTTCCGCCCGGGTAGCGCATTCGATATGCTGATAAAATTTAGGGAGTCTTGTTTTCAGATTAGCCTTGTTAAAATCCCCAGCTACAATGAATGCAGCCTCAGGATATGTGGTTTCCAGTTTACATAGAGTCCAATGAAGTTCATTCAGGGTCATCGATGTGTCTGCTTGGGGGGATATATACGACTGTGATTATAATCGAAAATAATTATCTTGGTAGATAATGCGGTCGATATTTGATTGTAAGGAATTCTAGGTCTGGTGAGCAAAAGGACTTGAGTTCCTGTATGTTGTTATGATCACACCACGTCTCGTTAATCTTAAGGCATACCCACCCGCCCTTCTTCTTACCAGAGATATGTTTGTTTCTGTCGGCGCAATGCTTGAAGAAACCAGGTGGCTGTACCGACTCCGATAGCGTGTCTTGAGTGAGCCACGTTTCCGTGAAGCAAAGAACGTTACAATCTCTGATGTCTCTCTGGAAGGCAACCCTTGCTCGGATTTCATCTACCTTGTTGTCAAGAGACTGGATGTTGGCGAGTAGTAAACTCCGGAGCGGTGGGCAATGTGCCCGTCTACGGAGCCTGACCAGAAGACCGCTACTTCTGCCCCTCCTGCGGCGCTGTTGTTTGGGCTGGGATCTGATCCCTTGTCCTGGGTGGTGGTCCAAATAGAGGATCCGCTTCGGGAAAGTCGTATTCCTGGTCGTAATGTTGGTAAGTTGACGTTGCTCTCATATCCAATAGTTCCTCCCGGCTGTATGTGATAAAACTTAAGATTTCCTGGGGTAACAATGTAAGAAATAATACATAAAAAAACTAAATACTGCATAGTTTCCTGAGAAGGCAAAGCGAGGCGGCCATCTCTGTTGGCGCCGGAATAACTATAAAAGTAAAAAGATACCAATACATACAATACATTTTAGTCATTTAGCAGACACTCTTATCCAAAGCGACTTTCAGTTGTGAGTGCATACATGTTCATACTTTTCTTCATACTGGTCCCCCATGGGAATTTACTGGTCCCCCATGGGAACTTTATCATTGCAAGCATCATGCTCTACCAACTAAGCCACACAGGACAGAGAAGGCTGGCTGAAGTAAGGGGGCAATCAGGACACCAAGGCCTTTGCAATCACTTTTGATTTCCATGAGAGAACCACAGAAAGGGCTCTTTTCAATATTTAATCACTGGGTGGGTTTTATGTAAGCCTGATAATCTTGTGAGTAGATTTCTGCTAATGCTTAGACCTTCCTCCTCTTTAGGGCCCTAAACTCTGCAGGTGTCGAGGTGGAAACTAATGGCTTATAGGCATCGAAATCCCAATCCCAACGCTGCCCGTGAACACAATACACACAAAGTCACACACAGAGCTGCACACAGCAGCAGCATGTGCACAAAGCCACTCACACATAGATGACACACAGACATGACACCCACCACACACCCACACAGAGATAACATGCACACAAACAGAGACAAACAGAAATAGACAAAACACACACACACAACCTGCTTCAAACACAATCTGCTTACAAAGATACACAACCTGCTCCCAACACTCTCACACACACACATCTTGCTTCCAACACACACACACACACACACACACACACACACACACACACACACACACACACACACACACACACACACACACACACACACACACACACACACACACACACACACACACACAAACACGCCCCTCCACCAGCCAAGGTCTTAGGGGCTGTCCCTGCATGAGGGAACACTAGGGAACACTAAACCCACGGAACAGTAAACTGAATCACACTACAGGATAAACCAGGATGCTGTGTGGCTAGTGACCATACTTCCAATCAGTGTCCTACAATCCATTTAAAGAACACCCATGTAAAACTGGGACAACAGATGTTAAACAGAGTTTGATCTAGTAATTTATGTATATTTCTACAGAAATGACAATTTAAGCTCAACGTTTGTGTCCTCGACTAACCCGGAGAAGCCATTTATAGTTGTTTGAAGGAATTTTGTAAAAATGTCTGGGCTTATTCTAAGCCTGTGGGTAAACAATGGGCACAACAATTCAATTAAGCCCCAAGGTCAACGTTGGCCAAAACAATTCAATTAAGAGGCATGATTATTATATTTCACACAAACATAGTAACTTAATGTTGTTAAGTGACTTTGCACCTCATATGTTATAAGTATAACATATTGTTATTAAAAGCCAGACAATGACATATCATAAAACAAAGGTAATTGTGATTTAAAATGAATTTGACCCTAAGAACATAACAATTCAGTCAGTCTCCTTTCAACATGCTTTAGGTTGAAGATTTGACAGAAGGATTTGTGTGGTCTCTACTATTCTGTAGTGCTTTATCACGCTTTCCCAAATTAGGCAAGGCATTATTGCTGATAATATTGCCCCTCTCTCCTCTAACCATCCACACTGTATTTTCGGAGAACAGGCTCCTCTTCTGGGTATTAATTTGCTTTCAAACCTCCACATAACGGCACATCATATTCGGTTGGTTGAATAACATAGTCTACTCCTGATGTATGCAATGACTTGGGACTGTGGTGAATAGCCTATGTATGCTATTCTGAACTGGAGTATGCAGGTAGGTACTAGTCCCGACTCCCAATTGATAGTGCATTTATTCGATTGCAATATACTTTATTTCTATGCCTGGAATGTCTTGGTGCAGAGCTGGCAGAGACTCTTTTACTATGGGCCAAGAGGACAAAATAACATCGCAAAGCTGGTAGAGACTATTTTACTGTGGGCCAAAAGGACAGAATAACAATGCAGAGCTGGCAGAAACTCTTTTACTGTGGGTCAAGAGGACAGAATAACAATGCAGAGCTGGCAGAGACTCTTTTACTGTGAGCCAAGAGGACAAAATAACAATGCAAAATAAATCACCCACTCGCTACTAGAGGGTAAATGTTTAAGGTAGTTTGCCGTTTTATTAACTAAATGGAGAAACATTAAACCTGAGATGATAAATTATAAGAGATTAAGAGTTATAAATCTATCTATATTTACTCGGAGAGGAGACACCTGTCGACATAATAACCCATCAAATTAACGAGGCGGCTACATGGAAAGCAACAATGTAGAGGGGACACAAGGTAGCTAGTCACGCAATCCCCTTTAAACTCGTCAAACGACATCGGAAAATACTGTGGATCATCTCCTGTAAAGAGAAGCACTAAATTGCTTCCTCTAATTGCAATGACATTTTTCCCCTAAGAGGTTTCAATCAAAAATTGGTCACTGGTATAGATAGTACATAACATTTTTGCCAGTCGGTAATGTTTTCTCGATGTTGAGGCGACTTTCTCCAGAGAGCTAGTTTCTTGTTAATATTTGGGTGCCTCTTAGATTCAAGTTCACATCTACAGTTTTGTAACATGAGTGTTCTGATGAGGCGGTCTTGCTGTAATTGCTTGTTTTTCAACAACCCTAATTCCTTAATTACTGCCAAAGATTCATTACATGCTTCCAGTGTATTAATCATAGGAGATATGTATCTGAAAATGTGTTTAGAAAACTTAGCCCCTATTCTAGCTGAACTAAGGATACATGTATGTAAATATACATAAGCTACATAGATTTCCTCAAAACAAAAAACGATTTAGAACGAGGGAAGTCAGGAAATAGATTAACATAATTGTATCATGTATACACTAAGTTACGGCTCGGGTAGAAAACCCAGAACACAGACAAAAACTTTTAATCAAAGACCTTGGCGGTCCATCTCCCCTGGGCATCATGCTAGAATAAGATAAACAAGAGAAGTCCAAAGGTACCTTCACAGTATTATCTGTATTCTCCCACTACCTAACCCTTGTGTAGTCTTAACATTCTGTATAGTGTATAAAAATAACTCGCCTTCACTAAACCCCTGAAATAAATCAGCTTAATTGAATTTTAAACCCCAAATCTATTTTGCATGAAGAAACAGCCTGTCATTCATCACAAACTTTGAATATCTGGGTTTTCCCTCTTCACAATCAGAAAGACTGCATTTAATCAGTGGACACCACTCGTTTTTATTACAACACACCTGCCATAATTGTTTTCTTCACTAAAGTAGAGGTTTATTATTATTATTGCTAAAGGTTCTGCATAGGTGTAAACATGTTTTTTTCAGCAAGAGATAGCACTTATACAGCCTAAGAAAGTAGCAGAAATGTGCAGAAAGTAGTTTTGAATGCATTTTATTGAAGGGAAACAATAACAGTCTTGAACTTTTTTGGCAACATGGTGATATATTCTTACATACTGTACAATGAGGAATGAGGAACTACAAAATACAATTTTTTAACCATTGCCCCCACCCACAAGGTGTATAAACAACAACAATAAATAATAATAAAATATGATAGATATAAAATCAATCAACTCTAATTAGCACATGTAGGACAGTATGCAAGTGTGTGTGTGCATGGACTTTGCAGATGTATTTCTCACATGTGCAGCACATAGTATTTGTTTTATAGTGCTTCTTTGGGGGGCAGAATTGGCATCTCCTCCTCTTGCCTGCCCCAGCTGCAGCCTCCGGTGGATCAGGACAATATTCAGCCCCCTGAACAGCTTTCCCAAGCACTGCAGAGGCTGCTGTGCGGGGGAGGCGCTCCCTTCTTTGAATGTGTGGGGTTACAAGTGCCTTTCCCAGCTGCTCCAGGAACACCCTCCTCTTGTTCTGCTTATCAGGCATTCAGGTAGGGTTGATCTTGTTCTATATCACGAAGGCATTGTATGAGGACACATCAATGATGTTATGGAAGATGACCAGGGGCCAGCGGGCAGTCAAAAACATAATTTAGGGTTTTTTCTCTGCTGTTAAACAGTGGTGGGTCATTTTTGACCCTTAAGACAACACAAGGGTTAAGTCGGGCCAACAGTTAGGCTAGTTGAGCCACCCCTTGATGGTAGGAAACTATACATACTGTAAAATCAATCATGTGGTCAAATATTAAGGAAGAGGTCATCATTTCATAGAGTCTGTGAAGAAAGAAACCACATGGATAACGTGGTAAGCAAATTATGTCCAACAAACTGATTTTCACAAAGTTGTGGTATATGTTTCATCATGCTTGTTTAAACCAAAGAAAACAACTGTTCTATAGATCAGTTGGGGTATCTATAAGCTTCAATATGAGGTCCTAACCCTAACATGAAAGTACATCCTTGTAGGGTTAGTGTTATCCAGGATCATTGGGACATCCCTATCCTGAACCCTAACCTGAACCCCAACCCTTACCTTAACCATAGCCCTTACCGAACCCTAACATTAACCATTTTAAATGTCAACGTCAATGGGGTAGCGACATCCCAAGGATGCCGGATAGCATGGACCATCCCTGTAGCTGTGTGGGCTAATATGTGACTCATTTCAGGAAACTAGGCGTGTGTCACACGTCACTAATTCAGAGGAGAGGCATTTGAACGTAAACATTTATTTTTAATCACAATGTGTTGTTTTTTTTGTAGAAATGCCTTCTGGAACATGTGCACTTGCTCTTAGTACCAAACTTGTATTCCAGCCATAAATACAAATACAATTGTTAAATCAAGAGCCTAGTTTGTCACAGAAAAAGTCAGGAACCTTCCCGCTAGCCATGATTGGCTGAGATGATGGAAGGGCTGGACATGCCAGGGCATGAGTTTGAATTGGTCTGCCATATAGCATGCTTCTGTCTATAATGTGAGCTGCTCAGTATGTGTTGAAAGTTCTTTCTACCGCAACATTTTTGAAAGATATAACATTAGCCATCAGGAACTACAAAAGTTATGCTACTTTTCTCAACAACATTGATGCCCTGAATTTAGCAGGCACTATTGATAGATCAGTTGTTAAAAGTGATGGGCTACTTTCTGCACACGCCACAGTCAGTGTGAACCAGAACAGAGTTAAATGAGAGTCTAGATACATTTTTAGATAGTATATGTTTCTATTTTTGTCAGAAAGTAGTTTTCATTGCAAGTCAAAGCATACTGTTAGCTAGCTAGCAAACATTAGCTTGCTGGCTCGCTAGCTAACGTTACGTGTATGATCTGTGTAGTAATATCATTTGCATTGCTAGTTATAGCCTAATGTTATCTAGTTGGTTGGTTAGCTGTTTAGCTACCTGCAGATTTATACTACAGCTATGACAATGTTTGTATTGGGAGTAGTATGAGTTTATTCCGGTTCATTGTTTAACTAGCTAACTACATGTCTAAACAAAAGACTCCACTTCGCCAGATGATTACATAATCCATCAAGTTAGCCAAGTGTGTCTGGGGGTGATTACAGCCATCTATTGTATTTCATGAACATGTGTACATGTCTAGACAATAGTGACCCATCCACTTAACTAGATGTGGCTGGGGAGTGGTTAAAGTATTTCCTTCACGTGTCAGGTAAGCGTCATCTAATAATTATAAAATAATTATAAAATATTTTTATCTGGACACTTTGTTTTTGATATTGCCTGTGGCGATTTTAGCATGTTAATCTTGGTGGGGCAAACTCAACCTTTTTTTGGGGGGGGGGGGGGGGGTGGGATGCATGCCAGCAAAGCCACTTAACAACACTAAACACTACAACGGTAACAAACGGTGCCCACAAACTGTTAGGGCCAAACTGTCCCAACAGCAGAGCTTTCTTTTCAGCACCATGGAATGAATCCTCACCACCGCTACACCTAGCTTTCAGCAGAGCCTTGTCTGGCAGTGAAACAGTTCATTCAGCCTCATTTACTGCCTTTTAAAAAAACATAGCTGATAAGGCTGACTTGCTTAAACAAATGTGGTTTCTACTGACAAGTGATATGTACAAACTATTTCATAAGGGAATGATGAGCGGATAAGAGGTAATACATAATTTTGATTAAGACATTAAATGAGCGAGCTAAGACGGATGTAGTCAATATAAATATTTGTTCAGCACTTTGAAATGTACAGTGAAAGAATTAAAAACATGGGCCGTATTCTCCCTGTACACCAAGTCAGAACTATAGGTTAAATAAAGGGGGTATATAAGCAGACAATGAAAGCTCTTACAATATTCGATGATGACATTTCTCTAAAACAGGCTATAGACTACATGTGCACCACCATGTCAGAACAGTAGGCTAAGCTCTGAGGGGAAAGGGATCAAATTATTATGGTGAGGTACATGGGCTACTAACAGCTTACTACACAACATACACTGAGTATTACTTTCTTAGCTACAGTATACATATCTCCCTGGCATATTACATCACTTACAGGCCGTGATTGGGAGTCCCATAAGGCGGCGCACAATTGGCCCAGCGTCATCCGGGTTAGGGTTTGGATGGAGTAGGCCGTCATTGTAGGCACTCACCGAAGGCACTCACCGTTGCCGCTTGTTATAAACCTCCGTCAGCCCCCAGCTGTGCCCTGGACACCATATGTGAAAGGATTGCCCCCCATCGATCTTCTGAGCTCGTGGTACTAGGTGACCTAAACTGGGACATGCTTAACTAATAGTAAGAAATGTATGTTCTATTAATGCTGTGTTTCTGTAAAGGGGTGGTTTCCACTCTAGATTCTTGCACTTAGTCTGTGCGTATGGTCAAGAGAAATGGGTTTTGCTAGAGATAGCTTGAGCTGACAATGACTTGGTGATAAAAACAACAAGGTGGCATTACATAGACAAGATGTGGTGTGTGTAACCGAGATAGAGATAGCCAGGAAGAGTTTAGAACAATCCCTTATTGTCTCATCTTCATCCTGGCATCTAAAACACCCCCCGTGCAGATAACGACAGGATGAACCCAGAGTGCTTTATGATGCCCCCCGATCAGCATGGGAGGGGTGGAACCAGCCCTGACTCAGCATTTTTTAGATCGCCTACATAAGATCTCTGTTTTACATGATCATGTTAGGCTACTCAGCCCAACAGTCAAGAGTGTTGGGTTGACTAGTCTCGTGTCAAGGCTCACTAGAGTGATGGGGTGAAGTCAGGCGCAGGAGACCAAAGATGCATAGTAGGGTGTTTTATTTCCTAATTCCAACAAATCCAATCAGGAAATGAACAAGGAAAACGAACCAGACAAAAATATCAATGTCCACCTCAACAGGGTCGGAACACAGTCCAGAAACAAAAATAACATCTTCCACAAAAAGAATCATGAAAACAAAAATACACCCCCTAAACCCCACGACAGTCAACAACGAACAATCCCGCACAAAACCTAAACCCAGACAGCAAGACTAAATACCCCACTAATTACCTAACTCAAAACAGGTATAACACAAAACCAGACAAAACCAAACGAAAAGGAAAAGAGGATTGGTGGCAGCTAGTAGGCCGGTGACGACGACCACCGAGCGCCGCCCGAACAGGGAGAGGAGCCACCCTCGGTAGACTTCGTGACATCTCGTTATTTCAATAATTAATCGATTTTAAATAAAGATGATTGTTTGAAGAAATTACCAATTCTCTCTCAATATGAATTTCCATGACATTTTAGGCGACGAGGATGGGATCTGCAACTTCACCTCTTGATCACTCCTGAAGATCTGGGTAAACTGTGCACAGGGGATCAGCAATTGAAATCTCAGGGAAAACCACACATTATTGAGGAGCTGAACCCGCCTATAATCTGAGAGGTAGTGTGTACGTGTGCATGCCAGATCTCACACATAGTACTGAGAGAGGTAGTCTTGGACAATCTATCAATAAGTTATGAAATTATAAAGAAAAAATTAAAATATTAAAAACATAAAAGTCCCTGTTGAGGGTACGCTCTGAGCGAGGGCCACAGCTGAGGTAACTATCAGGACTGAGTTGAGTTGATAAGAGTGTTCTTAATACTTGGTGGAAGCACCTTTGGCAGCCATTACACCTGTGAATCATTTTGAATAAAATTCGACCAACTTTGCACAATTCTTAGGGCAAAGTTTTTTTTTGTTGTCAAAATTGCTCAAGCTCAGTAAATTTGGTTGGGAATCATTGATGGACAGCCATATTCAAACCTTTACATTACAACTCCTCTACATGAACACTCTCCAAAAAAAAGATAAGTGTCCTCCCGAGTGGCACAGCGGTCTAATGCACTGCATTGCAGAGCTTGAGGTTTCACTAGAGACCCGGGTTTGATCCCAGGCTGTGTCACAACCAACAGTGACCGGGAGTCTCATAGAGAGGCGCACAATTGGTCCAGCATCGTCCGGGTTAAGGGAGGGTTTGGCCGGGGGGTCTTTACTTGACTCATCGAGCTAAAGCGACTCCTAGACGCAGGCCATGAGCCTACAGGCTGACTTTGGTCCTCAGTTGAATAGTGTTTCCTCTGACACATTGGTGCAGCTGGATTCCGGGTTAAGCGGGCGGGTGTTAATGAGTGCGGTTTGGCGGGTCATGTTTCAGAGGATGCATGACTCGACCTTCACCTCTCCCGAGCACGTTAGGGCGTTGCAGCGATGAGACAAGATCGTAATTGAAATTGTGAGAAAAAGGGGGTAAAAAAACCCCCAAAATGTATAAATCAAGAGATGTTATGGCGTGTCTACCTACAGGCTATGGTAAAAGTGTATGTGTGCGCCACACTCTGCGATTTCTTGAAATTTAAAGTCACCACAAACACAGCATAAATCATTTTGATGGGGTTCTAAATTGCCAATTTCCCGGCCATCATCATGCACTGTTGATGCTACGGCACTAATCTAGAGAGCACCTTTGGAGCTCCGCCCAAGCAAGGCATTTAATTGGCTGGATGTATTGTGAGGAGTCACTGATTTACACCGAGTTTCCACCCCTTTGTAGTTACTTTCTGCCATTTACTTTACCAGGCTTTCCGATTAGGGAAATCTAGATCTCGTTAAGGCATTTCTATCTCTGTATGAAATCATTTCTGGGTAACAATTAAGTACCTTACTGTAATCATTCACCATTAAAATGGTTTAAAAAAATAATAGAATTCCTAGGACTGTCTGGGGGTGGTCTGAGTCAGGGACATTTACCCTGAAAACTAGCTGGCAGAGAGGTTTGGAACTCTTTGTTATTGGTCTATTAACTAATACGGCCTGGTAATGTCACTTGGCAAGCCAAAACTTCACCAATACAAAAGCTGCTGATTAGAAAGTCTTGTGTAAATTGTATTCTCAACCAGCAACTATCACAAAATAACACTGATAAAATGTTCACATGTTTATAGTGTTAGTTTCATCAGCTGTTGTACAATACGATACAAAACACAGGAAAAACAGAATTTTGACTGCACTGAGCCTTTAAAACGTAGACACAGATGTCTAATTTATATTTTGATACTAAAAGCAATAAAAGTAGGTTAAATCAACATTAAGTTCATAGTTCACCGACAAAAATGTATCTCTTGGAGTGCGGCCCCTGAACAAACTAAAACTATAAATAATTGATAGTTGTAGATGTCCAATGGTTTAATCATTTACTGGGGTACTTTTGGAATTTCCCTACACCTTAGAGTTCAACCACATGTACATTTACCATGGAGATCAGTAGGAGCTTATGCCCAACAGGTTCATTTGGGTAATGTGAGGAAGTGGCTCCTCACCGTAAGACATTCCAGTTTTATCATACTTACTCAAAAATATTTATTAAAGTTATGTGTTTAAGAGCATGTTGTGTAATTTGGGTATCTTCAGTTTTGTTTCACTTTGGGAGAAACATTCTCTCCAAACACTCCAACTCTTTTCAAGCGTTTCAATTACAACCAACGCATCCTTCTTGTTAAAACTTTATTACTTCTCTGAAGGATCAGTTATCTACACAGTGCGTGTTCCATACGTGCTCCCTCTACTTGCTCTGTTGACTGGAAAACTGTTGTCTAGTGATACCCTTTCCACCAGAAGACCAACATGTGGACATCTACTATCTATGGAGTGGGCCTAACCCTAAACTGAGGTTTGTAAAAAAAATAAAAATATGATTTCCCATTTCCAATTTGTAATCGGAATCAACCTTCAAAATGCTGATCTTTGGGAAGTGGATTTTATCGAGGGTTTCGCGGACCATGAGATGTTCAATGTAGTACTGACAAAGACCAACAGCTCCTGAATTTTAAGAGGGAAACTTGATATAAGTGATAGTAACTCTCTCAGCCTTGTCTACAATGACTTGTGTCATGTATCGTTAGACAAAGTGGCTTTGTGAAGAGAAATTCTTCAGCTCTAAGAAAAGTATCTATCTAATGATCATCTCCTTTCCTCTGCCCATGATGGAAAATGCTTCAACTCATCTGTCGACATGACCTTTTCCGAAATGACATTTCCAAACACCACACCTCACACGTATGTCATATAGTGTTGACTGGCTGGCCTGCTCCAATTCAACATCCTACGCCAGCTAATCAAATAGAAATGAGTGTTTTGTGTGTTTGGGATGAGTTGGACGGCAGAGTGAAGGAAAAGCAACCAACAAGTGCTTTGTATATGTGGGAACTCCTTCAAGACTGTTGGAAAAGCATTCCAGGTGAAGCTGGTTGAGAGAATGCCAAGAGTGTGCAAAGCTGTCATCAAGGCAAAGGGTGCCTACTTTGATTTGTTTAACACTTTTTTGATACTACATGATTCCATATGTGTTATTTCATAGTTTTGATGTGTTCACTATTATTCTACAATGTAGAAAATAGAAAAAATAAAGAAAAACCCTTGAATCATGAAAGAATTACCTACCACAAAAAGACCAAGCAGCGTGCGCCAACTGGGAAGACGAGCTGGACCGCGGAGAATCAACCACGACGCAAGCGCGAGAGGCAGCCCCAAATCATTTTTTGGGGGGGCACACGGGGTGGTTGGCAGAGCGAGGTTTCAGACCAAAGCCAACTCCCCGCACTCGCTGTAAGGAGCATGTGACCGTGCAGGCACCATGCTTTGCGGTTACACGTACTGTGTCTCTGGTACGCATCCACAGCCCGGTGCGCTCTGTGCCAGCTCCCCGCATTTGCCCTGCTAGAGTGGGCATTCAGCCAGGACGGTTTGTGCCAGCTCAGCACTCCTGGTCTCCGGTGCGTCTCTTCGGCCCAGGATATCCTGCGCCGGTTCTGCGCACTGTGTCTCCGGTGCGCCTTCACAGCCCAATGCGTCCTGTGCCAGCACCCCGCAGTTGCCGGGCTAGGGTGAGCATCCAGCCAGGACGTGTTGTGCCAGCTCTACGCTCCAGACCTCCAGTGCACCTCTATTTGGTTAGGTCAGGGTGTGACTTCGGTGGGGATATCTATGTTTCTATTTCTTTGTTGGCCTAGTATGGTTCCCAATAAGAGGCAGCTGTTTATCGTTGTCTCTGATTGGGGAGCATACTTAGGCAGCCATTTTCCCACCTGTGTTTGTGGGTAATTATTATTTTGTGTGAGTGTTTGTGTGCGCCACAGTTGTGTCACGTTTGATTTCTGTTTACCTGGTTTTTGTGAAAGGTTTTCACTTCCATTAAAGATGTGGAATTACATGCACGCTGCGCCTTGGCTCATTTATGACAGGGAGTTTGAAGACAGTGATCGTGACAATATCCACAGTAAAATGAGTCCTATATCGACATAACCTGAAAGGAAGAAGCCACTGCTCCAAAACCGCCATAAAAATGCCAGACTACGCTTTGCAACTACACATGGGGACAAAGATCGTACTTTTTGGAGAAATGTCCTCTGGTCTGATGAAACAAAAATATAACTGTTTGGCCATAATGACCATTGTTATGTTTGGAGGAAAAACGGGGATGCTTGCAAGCCGAAGAACACCATCCCAACAGGGAAGCACGGAGGTATTGGAGTGGCTTTCACAAAGTACTGACCTTGATCCTATAGAAAGTTTGTGGGCAGAACTGAAAAAGCATGTGCGAGCAAGGGGGCCTACAAACCTGACTCAGTTACACCAGTGTCACGCCCTGGCCATAGAGGGTTTTATTCTCTATTTTGGTTAGGCCAGGATGTGATTAGGGTGGGCATTCTATGTCCTTTTTTCTATGTTTTGTGTATTTCTTTGTTTTGGCCGGGTATGGTTCTCAATCAGGGACAGCTGTCTATTGTTGTCTCTGATTGGGAGCCATACTTAGGCAGCCTGTTTTCCTTTGGATTTTGTGGGTGGTTACTTTCTGTTTAGTTCATGTTCCTGACAGAACTGTTTAGCTGTTGTTCGTTTTCTTGTTTTGTTGAAAGTGTTCTATTAAAAGTTAATGATGAGCACTCACCACGCTGCGCCTTGGTCTACTCCTTTCGACGGCCGTTACAACCAGCTCTGTCAGGAGGAATGGGCCAAAATACACCCAACTTATTGTGGGAAGCTTGTGGAAGGCTACCCGAAACGTTTGATCCAAGTTAAACAATTTAAAAGGCAATGCTACCAAATACTAATTGAGTGTATGTAAACCTCTGACCCACTGGGAATGTGATGAAAGAAAAAAGCTGAAATAAATCATTCCCTCTACTACTTTTCTGACATTTCATATTCTTAAAATAAAGTGGTGATCCTAACTGAACTAAGACAGGGAATTTTTACAAGTATTAAATGTCAGGAATTGTGAAAAGCTGAGTTTAAATGCATTTGGCTAAGGTGTATGTAAACTTCCGACTTCAACTGTGTATATATATATATATATATATATATACTACCGTTCAAAGGTTTGGGGTCACTTAGAAATGTCCTTGTTTTTCAAAGAAAACTAACTTTTTTTGTCCATTAAAATAACCCAAAATTGCTTAGAAACACAGTGTAGACATTGTTAATGTTGTAAATGACTAGTAGCTTGAATGATTAGTAGCTTGTAGCTTGAAATGGCTGATTTTTAATGGAATAACTACATAGGCGTACAGAGGCCCATTACCAGCAACCATCACTCCTGTGTTCCAATGGCACGTTGTGTTAGCTAATCCAAGTTTATAATTTAAAAGGCTAATTGATCATTAAAAAACCCTTTTTCAATTATGTTAGCACAGCTGAAAACTGTTGTCCTGATTAAAGAAACAATAAAACTGGCCGCCTTTAGAATAGTTGAGTATCTGGAGCATCAGCATTTGTGGGTTCGATTACCGGCTCAAAATGGCAAGAAACAAAAACTTTCCTCTGAAACTCGTCAGTCTATTCTTCTTCTGAGAAATGAAGTCTATTCCATGCGAGAAATTGCCAAGAAACTGAAGATCTCGTAAAACGCTGTGTACTACTCCCTTCACAGAACAGCGCAAACTGAATCTAACCAGAATAGAAAGAGGGGAGGCCCCGGTGCACAACTGAGCAAGAGGACAAGTACATCAGAGTGGTTAGTTTGAGAAACAGATGCCTCACAAGTCTTCAACTGGCAGCTTCATTAAATAGTACCCGCAAAACACCAGTCTCAACGTCAACAGTGAAGAGGCGACTCCGGGATGCTGGCCTTCTTGGATAAGCTAACACAACGTGACATTGGAACACAGGAGTGATGGTTGCTGATAATGGACTACTGCACATTTATGTACATTTTCCAATAAAACAGTTGCCGTTTCCAGCTACAATAGTCATTTGCAACATTAACAATGTCTACACTGTATTTCTGATCAATTTGATGTTATTTTAATGGATAAAAAAATTGCTTTTCATTCAAAAACAAGGACAATTCTAAGTGACCACAAGCTTTTGAACTGCACACACACACATATATATAAATAAAATAAAATAGTTTTTGTCACATGCACCGAATACAACAAGTGTAGACCTTACAGTGAAATGCTTACTTACAAGCCCTTAACCAACGATGCAGTTTTAAGAAAATAAACCAAAAAACTTACAAAAGTAAGAGATAAGAAAAACAAATAATTAAAGAGCAGCAGTAAATAACAATAGTGGGACTATATACAGGGGGTACCGGTACGGAGTCAATGTGCAATGGGGCAACGGTGTCGAGGTATTTGAGATAATTATGTACATGCAGGTAGGGTTGTCAAAGTGGCTATGCATAGATAATAACAGAGAGTAGCAGCAGCGTAGTGGGGGGGTGCAAATAGTCTGGGTAGACATTTTATTAGTTAGCTGTTCAGGAGTCTTATGGCTTGGGGATAGAAGCTGTTTAGAAGCCTCTTGGACCTAGACTCTCTCTGCTACCGCACGGTAGAACAGTCTATGACTAAGGTGGCTGGAATCTTTGCCGATTTTTAGGGCATACCTCTGACACCACCTGGTACAGAGGTCCTGGATGGCAGGAATCTTGGCCCCGGTGATGTATTGGGCAGTATGCACTACCCTCTGTAGTGCCTTGTGGTCGGAGGCCGAGCAGTTGCCATACCAGGCAGTGATGCAACCCGTCAGGATGGTGCAGCTTTAAAATCTTTTGAGGATCTAAAGACCCATGCCAAATATTTTCAGTCTCCTGAGGGGGAATAGGTTTAGGAGGGGAGTGAGCACGCACCCTTGACGATCAGCGTCAAGCCCAGTGTTGACGATCAGCGTGGCGAATGTGTTGTTACCTACCCTTACCACCTGGGGGCGGCCCGTCAGGAAGTCTAGGATCCAGTTGCAGAGGGAGGTGTTTAGTCCCAGGGTCCTTAGCTTAGTGATGAGCTTTGAGGGCACTATGGTGTTGAACGCTGAGCTGTAGTCAATGAATAGCATTCTCACATAGGTGTTCCTTTTGTCCAGGTGGGAAAGGGCAGTGTGGAGTGCAATAGAGATTGCATCATCTGTGGATCTGTTGGTGGAGTATGCAAATTGGAGTGGGTCTAGGATTTCTGGGATAATGGTGTCGATGTTAGCCATGACCAGCCTTTCAAAGCATTTTATGGTTACAGACGTGACTTCGACAGGTCGGTAGTCATTTAGGCAGGTTACCTTAGTGTTCTTGGGCAGAGAGCATGCAGAGAGCGTGATCACTCAATCATCCGGAACAGTTGGTGCTCTCATGCATGTTTCAGCGTTACTTGCCTCGAAGCGAGCATAGAAGTTATTTAGCTCATCTGGTAGGCTCGTGACACTGGGCAGCTCTCGGCTGTGCTTCCCTTTGTAGTCTGTAATAGTTTGCAAGCCCTGCCACATCTGACGAGCATCAGAGTCATAGTAGTATGATTCGATCTTAGTTCTGTACTGACAATTTGCCTGTTTGATGGTTCATCGGAGGGCATAGCGGGATTTCTTATAAGCTTCCGGGTTAGAGTACCGCTCTGTGAAAGCAGCAGCTCTAACCTTTAGTTCGAATGTTGCCTGTAATCCATGGCTTCTGGTTGGGGTATGTACGTACAGTCACTGTGGGGACGACGTCCTCGATGCACTTATTGATAAAGCCAGTGCCTGATGTGGTGTACTCCTCAATGCCATCGGAAGAATCTCAGAACATATTCCAGTCTGTGCTAGCAAAACAGTCCTGTAGTTTAGCATCTGCTTCATCTGACCACTTTTTTTATAGACCGAGTCACTGGTGCTTCCTGCTATAAATTTTGCTTGTAAGCTGGAATCAGGAGGATAGAGTTATGGTCAGATTTGACAAATGGAGTGTGAGGGAGAGCCTTGAATGCGTCTCTGTGTGTGGAGTAGAGGTGGTCTAGAATTTTTTTTCCTCTGGTTGCACATATAACATGTTGATGGAAATTCAGTAAAACTGATTTAAGTTTCCCTGCATTAAAGTCACCAGCCACTAGGAAGGCCGCCTCTGGATGAGCGTTTTCCTGTTTGCTTATGGTGGAATACAGCTCATTTAGTGCGGTTTTAGTTCCAACCTCGCTCTGTGGTGGTATACAGACAGCTCTGAAAAATACAGATGAATACTCTCTGGGTAAATAGTGTGGTGGACAGCTAATCATAAGATACTCAACCTCAGGCGAGCAAAACTTTGAGACTTCCTTAGATATCGTGCACCAGCTGTTGTTTACATAAATGCATAGGCCTCCGCCCCGTGTTTTACCAGAGGTTGCTGTTCTGTCTTGCCGATAGAGTGTATAACCCGGCAGCTCTATGTTCTTAACGTCGTCGTTCATCCACCGTTGTCGTCGTTCATCCACCGTTCATTCAGCCGTTGCTGAACGGCCTTTCAGGTTATGTCGATATAGGACTCGTTTCAATGTGGATATAGATACTTTTGTACCCGTTTCCTCCAGCATCTTCACAAGGGCCTTTGCTGTTGTTCTGGGATTAATTTGCACTTTTCGCACCAAAGTACGTTCATCTCTAGGAGACAGAATGCGTCTTCTTCCTGAGCGGTATGATGGCTGTGCGGTCCCATGGTGTTTATACTTGCGTACTATTGTTTGTACAGATGAACGTGGTACCTTCGGCATTTGGAAATGGCTCACCAAAGGAAGAACCACACTTGTGGAGGTCTACAATTTTTGGTCTGAGGTCTTGGCTGACTTCTTTAGATTTTCCCATGATGTTAAGCAAAGAGGCACTGAGTTTGAAGGTAGGCCTTGAAATACATCCAGAGGTACACCTCCAGTTGACTCAAATTATGTCAATTAACCTATCAGAAGCTTCTAAAGCCAGGACACCATTTTCTGGAATTTTCCAAGCTGTTTAAAGGCACAGTCAACTTAGTGTATGTAAACGTCTGATCCACTGGAATTGTGATCAAATCAAAGTTGATTTGTCACGTGCGCCGAATACAGCAGATGTAGACCTTACAGTGAAATGCTTACTTACTTACAGGCTAACCAATAGTACAAAAAAGGTATTAGGTGAACAATAGGTAAGTAAAGAAAATTAAAAAACTGTAAAAAGACAGCGAAAAACAGTAGCGAGGCTTTAAAAGTAGCGAGGCTAAATACAGACACCGGTTAGTCAGGCTAATTGAGGTAGTATGTACATGTATATATGGTTAAAGTGACTAAGCATATATGATGAACAGAGAGTAGCAGTAGCGTAAAGAGGGGTTGGCGGGTGGTGGGACACAATGCAGATAGCCCGGTTAGCCAATCTGCGGGAGCACTGGTTGGTCGGCCAATTGAGGTAGTATGTACATTTTTTTTATTTCACCTTTATTTAACCAGGTAGGCAAGTTGAGAACAAGTTCTCATTTACAATTGCGACCTGGCCAAGATAAAGCAAAGCAGTTAGACAACATACAACAACACAGAGTTACACATGGAGTAAAACAAACATACAGTCAATAATACAGTAGAAAAATAAGTCTATCTACAATGTAAGCAAATGAGGTGAGATAAGGGAGGTAAAGGCAAAAAAGGCCATGGTGGCAAAGTAAATATAATATAGCAAGTAAAACACTGGAATGGTAGATTTGTAGTAGAAGAAAGTGCAAAGTAGAAATAAATAATGGGGTGCAAAGGAGCAAAATAAATAAATACGGTAGGGGAAGCGGTAGTTGTTGGGGCTAAATTATAGATGGGCTATGTACAGGTGCAGTGATCTGTGAGCTGCTCTGACAGCTGGTGCTTAAAACTAGTGAGGGAGATAAGTGTTTCCAGTTTCAGAGATTTTTGTAGTTCGTTCCAGTCATTGGCAGCAGAGAACTGGAAGGAGAGACGGCCAAAGGAGGAATTGGCTTTGGGGGTGACCAGAGAGATATACCTGCTGGAACGCGTGCTACAGGTGGGTGCTGCTATGGTGACCAGTGAGCGGAGATAAGGGGGGACTTTAGCTAGCAGGGTCTTGTAGATGACCTGGAGCCAGTGGGTTTGGCGACGATTATGAAGCGAAGGCCAGCCAACGAGAGCGTACAGGTCGCAGTGGTGGGTAGTATATGGGGCTTTGGTGACAAAACGGATGGCACTGTGATAGACTGCATCCAGTTTGTTGAGTAGGGTATTGGAGGCTATTTTGTAAATGACATCGCCGAAGTCGAGGATCGGTAGGATGGTCAGTTTTACGAGGGTATGTTTGGCAGCATGAGTGAAGGATGCTTTGTTGCGAAATAGGAAACCAATTCTAGATTTAACTTTGGATTGGAGATGTTTGATGTGAGTCTGGAAGGAGAGTTTACAGTCTAACCAGACACCTAGGTATTTGTAGTTGTCCACAAATTCTAAGTCAGAACCGTCCAGAGTAGTGATGCTGGACAGGCGGGCAGGTGCAGGCAGTGATCGGTTGAAGAGCATGCATTTAGTTTTACTTGTATTTAGGAGCAGTTGGAGGCCACGGAAGGAGAGTTGTATGGCATTGAAGCTCGTCTGGAGGGTTGTTAACACAGTGTCCAAAGAAGGGCCAGAAGTATCCAGAATGGTGTTGTCTGCGTAGAGGTGGATCAGAGACTCACCAGCAGCAAGAGTGACATCATTGATGTATACAGAGAAAGGAGTTGGCCCAAGAATTGAACCCTGTGGCACCCCCATGGAGACTGCCAGAGGTCCGGACAACAGGCCCTCCGATTTGACACACTGAACTCTATCAGAGAAGTAGTTGGTGAACCAGGCGATGCAATCATTTGAGAAACCAAGGCTATAGAGTCTGCCGATGAGGATGTGGTGATTGACAGAGTCGAAAGCTTTTGCCAGGTCAATGAATACGGCAGCACAGTATTGTTTCTTATCGATGGCGGTTACGATATCGTTTAGGACCTTCAGCGTAGCTGAGGTGCACCCATGACCAGGTCTGAAACCAGATTGCATAGCGGAGAAGGTGCGGTGGGCTTCGAAATGGTCGGTAATCTTAACTGACTTGCCTAGTTAAGTAAAAATTATTAATAAATTATCAATGGAAACAGGATGCACCTGAGCTCAATTTCGAGTCTCATAGCAAAGGGTCTGAATACTTAAGTAAATAAGGAATCTTTGTTATTTTTAATACATTTTTTTTTAAATCTAAAAACCTGTTTTCACTTTGTCATCATGGGGTATTGTGTGTAGATTGCTGAGTAGAGCATTTTATATAATCCATTTTAGAATAAGTAACAAAATGTGGAAAAAGTCAAGGGGTCTGAATACTTCCCCAAGGCAATGTATTTTTTGTTTCCCCTCGCATCTAAAGCTGCCTGATAAAGCTAGCCAGTTGATAGTAAAGCTAGGATGAATGTCAGAGGCCATCTAGCTAATGCAATAGCGGCTGTTAATGCAATGGCTGGTCTGGAGTTCGTCTGAAATGTACCATTATATTTTACATGATAAACAAACTACTGTCATGCCTTTTCACCCTCATAAATGTATGAACACAGATAAGAGACAATTACTTTCAAGTAGATTGCTTTTGTTTCATTTACCTCATCCATGCTTGTTCATATGAGAAGCTACTTCTTGAGATTTGATTGTTGGACCAATCCAGCCAATGGTTACAGTGAAATGCTTACTTACGAGCCCCTAACCAACAGTGCAGATTCAAACAAATACGGATAAGAATAAGAGATTAAAAAAATAAAAGTAATTAAAGACAGCAGTTGATAAGCAATTGGCCTTGTGTTTTAGGTTATTGTGAGATCTTGCATGGCGACCCAGGCCGAGGGAGATTGACAGTTCTTTTGTGTTTCTTCCATTTGCGAATAATCGCACCAACTATTGTCACCTTCTCACCAAGCTGCTTGGCGATGGTCTTGTAGCCCATTCCAGCCTTGTGTAGGTCTACAATCTTGTCCCTGACATCCTTGGAGAGCTCTTTGGTCTTGGCCATGGTGGAGAGTTTGGAATCTGATTGATTTATTGCTTCTGTGGACAGGTGTCTTTTATACAGGTAACAAACTGACATTAGGAGCACTCCCTTTAAGAGTGTGCTCCTAATCTCAGTTCGTTACCTGTATAAAAGACACCTGGGAGCCAGAAATCTTTTCTGATTGAGAGGGGGTCAAATACTTATTTCCCTCATTAAAATACAAATAATTTTATAACATTTTTGACATGCGTCTTTCTGGATTTTTTTGTTGTTATTCTGTCTCTCACTGTTCAAATAAACCTACCATTAAAATTATAGACTGATCATTTCTTTGTCAGTGGGCAAACGTACAAAATCAGCAGGGGATCAAATACTTTTTTCCCTCACTGTAGCTTACATGTCAACAATCTCAGCCATAACAGTCTGTTTAGCCCCATAATTGTGCACATGTCGGTTTTGTTGCCAAACAACCAACCCGTCTATAGTCAGATGAGAGTTGTGTCTCCAACACAATTTTCAACAGCACATTTAATAACAGTAACTTATCAAATTACATTGGTTGTAATAAAGCCTATTATTGCAGAAAACATTTACAAGCATTTTTGAATGCTTAAGGTGCGCAGATGTGCAAGATCAGGGGTATATACACCTCACACAACAGCCTCACACGAAGCTGCACACAGTGTGCAGTTTGACTAGGCTACTGATATTGCCTGGGGTTGTTCGACATACAAAATGACTTGTAGATCAATGACTGAGTGTCAACACAGTTACTTGCTTAGTTCAACACTGAAGGAGAGGTTTTGTGACAACTGATGCGTATCAGTTGTCACAAAAGATTAGGTACTTTCAGGAGGTAGAAAGAAAGTAATTTGCAAAAAACATTTGTGAACCAGTGATTCGTAGTGTTCAAATCGATTTTCTGACCTATGCATGCTTCATTTTGATCGATTCGGAGTCCCGCAGACCGATGCACTTCTATCTTAAAAATACTAACTGGGGACCGATGCTAATATTCCACGATATGCAATACATAGATTCATTGTAAGATTCCATTCGACAACACTCAACTTGGCATGATACAGGCCTTTCATAATAACAGGGTACTCACAACAAGAAGAAATAGAACACAGGTAGACCTATTTTGTGGGATGTATGACCTATGCACATTGTACCAGTGGATATAGTCAGCAGATGATGGCCAGCAGTGATTTCTGCATCCTGTGTGGAGCGGTGGGCATAATCAGGCCTAATTGCCTCTCCCAGGAAACTCAATTACTGTGTGACAGAGACTCAAGTCTCAGTGGGGGAGAAATGTGATATATAGCAGCTTTCTGGTGTTTTTTTAGTTGATAGGGCTCCACAGTTGCCCAATAGAATGCACTAGGGGCACTATTTGTTGGTCTAATAGGTGACATTTTCAAGAGGTTCTGATCAATCACTTTAGCAAGTGAAATGAAGAATTCAAGAAACATAAACTTGACAAAAAAACTGCTAAAATGGGAAAATGAACATACATGACTAAAACATGGGTCAAGAAATGCTGTAGAATAGCCCTGGACTAATTCAAACAACTAACTACTGGAGAGAAAACCTGTTCTGAGTGGAACAGCACACCCAAGTGTACAAATTAGGAATCACAGCCTAGGCAACAGCAACAGACAACCCAATGAATTCATCTCCGCCAGGATGATTTGTTCATTGCTTTCCAACAGTATATTGCATCATATCAAAAGATGTGTAAGCAAGCAGAGTGCAACAACTAAAACACTAGGCCTACTGTGTGAATTGAGGCATAGTAAACACAATTGAATGAATTCGACAACACATTTTGCAATAACAGATTGCGGCAGTAATGTGCCTTCACAGGGATCAAGCCGAGGGCGTGGTCCAAAACTACACAATCACCATGGGGACGAAATAGCAACTCTGCTGCAGTTGAATAATTAGCGGTCCGATTGGCATCTATCCCTGAACTTCTTTTCCATTCCACTGTCAAAGCCAGTTACTTAACCTCCCTGGGCAAGGTGGGACGTTTGCCTCCCACCCTAGTCAACAGCCAGTGGAATCGTTCTCCACTAACATCAAGGCGGTGACCCGATCCTGTAGGTTCATGCTCTACAACATTCGCAGAGTACGACCCTGCCTCACACAGGAAGCGACGCAGGTCCTAATCCAGGCACTTGTCATCTCCCGTCTGGATTATTACATCTCGCTGTTGGCTGGGCTCCCTGCCTGTGCCATTAAACCCCTACAACTCATCCAGAACGCCGCAGCCCGTCTGGTGTTCAACCTTCCCAAGTTCTCTCACGTCACCCCGCTCCGCCGCTCTCTCCACTGGCTTCCAGTTGAAGCTCGCATCCGCTACAAGACCATGGTGCTTGCCTACGGAGCTGTGAGGGGAACGGCACCTCCATACCTTCAGGCTCTGATCAGGCCCTACACCCAAACAAGGGCACTGCGTTCATCCACTTCTGGCCTGCTGGCCCCCCTACCTCTGAGGAAGCACGGTTCCCGCTCAGCCCAGTCCAAACTGTTCGCTGCTCTGGCACCCCAATGGTGGAACAAGCTCCCTCACGACGCCAGGACAGCGGAGTCAATCACCACCTTCCGGAGACACCTGAAACCCCACCTCTTTAAGGAATACCTGGGATAGGATAAAGTAATCCTTCTAACCCCCCCCCCCTAAAAGATTTAGATGCACTATTGTAAAGTGGTTGTTCCACTGGATATCATAAGGTGAATGCACCAATTTGTAAGTCGCTCTGGATAAGAGCGTCTGCTAAATGACTTAAATGTAAATGTAAATGGAATCGCGTTGCGCGAAATACAAATACCTCATAAATGCTATAACTTCAATTTCTCAAACATATGACTATTTTACACCATTTTATAGATACACCTCTCCTGAATCGAACCACGTTGTCCGATTTCAAAAAGGCTTTACAGCAAAAGCAAAACATTAGATTATGTTAGGAGAGTACCCTGCCAAAAATAATCACACAGCCATTTTCAAAGCAACTAGCATGCATCACAAATACCCAAAACACAGCTAAATGCAGCACTAACCTTTGATGATCTTCATCAGATGACACTCCTTGGACATCATGTTACACAATACATGCATTTTTTGTTTGATAAAGTTCATTTCTATATATAAAAACAGCATTTTACATCGGCGCGTGACGTTCAGAAAATATTTTCCCTCAAATACTGCCGGTGACTCAACGCCACAATTTACAAAAATACTTGCCATAAACATTGATACAAAATTAAACTGTCATTCAAAGAATTATAGATGAACATCTCCTTTATGCAAACACTATGAAAGATTTCAAAAAAGCTTCACGAGGAAAGCACTCTTTGCAATAATCTGAGTACTGAGCTCAGAAAGATACACTAGGCTATACAGATAGCCGCCATCTTGGGGACATCTAAAATCATACATTGCATTAGAAATATTCCCTTACCTTTGAACATCTTCAACAGAAGGCACTTCCAGGAATCCCAGGTCCACAACAAATGTTGTTTTGTTTGATAAAGTCCATAATTTATTTCCAAATAACTCCTTGTTGTTCGTGCGTCCAGTAAGCTACTCCAAGTGTAGAAAGCGCGCGGACGATGTCGCGACGAAAAGTTGAAAAAAAAGTTGTATTTACGTTCGTTCAAACATGTCAAACGTTGTAAAACATCAATCTAACGGCCTTCAGAACGTGAAGATTCAATAATATTTCAACCGGACGGTTTCTGTGTCTTGATAAAGGTTTTGGAACGGGAGGATCCTCGCTCGTGAACGCGCCCCAAGAAGTGATGTCATCCCCTGCCTCAACAACTTCCCCTCCTTGTCATTCGGTCTCTGTTCATCATAGAAGCTTCAAACAACTTTGTAAAGACTGTCGACATCTAGTGGAAGCTGTAGGAAGTGCACAATTATTACTACGTCACAGTGTATTCAATAGGACACGACTTGAAGGGAGCCCATGCATCCAGATTTCCACTTCCTGGTAGGATTTCTCTCAGGTTTTTGCTTGCCATATGAGTTCTGTTATACTCACAGACACCATTCAAACGGTTTTAGAAACGTCAGAGTGTTTTCTATCAAAATTTGCATATCCTACCTTCTGAGTCTGAGTAGGAGGCAGTTTAATATGGGCACATATTTTTCCCGAAATTGTCGATACTGCCCCCTAGACCCAACAGTTTTAAGTGTCTTAAAGTGGGGAGTTTAGGCTTTCTCTGTGTGGCCTTGTCTGCTCTTAGCTGGGCAGTGTTCAAAAGGGACGAAACAGAAAACAATGCTCTAAAACAGAGTAAAACGGGGAGGTACTATGTGAACTTGTCCAATAAGAAACAATAGTTTTTGTTTCCTGCTACAAAAACATTGCTACGCTCTGACCTAATGGTGAGATTTCTGGCACAAAATGGATGCCATGGCATTATCCAGGTGGGTACTTCACATTAGCAGTGGATGAGGAGAGTACTCCCCATACAATGTAAAGCACCAGGAGCACCTAGAACAGCACTAGCTGCAAATCCAATCCATTATTATCAAGTTATCAAGGTCTACACACTGAATACAATATTGGATACAAACAAATGTTTTGAGAACGTCAATGTTTGCTTAGTCTAGGTCATAATGAACAACAGTAGTTTCACCTAATGAGAGTCACATTACCATAGTGAACCTTATAAAAGGGGAAAAAATCACTGCAGTTTGAGGTCAGGTCAGAAAGCTGACAAACACATGTTCATGTTATAGCAGACACACAGGGCAGCATAGAAAGATTTTACATTGCATTCATCTCCATTTCCGGAAACACATTAGCAGAACAGCCAAGCTTTACAGATCTCAAACCACAAACATTGATGTCAACCACACATTACTACATTAGACAGCTTCCTTTTCAAGTGTCTTATTTCTTCATCCTTGTGTGAGGGGATGGAGTTTCCTTGTCAATGTTAGGGGGTGATTTTTATTTTATTGCCTCTGTTATGGGTTCAACTCCTAACATAAGGCAAGATAAACTTGTCAATAAATTACAGTAGTAGACAACAGTTCTGACCAGTGTTGGTAAAAGCACATCCCTCAAATAGTGCATTTCATCAGCTGCCTCTATTCCTCTAAATGTCTATTCTCCTCCTCCTCTTCACACTTCTCCAGGTGGCCCTCGATCCTCTGATTTGGGATGCCTTTTGCCTCCTTTGGACTGCTTTGCCACCGAACGGGTGTTCATCTCTATGTGACACATAGGAGAGGGGATATTGGATGGTGCATTGAATAAACCAATGCATGAATGAATAAATAAATGATAAAACTTTATTGATCATCAGATGGGAAATTGCATGTCACAAGTAATGTCACCCCATTTGTTGAGATAATAATGGGAATAGCAATGGTGATACTGCATATAAACTACAAGCTATCCTAAACTGCTAAATTATCACCCATGGCTGTTACACTTAAGTTAGAAATGGCTGCCTGCATTGTTAGGATGGAATGAATTAAATTCTGGAATTCTGGAATTAATCCATGTCAAGTTTTTATTAATCTTTCTCAGTCTATTTGATTAAATTTCAAATAATTTCATGACTTGGGTATGTTATCATGTGTGTGTATGCATGTGTCTGTGCCTATGTTAGTGTTGATTCACAGATCCCGCTGTTCCATAAGGTGTATTTTGACCTTTTTAAATCTGATTCTACAGCTTGCATCAGTTACTTGATGAGGAATAGAGTTCCATGTAGTCATGGATCTATGTAGTACTGTGCGCATCCCATGGTCTGTTCTGGACTTCGGGACTGTGAATAGACCTGTTGTGGGATGTCTTGTGGGGTATTCATGAGTGTCCGTGCTGTGTGCCAGTAGTTCAAACAGACAGCTCAGTGCATTCAACATGTCAATACCTCTCATAAATACAAGTAGTGATGAAGTCAATCTTTTCTCCACGCCAGGAGAGATTGACATACATATTATTAATATTAGCTCTCTGTGTACATCCAAGTTCTGAACAAATTGCAATTTTCCTAAGTCCCTTTTTGTGGCACCTGACCACACGACTGAACAGTAGTGCAGGTGCGACAAAACTAGGGCCTGTAGGACCTGCCTTGTTGATAGTGCTGCATCGCTTTAATATCCTCAGTCTTTTTCCCTCCAAGTTGTCAGACCCTGGTGGCTTGTCATTGTTGATTGACAAAAATAAATTCTGCACTTCCACACTCACTTTATGGAATTCAATGCTTGTCTTTCATAATTTAGTCAGATATACTTGGATGTGTAGTGTCAGCGTTTGTTGCTGGCATGTCATGACTAAGTTTGCTAATCTTGCCAATTAAAAAATAATTAAAGTAGTTGGCAATATCAGTTGGTTTTGTGTTGAATGAGCCATCTGATTCAATAAATGATGGAGCTGAGTTTGCCTTTTTTCCCAAAATTTAATTTAAGGTGCTCCAAAAGCTTTTTACTATCATTCTTTATGTCATTTGTCTTTGTTTGATAGTGTAGTTTCTTCTTTTTATTCAGTTTTGTCAAATGATTTCTCAATTTGCAATACCTTTGCCAATCAGTTTGGCAGCCAGACTTATTTGCCATTCCTTTTACCTCATCCCTCTCAACCATACAGTTTTCAATTCCTCATCAACCTACCGGGATTTAAACGTTTTTATAGTCATTTTCTTAATGACTACAAGACGTTTTGTAGTGATTCCTATGTTGTTGATGTAAAAAATATTTGTTGGATCGTGGTGTGTAATGAGGAGCAAACAGACACTGCACTTGACACATTTATGAAATTGCTTATTCTAGTTACTAGTAAGCATGCACCCATTACGAAAATGACTATAAAAACTGTGTAGACTGTTAATGCTGTAAATGTCTATTGTAGCTGGAAACTACTGAGTTTTAATGGAATATCTACATAGGCGTACAGATGCCCATTATCAGCAACCATCACTCCTGTGTTCCAATGGCACGTTGTGTTAGCTAAGTTTATAATTTTAAAAGGCTAATTGATCATTAGAAAACCCTTTTGCAATTATGTTAGCACAGCTGAAAACTGTTGTCCTGATTAAAGCAGCAATAAAATTGGCCGCCTTTAGACTAGTTGAGTATCTGGTGCATCAGCATTTGTGGGTTCAATTACAGGCTCAAAATGGCCAGAAACAAAGGACTTTCTTCTGAAACTCGTCAGTCTATTCTTGTTCTGAGAAATGAAGGCTATTCCATGTGAGAAATTGCCAAGAAACAGATCTCGAACAGCGCAAACTGGCTCTAACTAGAATAGAAAGAGGAGTGGGAGGCTCTGGTGCACAACTGAACAAGAGGACAAGTACATTAGTGTCTAATTTGAGAAACAGACTCCTCACAAGTCCTCAACTGGCAGCTTCATTAAATAGTACCCGCAAAACATCCGTCTCCATGTCAACAGTGAAGAGGCGACTCCGGGATGTTGGCCTTCTAGGCAGAGTTCCTCTGTCCAGTGTCTGTGTTCTTTTGCCCATCTTAATTGAATCTTTTTATTTGCCAATCTGAGATATGGCTTTTTCTTTGCAACTCTGTAATCTGTTACTCCCCAACCCTGGATATGGCTACTATATCCAGGGTTGGATACTGCTTTCAAGCTCATTTCAGCAGCATTAATATATATATATATGTGATCAATAGATTTCATTCCTGTCTGTAACTCCTCTGGTAGGTTGACTGATAACCTGAACCCGGTTGCAGGCACTGGTTACAGTAGCAAGAGTCAGAAGAAGTGCAATGTCTCCCCCAAGTGAGCTTCATAGGAGACACACCTGAGTTGGCATCTGGTTCATTAAAGTGATGGTGAGGCTATCCCACTGGTCCGACAAGTCGGTGATATGAGCTGAATAACTGGTTTTGGTTTTGACCAGCAGGGTTGCCACGCTCCGTTCGGCCTTTCTCCTGTCCTCCTAAACTTTTTATTAAGAATTAGACATGTCATGTGATATAGGTGAGGCCTCAATGCAGCCAAAGACATTAGGAAAATCTAAAGGTAACCAATTCAGTGTGTTTGTATGGATTCTGCTTTGTAGGTAATAAAGCCTCTACTGAAAACAATACACCATCGATCATTCAGATAAATGCTTAAGAAAATGCTAAGTGTAAAAGGCTTCAGTTTTGACTCAAAACAGAGTAGCATATCAATATATGGTGTTTACCTTCGTGTGATATTGGTTTCTTTCAGTCAGGGCACTGCACTAGCTACTGATAGACACTCACATTGAACCTCTCCGGCAAAGCCTTGTTTCTCCTCATCTCTTCGATCCTCCTTTCCAGCTCCATGGCTGTATTGGATGGGTGTACAACCTCTGGCTCTGCAGAACATTAGCAAGGGGAGAACATTGAGTTAATTATCAAGCAACTGTATAGCATCTTTGTGAAAAGTAACAAAGGCAAAACAACATTTGCTGGAATGATCAAAAGAACATGGAACAATAACATCCACAATGGCCAATGAGAGAGAACCCTTACTATGGGCCTCTTTTCAGTGCTGCTGTCCTGAGCAGGTAGCTAGGTCCATTTGAAAGAACACCTGCATTAACTAGTCTCACCTTTACAACTGTTTTGTTCTGAGTTTGTCACCTGCAAACCATCACCAAGTTTGCAAAAAAGAATGAAAGTATAGGATAATTGCATTACTATACGGTAGAGTTCAAGTGTTTAACTAGGAAAAGTTTATTTGAAAAACTGAAATATTGACTAAATGTGCACCACTAGATAGCTGACGAAAGCTAACTTATAGCTTTGCTAGAATGTTTTGCCAAAGCTAACTAGCAACTATAACGTTAGCTAGCATTGCTAGAATGTAACTTTGCCACAAAATTGACCGAGTAAAAATTCACAAGTAGGAATAATGTTTGTAGCAACTAAATTACCTAGCTATATCAAAAGCAAACTTTACTTGTACTTTATTTTAACTTTAATACTAATGTTATGGGCCATGATGAATTTGTTAACCAATACACTTTGGCAAGCACATTTTCACCATCTTTTTGCTAGCAATATTTTGGGAGGAGTTGAGTGAGAGTTTAGAATGTGGGGGCAGTATTTGCATCAAACAGAGCAGGAGGCACAGACAATGAACTAATCAATGATCTAATTAAAATGCCCACCTGACCAACATAGTAGGCCTAGCCTTCTCCTGGTACCACCGAGGTTTGATTTGGACAGTTATCCATGGTGCATTAACAGATAAAAGCAGTTTGCACCATACTTAACTATCAATCTTGCCTTTTCATGTCGTGCAACCTGTTGCTGTATCACGACCATTAACTTGTGTCCATCCTAAAAATACTCCATATCAACAGTGTAGTTACAGCAAAACCAATCATAATATACCCTTTGCAATGCAAATGAACATAGCTCTGTTGTCTGTCCTGTTTGGATTATACTCTAAATCATTAGAGTACAAACCAGTGCTCGATCCCTCTGATATATGGTCCAGCTACATTTATAGGACTGCTGCAAGGTGCTGACTGAGGGAACTAGACTTATTTTGTATATTTTTCCATCATGAAATATATAAAATACTCAGTGCTTGACTCGGACGGAAATAGGTTTCGGTACCCATTTTGGGTGTCAGTACTGCTTATATTTAGGTGCAGGAGCTCCACAATACTTTTGAGCTAATATTCTATAAGAGAAAGAGGAGCTCAAGCAGTATAATATGTGTTCATTACTCAGCTCCGGCGAGCTCCTGGTGAAGTCAAGCACTGAAAATACTACAACCCTTGCCTAGGTAGGTCCGTGATCACTTCAAAGTGGGTTAACTCTATTGGAGCCATGGTTAGCAAGTTTGCCTCTAGGCTGTTGTTGCTCCCTACATTGTGATCAGAAGTTGGATGAGTCTATCAGAGTTGCGTATACACGTGAGGGACTTGTTATGTTGAAGCCAGGTTATACGCTTTTCCGAACGGAGGGGATAGTGTAACAACCCTTGACCTAAGTAGGCCTATTACGATTTCCCCCCAAGTGGGTTACCGTTTTGGAACAGTGAATAGTAAGTTTGCCTATGGGCTTTGAGACCCATAGGGGAGTTGCACTGTTGCTGTCTGCTACAATACTTTGTATTTATGTGGTAATTAAGTAATGGGAGACAACATGAAAGACTAATTAACATAACCCACTGGAGTTCGACACAAACAAAATGTTTTTTCACATGGAGAGTATCCACTTGGTTTATTCAGACCTTGAGAAAAAGCATCTATATCCAAATGAAAACATTTATCGTGGGTAAATAATATATTTTTTAAACAGCCTTACAAACTGGTACAATAATGTTTTCACCTCTCAGATACCCAAAAATCAGTCACCCAACAAAACTGACATTTCCGAGCTTGACCTTGTTACCAACACAACACAATGAAATGACCACCAAAAAACAGTGACAGTGATAAACTAAATTCAGATCCTTAAAAGATGACTCGTCACTCTTGCTCTTTTGAAACAGGATACATACCAAGAGCCATTTAACACTACTGTGAAAAGCAACAAACAGCTAGACAATTAACCTTTGAGTATACTAGGCCTACCTTTTACCAAGGAAAATCAGCATGACTTGGGGTGAGTTATCAGATTGTATGTATGTATTATTTTAAAGGTTCTAAAATCCAATAACAAATTCAAATTGCAGAAGTAAAAGTACAAAAATGATAAATTACCTATGCTTTTATATAACACCAGTTTGGGTTCTCAAACTCATTTCCGTCCAAATGTTAGGCTAAGGGGGAAAAATTATTCCTCAGAACCATGTTAGCTCATAAGGTACAGTTATACACAGAAGATGCATGGTTCTTGAAAAACTTACTGTGTTAAGGAAATGTCCTTTACCCTGATTTTGATTGAATGGGGCCCTGAGTTGTGGATTATACAAACATTTGCTTGCTTGCTCATTAATAATGCTTATTTTAGCCCCTGAAGGGATATCACCTTGTTAAGGTAACTAATAGACAACATCCATACATGGTTATTTTGTAAGCTACATTGTGATGGCTTAAGAGGCTTCACCAGCTCCCACACTAATGCATGTCATGTCAAGATGTTTTCAGAGATGATGTTCTCTCTGCAGTGCAACAAACAAAATGATTCGCATTTCACAGTAGCGAAATGTGTGTGATGCTATCTAACATGCAGGAGACATATTGCTCAAGTAGTTCCCCGCAATACAACACCAATGTAGGACAAACCTCAATATTGGCTGTGTAATGCAATCAAACAAAAGGGCTGATCTGATTGGTTAAAAGACCAATTAGTGGCAAAAGATCTGAAATGGTCTGCCTGTGTAAATGCAGCCAAGTTAATACAAAGGCAAATGTAAAGGGATACTTTAAATGTAACACAAATGTTACTTTGATACCTATCCAAGCTGAAGAGAAGGCTAATGTAACATGAATGAAATAGAAATCACTTAGTACATAAAAGTTCCTAAGAGTTGATTCAGACTTAATGATTTTAGGCTGTGTACAGTATACAAAAAGGAAATATTACAGTCTGTAAAGCCAAATTGATGGCTGTCCTAGTCACTGGGTTACAGACGTTCTGTTGCTAATTGTATAGGTAATTTACAATACCCAATACCTTGCCATGAAATCTGAACAACAATTGTAATGTAGACATCATAACCGTTTTCTCACTCAGCCATTTTTCAGTTTTGTGTTTACTAATATTGCATAGTAAACAGATTAAATAATTGATTATGCAAAAGAGAGAGTGCATGATCTTGTCTTTGTGGCATGAACAATTTCATAGGGAATTAGGTTATAACCATTGCCAAGAGTTCAGTATGTGTTTCTATTTGTTCTGGTTCCAACCAGTGGAGCAATTCTAGTGTTTTTGTGTATTGACATTATTTTAAATGTATAAGTGCTGGTACAGTAACTGCTCAACAAAAAATATACTGCTCAAAAAAATAAAGGGAACACTTAAACAACACATCCTAGATCTGAATGAAAGAAATAATCTTATTAAATACTTTTTTCTTTACATAGTTGAATGTGCTGACAACAAAATCACACAAAAATAAATCAATGGAAATCCAATTTATCAACCCATGGAGGTCTGGATTTGGAGTCACACTCAAAATTAAAGTGGAAAACCACACTACAGGCTGATCCAACTTTGATGTAATGTCCTTAAAACAAGTCAAAATCAGGCTCAGTAGTGTGTGTGGCCTCCACGTGCCTGTATGACCTCCCTACAACGCCTGGGCATGCTCCTGATGAGGTGGCAGATGGTCTCCTGAGGGCTCTCCTCCCAGACCTGGACCAAAGCATCCGCCAACTCCTGGACAGTCTGTGGTGCAACGTGGCGTTGGTGGATGGAGCGAGACATGATGTCCCAGATGTGCTCAATTGGATTCAGGTCTGGGGAACGGGCGGGCCAGTCCATAGCATCAATGCCTTCCTCTTGCAGGAACTGCTGACACACTCCAGCCACATGAGGTCTAGCATTGTCTTGCATTAGGAGGAACCCAGGGCCAACCGCACCAGCATATGGTCTCACAAGGGGTCTGAGGATCTCATCTCGGTACCTAATGGCAGTCAGGCTACCTCTGGCGAGCACATGGAGGGCTGTGCGGCCCCCCAAAGAAATGCCACCCCACACCATGACTGACCCACCGCCAAACCGGTCATGCTGGAGGATGTTGCAGGCAGCAGAACGTTCTCCACCGTGCCTCCAGACTCTGTCACATGTGCTCAGTGTGAACCTGCTTTCATCTGTGAAGAGCACAGGGCGCTAGTGGCGAATTTGCCAATCTTGGTGTTCTCTGGCAAATGCCAAACGCCCTGCACGGTGTTGGGCTGTAAGCACAACCCCCACCTGTGGACGTCGGGCCCTCATACCACCCTCATGGAGTCTGTTTCTGACCGTTTGAGCAGACACATGCACATTTGTGGCCTGCTGGAGGTCATTTTGCAGGGCTCTGGCAGTGCTTCTCTTGCTCCTCCTTGCACAAAGGCGGAGGTAGCGGTCCTGCTGCTGGGTTGTTGCCCTCCTACAGCCTCCTCCACGTCTCCTGATGTACTGGCCTGTCTCCTGATAGTGCCTCCATGCTCTGGACACTACACTGACAGACACAGCAAACCTTCTTGCCACAGCTCGCATTGATGTGCCATCCTGGATGAGCTGCACTACCTGAGCCACTTGTGTGGGTTGTAGACTCCGTATCATGCTACCACTAGAGTAAAAGCACCGCCAGCATTCAAAAGTGACCAAAACATCAGCCAGGAAGCATTGGAACTGAGAAGTGGTCTGTGGTCCCCACCTGCAGAACCACTCCTTTATTGGGGGTGTCTTGCTAATTGCCTATAATTTCCACTTGTTGTCTATTCCATTTGCACAACAGCATGTGAAATTTATTGTCAATGATTGTTGCTTCCTAAGTGGACAGTTTGATTTCACAGAAGTGTGATTGACTTGGAGTTACATTGTGTTGTTTAAGTGTTCCCTTTATTTTTTTGAGCAGTGTATATATATTGCATAGGCTATGTTTGCTAGACACTAGATTCCAAAAGCGTTAAAACATGAACAAATTTGCTAAGGATTTGTCTGTAAATGTTTACATTTTTAATTTAACTAGGCAAGTCAGTTTAGAACAAATTCTTATTTACAATGACGGCCTATACCGGCCAAACCTGGACGACGCTGGGCAAATTGTGCGCCACCCTATGGGACTCCCATTCCCAGCCGGTTGTGATACAGCGTGTACTCGAACCAGGGAGTCTGTAGTGATGCCTTTAGCACTGAGATGCAGTGCCTTTGACCGCTGCGCCACTACTGTGTGTGGCAAATGTGCTAAGGATTTGTCTACTGTATGTGGCAATCATCAAATTACATTAATGTGTCTTTAGTACAGGGGTGGAAAACAAATAGACATTAAACTCAAACATGTATGCCTAAACTTTTAGGCAATAAGACACTTCAATTTGACATACATTTTGAAAGTGCAGATTTAGTAGGTTCTTTTTTTTGGTGTTTAAGTGCATACATTTGTTCTCACGTTTATGACTTTGAAGTAACAGATACATTCATTCAGGCAGGACACAGTCTTTTGGTGTGTTTGGAGTTGTAGTGGCTCCGCATGTCCTTGCGAAGGCGAAACTTCTCCCTGCAGACGCCACAGACGTATAGGTGCACATCCATGTGTTTCTCCAGGTGCTCGCCGCTTTGGAAGATTTGAAAGCACACCTGGCAGATGGTCTCCCCGGCCGACAGGTGCGAGATCATGTGGCGCACATGGTCGTGTTTGAGGAAGGCGCCCTGGTTGCACACAGGGCAGACGTAGCGCGCCATGCCCTTGTGCATGTCGGTGTGCAGCCGGAGCTGCCGCTCCCGCAGGAATTGCTTGCCGCACGTCTGACAGCTGAACTGCTTCTCCTTGGTGTGGACGGTGTAGTGCTCCCGCAAGTGGCAGCGCTGGTAGAAGCCCTTGCCACAGATGGCACAGAAATGCTTGCGCCGGTGGTCAGGCTCGACACCGCCATCCTCCAGCAGGACAGGGCGGAACAGCTCCTGCTCGTGGCAGGTCAGAGCGTGTTCCAAGGCCAGGCTCTCACTCTGGAAAAACAGGCCACAGTGGGGGCAGGCCAGGTCACCCCCCTCCAGCAGCCCATCGTCCATGGCTTGCAGGTCCTCTGGCAGGGGCGTGTCGCCTTCCTCCCCATGAGAGTCAGTGTCCGCACTCTGAGGTTCGCCACAGCGCTCAGCATGCTCCTGCAGTTGCCACCCCTTGATTAGGACCTGGCCACACCTCCCACAGGCGCAGATGTGGCCCATGTGGCTGGAGATGTAGTGGGCTGACTGGTACTCTTCCGTGAGAAGTTCTCCGCACAGCTCACATGGCAAACTTTCCCCATCCTTCTTCTCCTCTTTAATATTGTGAATCTTAGCAGGTATGCCAGAATCCTCATTGCTGGACATGTGCCCTTCAAATGGCTTGTTTCTGTCGTTCATGACGGAAACACCAGCCTCGGGCTCCTGGTCAAATTTAATCGGGTCCCTCATAGTCTCATTGAGTGCACTGTGCCTCGCACTGATATCTCCCACCTGGACCACTTTAATGCCATCCATCATCTCGGACACCACGTTTTCTTCCGGCTCCACCTTGATGGTGATATTTCTGGCAGACCCAGGCTCATTTTCCGTACCAGTTGCCACAGACCTGATCGCTGTGTCGGAGTCAGACTTGTGGTCCGGCCAATCTCCTCTAGCCTTGCAGACCACCCTGTGCTCCTCCATCCCCTCAGAGGCCGAGCTCTCTGCCTTTCTGGAATCATTGTCTGCCTCTGCGCTGGCCTTGGGGACCTGGAAGGCCTTACGGTTGGTGCAGGTGAGGATATGCTCAATCAGCAACTTCTCGCAGCTGAAAACAAAGCCGCAGTCGTCGCAGGTGTATGTGCGTCCGAAGCGGGGGCGCTCTTTTAAGGTGGTGATCCGGGCGCTGGGCCTCTTGCGCAGGTCACAAGGTTGCTCAGCTACGCTGTCTAGAAACGGTGATGCTACTACTACCAAAGGGGGTGCCACATCCTCCACCACGAGTGCAGGCCTGTTGACTGGGAAAGGAATGCTTGTTCGCACAGGCACAGCAGTAATTGCAACTTTGGGCAAACTTTTGGGCTCGGTCTCTGGGGCACCTGGCTTCTGCTGCTCATACATTTGGACTCCAAAAATCATTTTGCCGATAATTGCCGGGCCAGCGGAGGAAGAGGAGCTGGACGAGGTGGTGGAGGAAAAGGAAGAGGTAGAGCAGGACGGTGTGAGGTTTGAGGCGCTTCTGATGTCCCTGAGGTCCTCCAGGGAGTCGGGGATGTAGTACATCTGCAGGAAGGCCATTGAGGCCTTGAGCTCCTCGAACTCGTAGCTGCCCACCACGATGCGGCCCAAGTACATGAGCTGCAGGATTAGGTCGAAGTACTCCGCGCTAATCTGCATGTTGCTGAGGTCCATGCTCGCCGTCCCCTGTTGGTCTCGGATGAACATCATGCGGAAGTAGGAGCTGCAGGCAGCCAGCATGGCCTTGTGGGCCCGGAAGTAGATGTCGCCGATGGCGATGCAGCAGTCACACAGGAATCCCCACTCCCGCTGGTTGTTGAGCTGCTGCAGGACATGCTCGCTGTGGCTCGGCCTCGCCATCAAACTGGAAAAGGAGTAGAGGAGAGAATTAGCAAAGCAATGCTTCAATCTACAGATGCTAAATAACAGCAATGTAGCACCAAATCTGTTCGAAAACAAGTGTGTAAACTTGTGCAGAGACCAATTGCATGTCTTATGATGTCTTTATAAGCTAAATTAAGCTGTTATTTCTTCATGATACCCCTAGTAAAATAAAAGGTTAAATATAACAATATAAGAGACATATCTGAATCAGTCTTTTCACAACAAGAGGAGACCCAACAAACACAACATAAAAACTAAATTGTAGGTACTCCACACTCCTAGGCATTCGATAATTTACACATTAATGGTTGCTTATTAAATTATTTTTAAAGATTAACACTCATGCCTTAAAAAGGTGGAATCCGCAGGTCGCCCCACTTCTTGTGTTGTGTTTTCACTTTGAATGAAAACAATAGGGTTGAGCCTTGAGCCGCCTTGGGCTGGCCTTTTGGGCAAGATGTGTCATTGTGCTAAATCCTGCCTACTCAAATGACGCTGCTGCCATGGCTCCGTGGCTGAAGAGGAAGGAAAGTCACCTGCGAGCTACAGCCGCCAAAAGCAAACACAGAGGAGACTAAGCCAACAAGCTAGCTAACTTGTTTGCAGATAAACGGTTCTGGTAGCAGGGACAACATTTTCAGAAAATATCGACAGCAACAAGCATAATTCTCGGTTTTTGGATCTGAATCAACTTGACTCCAAAAGACTGCTCATGACCAATCCAGAAACTGGATAAACTTTGGAATACATTTTGAATGTTGGAAGAGTGGCGCCGAAATGGCCCCCTTCTCATGGACTGGTAGGTAAGTGTTGGGTGGAGTTTTTAGCCTACTAGCTACTAACCTTAGTGTATACAATGTTGAAGCTAGCAAACACGACTACTTAGCTGGCTAGCTAACATCTGTATTCGGACTGTTTTGTTCTCAAAGGAATCTAACGATAGCTATGGGATGTAAACAAATTTGTGCACAAAATTGGAGAGATATAAGCTTTTTGTGCATATGGAACATATCTGGGATCTTTTATTTCAGCTCATGAAATATTGGACCAACACTTTACTTGTATATTTTTGTTCAGTATAGCTTTAGCTAGCTAGCTAACATTAGCTAGTTGAAATTTAACATTTAACATTTAAGAAATAAAGGCAATGGGCGTCTTGTGGGTTTTATGCAGTGTAGCCAGCATCCCGGAGTCACCTCTTCACTGTTGACATTGAGACTGCTGTTCTATGAAGGGAGTAGCACACAGCGCTGTACAAGATCTTCAGTTTCTTGGCAATTTCTCACATGAAATAGCCTTCAATTCTCAGAACAAGAATAGACTGACGAGTTTCAGAACAAAGTACCTTGTTTCTGGCCATTTTGAGCCTCTAATAGAATCCACAAATGCTGATGCTCAACTAGTCTAAAGAAGGACAGTTGCTTCTTCAAATCAGAACAGTTTTCATCTGTGCTAACATAATTGATTTTTTTTTTCTTCTAATGGTCAATTAGCGTTTTAAAATGATAAACTTGGATTAGCGAACACAACGTGCCATTGGAACACAGGAGTGATGGCTGCTGATAATGGGCCTCTGTACTCCTATGTAGATATTCCATTAAATTGAATCAGTTTCAGGCTACAATAGTCATGTACCACACTAACAATGTCTACACTGTATTTCTGATCAATTTGATGTCATTTTAATGGGCTTTGAAATGTGCTTTTCTTTCAAAAACAAGGACATTTCTAAGTGACCCCAAACGTTTTGAAAAGTAGTGTATATTTGTGCGATGTTACTGTACCAAATTGTATAGCTAGATGCATTTTTAGTGGTGGTCCTGGGCTGAAAATGCAGTAGACCACCTAGCTTTGGCACCAAATCAGCCTCTAAAGTCCATTGTGCGAGATGGAAAGACGGAAATGTCAAGCAAGACGAAATATCATTGAGCAAAAAAACACCGAGTTTAGAGCACAGAGGATAAGTCCAGAGAGCAGAGGATGAGTGCAGGCAGCAGGGGCATGCAAATTAAACTTGCAAGTGTGAGTTTGAACATGTAGAACATTATTGCCAGACGCAAAATATAAATTTGAGAGCAGAGATTTTTGTTTTGTTTTGCAGAGATACTACATGTTAATACTTAGAAGTTACTGAGCTCTCACGAATACACCGCACCCAACATGGATTTTCCGCTCACACCAAAAAAATTTGCACTCGCAACTACAATCTTTTACTCATTTTATTGCAGGTGAAAATTAGAGCCAATGAACTTAGTTGTCACTAAATAACACAGCCACAAAGTCATAATTATTATGGCTAAACTCCACTTATTTCTAAAATGTATCTTATTAAAATCTGATTTTAAACCTAACCCTAACCTCAACCACACTGCTAACATTACACCTAACCCTAACCTTAAATTAAGACCGAAAATAACATTTTTGTTTTCTTACATTTTTATGATGTGGCTATGTTATTTAGTGGAAACCGAATTTTGTTGGTGAAAGGCAAGGTGATGGTGAAGTAGGGATGATAATAAAAAGCTAAGCGCTATCATTTTTCAGTCCAGAATCTAACCAACCAACTAATCAACTATGATTTCAATATTAAATTATTAATAGTTATTTATATGAGCTTCTGTTATTAAAGCAGGCTATTGATTAGGCAAGCTAGGTTAGCGTCAGCTAGCAGAGAGCTAGTTAGTGTTTAACCACAGAAAACTAACCAGTATCTTTGGTTTAAACAAGAGCACTGCTAGCTAGCTAAGTTAACGAGGACTTGAAAGACCAATGCGGTGGAGGAGGTAGATGGAGATTTGATTACTTTTACTCTGGCAGTTTTGTGCAGTTAGAATTAAAGATAATTACTTTTAAACATCTCCCTCTCTCCATGCAGGCCCATTTTTACTATGCAGTGGGGAAGTTGCTCTCTGCTTAGCTGACAGAGATAGGAGATACAGGAGTCCACTCTGTTCGAAGTACCTTGACTCTCCTCTATGCGCATCACTCTGGACTTCTTGCAGGTAACCATGACTTCTATCAATCACACCCGTAGCTTAATCATTAGTGGAACTGAGAATGGAGGAATAGTCATTTGGGCATTTGTCACGTAGATAGGATGACTTGCTCATGACGGCGCCGGTGGGTGGGGCTGCCGTCTTATCGGCCCTCAACCAATCATGCCATTTTGTTTGTTATTTCGCGTTGTTCATAACTTGTTCTGTACATTTTTTTATTTAACTAGGCAAGTCCGTTAAGAACAAATTCTTATTTTCAATGACGGCCTAGGAACAGTGGGTTAACTGCCTTGTTCAGGGGCAGAATGACAGATTTGTACCTTGTCAGCTCGGGGATTTGATCTTGCAACCTTTCGGTTACTAGTCCAATGCTCTAAACACTAGGCTACGCTGCCGTCCCTACATAATGTTGCTGCTGACCGAAAAGAGCTTCTAAACATCAGAGCTGGGATTGCTCACCTCAAACTGGACAAAGAGTTTTTCTTCAATGAGTCGGATGCGAGGGATATACTGTTGACACCCGACCAGGCCGATCAACGTGATTCTCTGGAGAAGGAAACTGAGATTGAGGCAAAAGTTCAGGGTGCCTTGTGAGGACCAGGCGACAAGCGGCTAATCTGCCCTTGCCCTCCGTTCAGCTAGCTAACGTTCAATCGCTAGAAAATAAATGGGACGAACTGAAAGCAAGTATATCCTACCAATGGGACATTAAAAACTAATATTTTATGCTTCACCGAGTCGTGGATGAACAATAACATTAAGAACATAGAGCTGGCGGGTTATACACTCTATCGGCAAGACAGAACAACAGCCTCTGGTAAAACATGGTGGGGGCCTATGCATTTATGTAAACAGTTGGTGCAGGATATCTAAGGAAGTCTCAAAGTTTTGCTCGCCTGAGGTGGAGTATCTTATGATAAGCTGTAGACCACACTATTTAACCAGAGAGTTTTCATCCATTTTTTTCATAGCTGTCTATATACCACCACAGAGCGAGGGTTGAACTAAATCCACACTAAATGAGTTGTATTCCTCCATAAGCAAACAGGAAAACGCTCATCCAGAGGCGGCCTTCCTAGTGGCCGGTGACTTTAATGCAGGGAAAATAAGTTTTGCTGAATTTTTATCAACAATTTAAATGTGCAACCAGAGGTAAAAAAATTATAGACCACCTCTACTCCACACACAGAGACGCGTACAAAGCTCTCCCTCGCCCTCCATTTGGCAAAGCTGACCATAATTCTATCCTCCTGATTCCTGCTTACAAGCACAAATTAAAGCAGGAAGTACCAGTGACACGGTCTCTAAAAAAAGTGGTCAGATGAAGCAGATGCTAAACTACAGGACTGTTTTGCTAGCACAGACTGGAATATGTTCTGAGATTCTTCCGATGGCATTGAGGAGTACACCACATCAGTCACTGGCTTTATCAATAAGTGCATCGAGGACGTTGTCCCCACAGTGACTGTACATACATACCCCAACCAGAAGCCATGGATTACAGGCAACATTCGCACTGAGCTAAAGGGTAGAGCTGCCGCTTTCACGGAGCGGAAGCTTATAAGAAATCCCGCTATGCCCTCCGATGAACCATTGAACAGGCAAAGCATCAATGCAGGACTAAGATCGAATCATACTACACCGGCTCTGATGCTAGTCGGATGTGGCAGGGCTTGCAAACTATTACAGACAACAAAGGGAAGCACAGCTGAGAGCTGCCCAGTGACACGAGCATACCAGACGCGCTAAATAACTTCTATGCTCGCTTTGAGGCAAGTAACACTGAAACATGCATGAGAGCATCAACTGACAGGGATGACTGTGTGATCACGCTCTCCGCAGCCGATGTGAGAAAAACCTTTAAACAGGTCAACATTCACAAGGCAACATTCACAGACAGATTTCCAGGACGTGTACTCAGAGCATGCGCTGACCAACTGGCAAGTGTCTTCACTGACATGTTCAACCTCTCCATGTCTGAGTCTGTAATACCAACATGTTTCAAGCAGACCACCATAGTCCCTGTGCCCAAGAACACTAAGGTAACCTGCCTAAATGACTACCGACCCGTAGTACTCACGTCTGTAGCCATAAAATGCTTTGAAAGGCTGGTCATGGCTCACATCAACACCATTATGCCAGAAACCCTAGACCCACTCCAATATGCATAACGCACCAACAGGTCCACAGATGACGCAATCTCTATTGCGCTCCACACTGCCCTTTCCCAACTGGACAAAAGGAACACCTATGTGAGAATGCTATTCATTGACTACAGCTCAGCGTTCAACACCATAGTGCCCTCAACTCAAATCAAATTTTATTGGTCACATACACATGGTTAGCAGATGTTAATGCGAGTGTAGCGAAATGCTTGTGCTTCTACTTCCGACCATGCAGTAATATCTAACAAGTAATCTAACAATTTCACAACAACTACCTTATACACACAAGTGTAAAGGAATGAATAAGAATATGTACACATACATATATGGATGAGCGATGGCCGAACGGCATGTGCAAGATGCAGTAGATGGTAGAGTACAGTATATACATATGAGATGAGTAACGTAGGGTATGTAAATATTATATAAAGTGGCATTGTTTAAAGTGACTAGTGATACATTTATTACATCCCATTTTTAATTATTAAAGTGGCTAGAGATTGAGTCAGTATGTTGGCAGCAGCCACTCAATGTTAGTGATGGCTGTTTAACAGTCTGATGGCCTTGAGATAGAAGCTGTTTTTCAGTCTCTCGGTCACAGCTTTGATGCACCTGTACTGACCTCGCCTTCTGGATGATAGAGGGGTGAACAGGGAATGGCTCGGGTGTTTGTTGTCCTTGATGATCTTTTTGGCCTTCCTGTGACATCGGGTGGTGTAGGTGTCTTGGAGGGCAGGTAGTTTGCCTCCGGTGATGCATTGTGCAGACCTCACTACCCTCTGGAGAGCCTTTTGGTTGTGGACGAAGCAGTTGACATACCAGGCGGTGATACAGCCCGACAGAATACTCTCGATTGTGCAACTGTAAAAGGTTGTGAGTGTTTTTGGTGACAAGCCAAATTTCTTCAGCCTCCTGTGTTTGAAGAGGCGCTGTTGCGTCTTCTTCACCACGCTGTCTGTGTGGGTAGACCATTTCAGTTTGTCCGTGATGTGTACGCCGAGGAAGTAAAAAATGTCCACCTTCTTCACTACTGTCCCGTCGATGTGGATAGGGGGGTGCTTCCTCTGCTGTTTCCTGAAGTCCACGATCATCTCCTTTGTTTTGTTGACATTGATTGTCAGGTTGTTTTCCTGACACCACACTCCGAGGGTCCTCCCCTCCTCCCTGTAGGCCGTCTCGTCGTTGTTGGTAAAAAGCCTACCACTGTAGTGTCATCTGCAAACTTGATGATTGAGTTGGGGGCGTGCATGGCCACGCAGTCATGGGTGAACAGGGAGTACAGGAGAGGGCTGGGAACGCACCCTTGGGGGGTAAATCGAATGCGCGACCTGGGCTGGGAAAATTCTGGATCGTTGTTACTCTAACTTCCACGATGCATACAAAGCCCGCCCTCGCCCTCCTTTTGGCAAATCTGACCACGACTCCATTTTGTTGCTCCCAGCCTATAGACAGAAACTAAAACAGGAAACGCCCGTGCTGAGGTCTGTTCAACACTGGTCCAACCAATCTGATTCAACACTTCAAAATTGCTTCGATCACGTGGACTGGGAGATGTTCTGGATAGCGTTGAACAACAACATGATGATATAGGCTGATTCGGTGAGCGAGTTCATTAGCAAGTGCATCGGTGATGTTGTACCAACAGCGACTATTGAAACCTTCCCCAACCAGAAACCGTGGATTGATGGCAGCATTCGCGCAAAACTGAACGCGCGAACCACTGCTTTTAATCAGGGCAAGGCGACCGGAAACATGACCAAATACAAACAATGTAGCTATTCCCTCCGCAAGGCAATCAAACAAGCTAAGCGTCAGTATAGAGACAAAGTAGAGTCGCAATTCAACGGCTCAGACACAAGAGGAATGTGGCAGGGTCTACAGTCAATCACGGACTACAAAAAGAAAACCAGCCCCGTCGCGGACCCCGATGTCTTGCTCCCAGACAAACTAAACAACTTCTTTGCTCGCTTTGAGGACTATACAGTGCCACCGACACGGCCCGCTACCAAAACCTGAGGACTCTCTTTCACCGCAGCCAACGTGAGTAAAACATTTCAAACGTGTTAACCCTCACAAGGCTGCCGGCCCAGACGGCATCCCTAGCCGCGTCCTCAGAGCATGCGCAGACCAGCTGGCTGGTGTGTTTATGGACATATTCAATCAATCCCTATCCCAGTCTGCTGTTCCCACATGCTTCAAGAGGGCCACCATTGTTCCTGTTCCCAAGAAAGCTAAGGTAACTGAGCTAAACGACTATCGCCCTGTAGCACTCACTTCCGTCATCATGAAGTGCTTTGAGAGACTAGTTAAGAATCATATCACCTCCACCCTACCTGACACCCTAGACCCACTCCAATTTGCTTACAACCCCAAAAGGTCCACAGACGACACAATCGCAATCACACTGCCCTAACCCATCTGGACAAGAGGAATACCTATGTAAGAATGCTGTTCATCGACTACAGTTCAGCATTTAACAACATAGTGCCAGCCAAACTCGTCATTAAGCTCAAGACCCTGGGTATCGACCCCGCCCTGTGCAACTGGGTCCTGGACTTTGACACGCCGCCCCCAGGTGGTGAGGGTAGGAACAACACATTTGCCACACTGATCCTCAACAAGGGGGCCCCTAAGGGGTGCGTGCTCAGTCACCTTCTGTACTCCCTGTTCACCCATGACTGCACGACCATGCACAACTCCAACACCATCATTAAGTTTGCTGATGACACAACAGTGGTAGGCCTGATCACTGACAACGATGAGACAGCCTATAGGGAGGTCAGAGACCTGACCATGTGTTGCAAGGACAACCACCTTTCCCTCAACGTGATCAAGACAAAGGAGATGATTGTGGACTACAGGAAAAAGAGGACCGAGCATGCCCCCATTCTCATCGATGGAGCTGAACTGGAGCAGGATGAGAGCGTCAAGTTCCTTGGCATCCACATCAACAACAAACTAACATGGTCCAAGCACACCAAGACAGTCGTGAAGAGGGCACGACAAAACCTATTCCCCCTCAGGAGACTGAAAAGATTTGGCATGGGTCCTCAGATCCTCAAAAGATTTTACAGCTGCACCATCGAGAGCATCCTGACAGGTTGCATCACTGCCTGGTATGGCAACTGATCGGCATCCGACTGCAAGGCACTAGAGGGTAGTGCGTACGGCCCAGTACATCACCGGGGCCAAGCTTCCTGCCATCCAGGACCTCTACACAAGGCGGTGTCAGAGCAAGGCCCACAAATTTGTCAAAGACTCCAGTCACCCAAGTCATAGACTGTGCTCACTGCTACCGCACGGAAAGCGGTACCAGAGCGCCAAGTCTAGGTCCAAGATGCTTCTAAACAGCTTCTCCCCCAAAGGCATAAGACTCCTGACTATTTGCACCCCCATGCTGCTACTCTCTGTTATTATCTATGCATAGCCATTTAAACAACCCTACTTGCATGTACATAATTATCTCAATTACCTCGACACCGGTGCCCCCACACATTGACATAGTACCGGTACCCCCTGTACAATAGCGGGGCTATGTTTTTCACTGATGCTGTTTAATTATTAGTTTTCCTAATCTTTTACTTTTTTCTTAATTTTCATTTTTTTTTAGGTATTTTCTTAAAACTGCATCGTTGGTTAAGGGCTTGTAAGTAAGCATTTCACTGTAAGGTCCACACCTGTTATATTTGGCGCATGTGACAAATAACATTTGATTTTATGTTATTAACTATTACTACTATTACCAACTGCTGTCTATTTGGTTAGAAAGATGGTTCTATACAGAGGATAATTCTATACTGAATGGAGAGCCATCCTCCTATAGGTTCACTTCATCCCTTACCTAACATACATACAAGTAGGTTAGGTAAGGGATGAAGTGAACCTATAGGAGGATAGCTCTCCACGACAAGGGTTGGGCGTGAAATGACAGTAGGCTGTTTAATACTAAGCCATACTGACTGATGAGTGGCATGGATTGGTACAACTCGACTCAGTCCCACATAGTAAGTTATCATTTATTTAGCTAAATGATTATCCATAGTTGCCTCTTTTGATACAGCAACAGTCTTAAAATGGACTGTTACCTTGAATGCAGCATTAAGATGTTAAACTTTCCAACTCCAATTTAACTCTGACATTTCCTATTTTTACTCTCTCTCTCACTGCAGTTGTTCTCAGGAGACGGATCAGTGTGTGTAGAGAACATATATCTGACAAGGTTAGTCAGGCTTCTACTTCATCACCCTGGATCACTACACCTACGAGGCAGAGGACACCAATTTTGACCTGTGACCCCAAAACTCATCTTGTGCCTTACACAACTTAACAATTATGTATCCATTCACCTTCCTCAGTGGAGTCCTGACCTGGGGTATCAAACTCCAATATTTGTGAAATCAGAGCAAGGCTTCAACCGCAGAGGGACATCAGGGAAATGCTGTGTCTTTGTTTTTACTAAGAGGTGGCTTACGGAAAATAAACTTGACTCTGCTATTCATCCAGACGGCTTCTCCATATATCGATTGGATCGAGTGGTGGCTTCATTGCGAGCTCCTCTTTACTCCACCTGGAGTTCCTTATGCTTAAATGCCAACCCTACTATATGTCGAGGGAATTCACGTGTGTTATTATCACAGCTGCGTACATACCGCCACAAGCAAACCAAGGCGGCACTCAGCGAACTGTAAAGGATCATTAGCCTGCAAGAATCCTCTCACACGGAAGTAGTCTTTATTGTTGCGGATGACTTTCAATCAAACCAGTCTAAAACAAATGTTCCCAAAAAATCACCAACATCTATCCTGCCCCACAAGAGGATCCAGCATGCTTGACCATGTATACACAAACATTTATTCATATATATATATATATATATATATATATATATATATATATATATATATATATATATATATATATATATATATATATATATATATATATATATATATATATATATATATATATATATATAACCTTTATTTAACTTCTTTGGGAACGGGGGGCAGTATTGAGTAGCTTGGATGAATAAGGTGCCCAGAGTAAACTGCCTGCTACTCAGGCCCAGAAGCTAGAATATGCATATTATTAGTAGATTTATTAGATTTGGATAAAAAACACTATGAAGTTTCTAAAACTGTTTGAATGATGTCTGTGAGTATAACAGAACTCATATGGCAGGCAAAAACCTGAGAAAAAGTCAAGCAGGAACTGTGGAAATCTGAGGTTTGTAGTTTTTCATGTGATTGCCTATCCAATATACAGTGTAAATGGGGTCAGACTGCACTTCCTAAGGCTTCCACTAGATGTCAACAGTCTTTAGAACGTTGTTTCAGGCTTCTATTGTGAAAGGGGAGCGAATAAGAGCTGTTTGAACCAGTGGTCTGGCTTAAAGCCTTGAGTTGTTGATCGCGTGCGGCCGTGAGAGCAAGCTCCATTCCCTTTCCTTTCTATTGACAAAGAAATTGTCTGGTTGGAATATTATTGAAGATTTATGATAAAAACATCCTAAAGATTGATAATATACATCGTTTGACATGTTTCTACGAACTATAATGGAACTTATTTTACTTTTTGTCTGGACTTCGTCTGTGCGCACTTTGTGCATTTGGATTACTGGACTAAACGTGCAAACAAAAAGAAGGTATTTGGACATAAAGATGAACTTTATCGAACAAAACAAACATTTATTGTGGAACTGGGATTCCTGGGAGTGTATTCCGATGAAGATCATCAAAGGTAAGTGAATATTTATAACACTATTTCTGACTTTTGTTGACTCCACAACATGGCGGGTATCTGTATGGCTTGTTTTGGTGGCTGAGTTCTGTACTCAGATTATCGCATGGTGTGCTTTCACCGTAAAGCTTTTTTGAAATCTGACACAGCGGTTGCATTAAGGAGAAGTTTATCTATAATCCTATGCATAACCCTTGTATCTTTCATCAAAGTTTATGATGAGTATTTCTGTAAATTGATGTGGCTCTGCAAAACCACCGGATGGTTTTTAGAGGCAAAACATTACTGAGCATAACGCGCCAATGTAAACTGAGATTTTTGGATATAAATATGAACTTTATCAAACAAAACATACATGTATTGTGTAACATGAAGTCCTATGAGTGCCATCTGATGAAGATCATCAAAGGTTAGTGATTCATTTTATCTCTATTTCTGCTTTTTGTGACTCCTCTCTTTGGCTGGAAAATGGCTGTTTGTTTTTTTGTGACTAGGCGCTGACCTAACATAATCACAAGGTATGCTTTCGCCGTAAAGGCTTTTTGAAATCGGACAGTGTGGTTGGATTAACCAGATGTTTATCTTTAAAATGGCGTATAATACTTGTATGTTTGAGGAATTTTAATTATGAGATTTCTGTTGTTTTGAATTTGGCACCCTGCAATTTCACTGGCTGTTGTCGAGGTGAGCGTCCCACATATCGCGAGCGTCCCACATATCGCAGAGAAGTTAACTAGGCAAGTCAGTTAAGAATAAATTCTTATATTCAATGACGGCCTAGGAACAGTTCAGGGGCAGAACGACAGATTTTTACCATGTCAGCTCGGGGATTCGATCTTGCAACCTTTCGGTTACTAGTCCAATGCTCTAACCACTAGGCTACCTGCCGCCCCACCATGACGCGTATGAAGCCATCCCCCATCCCCACTTCGGCGAATCAGATCACACAACTGTTGAATCCCTTTGGATTGATGAGGAATTGAAAAATTGTTTGGTTGAGAGGGATGAGGCAAAAGGTATGGCAAATAAGTCTGGATCCAAACTGATTGGCAAATGTACTGAAAATTAAGAAATCATGTGACTAAGCTAAATAAAAAGAAACTATACTATGAAACAAAGATAAATTATATAAATAATGATAGTAAAAAGCTTTGGAGAACGTTAAATGACATTTTGGGGAAACAAGCCAAATCGGCTCCATCATTCATTGAATCAGATGGCTCATTTATCACAAAACCCACTGATATTGCCAACTACTTTAATGACTTTTTCATTGGCAAGATAAACAAACTTAGGGATGACATGCCAGCAACAAACGCTGACACAACACATCCATGTATATCTGACCAAATTATGAAAGACAAGAATTGTACTTTTGAATTCCGTAAAGTCAGTGTGGAAGAGGTGACAACATTATTGTTGTCTTTCAACAATGACAAGCCACCGGGGTCTGATAATCTGGATGGAAAATTACTGAGGATAATAGCGGATGATATTGCCACTCCTATTTGCCACATCTTCAATTTAAGCCTACTAGAAAGTGTGTGCCCTCAGGCCTGGAGGGAAGCTAAAGTCATTCTGCTACCCAAGAATAGTAAAGCCCCCTTTACTGGCTCAAATAGCCGACCAACCAGCCTGTTACCAACCCTTAGTGAACTTCTGGAAAGAAATGGTGTTTGACCAGATTCAATACTATTTCACAGTAAACAAATTGACAGACTTTCAGCACGCATATAGAGAAGGACACTCAACAAGCACGGCACCTAGACAAATGACTGATGATTGGCTGAGAGAAATTGATGGTAAAATGATTGAGGGCTGTCTTGTTCGACTTCAGTGCAGCTTTTGACATTATCGATCATAGTCTGCTGCTGGAAAAAAACGTACAGTGGTTCCTCCTTTAAAAGTGTGTCATACTGCGGCACACCTTGCGGGCTGCTGCAGCATTCTGTGGCACACATTGCGGGCTGCTGCAGCATTCTGTGGCACGTTATCTATTTGTCAGCCATTTTTTTTGTTAATGCAAGTTATTGCTAGTTTGACCACCAGAGGGCATCTTTGAGAAGCATTTGATAGTATTCCGTATTGGCATTACAAGATAATTTAAAACCTTTTTTGTAATAACATAGTATATGGGATTGATTAAGAAATGTAGCTTAATTAATTTGGTTAATACGATGGTATTTCTATTCAGAGAAATGAAAAACGAAACCCTCAGGGTTTCTGTTAGGATGGAATGGAAAATATGGCACTATACAATGTGACGGTTGGGAGTAGGCTACTGGATTGGAGGATTCTAAATTGTTTGCCTTCATTAGACAACTTTGTTCCAATATTTCTGTAAATCAGTGATATTTATTCCCATAGTAATTCGATATGGATCCATAACTAAATAAGCATCTGCATTTTGAAAGAGTATTTTTATCATTATTATATTGACGAAATGTGTTTTTGTTTATTAGGTTACTGTGCAGTCTACAATACATACTGTAGTAAACATACATACATATATATTACACAAATAAAGGGAACACTTAAACAACACATTGTAACTCCAAGTCAATCACACTTCTGTGAAATCAAACTGTCCACTTAGGAAGCAACACTGATTGACAATACATTTCACATGCTGTTGTGCAAATGGAATAGACAACAGGTGGAAATTATAGGCAATTAGCAAGACACCCCCAATAAAGGAGTGGTTCTGCAGGTGGGGACCACAGACCACTTCTCAGTTCCTATGCTTCCTGGCTGATGTTTTGGTCACTTTTGAATGCTGGCGGTGCGTTCACTCTAGTGGTAGCATGAGACGGAGTCTACAACCCACACAAGTGGCTCAGGTAGTGCAGCTCATCCAGGATGGCACATCAATGCGAGCTGTGGCAAGAAGGTTTGCTGTGTCTGTCAGCGTAGTGTCCAGAGCATGGAGGCGCTACCAGGAGACAGGCCAGGACATCAGGAGAGGTGGAGGAGGCCGTAGGAGGGCAACAACCCAGCAGCAGGACCGCTACCTCCGCCTTTGTGCAAGGAGGAGCAGGAGAAGCACTGCCAGAGCCCTGCATAATGACCTCCAGCAGGCCACAAATGTGCATGTGTCTGCTTAAACGGTCAGAAACAGACTCCATGAGGGTGGTATGAGGGCCCGACGTCCACAGGTGGGGGTTGTGCTTACAGCCCAACACCGTGTAGGACGTTTGGCATTTGCCAGAGAACACCAAGATTGGCAAATTCGCCACTGGCGCCCTGTGCTCTTCACAGATGAAAGCAGGTTCACACTGAGCACATGTGACAGACGTGACAGAGTCTGGAGACGCGGTGGAGAACGTTCTGCTGCCTGCAACATCCTCCAGCATGACCGGTTTGGCGGTGGGTCAGTCATGGTGTGGGGTGGCATTTCTTTGGGGGGCCGCACAGCCCTCCATGTGCTCGCCAGAGGTAGTCTGACTGCCATTAGGTACCGAGATGAGATCCTCAGACCGCTTGTGAGACCATATGCTGGTGCGGTTGGCCCTGGGTTCCTCCTAATGCAAGACAATGCTAGACCTCATGTGGCTGGAGTGTGTCAGCAGTTCCTGCAAGAGGAAGGCATTGATGCTATGGACTGGCCCGCCCGTTCCCCAGACCTGAATCCAATTGAGCACATCTGGGACATCATGTCTCGCTCCATCCACCAACACCACTTTGCACCACAGACTGTCCAGGAGTTGGCGGATGCTTTAGTCCAGGTCTGGGAGGAGACCCCTCAGGAGACCATCCTCCACCTCATCAGGAGCATGCCCAGGCGTTGTAGGGAGGTCATACAGGCACGTGGAGGCCACACACACTACTGAGCCTCATTTTGACTTGTTTTAAGGACATTACATCAAAGTTGGATCAGCCTGTAGTGAGGTTTTCCACTTTAATTTTGAGTGTGACTTCAAATCCAGACCTCCATGGGTTGATAAATTGGATTTCCATTGATTCTTTTTGTGTGATTTTGTTGTCAGCACATTCAACTATGTAAAGAAAAATGTATTTAATAAGATTATTTCTTTCATTCAGATCTAGGATGTGTTGTTTAAGTGTTCCCTTTATTTTTTTGAGCAGTATATATATATATATATATTTTACTGTAGTAAACATGGGAAAGTGCCTAATTCCTTACATAAGTGAGAGCAGGCCATGTCTGTACTACAGAATGCGGGGCACGCAGGAGACCGGTGTTATTTCATAGTTGTGATGTCTTCACTATTATGCTACAATGTAGAAAATAGTAAAAATAAAGAGAATTCCTGGAATGAGGAGGTGTGTCCAAACATTTGACTAGTACTTGTTTAATTAAATTGACTACTATTATGTTTTTTCTATTCCAAGAAAAACGAAAAACCCTCTGGGTTTCCATTACGATGGAACAGAAAATATGGTGCTGTACAACGTGACGGTCGGCAGTACAGTACTGGGCTATTTAGCTAAAGAAGCCCCGCAGGGCATGAGGAAGGAGTAGGCTGTCCTTGTAAATAAGAATTTGTTCTGAACTGCCTAGTTAACCTCTCTGGACTAGGTAGGACGTTTGCGTCCCACCCTAGTCAGAAGCCAGTGGAATCCCGTGGCGCGAAATACAAGTAACTCAAAAATGCTATAACTTCAATTTCTCAAACATATGACTATTTTACACCATTTTAAAAGACAAGACTCTCGTTAATCTAACCACACTGTCCGATTTCAAAAAGGCTTTACAACAAAAGCAAAACATTAGATTATGTCAGCAGAGTACCCAGCCAGAAATAATCAGACACCCATTTTTCAAGTTAGCATATAATGTCACAAAAACCAAAACCACAGCTAAATGCAGCACTAACCTTTGATGATCTTCATCAGATAACACTCCTAGGACATTATGTTACACAATACATGCATGTTTTGTTCAATCAAGTTCATAATTATATCAAAAACCAGCTTTTTACATTAGCATGTGACGTTCAGAACTAGCATTCCCACCGAACACTTCCGGTGAATTTACTAAATTACTCACGATAAACGTTCACAAAAAACATAATTATTTTAAGAATTATAGATACAGAACTCCTTTATGCAATCGCGGTGTCCGATTTTAAAATAGCTTTTCGGTGAAAGCACATTTTGCAATATTCTGAGTAGATAGCCCGGCCATCACAGGCTAGCTTTTTTTACACCCACCAAGTTTGGTACTCACCAAACTCAGATTTACTATAAGAAAAATTGGATTACCTTTGCTGTTCTTCGTCAGAATGCACTCCCAGGACTTCTACTTCAACAACAAATGTTGGTTTGGTTCCAAATAATCCATAGTTATATCCAAATAGCGGCGTTTTGTTCATGCGTTCAAGACACTATCCGAAGGGTGACGCGCCGGCGCATATCGTGACAAAAAATTGCAAAATATTCCATTACCGTACTTCGAAGCATGTCAAACGCTGTTTAAAATCAATTTTTTATGCGATTTTTCTCGTAAAATAGCGATAATATTCAGACCGGGAGAAGTTGTTTTCGTTCAAAGACTCAAAGAAGAAAATGGACTCTTCACGTGCACGCGCACGCCCATCTCATTGTTTTCAGATCGACCACTTACCAAATGCGCTACTGTTTTTCAGCCAGTAACTGCAGAGTCATCGTTCAACGTTCTGGCGCCTTCTGAGAGCCTATGGGAGCCTTAGAAAGTGTCACGTTACAGCAGAGATCCTCTGTTTTGGATAGAGATGACAAAGAAGGCCAAGAAATGGTCAGAGAGGGCACTTCCTGTTTGGAATATTCTCAGGTTTTGGCCTGCCATATGAGTTCTGTTATACTCACAGACACCATTCAAACAGTTTTAGAAACTTTAGGGTGTTTTCTATCCAAATCAAACAATTATATGCATATTCTAGTTACTGGGCAGTAGTAACCAGATTAAATCGGGTACGTTTTTTATCCGGCCATGCAAATACTGCCCCCTATCCCCAACAGGTTAAATAAAGGTTACACTAAGAGCATAACATTTTTGTACCCTAATTTTCTAATTCTTGTCTAACCAATACGAAAACGGAGATTAAGTGAAAATAAAAATCTCATTGATTTATCAGGACCAGTCCCCATGCTTGCCTCAGAGCAACGTGAAACGGTGCTAATATAGTTGTAGGCTTTTGCTTCTAATTTCAATATGCTCTTTAAATAAATAAGACCTACACCATTTTTAACAGCACATTACTCAACACTAGTGAGACTCATTTCACCTATGGTAGGCCTACAGTGTATCGCAAAATATTATTTTCAATGACGTTACTCTCCACCTATAATTGCATTTAGAGGATTGGAGGACTCTAAATGAATATCTAAGGGGAATTTTGTGTTATATATTCTCACAGATCCTAAGGGGCTTTTATATAATTCTTAATTAATTAATAATAAACGCTTTGATTAAAAAGTAACAATATTTCGGAGATTTCGTTTTCATTTAAACTAGAGTGAGCGAGAAAAAGGAAATTCTTGAACATGGGGTGAGACATTCTCACTCGCTTGTTTTGTACTGTTCTGTAGATTCGACCCAATGATTCGTCTGACAAACAAAGAATTGTGCATCCTGCAGGCCCAGATCACAGCTGGCGAGACATTCAATAATGTCATCTTCACAGACGAATCAATCGTGGCTCTTGAGCAATTTGCTCAAAATTGCTACAGAAAAAAGGAGATCAAGAAGATTAATGAAAGCATAAAGATGTTTTGAGTTAGAAATGCAACACTTTAGAGCACATTAGCATCGAATACATTGCAAGTTGAGGGATTTTCACAACAGTTTCCGGGCTATAAAAAATCTATGTCCTGCTAATAGGAAACATTTGCATGATGGGCTACATTCTTTTTTGTAACCACAATGTCACACATAATTTGTATCAACCTTTCCAATTACTTTTAGAGTTTAGGATTTACAAATGTGCGCTTTTAATTATTAGTTACATTGTTTTAGTTCGAACGTGCAGACTTTTTTCTTTTAATTATTGTTTTATGGAGGATGCTACATTTTTGACCAGTTGCAACTGTAAGTAGGCCTAATAAAAAAAATCCTACTTCTATTAGGCTGTTAAGCCTCATTGGCTACCTCAGCCAGTTATTAAGTTATTTTATATAGGTCTAGTCTCAGAAGAAATAGACTCCAATTAAGCCCTCTTGTTGTTTGTAAAGTCAATTTAAAATGAAGATTATTGTTGAAATGAATTGCTCGACTTGTGTTGCACACCATCTGTTGGTGTGCAACACTTGCATAACAAGTTAGCTATATTTTCAGCACCAGCCATTGTTTACCTATTGATTGGGCTGTGGTTGCTGCCAGTTGTTTTTTTAAATTGAACCTTTATTTAACAGGGCAAGTCAGGTAAGAACAAATTCTTATTTACAATGAAGGCCTACCCCGGCCAAACCCGGATGACGCTGGGCCAATTGTGCACCTCCCTATGGCACTCCCAATCACGGTCGGATGTTATACAGCCTGAATTCTAACCAGGGGCTGTAGTAAAGCCTCTTGCACCGAGATGCAGTGCCTTAGACCGCTGCACCACTCGGGAGCCATGACCGATATATAGATATGATTTTTTTTCTTCAGAACATGAACCATGTGTAGGTAGATACGTGTGTAGGTAGATGGGGAAAGATAGATACAAATGACTTTTTTCAAGTGGGGGGGGGGGTCACACCTAGCTCAGCTATTAGACAATTCTTTAGTAAAGGTTGAATAGTCTATTGATTAGCTAATAGCCCATCCTGCTACGTTTGTGAAAAACTAATAACACTTTTACCCCTTTCCACATGTTAAAGATTCCAATTGATAGTGTTTTTAGCCACAATCGGCCCCAACCACAATTAATACATTTGGGCACAGTCGATAGTGTGCTGGACTTCGGGCTAGAATGTTGAGGGTTCGAAATCTGCTCCCTGCTTGTTTCATTACATTATTATGCCGGTCTCAGAGTGAACAGCCTGGATTGTTCTCCCATCTCGTTCCTCGCGTCATTCAGCACGCTTGTGGGCGTGCTGGCAGGATGTACTGTTTTTATTCAGTATATATGAATTACAAATCAGCCTTTACTTAAATCATGTTTGTAGTCTATTGCATAGTTACAATGTGTAATCATTGATGTCCCAGGAGCAGGAGTGGTAAACACTGTTGAGGTGTATAATTGTAATACATACATGCAGACACCGCATCATTCACAGAATGGAGTTTGATACACCTGGTATTGGATATGACTGAAAAAAACTTTGCTAAATAGCAATTTTTGTAAATTAACTTCATGACAAAAAAATATGCACAATCATTTGTCTCTACATTAACTAACATATTCCTCTCAATTGTAAATGTTTTGCTTGACTCGTTATGACGATATAATTACTTAAATTAGCTTCCACCATAATGTTTTGTCAGCCATCTTTGCTGAAAAAAGTCACCAGGGACGGGTGGCTTGCGTCAAATTTGTCATTGGAACCACTCGATATGATTGGTCATATAAAAACCTTGGGACCCAAATGCATAATGAGTGCTCTAACACCTCCTTGTGGTGGTCTGGAGCAATGAAACCGTGATGCTGGGTACCTAAGTCCCGCGGTGTAAACTCGCAACTTTTAAAGGAGGAACCACAGTATGTATTATGGCTTTACACCCCCTGCTATAATGTGGATAAAGAGTTACTTGTCTAACAGAACACAGAGGGTGTTCTTTAATGGAAGCGCCTCAAACATATTTCAGGTAGAAGCAGGAATTCCCCAGGGTAGTTGTTTAGGCCCCTTGCTTTTTACAATCTTTACTAACGACATGCTACTTGCCAGCCAAACCCGCCGCCCATAGGACTTTCAATCACGGCTGGATGTGATGCAGCCTGGATTTGAACCAGGGACTGCAGTGATGCCTCTTGCACTGAGATGCAGTGCCTTACACCGCTGCGCCATGCGGGAGCCAACTTAAACCGCAGCAGTTATTTTGAATAATGAATAGTGTGGAAATTGAGCAAGTTGAGGTGACTAAACTGCTTCGAGTAACCCTGGATTTTAAACTGTCATGGTCAAAACATAATGATACAACAGTAGCTAAGATGGGGAGAAGTCTGTCCATAATAAAGCACTGCTCTGCCTTCTTAACAACACTATCAACAAGGCACCTGGACTACTGTTCAGTGTGGTCAGGTGCCACAAAGAGAGACTTGGGAAAATTGCAGTTGGCTCAGAACAGGGCAGCACGGCTAGCCCTTAAGTGGTCTATCAGAGGACCATCAGACTGAGGCTCGTGCACGAGGGGATCCCATGTTTTTATTTTCTCTCTCTTTGAATGTAAACACGCTTTCCCGGTCGGAATATTATCGCTTTTTTACGAGAAAAATGGCATAAAAATTGATTTTAAACAGCGGTTGACATGCTTCGAAGTACGGTAATGGAATATTTAGATTTTTTTTGTCACGAAACACGTCGGGCGCGTAACCCTTATTTACCCTTTCGGATAGTGTCTTGAACGCACGAACAAAACGCCGCTATTTGCATATAACTATGGATTATTTGGGACCAAACCAACATTTGTTATTGAAGTAGAAGTCCTGGGAGTGCATTCTGACGAAGAACAGCAAAGGTAATAACATTTTTCTTATAGTAAATCTGACTTTGGTAAGGGCTAAACTTGGTGGGTGTGTAAATAGATAACCGTGATGGCTGGGCTATCTACTTAGAATATTGCAAAATGTGCTTTCACCGAAAAGCTATTTTAAAATCGGACATAGCGAGTGCATAGAGGAGTTCTGTATCTATAATTCTTAAAATAATTGTTATGTTTTTTGTGAACGTTTATCGTGAGTAATTTAGTAAATTCACCGGAAGTTTGCGGGGGTATGCTAGTTCTGAACGTCACATGCTAATGTAAAAAGCTGGCATACCCCCCGCAAACCTCCGGTGAATTTACTAAATTACTCACGATAAACGTTCACAAAAAACATAACAATTATTTTAAGAATTATTGATACAGAACTCCTCTATACACTCGATATGTCCGATTTTAAAATAGCTTTTCGGTGAAAGCACATTTTACAATATTCTCAGTAGATAGCCCGGCATCACAGGGCTAGCTATTTAGACACCCACCAAGTTTAGCACTCACCAAAATCAGATTTACTATTAGAAAAGTTTGATTACCTTTGATGTTCTTCGTCAGAATGCACTCCCAGGACTTCTACTTCAATAACAAATGTAGGTTGTTCAGCTTTTTCCCGGGCTCTGAGGGCCCATGGAAGCCGTAGGAAGTGTCACGTAACAGCAGAGATCCTTTGTAATGGATAGAGAGAATCAAGAAGGGGAAGAAATGGTCAGACAGGGCACTTCCTGAACAGAATCTTCTCATGTTTTGGCCTGCCAAATAAGTTCTGTTATACTCACAGACACCATTCAAACAGTTTTAGAAACTTTGGAGTGTTTTCTATCCAAAGCTAATAATTATATGCATATTCTAGTTTCTGGGCAGGAGTAATAATCAGATTAAATCGGGTACGTTTTTTATCTAGCCGTGAAAATACTGCCCCCTATCCATAACAGGTTAAAATGGGCACTCATTTTTTTCAAAAATCGCTGTAGCGCCCCCTATCCTAGGCGACCGTCAAGAGGTTAATAAATACCCTAAATATTGGATGATGCCTTTATCTCAATTCACACACTTAACTATTCCCAGTCCTTCCTTCCTTTCTATGTTATCATTGTTATTCCCAACAATGGAGTGATTATATTTAGCTATATTAAATTATGGCCAGGACCTAGTGTATGATGAATGAACTTGTTAGATCACAGCCACATTATGCCCATACTCCACGTGAAGTAAAAAAATCTACTAGCCACTCAGATTTTTTAACAGCCAAAATATTTATTTTGCTAACATTACACCAACAAAACACATGAGCTTTCTTTGTAATGTTTCTGAATCAATACATGCAGTACTAGTAAGAAGTAATGTGGTATATTGTTTAACCAAAATATCACAAAAATGTTCAGGGGCAGGAGGTTACCATGTTAATGTGACTCGTCATGTTTCTGCCTGTAAGATTGAGTCTGACTAGTAGAAGCGTTGTCTTCTCTTCCCTCCCTAGCAGTTGAAACTCAAACATTGAAGAACAACCTAGCTTGTGAACAAAATAATGTAAAAAGCCAAGAACAAAGTCTTGCTTCAGTAGACTTTCGTTTCAAGTAAATTAGACCAACCTTTATGCCCTTCATGTACACACAGCCCCCAGCCAGGCAGTGTTGCAGTGCTAGGTGGATTAGGCTTCGTAGTTCTTTGACTTTATGCGATTAATTTACCAGCTATGAAACAAAATGGCAGAAATTCTTTGAAAACAGTTACTGCAGCATTCATTTTACTATAAATGTGATCCTACTTGACTATTTTCACTTGCACCATGGAGCCCTGACCACCCACCAATGCCAAAACCTACCCGCATTTGGCAGGTGATAATTTTAGGCCCTGCATGTTCATTGTAGGCCCTGCAGATGAACATTTCTGGCTAAGAAGTAATTAGCTAGCTAGCTAACTTTAGCAAGTAGATTCTACGCAGCTCAAAGTTCAGTATAGCTATTTAATTGCTTATGTATCAAGTTGAAGCTGGGTTACCCAAGTCGTTTGGTGCTTACTTTTTAAGCCGGGTAGCAAGCTAAACAGACGGCTCTGAAGTGGATCCAATCGATGTAATGCATCTAAGAAGAATGGCTAAAGGCAAGTATTTGTTAGTTTGTCCATCACTCCAGTGTAAGTGGCCAATCTAAAGTTTCTAGACACCCGCCTCTAAGCCCACCTCCCCACCAGCCTGAAATCCAATCGAGAAAAAAAAGAGAGATTGAAACCCAAAAGGTGCCAAGATTTGTAAGAGAGCAAATTGAGAGTGAAAACTTGACAAAGACGTGACTATTGAGGCTGTCAAATGTATTTTTTTGAACACACTAAGGTTAACAACTAATGTAGCTAGCAGGCTAAAAATGCAACCCAACACTTACCGACCAGGTCATTTCGGTGTCACTCTTCCACTTTTCAAAATTAAATCCAATGTTTATCCGGTTTCTGGATTGGTCATGAGCAGTCTTTTTCTTGCTTCTTTTTCTCTTTTGGGGTCGAGTTCATTCAGATCCAAGAACCCGAGAATGACGTTTGTTTCTGTCGACATTTTCTGAAAATGTTGTCACTGCTTCCAGGACAGTTTATCTGCAAACAAGTTAGCTAGCTTGTGGGCTTTATCTGCTCTGTGTTTGTTTCTGGCAGCTGTAGCTTGCAAGTGACTTCCCTTTTCTCACCAACTCTGGAGCCATGGCAGCAGGGTTGTTAGCACAAAGACACACCTTGCCCAGAGGCCATCCCACAGCCGCTCAGGGCTCAACCTCCTTGTTTTCGTTCAAAGTGAAAACACAACACAAGTGGGGCGCCATGCGGGTACCCACGACCTGCGGATTCAGTCTTTTAGTCCACAAAATTATGCTAAACATTGGATGTTGTAATAGTATTTTTTTTTTACTATGCATGATGTGGCACATAATTATACCACAAAAAGGTCAACAAAAAAGAACACTGTTGCGATAAGATCACCCTAAAGAGAATACTTGTCCCACACATGCAGGTGCACACACAAAAACATAGGGCTACATTATCAAATTGACAGATAAAAAAAAAAAATGTATCTAGCCTAATTCTATAAAAAATGTTTTTACATTTTTGTCATTTAGCAGACACTTTTATCCAGAGTCACTTACATTTAGTGCATTCAACTGCATATCACAGCCATAGTAAGCAACATTTTTCCTCAATAAGCAGCTACCAGCAAAGTTAGTGCTATTAAGAAAAGACAAGTGTGAGTGTTAGTTCGCTATAATATACAATACAGCCAGCCTGTCTTGAACTAGCGTGGAGGCAGGGAGCTTAGAAAGATCCCAGCTAACAATTCTAAGGAGAGAACGTTTTTGTTATGTTACCCTTAATGTTCCCCTAATGTTTGTGTCCAGTTTTCCATTAGTTAGAATGATACCCTAACTTCTTAAGCTAAAACCTTCTGAGAACCTTTTTAGCATGAGTCGGTGTTAGAGTTAGGAAAACTTCCCATTAATGTCAAACAGAACATACCCAGAACATGTTTACCATGTTCTCAGAGTATACACTATTAATGTTCTAGACATTTCATAGGACCTTGCAAAAACATTCATGTGTCCATTTTTGTTATTACCTAATTGATAGTTACGACCTTGTCTCATTGATGCAACTCTCCAACCGGCTTGGGAGAGGTGTCTTCCGAAACATGATCGGCCAAGCTACACTGTTTCTTAAATACACTGCATGCTTAACCCAGAAGTCACTCATACCAATGTGTCGGACAATTAGACTGACGACACCTTGCAGGCACCTGGCCCACCAAAAGGAGTTGTTAAAGCACAATGAGCCAAGGAAAGCCCCCTGGCCAAACCCTCCCTTAACCCGGACAGCGTTGGGCCATTGTGCACCGCCTTAATAGGCTCCTGGTCACAACCCCAGGCTGTAGTGGCGCCTCAGCACTGCTTGGCAGTGCCTTAGACTGCTGCGCCACTTGGGAGGACAGGATATTATTACATCAATGTCCCACCAAACATACACAGAACAGGGTTTTCATGTTCTCAGAACATAAGATATTAATGTCCTACACACGTTTCATGGGAACGTTGCAGTAAGATTTCTATGTATCAGATGTCAGGGCGTCACCTGATGCTCCCAAAGAAAGCTCTGATTGGTGAATCACTGATCCATTTCAGCTCTTTGTCTGTGGGCAAGGTTAGGGATACTTACACAAACAGTGGTTTTAACATACTGTACAGTGTTTTCAACCTACATATTTGACACACTGATTACATTGTTCATTTATACAGGAGTTATTATTCAACAGTCCTCATCTGGGATTTGAACTCACAACCTCCTGGTTCAGGATATGCCAATGTTCCTGCTACGCCACCATGTCCGTGTATTGGTTCATCAGAATTTCCTCATAATTGATTTGATTTACTTATTTCAGCAATGTAAGGGCTTTCAGTATAGTTGTCTAATGTTGGTAGGGCATGTTAACCTGCTTTAAAGCACTCCTGAATCACTATGATCACTAAAAGTTTTTCTTGAGTGTACTTTTAACAGAGCTGAGATTTATTTGCAATCACCCTATTGTTTACAGCCTTCCACCTATCAAGTTGTTTCAAATCTACACAAGTGCCTAGGGAGGAAGGGGTAGGGTTTATTCTGGACAGGAAAGGGCCAAACTATACTGGCCCAATAACCACATGCCCTAGAGATATTCCTTATTGGGACAGTGGTTAGGGAGTTCATCATTGCTGCTGGTGGCAACAGTCAAGACACGCTAGGACAGTCCCCCTAGACTGATATTCTTAGCAAAACATGTTAATGGAATTACTTGGCAACAGTTACAACACACCTATCTGATCTAATTAAAATGAGTTTCTCATTGAAATATAGGAATTTGTAGGATTTCCCCTTGAGCACAAATTATGACCACATTTACGCTACCTCATAAATTATCAGTATTTATTAATTCTACATAGCTGAGCATCTCAAATAGAACTTTTGAAATAAGCTGTAACTGTTCCCAAATAATGATATTAACATATTTTGCTAAGAATGTGAGAGTAGGGTGATTCCCTGCAGGGGTGGGCAATTCCAGTCCTCGAGGGCCTGATTGGCGTCACAGTTTTTAACCAGCCCCAGCTAACACACCTGACTCCAATAATCACCTAATCATGATCTTTAGTTTAGAATGCAATCTGATTAATCAGCTGTGTTTGTTAGGGATGGAGAAAAAGTGTGACACCAATCAGGCCCTCGAGGACTGGAGTTGCCCACCCCTGCGGCCTAGTGGGTCTCGAACCCAAGCCACCAGCACCAATGACTAACGCCATAATCACTGTCTCAATAAGGGGCATCTCCAGGGCATGTGCTTATTGGGCCAGTATAGTTATGCTCTGTCCAGAAAAATACCCTAGGCACGTAAACTCAGGAAAAAAAAGAAACGTCCCTTTTTCAGGACCCTGTCTTTCAAAGATAATTTGTAAAAATCCAAATAACTTCACAGATCTTCATTGTAAAGGTTTAAACACTGTTTCCCATGCTTGTTCAATGAAATAAAAAATTCATGAACATGCACCTGTGGAACGGTCGTTAAGACACTAACAGCATTAGACGTTAGGCAATTAAGGTCACAGTTATGAAAACTTAGGACACTAAAGAGGTCTTTCTACTGACTCTGAAAAACACCAAAAGAAAGATGCCCAGGGTCCCTGCTCATCTGCGTGAACGTGCCTTAGGTATGCTGTAAGGAGGCATGAGGACTGCAGATGTGGCCAGGGCAATAAATTGCAATGTCCGTACTGTGAGACGCCTAAGACAGAGCTACAGGGAGACAGGGCGGACAGCTGATCATCCTCGCAGTAGCAGAACACGTGTAATAACACCTGCACAGGATCGGTATATCCAAACATCACACCTGCGGGACAGATACAGGATGGCAACAACAACTGCCCGAGTTACACCAGGAACGCACAATGCCTCAAATCAGTGCTCCTGACTGTCCTCACCAGACATTTACCGGCAACAACGGGCACAAACCCACCGTTGCTGGACCAGACAGGACTGGCAAAAAGTGCTCTTCACTGACGAGTCACGGTTTTGTCGAAGGAATGAGCGTTACACTGAGGCCTGTACTCTGGAGCGGGATCAACTTGGAGGTGGAGGATCCGTCATGGTCTGGGGCGGTGTGTCACAGCATCATCGGACTGAGCTTGTTGTCATTGCAGGCAATCTCAACGCTGTGCATTACAGGTAAGACATCCTCCTCCCTCATGTGGTACCCTTCCTGCAGGCTCATCCTGACATGACCCTCCAGCATGACATTGCCACCAGCCATACTGCTCATTCTGTGCGTGATTTCCTGCAAGACAGGAATGTCAGTGTTGTGCCATGGCCAGCGAAAAGCCCGGATCTTATTCCCATTGAGCACCTGGTTATTCTTTAAAAGTGCCTTCCTCACCATCTTAAATAAGCATGCCCCATTCAAAAAATGTAGAACCAGGAACAGATATAGCCCTTGGTTCACTCCAGACCTGACTGCCGTTGATCAGCACAAACACATCCTGTGGCGTACTGCATTAGCAACAAATAGCCCCCACGATATGCACATTTTCAGGAAAGTTAGGAACCAATATACACAAGCAGTTAGGAAAGCTACGGCTAGCCTTTTCAAACAGAAATTTGCATCCTGCAGCACAAACTCCAAAAAGTTCTGGGACACTGTAAAGTTACACGGCCGGATAAAAAACGTACCCGATTTAATCTGGTTACTACTCCTGCCCAGTAACTAGAATATGCATATGATTATTGGCTTTGGATAGAAAACACCCTAAAGTTTCTAAAACTGTTTGAATGGTGTCTGTGAGTATAACAGAACTCATATGGCAGGCAAAAACCTGAGAAGATTTCATGCAGGAAGTGGCCTGTCTGACAAGGTGTTGTTGTTCTTGCCTCTGTTTATTGAAGACTAAGGATCTTAGCTGTAACGTGACACTTCCTACGGCTCCCATAGGCTCTCAGAGCCCGGGAAAAAGCTGAACGATATCGAGGCTGCCTCTGGCTGAAACACAAGTGGCCGATCAGAGGACAAAGGGCTTAGGCGCGTGCCCGAGTCGACACCATGCTTTATTTTCTTTCGTCTGTTTACCTAATTGCAGATTCCCGGTCGGAATATTATCGCTTTTTTACAAGAAAAATGGCATAAAAATTGATTTTAAACAGCGGTTGACATGCTTCGAAGTACAGTAATGAAATATTTAGAAATCTTTTGTCACAAAATGAGCCGTGCGCGTGACCCTTATTTACCATTCGGATAGTGTCTTGAACGCTCGAACAAAACGCCGCTGTTGGAACATAACTATGGATTATTTGGGACCAAACCAACATTTGTTATTGAAGTAGAAGTCCTGGGAGTGCATTCTGACGAAGAACACCAAAGGTAATCAAACTTTTCTAATAGTAAATCAGAGTTTGGTGAAGGCTAAACTTGCTGGGTGTCTAAATAGCTAGCCCTGTGATGCCGGGCTATCTACTTTGAATATTGCAAAATGTGCTTTCACCGAAAAGCTATTTTAAAATCGGACATATCGAGTGCATGGAGGAGTTCTGTATCTATAATTCTTAAAATAATTGTTATGCTTTTTGTGAACGTTTATCGTGAGTAATTTAGTAAATTGTTAGTAAATTTGCCGGAAGTTTGCGGGGGGTATGCTAGTTCTGAACGTCACATGCTAATGTGAAAAGCTGGTTTTTGATATAAATATGAACTTGATTGAACAAAACATGCATGTATTGTATAACATAATGTCCTAGGTGTGTCATCTGATGAAGATCATCAAATGTTAGTGCTGCATTTAGCTGTCTTCTGGGTTTTTGTGACATTATATGCTTGCTTGAAAAATGGGTGTCTGATTATTTCTGGCTGGGTACTCTGCTGACATAATCTAATGGTTTGTTTTCGTTGTAAAGCCTTTTTGAAATCGGACAGTGTGGTTAGATTAACGAGAGTCTTGTCTTTAAAATGCTGTAAAATAGTCATATGTTTGAGAAATTGAAGTAATAGCATTTCTAAGGTATTTGAATATCGTGCCACAGGATTCAACTGGCTGTTACGTAGGTGGAACGATTTGGTGCCACCTACCCTAGAGGTTAACAATCTGATGGCCTTTAGCTTTGATGCACCTGTCCTGACCTCGCATTCTGGATGGAAGCGAGGTTTACAGGTACTTGTGTAACTTATTTCTTCTTATTATTTTTTAAACTGCATTGTTGGTTATGGGCTTGTAAGTAAGCATTTCACTGTAAGCATTTCACTGTTGTATTGGCTCGGAAACAGCAACAAGGTGTAATTAAACTCTTTGGGGGTTCAATTACACCTGACAACTGATACACAGAAATGTTCCCATGAAACATGTCTAGAACATTGATATTTTGTATTCTGAGAACATGTTTGGTGGGACACTGATGGGACACTGATGGACTGGACACATGAATGTTCTTGCAACGTTCCCATAAAACGTGTCTAGAACATTAATATCTTAAATTCTGATAAAATGGTAACCACATTCTGGGTAAATTCTATTAGACATGAAGGGAATATTCTCTTGGAAATATTCCTTGCACATCATGGGCACATTCCTGTCAAAACATTAGTTAATGACCTAATGACATTCTTAAGGAACCATCTCTACAGTTGTGGGGGCGTTTTTGTTAGCTGGGGTGGACCTGCAACCAGAGGGTACAATAGGGACAAATCTGCCGTGATTCGGTTATTCTAGCAAGGCCCTTAATCCCTAAACTCCAGGCGTGCTACACCGTGGCAGACTCTGGCATCCAGCCGCTCAGTGTGTGTGTGTTCCTCGGGAAGCAAAAAGGACCGATTTCTATATAGCTTATCATTTTGATATGATATGCAGCCAGTCAATGACATCTTCTACAGTGTTGACATAGAGCAGTTCTGTCTGCAATAACTAAGCATTTGTAGCCTTTATTATTTTAAACCTTAGCTGACTAAAATCCACTCCATAGTGAAGGAAGTTGAGTTCATCAGAAATGTCTTTCAGCTATTCAAGCCTAAATCTATAACAGTCTAGAATACATTTGAACGTAGTTGACCACAATGAACTATCATCAATGGTCTACTTTGAGAATGTGCAGTCAGTAAAGTGATACCCTCATATTTATGGTTCAAAACAGTCGTTTCTTTGTCAGGACTCCTCGACGGCTCAAATTGAGAGGTTTTACATCCCACCCACGCATTTTCATTGGCCTATTTTGGAGACTGTCGCGCGCACATCATATCTGTCAATCATACCGCAATAAAACCAATAATCAACTAGACAGATTTACAATTATCCCGATCGGAGCAACAGAGTGGTACTTCTTGAAAATATCGGGGGACCAAACAAAGTGAGACCAAAATGGAGAGCTCCACGGCAGTGTTGTCGGAAATGTCACGCAAGCACGCACTGCCACCCCCGCGCTGCTTCCCGCATTCACGCTATGTGGAAAAAAGGCACAAGGTTTTTCCAAACGCAGGAATGTTTACCCTGTGAAAAACACTGAATAAATACTCACTGAAAATAAAGGTGGACGACTGTGGATGTAGTAAAACTCAAGTTGGGTTGTACTGTCCAGAAGTTCCACCTGAACCGCTTTTATCCAAGCATAAAGTTGTGACGAGAATAATCGCGAGGGCGAAGCCCCTTCTGCAGCACGGATGAAAGAACTTCCGCACAGCCGCTGTTTGAGCTCGTTCACCGCACTGAGCCTGGTCGAGCCCCACTCACGCAAATTCAACCCTCCCGATACTTGGTGCACAGTGGAGTAACAAGGCAGTTAACATTACTCAGTTGAATGCTTGCAGTTAAATTTGACGAACATAGAACATGTGATACTGGCACAGTTATTATATTATACATGTAGGCCTGTACAATTGAATTAGGCATATCTTCCACAGCATTCATTTGATTAATAGCCCATGTGTATTGCCTTTCGTCTCCACATGCACAGGCATTTACTAGAATGACCACCGATGATGTTTAGGGTACATTTCAGCATTAACTCAAATTAGAATAAACATTGAAGTCTCCGAGGCATGCGTTTATTAGAACTTTGCTGCGCCCATTGGCTGAGCATGGCATGTACATTTTATGATCTATTTGAAAGTTTTCTCTGCTGAAAAGTTTGTTAACCAGCATCAGATTTTTTTAGGATAGCGTAAAACACACTGTATGTACAAAACAATATGTGCGTTCGCTACACACAGGTGATTTTTACACATTTTATGACCTGACAGAAAATGTACATGGGACACACTCTTTTCACGCATTCTGCCCGGTGGGCAGTCCCATACGTGGGCGTCAGTTTCAAAGTGCAACAACTGTTCCAATGGCATGGGACTGTCCGATGCACGTCAACGTTCTACCGAGGCTGGGTCCAGTTGTTTTAGCTAACATTCCACTCCTTGCCACTCTGGTCATTTCCCATGTCTTGGTCAAATGCCCTGGAGTAGCCTACAAGGAGTGGAATGAACGTGCTGAACTGAGACCATAACCAGGCAACTCCACCTGGGATCTAATTCATACATTAGGCTATGATGGGTTTATACTTTATAGTTTACTTAAGCAATAATACATGAGAGGCCATGTGTTATGACATTTTTATCATGGCTGTGATATGGTCATAGCCTCCAGTGTGTTATTGCTTTTATACAACGGGTTAACAGCATTAAAAATCAAGATTATTTTCCAAACGATCAGTTTTTAAACAAAACATGATGCTACAGTACATTCACTAACACTGGTTGTCAAGTGACATTTTAGGCATTCTCTGATCATTACTTATTTTGTGTGTATTAGGATATAGCATCAAGTACTAGGATTAGGATATACAGTGTCTGAGTGGCTCATAGTGTTATTGTAAGAGTATCGTTCCATAGTTTAGTAATTCCATACCCAGCATTTGGAATTCAGCTTATGTCCTCCCACTGCTAAAGGGTGGAGATCCCTCAGATGCTAATAACTATCGTCCTATCTCCAAACTCCCTATCCTGGCCAAAGTCTATGAATCCCTAGTGAACTCCCTATCCTGGCCAAAGTGTATGAATCCCTAGTAAACTCACTATCCTGGCCAAGGTCTATGAATCCGTAGTGAACTCACAGTTAAAAAGCTTCTTAATTGAAAAGAACATACTGAGCAGGGTTCTGTCTGGCTTTAGATCAGGGCACAGCACCACAACTGCAGCTATGGCAGTGGCAAATGATATCATTAATGCACTAGATAAAAGCAACCTTGTGCTGCTCTGTTTGTGGATTTATTAAAGGCCTTTGATTCAGTTGACCATGAATTGTTGCTAGCTTGACTCAGTAACATTGGTCTCAGTGAAGGGGCAGTAAATTAGTTCAGGAACTATCTTTCTGACAGAACACAATGTGTATATACTGACAATCACACATCTAGCTTTCTTGAGATTAATAAAGGTGTGCCCAAGGGTTCCATTTTAGCTCCTGTGTTGTTCTCAATGTTTATTAATGATTTGGGAAATGGGATGCAACCAGCAAAGTTACATCTATATGCAGATGATACAGTTATATATTCATGTGCTCCTTCTCTGGTTCAGGCTGTTGAAGAACTCCAGACTGATTTTCAGTCACTGCAAGCCTCCCTTTATGGTCTCAAACTGGTCTTGAATATACAAGAAACTAAATTCATGACCTTTACCAGAGCTAGAACTCTGCCAGAGAATGTTAGCATTGTCACATCTGGTGGCTTATCCATTGAAAAAGTGCCATCCTATAAATACCTACAGTTGAAGTCGGACGTTTACAAACACCTTAGGCAAATACATTTAAACTCAGTTTTTCACAATTCCTGACATTTATTCCTAGTAAAAATTCCCTGTCTTAGGTCAGTTAGGATAACCACTTCATTTTAAGAATGTGAAATGTCAGAATAATAGTAGAGAGATGTCACGCCCTGACCTGAGAGAGAGGGTTTGTTTCTCTATGTGGTTAGGTCAGGGTGTGGGATGGGCATTCTATGTTTTGTATTTCTTTGTGTTGGGCCAAGTATGGTTCCTAACCAGAGGCAGCTGTCTATCGTTATCTCTGATTAGGAACCATACTTAAGGCAGCCTTTTTTCCACCTGTGTGTGTGTGGGTTATTGTTTTTGTATTGCTGTGAGTAGCCTGAAAAACTTTTCGTTCGTTGTGTTTCTTGTTTTGGTTTTTGCTGGTTCACCGTTAAATAAAATATGATCAACCCACGCTGCGCTTTGGTCTACCTTTAACGACGGACGTTACAAGAGAATGTTTTATTTATTTCTTTCATCACATTCCCAGTGGGTCAGAAGTTTACATACACTCAATTACTATTTGGTAGCATTGCCTTTAAATTATTTAACTTGGGTCAAACATTTCGGGTAGCCTTCCACATGCTTCCCACAATAAGCTGGGTGAAATTTGGACCGTTCCTCCTGACAGAGCTGTTGTAACCAAGTCAGGTTTGTAGTCCTCCTTGCTCGCACACGCTTTGTCAGTTCTGCCCACACATTGTTTATAGGATTGAGGTCAGGGCATTGATGGCCACTCCAATACCTTGACTTTGTTGTCCTTAAGCCAATCTGCCACACTTTGGAAGTATGCCTGGGGTCATTGTCCATTTGGAAGACCCATTTGCGACCAAGCTTTAACTTCCTGACTGATGTCTTGAGATGTTGCTAAAATATATCCATGTAATTTTCATCCCTCATGATGCCATCCATTTTGTGAATTGCACCAGTCCCTCCTGCAGCAAAGCACCCCCACAACATGATGCTGCCACCCTGTGCTTCATGGTTGGAATGGTGTTCTTTGGCTTGTAAGCCTTCCCCTTTTTCCTCCAAACATAACGATGGTCATTATGGCCAATCAGCTCTTTTTTGTTTCATCAGACCAGAGGACTTTTCTCCAAAAAGTACGATCTTTGTCCCCATGTGCAGTTGCAAACTGTAGTCTGGCTTTTTAATGGCGGTTTTGGAGCAGTGGCTTCTTCCTTGCTGAGCGGCCTTTCAGGTTATGTCGATATAGGACTCGTTTTACTGTGGATATAGATAATTTTGTACCTGTTTCCTCCAGCATCTTCACAAGGGCCTTTGCTGTGGTTCTGGGATTGATTTGCACTTTTCGCACCAAAGTACGTTCATCTCTAGGAGACAGAACGCATCTCCTTTCTGAGCGGTCTGACGGCTGCGTGGGTTTGTACAGATGAACGTGGTACCTTCGGGCATTTAGAAAATGCTCCCAAGTATGAACCAAACTTGTGGAGGTCCACAAATGTTTTTCTGATGTCTTGGCTGATTTCTTTTGATTTTCCCATGATGTCAAGCAAAGAGGCACTGAATTTGAAGGTAGGCCTTGAAATTCATCCACAGTTACACCTCCATTTGACTCAAATGATATCAATTAGCCTATCAGAAGCTTCTAAATCCATGACATCATTTTCTGGAATTTTCCAAGCTGTTTAAAGGCACAGTCAACTTAGTGTATGTAAACTTCTGACCCACTGGAATTGTGATACAGTGAATTATAAGTGAAATAATCTGTCTGTAAACAATTGTTGTAAAGATTGCTTGTGTCATGCACAAACATTTAAATTTTTTTACATTTTAGTCATTTAGCAGACGCTCTTATCCAGAGCGACTTACAGTAGTAAATGCATACATTTCATACATTTTTTCCCCCCGTACTGGTCCCCCGTAGGAATCGAACATACAACCCTGGCATTGCAAACACCATGCTCTACCAACTGAGCCACACAAAGTAGATGTCCTAACCGACTTGCCAAAACTATAGTTTGTTAACAAGAAATTTGTGGAGCGGTTGAAAAATCAGTTTTAATGACTCCAATCTAAGTGTACAGTCGTGGCAAAACGTTTTGAGAATGACACAAATATTAATTTTAACAAAGTATGCTGCCTCAGTTTGTATGATGGCAATTTGCATATACTCCAGAATGTTATGAAGAGTGATCAGATAAATTGCAATTAATTGCAAAGTCCCTCTTTGCCATGCAAAGGAACTGAATCCCCCCCAAATATTTCCAATGCATTTCAGCCCTGCCACAAATGGACCAGCTGACATCATGTCAGTGATTCTCTCGTTAACACAGGTGTGAGTGTTGACGAGAACAAGGCTGGAGATCACTCTGTCATGCTGATTGAGTTCGAATAACAGACTGGAAGCTTCAAATGGAGGGTGGTGCTTGGAATCATTGTTCTTCCTCTGTCATCCATGGTTACCTGCAAGGAAACACGTGCCGTCATCATTGCTTTGCACAAAAAGGGCATCACAGGCAAGGATATTGCTGCCAGTAAGATTGCACCTAAATCAACCATTTATCAGATCATCAAGAACTTCAATTGTTGTGTCGAAGGCTTCAGGGCACCCAAGAAAGTCCAGCAAGCACCAGGACCGTCTCCTAAAGTTGATTCAGCAGCGGGAGCGGGGCACCATCAGTACAGAGCTTGCTCAGGAATGGCAGCAGGCAGGTGTGAGTGCATCTGCACGCACAGTGAGGCGAAGACTTTTGGAGGATGGCCTGGTGTCAAGAAGGGCAGCAAAGAAGCCACTTCTCTCCAGGAAAAACATCCGGGACAGACTGATATTCGGCAAAAGGTACAGGGATTGGACTGCTGAGGACTGGGGTAAAATCATTTTCTCTGATGAATCCGCTTTCCGATTGTTTGGGGCATCCGGAAAAAAGCTTGTCCGGAGAAGACAAAGTGAGCGCTACCATCAGTCCTGTGTCATGCCAACAGTAAAGCATCCTGAGACCATTCATGTGTGGAGTTGCTTCTCAGCCAAGAGAGTCGGCTCACTCTCAATTTTGCCTAAGAACACAGCCATGAATAAAGAATGGTACCAACACATCCTCCGAGAGCAACTTCTCCCAACCATCCAGGAACAGTTTGGTGACAAACAATGCCTTTTCCAGTATGATGGAGCACCTTGCCATAAGGCAAAAGTGATAACTAAGTGGCTCGGGGAACAAAACATTGATATTTTGGGTCCATGGCCAGGAAACTCTCTAGACCTTAACTTTTGGCCACGACTGTATGTAAACTTGCAACTTCAACTGTAGGTATTTGGTGGGATGACAAGTTGTCCTTTAAAGTTCATGTGGATAATCTTGTGACAAAGCTTAATTTGAAATTGGGTTTTTATTTTCATAATAAGGCTTGCTTCCTGCTTATGGCTAGAAAGAATCTTGTTCAGGCCATTTTTCTCTCTGTAATTGATTATGGTGACTTGTTGTATATGCATGCAACCTCCTCTGCCTTACAGAGACTGGACTGGGTGAGTGCCAAGTCACTCACCCACCATTGCAGATTGTACCAAATGGTAGGTTGAACCTCACATTATATGCGCAGAAAGATACATTTGTATGTGTTCATCTACACAGCTCTTTGGGTAAACTCCCTCTTTACCTCTGTAGTCTGGTCTCCTTCACCAGCAGTTACCATACACTGTCTGCTAGGTGGTTGCTACTTCTTGGATGGTGGCAGTATTGAGTCGCTTGGATGACTGACGTGCCCAGAGTAAACTGCCTCCTACTCACTCCCAGAAACTAAGATATGCATATAATTAGTAGATGTGGATAGAAAACACTCTGAAGTTTCTATGATGTCTGTGAGTATGTTTGAATGATGTCTGTGAGTATAACAGAACTCATATGGCAGGCAAAAACCTGAGAAGAAATCCAACCAGGAAATGATTTGTAGTTCTTCTATCTAATCCCTGTTCAAACTACAGTGTCTGTGGGGTCATTTTGCACTTCCTAAGGCTTCCATTGGCTGTCAACAGCCTTTAGAAACTTGTTTCATGCGTCTCCTGTTACTGGGCAGAGAATAGGAGCTCAGTCTATCAGTGGACTGCCTGGGACCAGTGAGTTGTTTACTGCGCGGGCACGTTTGGCGCGCCACTCATTCTTTTTCTTCTGTAATGAATACGCTATTGTCCAGTTGGAATATTATCAACATTTGACATGTTTCTACGAACGGTAATGGAACTATTTGACTTTTTGTCTCTTATTTTACGCTCACGCGTTATGCCTTTGGATAGTAATCTGTACGCACGAACAAAACAGAGGTATTTGGACATAAATATGGAGTATTTCGAACAAAAATAACATTTCTTGTGGAAGTAGGAGTCCTGGTGGTGCATTCCGACCAAGATCAGCAAAGGTAAGGGAATATTTATAATACTAATTCTGAGTTTAGTTGACTCCTGCTGGTATCTGTATAGCTTGCTTTGATGGTTGAGCTCTGTACTCAGAATACTGACAAATGTGCTTACGCCGAAAAGCTATTTTAAAATCTGACACCGCAGTTGCATTAAGGAGTAGTATATCTATAATTCTTTCAATAACTGTTGTAAATTTTATCAATGTTTATGATGAGTATTTTTGTAAATTGATGTGCTCGTTCACCGGAAGTTTTGGTGGGAATACATTTTCTGAACATCACGCGCCAATGTAAAATGGGGTTTATGGATATAAATATGAACTTTATCGAACAAAACATACATGTATTTTGTAACATTGAGTCCTGGGAGTGTCATCTGATGAAGATCATCAAAGGTTAGTAATTAATTTTAGCTGACCTGGTTTTTGTGATGCCTCTGCTTGCTTGCTTGGAAAATGGCTTTGTGGTTTTTCTTGTTTAGCTGCTGTCCTAACATAATCTAATGTTTTGCTTTCGCCGTAAAGCCTTTTTTAAATTGGACACTGTGGTTAGATTAAGGAGAATCTTATCTTTAACCTGTTTAGGATAGGGGGCAGTATTTTCACGGCCGGATAAAAAACGTACCTGATTTAATCTGGTTATTACTCCTGCCCAGAAACTAGAATATGCATATAATTATTTGATTTGGATGGAAAAAAAAGTTTCTAAAACTGTTTGAATGGTGTCTGTGAGTATAACAGAACTCATATGGCAGGCCAAAACCTGAGAAGATTCCATACAGGAAGTGCCCTGTCTGACCATTTCTTGTCCTTCTATAGCCTCTTTATCGAAAATAGAGGATCTCTGCTGTAATGTGACATTTTCTAAGGCTCCCATAGGCTCTCGGAAGGCGCCAGAACGGGGAATGATGACTCTGCAGTCCCGGGGCGAAAAACAGTAGGGGTTTTGGAAAGTGGTCGTTCTGAGAACAATGACACGGGTGCGCGCGTGCATGTGAAGACTCCATTTTCTATTTTCAGTGTTTGAACGAAAACTATATTATCGCTATTTTACGAGAAAAATCGCATAAAAATTGATTTTAAACAGCGTTTGACATGCTTCGAAGTACGGTAATGGAATATTTTCAATTTTTTTGTCACGATACGCGCCGGCGCGTCACCCTTCGGATAGTGTCTTGAACGCAAGAACAAAACGCAGGTATTTGGATATAACTATGGATTATTTGGAACCAAAACAACATTGGGTGTTGAAGTAGAAGTCCTGGGAGTGCATTCTGACGAAGAACAGCAAAGGTAATCCAATTTTTCTTATAGTAAATCTGAGTTTGGTGAGTGCCAAACTTGGTGGGTGTCAAAATAGCTAGCCATGATGGCCGGGCTATCTACTCAGAATATTGCAAAATGTGCTTTCACCGAAAAGCTATTTTAAAATCGGACACCGCGATTGCATAACCTCTTACATCTAGACGTTCCGCTAGCGGAACACCTGCTCCAATATCCAATGATAGGCGTGGCGCGAATGACAAATTCCTCAAAAATCCAAAAACTTCCATTTTTCAAACATATGACTATTTTACACCATTTTAAAGACACGACTCTCCTTTATCTAACCACACTGTCCGATTTCAAAAAGGCTTTACAGCGAAAGCAAAACATTAGATTATGTCAGCAGAGTACCCAGCCAGAAATAATCAGACACCCATTTTTCAAGCTAGCATATAATTTCACAAAAAACAAAACCCCAGCTAAATGCAGCACTAACCTTTGATGATCTTCATCAGATGACACTCCTAGGACATTATGTTATACAATACATGCATGTATCTATAATTCTTAAAATAATTGTTATGTTTTTTGTGAACGTTTATCGTGAGTAATTTAGTAAATTCACCGAAAGTTTTCGGTGGGTATGCTAGTTCTGAACGTCACATGCTAATGTAAAAAGCTGGTTTTTGATATAAATATTAACTTGATTGAACAAAACATGCATGTATTGTATAACATAATGTCCTAGGAGTGTCATCTGATGAAGATCATCAAAGGTTAGTGCTGCATTTAGCTGTGGTTTTGGTTTTTGTGACATTATATGCTAGCCTCTTGTCGTTCGCCTAGGATAGGGGGCGCTACAGCGATTTTTGAAAAAAATTTGTGCCCATTTTAAACGGCCTCCTACTCAAACTCAGAAGCTAGGATGTGCATATAATTAATACTTGTGGATAGAACACACCCTAAAGTTTCTACAACTGTTTGAATGGTGTCTGTGAGTATAACAGAACTCATATGGCAGTCAAAACCCCGAGACCGATCGTAACAGGAAGTGGAATTCTGAATTGCGGACTCAACTTCATCAGTTTGCCTGTAAATCACACAGTGAGCAATGGTTCATTGAGCACTTCCTATTGCTTCCACTAGATGTCCCCAGTCTTTACAAAGTGATTTGAGCCTTCTACTGTGAAAACTGAATGAATGAGACGCAGTGGAACGTGGTCACACTGAGAGGGCCATCACCATTATGACGCCGGCGCCCCTGGCTACCCTTCCCTTTCGAAACGTTTTGAAACACAATGCAATCGTCCCCCTTGAATCTTATTGGAGCTCTGGTTGAAAAAGGCCCTAAAGATTTATGTTATACAACGTTTGACATGTTTGAACGAACCTAAATTAAAAAATAAAGAATTTTTTCGAAAGTGGAGTCCCGCGCACGACGGAACTTTTGGTGCAGCCTTCAGAACGCGCTAACAAGAACAAGCTATTGGAACATAAAGATTAACTTTTTCGAACGAAAATACATTTGTTGTGGACCTGGGATTCCTAGAAGTGCTTTCTGATGAAGATAATCAAAGGTAAGGGATTATTGACAATAGTATACAAGACTAGATTTGATATGCGATTGTTCCAAGATGGCGCTGACCTGTAACGGTAGCCTATTTTCTGAGTATCGCATCCCCTTTTATCGCAAAGTGTGATTACCCAGTAAAGTTATTTTTAAATCTGGCATTACAGGTGCTTTCAAGAGATATTCATCTATAAATCTTAGAATGACAATATTACATTTTAAAAATGTTTTCGAATAGTAATTTAGTAAATTGTAGCGCTGTTTCACCGGATGCATTTGAGGGAAAATAGTTAGTCAACGTTACGCGCCGATGTAAAATGCTGTTTTTATATATAAATATGAACTTTATCGAACAAAATAATGCATGTATTGTGTAACATGATGTCCTAGGGGTGTCATCTGATGAAGATTGTCAAAGGTTAGTGCTGCATTTAGCTGTTTTTTGGTTATTTGTGATGCATGTGGTTGGTCGGAAAATTGCTATGTGGCTACTTTTACGATATACTCCTTTAACATAATCTAATGTTTTGCTTTTGCTGTAAAGCCTTTTTGAAATCAGACAACGTGGTTCGATTCAGGAGAGGTGTATCTATAAAACGATATAACATAGTCCTATATTTGAAAAAATATATATATTAAATTTCATTATGCTAATGGCGATAGGATTTTTCGCTGGATGTCCGTCCCGCTTAAGGGACGAGCCCGACAAGAGGCTAGCTTGAAAAATGGGTGTGTGATTATTTCTGGCTGTGTACTCTCCTGACATAATCTAATGTTTTGCTTTCGTTGTAAAGCCTTTTTGAAATCAGACAACGTGGTTAGATAAAGGAGAGTCTTGTCTTTAAAATGGTGTAACATAGTCATATGTTTGAAAAATTGAAGTTTTTGGATTTTTGAGGTGTTTGTAATTCGCGCCACGCTCTATCATTGGACATTGACGAGGCGTTCCGCTAGCGGAACATCTAAATGGTGTATAATACTTGTATGTTTGAGAAATTTTAATTATGAGATTTTTGTTGTTTTGAATTTGCCGCCGTGCACTTTCACTGGGTGTCGTCATATCAATCCCGCTAACGGGATTCAAGCCATAAGAAGTTTTAAAGTCCACAGGACATTCACTTTAGTTTATTTAGCAAATATTTTCTTAACTCTATTTCTTGAACTGCATTGTTGGTTAAGGGCTTGTAAGTAAGCATTTCACAGTAAGGTCTAGACCTGTTGTATTTGGTGCAAGTGACAAATAAAATTGGATTTGATTTGCTGATTGGTTAGTCAACATGTAATAATACCTGTATACTGTCAATAACTGAGACATGCATTTCTAGCTTCATTAAAAACTGTTAACCTGATGGATTTTGGAAGTCCTTGTTCTTATTTATTTGTTTGAGGGCCTATACATGAGGCTAACTTTACCATATTATCCTGGAGGCATACTTACACAACCAGTCTCATTTGTGTGAATTATATCTCTCAACTTTAAACAATGCGAAATTCGAATAGAAAATAATTTGTTTAGCTTTTTCCTATGCCGTGGCTGCACGAAATAGCAAAGAATGTGAATTCAGCGATTACAATTGTTAACTTCATCTTTGTGGCTCCCTGATGAAACAGTAACATCCATTACTGTAGTTAGGCTTAGAACATCTGAACTCTCTATTGCTGCTTTTCGACCGTAACACCAGTGTTACACTAGTGCAGGGTTCCCCAATTAGCGCCCCGAGAGTGGTTTTAGTTTTCTGAGCAAAACAAAAAGAAGATTTAAATTGTTCACAGTTAGCCATTGTTATGTAAACGCAGCTGAAAAGCCCCAGCAGCCTTGCCTTGGACCCAGGGCCGGTGCTAGCCTTTTGGGGGCCCTAAGTGAGATTTGGTCGGCATGGCTATTTGAGTGATTGTCATTGACTGACATAACAATAAAAAAATTGCTCAACCAAATTTCAAACTTGCACCTTGTGTGTTCTACTATTCTAACTCTCAACAGTAAATTGAGACCCTGAGTTCCACAAAAAAATGTATTAAGTGTTCTGCAGTTCTACACATTTTGCCATAAGATGGAGATACATTTTTTAACACCTTTCATGCAATTCTACTCATTTTGCCAAGGGGCAGAGATGTTTTTCTCTCTTCAGTTTTACAGCTACTTTCCTGCAATTCTACCCATTTTGCCATGACTTATGCCATGTTAATGATATCTGAGTGAGAGTGACTAACAAAATCAATGGGAGGTCAGGGCCCCTGGGCACGTGCCCTGCATGACCGGTTGGTATTCGGCCATGATAACTGGCTAGACTAATTTAACAATCTAAAAAATACTGGCTGACCTGGCTAATTGAGTAACTGTCAGTGACTGACATAACAAGAAAATAATTGCTCATTCACAACCAAATTTCGAACTTGCACCTTGTGCATTCTACTATTCTAACCTTCAACAACAAGTTGAGATCCCGACTGGGGGTTGGGGGCCCCCTAGCGGCCTGGGCCCCCAAGCAACCGCTTTTGCCACTTATTCCTGGAGCAGGTCCTGCTTACCCTCAAGTTAGAGCAGGTTCGCAGGAGCTATGGTCAAGTGAGACAGGTGCTGGTCTGCATAGAAGGACACAGTACACGGTTAAATCATCAGTGGAAATGCCCCATATATGGCTTTGCGCAGTGTGTTGAATAGATTCCACGATCCGGACATGAGCGAGTGCTCGGCTCGTTCTCGACACTGTGCGCGCTGGAATCTACGCCCACGGTGACGTTAGCACCGCCTACCGGGCGAAATGCCGTGAAAGAGTAAGTCCCAAATGTACGGTGCAGTACAGTCACGTGATAACATGCTCAGTTGACAATCACATATGAAGACGTGAGAGACTGCGAGAATTTCTCTGCAGCAACAAATAGACTACGAAATATAAACCTGTATTTCGCAAATAGGTGGTAAGAAGGACTCCCAATTATCGTATATGTTTTGTTTTGCAAATAGGAGGGGATATCCAAATGCATGCATTAGTCTAGAAGGAACACTTGATTCGGTCGGAAGGAACACTTGATTCAACGCAGACGTGTGTGAATGGATGTTATGCTGTCGTGAAACAAGTTGGCGAATTTATAATGAGACTATCTGTGGGTTGTAGGCTACATAGGGGACTGGCATATCGACAATCTTTTAGGATGGTATTTTCAGTTATTCATGTATTCCATTCGTCGAAAGCTGACCCTGTCGTGGTTGCAGAATGCATGCTTTGTTGCCATGTCTGACAGTCTATCGTTTTGTCCCATCTGCTTTGAAGTAGATAACATGAATGGATACATTTGAATAAAGGGTTGCTACAATATAAATATGCTTGATCGATTGCAACAATAATACTTCTGGCAATTTTGGAAAACTCAAATTCTTGCCTTTCCAAGGAAAACACTGTCATAACCCTTGGCGGTTATGATTGGGAGAAAATATAGAGATTTACATTGTTTTTAACCTGTAACTGAGGCTTTATAGCCTATATGGTTAATTATGGCTGTCATTGGTTAAAATCTACCACAATATCAATGTTGTCAGCTAAGGTACAGTGTATGAGGGGATAATAGGTGGGTTGGAAAAGGCTATCAGAATGTGCACATGGAGGACGGTAGAGGTAGCCTAAATATTCATTATTTAATAAAACATAAATGCACTGACTATGTGACTAAAATGGCTGTGATTTAAAACTTAACTAAAATTGTTTTAGTCGAATGATAACTAAAAGTAACGAAGGATGAAGTGACAAATGTAACAAAGCCTAAAATGTATTTTAAAACTTAATCTTAATAAATGGCTGCCAAAATGAACAGTGCAGTGTAACAGTAAATTCTATTGACCCCATACTCAGTTGCAATGTACCAATATTGCCATAAGGCTACATTGACATCTGGAATAGTTTTTTGTCATAGTTTTTAGGTTAGCCTACTGTTACTCAATGTTTCAAGTGTCAATGTTGTCACACCCAACGTGAAACTCCTTTATTATCTAAAATGTCTACATGTAGAAAGTTACGGAGATGCCAACATCTGGCCCAGTCCTTTAGTTAGAGATGCTTCTTTCAGTTCTTTGACCAGCAGAGTATGCAATTGTTTCAGCAACACCTTGAGAAATGCCTTAGTGCATGAGTCAGAGGTGTTACACACCAAACATATGTTCATAAATGTGTTTTAGGGCATGGGGGAAGAGAGTAGTCATATAGAACCACATTGTCATTGCACAGAAATCAGACCTGTCATGGGTACCAATAGTATTTGTGTATTAGGTTGTTTATTGAGCTTACCTGGCACAATGGAATAGCCCCAGATGTGCAATCCGCACCCACCACACTAAAAGTATTTGATGGGAAGGAAATACTATTTTAACCCACGTCTGCACAATGTATCCTCTCCCAAATGAATTTTAAGCTGTATATAATACAATATGAATTACTGTGTGCGTGTAGCAGGAGGTCGAGAAGTGGCGTCATGGACGTGTCCAGCCACAGCCTGTTCCTCCTGCAGCAGCTCAACGTCCAGAGGGAGTTTGGCTTCCTGTGTGACTGTACTGTCGCCATTGGCAACGTGTACTTCAAGGCCCACCGGGCTGTCCTGGCTGCCTTCTCTAACTACTTCAAGATGATCTTCATTCATCAGTCAAGGTTTGCTAGCTTTTATCAACAGTACTAGTCAATATCACACTCATGGTGTTGTTAAATACCTATGTTTAGGCCTTCAAGTAAGTAGTTAGCATTGTACAGTAGCATGGGCTAGTGTCCACATTCAATGTAGGCTAGCATAATAGTGGTCGTCAGAGGTTGTTTCAGTGGTATTGGAGATTCAAAGGAATGTTGTATGTTGACTCATATTGCACTGACTGTTAAGCTAATATTATCTTTGAGGATGGTAATATACAAAATGTATATGATATGTGTGTTTTCCCTGGAAAGCTGTCACAAATAAGATATTTTGAGCTAGTTTTGTATTCATACATCTTACTCTACAAAATCTAAGAGATACTTTGATATAAGAGACAGGAGATTTTATGGAATTTGTCTTTGCAGACTAAAAGCTAATGGTCAGCAATAATACTTTCCCACTGTCTACTACCATCTCCACAGCGAGTGCATTAAAATACAGCCCACGGACATCCAGCCGGACGTGTTCAGCTACCTGCTCCACATCATGTACACTGGCATGGGCCCCAAGCAGCCAGTGGACCAGGGCCGCCTGCAGGAGGGCATCAAGTTTCTCCATGCCTACCAGCTGTGCCGTAACCCCGACGAGGGGTCCCCCGATGTCGGCGACCTGGTTCGTATGTCCAACCTGTACGGTATTCAGATTTCATCCCAGTTGGCCAACAAAGAGGGTGCTGGGGGCCCTAAAGGTAGTGCAGGGACCCGAGGAGGAGGCGGCCCGGAGGACAGGCGTTCGTCCACCCAGGCGGGCCGCTCCCACGCCGCACAGTTCTCGATGACCGTGGGGATGGAGGACATCCCCTCCTCAGACCGTCAGCCCTTCTCTGGTCTCCTCCGTGGCGTCTCCTCAGTGGCTTCCGGCGACGACTCAGACATCTCGACACGTATCAAGCAGGAGAGGGTGGAGGAAGGGGAGGGAGAGGAGGGCCACCTGGCACTGGGAAGGGTAGGGTCCCCAACGTCTCCTTCAGCCCAGGGCGGCAGCCCCTGCCAGGGCCTCCTGTTCAAGGATGGCCCTCTGGTGCTGCTGTGCCCCCGCTGTGGCGAGCGCTGCTCCTCCCCCGAGGGGCTCCGCAAGCACCTGTTCAGCCATGCCGCCTGCACCCTGGATCCCAGTGGACTAATGGAGGGCCTCTCCCAGGGCGGGGTAGGGGACCCAGAGGGCCCTGAGGACCAGCAGCAACGTGGGGCCCCCCAGGATCAGCTAGATGCAGGCTGCTTGGAGGAGGCCCTGCGGCAGAGCCAGGCCCTAGCTAACGAGCTAGCTGCTGAGCTAAGTTGGAGCAGGGGTGGTATAGCCATTGGCACTAGTCCACCCCCCACCACCACCTCCACCACCAGTCACGCACGAAAGCGCAAGATCGCTTGTGCTGTGTGCAGCATGCACTTCGCCCAGAAGAGCCAGCTGCAGGAGCACATGTATACTCACACGGGCAAGCCGTCACGCTACCACCGCTACAGCCGCCTCTGCAGCCAGCTCATCCACGCCTCCGGACACTTCTGCGAGGGGCCACCGGAGGGCGGCGTTGGGGTGGCAGCAAGCGCCACGGTAATGTTGGCGGAGGAGTCCAATCGGGAAGCTCAGGACAATGGCAGCTCCTGCTATTCGCTAGACTCTGAGATCTCACAAGAGAGCGTGGATGCCGTCACTGTGGAATGAAAGGGAGAAAAATAACTAGAAATCAAATAAATACATAGTCCCAAATATTTTTTCTTATTCTTAATTCCAGATAGTACCTCCTGTTTCAGTTTGTTTTCTTCGGTTTGATTCCTACTGAACTTGACCTTGTTTCAGTTGCAGGGATTCCTTACCTTTTGTCATTATCCTTCCACTTATCCGCTTATATCCTGTATTTTGTCAATACTGTCATCTTTCTGTTGGTTAGATGAAACCATGTGATGTGATTCCAGTGTAAACTTTATCTTATTTTATTCAGTGAATGTCTGAATAGAATAGAACATTGTTTTTACATGATACTTGTGTTCTCTCTCTGTCATATGTTACCAGCTGATATTGATTGGAATTTAGCAAATACTATGTATCTGCATTTATTTCTGAGAATTTGCACTTTCCGAAATAAGTAGCTGTTGAAACAGGTACAGTACCAGTCAAAAGTTTGCATACACCTACTCATTCCAAGGTTTTTCCTTTATTTTTACTATTTTCTACATTGTAGAATAATAGTGAAGACAACAAAAATGTGAAATAACACATGTAATTATGTAGTAACCCAAAATGTGCCTTGATGACAGCTTTGCATTCTCTCAACCAGCTTCATGAGGTAGTCACCTGGAATGCATTTCAATTAACAGGTGTGCTTTGTTAAAAGGTAATTTGTGGATTTTCTTAATTAGTTTAAGCCAATCAGTTGTGTTCTGACAAGGTTGGGGTGGTATACAGAAGATAGCCCTATTTGGTAAAAGACCAAGCCCATATTATGGCAAGAACGGCTCTTATAAGCAAAGACAAATGACAGTCCATCATTAATTTCAGACATGAAGGTTAGTCAATTCGAAAAATGTACAGAACTTTGAAAGTTTCTTCAAGTGCAGTCGCAAAAACCATCGAGCTATAATGAAACGGGCTCTCATTAGGACCGCCACAGGAAAGGAAGACCCAGAGTTACCTCTGCCGCAGAGGATAAGTTCATTAGAGTTACCAGCCTCAGAAATTGCAGCACAATTTAATGCTTCAAAGAGTTCAAGTAACAGACACCTCTCAACATCAACTGTTCAGAGGCGACTGCATGGCTCAGGCCTTCATAGTCTAATTGCTGCAAAGAAACCACTACTAAAGGACACCAATAAGAAGAACAGAGGTGCTTGGGCCAAGAAACATGAGCAATGGACATTAGACCTGTGGAAATCTGTTGTTTGGTCTGATGAGTCCAAATATGAGATTTTTGGTTCCAACTGCTGTGTCTTTGTGAGACGCAGAGTAGGTGAATGGAGGATCTCCGCATGTGTGGTTCCCACCATGAAGCATGGAGGAGGAGGTGTGATGGTGTGGGGGTGCTTTGCTGGTGACACTGTGGTTTATTTAGAATTCATGGCACACTTAACCAGCATGGCTACCACAGCATTCTGCAGAGATACGCCATCCCGTCTGGTTTGGGCTTAGTGGGACTATCATTTGTTTTTCAAAAGGACAATGACCAAAAACACACCTCCAGGCTGTGTAAGGGCTATTTGACCAAGGAGAGTGATGGAGTGCTGCATCAGATGACCTGGCCTCCATAATCACCTGACCTTAACCCAATTGAGATGGTTTGTGATGAGTTGGACCACAGAGTGAAGGAAAAGCAGGCAACAAGTGCTCAGCATATGTGGGAACTCCTTCAAGACTTGGAAAAGCATTCCTCATGGAGCTGGTTGAGAGAATGCCAAGAGTGTGCAAAGCTGTCATCAAGGCAAAGGGTGGCTACTTTGTGTTTAACACTTTTTTGCCTGCTACATGATTCCATATGTGTTATTTCATAGTTTTTATGTCTTCACTTCTTCTACAATGTAGAAAATAGTAAAAAATAAAGAAAAACCCTTGAATGAGTAGGTGTCTCCAAACTTTTGACTGTTACTGTACGTAATGTTGTTATGGATGTTTGTCAGGGTTACGGGAATTTGCAAGGGACAACTTCTTAAGACCACAATGTTGCAGTACACAAAGTATGGTACATCATTATACGTATTGGATTTTTTTTCTATATTTCCCCCCCAAAATCATGAGCAGTGCCTTGCTGTTTAGTTTTTTATAGAGTACCTCCTAACAAACTAGCTAAACAAACTAGAGAATTAGCTTTGAATTCAAATGGTTCAGGAAGAGTGTACTACCTACTTAAGTGGACAAATATGCAAAAGTAGACAGTCACAAGTGTCATCCCAAGACCTTTTCAAGCTGGAAAACCTGGATCTGTATGTTTCAAGTGTCACAGGAGAGGTGATCTAGAATCAGGTGCCCCCCTGTCTTATTCATTCTTGATCGAAAAGGCAAAACTGATTCTAAGTTGGGGGGGAAGAGAACTCAATATACTTTAAAATGACCAAAACGAAACTGTAGAAATGATAATGGACCTACATTCACACAGTTTCTAAACCGTGTCCAGCTTGCTAATAATCACCGAATTGAAAGCTAGACAGTGAGGGAGCATTTAAAATTCCCCAAACAATGGATAGAGGGCTATTTTTTGCTCATTTTACCGGTAAGGAAATATATCACATTTTCAATGTGGCCCTACGTACCTCGTTAAAGACCGAATGCGGCAAGGACCTTTAGCAGGGACCTTAGCCGAGTGGTTAAGTATAGAGTACACTTGTTGAATGTCCTTTCTCCTTGACTAGGAATATTTTAAACACTAAGAGGAAGGACTTATTTTAGCTCATAACAGGCTAACATGAGTAGAAATGACTAAAAGAGATGTTCTGAAATTCGTTAGTGCTCTACAGCTTTATGATAGTGAGATTATAGTTTCACCTTTGATGGATATGTGTGAATGGCTATCAGAATGTGTAGGACAATGCATCTGGTAATGACGAACCAGGAGTCTGCATGTACTGTGATAGGTTTATACTGTCTCGAAATTGACGATCACATTTGCCATTTTGGGTGTTTCCATTTTTGTACTGTTGTGTGTGTGACTTCTGGTCTGTTTGAATTGGCTACTCTTCTATGGTGTTTCCACTTTGTCATACACTTTAAACATGAATGTAGTTTAATGTTTTGTAAATCTGTGTCACCTTTCCATAAATGAGAAATGTTTTGTAAATAAATGTTAAGAGATTGTCCAATGTAACTCTTCTCATTGATAAAAAATCTTTGGTTTCCACAAACCTGAGTGCCAGTCTGTTTGTGCTATACAATGCCAACTCCTTATCCCTCATTGTCATGCCAAACTTAGATAGACAAGGACTGCAATGGAGTAGGCAAGAGCACAAACAGATCTGGGACCAGGCTTTATGTTCCCTGTTCCTGTAGTAACCATCTGTTACCACCAGAGGCCACTTAAGAGCTGAAGGACTCATCCCCAAAAGGTACCATCGCTCCTCCTCTACCCTGTGCTTGATGGGTTGACTCCCAATTCTCCACCCTTTTCCAGAAGTGTGCACTTGAAAAATATCTGACATGGATTTAACAAAGGTGGAAACTCCCTCCAGCCATTGTTTACGCCAATCCTATGCTTATAAATCCATAATGGGGAGTGTGCAAGTACACACTTCTAAATAAGGGCGGAGAATTGGTAAGAAAACATGGTCCATTAGTAGCGCAAGGTAATGGAATAACTACACAGAATGTTTTATGCATCCCTCTACGGAGCTCAACAACAAAATATTAAAACTGACAGATGGCTTTTGACTCTGAGACAGCACACCTCTCAAGCAGTGGGTTAGATACATTCCAATTCGTTCTAGGACAGCTAGTGCTGGAACCCATCAAACTGTCCAGTGTTGTATTGATGATATATATTGTTACATAAAGTAAGAGGCTGAGCCTGTAAGGACAATAATTCTCAGAGTCCCTCCCAAACAAATGGAAAACTATTATTGCACCTAATCTAAGAGAGAAACTGATCAACTAAGAAACAGAGCTGTAGTGGTTAAAACTGGCAGTTGCTTGATGATTTATTTTTATTTAACTAGGCAAGTCAGTTAACAACAAATATTTTTTTACAATGACGGTCTACCAAAAGGCAAAAGGCCTCCTGCGGGGACGGCACTGGGATTAAAAAAAAAATATATATATATATATATATATATATACATATAGGATAAAACACATCACGACAAGAGAGACACCACGACTAACACGGAACCCAAACCGGCTGCGTGCGTGCGCCATCGTGCATACATTTATTTTGTCCCCCTACACCAAACGCGATCACGACACGCAGGTTAAAATATCAAAACAAACTGAACCAAGTTTGCTTGCACTTGTTAGCTTGCTGTTGCTAGCTAATTTGTCCTGGGATATAAACAGTGAGTTGTAATTTTACCTGAAATGCACAAGTTCCTCTACTCCGACAATTAATCCACACATTAAACGGTCAACCGAATCGTTTCTAGTCATCTCCTCCTTCCAGGCTTTTTCAACTTTGAATTTATATGGTGATTGACATCTACACTTTCATAGTATTACCACGACAACCGGCAAAACAGTTCGTCTTTCAATCACCCACATGGGTATAACCAATGAAGAGATGGCACTTGGGTACCTGCTTCTATAAACCAATGAGGAGATGGGAGAGGCAGGACTTGCAGTGCGATCTGCGTCAGAAATAGGAATTACTTATATTTTAGCCTTTGGCAACGCAGACGCTCGTTGGTGTGCATGACCAGTGTGGGTGCAATATTTGAATAACATAGATTCCTAAATTGATTTTGCAACGCTCGCTCACGCGACGCGAGCGGTGTAGTCAGGGTATAAGACAACAACATAGCAAGGCAGCAACACATGACAACACAGCATGGTAGCAACACAACATGACCACAACATGGTAGAAACACATGGCAGCAGCCCAACATGGTAGTAGCACAAAACATGGTACAAACATTATTGAGCAAAGACAACAGCACAAAGGGCAAGAAGGTAGAGACAACAATACATCACACAAATCAGCCACAACTGTCAGTAGGAGTGTCCATGATTGAGTCTTTGAAGAGATGGAGGTAAAACTGTCCAGTTTAGGTAGGTTATAATTAATGTAAGATATTTCTATTGCTATAGAAACCAAACACTGCAGACTCCACTGGGGAAGATCATTTTCACATGTTAATGAAAAACATTGGTAGACCGGGAGTGAGATTTTGCATGTCTGTTCGATAATTGAATGAAAAATATTGTTATATTGATAAATACATATCTACCAGCACTTTATATACATTTAATAATACTAAACTCTGTCAAAGTGTTATTTTTCTAAAATGTATTTCATGTTATTTTACAAGGGGGCTTGAATGGGATATTGTAACATAAAACAACAACAAATCAACCAGCTATTACTCACATAACTGAATTAGAATAGCCAACAGATACAAAAACACCCAGAGTTCTAGGTACAAAATAAATAATACAAAATCAGACATACAGAACAAGGACAGGTAAACAGAAAGAAGGCAGATGTCATCGCCCATATCCATCCCTCCATCAACCCCCCCCCCCCCCCCCCCCAAATTCTTTCTAGGTGTAGAGTGTTTGCCAAATCGCTGAGACATAACTTCCTTCCGTTTCAAAAACAAGATTCATTTTTTTGCTGAAATGTGACTGTAAGAGATTAGTTGTTTTCGGGGGTTGGATAATCTGTTTAGGGTTTCTGACACTTCCAGGATGATCAGAAGCTGGTCTGGGTCAATTGAAGTCTCCAGAACTTCAGAGAGGATCCTAAAAATTCCACACCGATAACCATACAAGTTAGAGCATAAGGCAAAGCAGTGGAGTAGTGTACCCTGCACAGCATGACATTTATCACACATAGGGGATGTATCAAGAAATATCCTATGCAGCTTAGTTTTGGAATATTGTAATCTGTGTAATACCTTGAATTGTATGAGACGATATCTGGAGTTAATGGAGTAGGTGTGGATATACTCCAAGCTATCTTCCCAGTCTGCCACAGAAATGTTAGACCCTAGCTCTTCCTCCCATTTTGCCTTAATGGCATCTGTAGAAGGTGTGCTAACAGATTGAAAAACGTCATATAGACAAGATATCAGTTGCCTGAGGAGGGACATATTTTTATGCATCAGTCAAACATGGAAGGTTTAGCATGGAATATGTTTTCTAACAGTCTCTAATCTGTAGGTATCTGAAAAAGTTACTTCTGGGAAGATTATAGGTTTTCTTCAGCAAATCAAAGGAGGCAAAGGTCCCTTCTATATATAAATCCCCTATGGTATTGAACCCTAGCTCTCCACATCGCTTAAGGGTGTTATCAAGGTTAGAGGGGGAAAAGGAGGGATTCCTGGAACAGGAATGATATTGGTCTAAGGTCAAAAAGGACCTCCATTTGCTTCCAGATACGGACTGTGCTATGGGCGGCAGGTAACCTAGTGGTTAGAGCGTTTGGCCAGTAACTGAAAGTTTGCTCGATCGAATTCCCGAGCTGACAAGGTAAAAAAAATCAGTCGTTCTACCCCTGAACAAGGCAGTTAACCCGCTGTTCCTAGGCCGTTATTGTAAATAAGAATTTGTTCTTAACTGACTTGCCTGGTTAAATATATATATTTTGTTAATGTATAATAGGGTTGTTATTATAAAGTGACATCTCCAAATTGACTGGGCACAAAATCACCACACCAATAGAGAAGGGGTGGCAATCCTCACGCTCCATACTAAGCCAACTGGATGACGGAGGAGCATCATCCAGCCAAAACATAACAGCACAGAGGTTAACAGCCCAATAGTAAAATATAACATCTGGGAGAGACAATCCTCCTTCCATCTTGGACTTACAGATGTGTTTTTTACCTATCCTGTGTGTTTTATAATCCCAGATGAATGGATTGATAACTGAGTCCAGTTGTTTATGAAAGGTCTTAGGTATGAATACCGGGATGTTCTGGAATAGGTAAAGCAGTTGTGGGAGGAAGACCATTTTAATAGCATTAATTCTTCCGAGCAGGGAAATTGGGAGATGTTACGGCTGTCGTAGAGAGGGGACCAAAGCGCAGCGTGGTAAGTGTTCATTATGGTTTATTAAACAATGAAAACACTAGAACAAAGAAACAAACCAAAAAGCCAAACAGTTCCGTCAGGTAATGAAATACAAAACAGAAAATAACTACCCACAAAACACAGGTGGGAAAAGGCTGCCTAAGTATGATTCTTAATCAGGGACAACGATAGACAGCTGTCTCTGATTAGGAACCATACTCAGCTCAACACAAAGAAATACAAAACATAGAATGCCCACCCCACACCCTGACCTAACAAAATAGAGAAATAAACCGTCTCTCTCAGGTCAGGGCGTGACAGTAGCCCCCCCCCCCAAAAGTTGCGGACTCCCGGCCGCAAACCTGAACCTATAGGGGAGGGTCCGGGTGGGCATCTGTACTTGGCGGCGGCTCTGGTTCAGGGCGTAACCCCCACACCGCCCGCTGATCCCCCCGCTTCTGTGTCACCGAAGAAACCAGACCATGGATCATCGCCAGAGGCTCTGAACTGCCGACCGCCGCTGAAGACTCCGGGCTGCAGGCCGCCGCTGAAGACTCCGGGCTGCAGACCGCCGCTGAAGACTCCGGGCTGCAGGCCGCCGCTGAAGACTCCGGGCTGCAGGCCGCCGCTGAAGACTCCGGGCTGCAGGCCGCCGCTGAAGACTCCGGGCTGCAGGCCGCCGCTGAAGACTCCGGGCTGCAGGCCGCCGCTGAAGACTCCGGGCTGCAGGCCGCCGCTGAAGACTCCGGGCTGCAGGCCGTCGCTGAAGACTCCGGGCTGCAGGCCGTCTCAGGAGGCTCCATACTGGGGAGCGTCTCAGGAGGCTCCGGACTGGGGAGCGTCGCTGGAGGCTCCGGACTGGGGAGCGTCGCTGGAGGCTCCGGACTGGGGAGCGTCGCAGGAGGCTCCGGACTGGGGAGCGTTGCTGGAGGCTCCGAACCGGGGACCGTCGCTGCAGGCTCCGTGCCATGGATCGTCGCTGCAGGCTCCGTGCCATGGATCGTCGCTGCAGGCTCCGTGCCATGGATCATCACTGGAGGCTTCGTGCCATGGATCATCCCTACAGGCTTCTTGCCATGGATTATCCCTACAGGCTCCGGGCCATGGATTATCACTGGAGGCTTCATGCCATGGATTATCACTGGAGGCTTCGGACCACAGATCATCCCTGGAGGCTTCCTAACTGGAGCTGGAACCGGTCTCACCGGACTGGGGAGACGCACAGGAGACTGGGTGCGCAGAGCAGGCACAGGGTATACTGGGCCGTGGAGGTGCACTGGAGGTCTGGAGCTTAGGGCTGGCACACCCCGTCCTGGCTGGATGTTTATTTTAGCCCAGCAAGGGCAGAGCGCTGGCACAGGACGAACTGGTTTGTGCTGGTGAACGGGGGGTACCGTGCGTTGAGCTGGCACAGGATAACCTGGGCCGAAGAGACGCACTGGAGACCAGGAACGCTGAGCCGGCACACTTCTTCCTGGCTGACTGCCAACTCTAGCATGGCAACTGTAAGGAGCTGTGAGTGCGCGCTGGCGACACAGTGCGCATCACTGCATAACACGGTGCTTGCTCGGTTACTCGCTCCCCACGGTAAGCACGGAGAGTTGGCTCAGGTCTCAACCCCGACTTCGCCAATCTCCCCGTGTGCCCCCCCCCAAAAAATATATATTTTGTGCGCTGCCTCTCGGGCTTCCGTTGTTGCCGTGCTTATTCCTCATAGTATCGCCGTTCCGCTTTCGCTGCCTCTATCTCCTCTTGTGGACGGCGATACTCCCCAGGCCTTGTCCAGGGTCCTGCCCCATCCAGGATTTCCTCCCAGGTCCAGTCCTCCTGATCATGCTGCTTGGTCCTTTGGTGGTGGGTAGTTCTGTTACGGCTGTCGTAGAGAGGGGACCAAAGCGCAGCGTGGTAAGTGTTCATTATGGTTTATTAAACAATGAAAACACTAGAACAAAGAAACAAACCGAAAAGCCAAACAGTTCCGTCAGGTAACGAAATACAAAACAGAAAATAACTACCCACAAAACACAGGTGGGAAAAGGCTGCCTAAGTATGATTCCTAATCAGAGACAACGATAGACAGCTGCCTCTGATTAGGAACCATACTCGGCCCAACACAAAGAAATACAAAATATAGAATGCCCACCCCACACCCTGACCTAACAAAATAGAGAAATAAACCGTCTCTCTCAGGTCAGGGCGTGACATGAGAGTTCTCCAAAATGGTATGTTTGCCTTTAGTTTTTGCATCAGAGAGGGGAAATTCTATTTAAATAGATTAAATAGAGAGTATTGTTTGGTAACTACAATTCCTAGATAGGTAAATGTATCTGAAGATAACTTAAATGGAAGAAGTTCTAACCAAGAGGGGTTTTGCAACCGTATGGGCATTAATTCATTCTTGTTCCAATTTATTCTATATCCCGAGGAGGTACCAAACAGGGTTAATCAAATCAAGAATAGCTGGAATATTAGATTGGGGTTCTGTTACATAGAGGAGAATGTAATCTGTGTATAGAGAAATCTTATTTAGAATAACTTTAGTATTATAGCCATGAATTGCTGCATGAGATCTGATCGCCTGAGCGAGATACTCAATAACTAGAGCAAAAAGCAGAGGCGACAGCGCACAACCCAGCTTTGTCCCTCTATAAAGGTTAAATTGTGGCAACAACGATTGCTTAGTGAGTATTCTCACACAGGGGTTCCTATATAGAAGCTGGATCCATTTTATGAATATCTCCAATATTGAATTTCTGTAGGACACCTCTTTGGGATCGGTGTCCCGCTAGCATTCCACTACGACAACATCCGGTGAAATTGCAGAGCACAAAATTCAAAATACAAAAATCATAATATTAAACATTCATGAAAACACAAGTGTCGTTTAAAAGCTTAACTTCTTGTTAATTCAACCCTGTTGTCAGATTTCAAAAAGGCTTTACGGTGAAAGCATACCATGAGATTATCTGAGGACAGCGCCCCCACATCAAAATACTTTTTCAAACCAGCACAGCCGTCACAAAATCCCAAGTAGCGATAAAATAAATCACCTACCTTTGAAGATCTTCTTCTGTTTGCAATCCCAAGGGTCCCAGCTACACAATGAGTGGTCGTTTTGTTCGGTAAAGTCCCTCTTTATATCCCAAAAAGTCAGTTCAGTTGGCGCCATTTATTTCAGTAATCCACTCATTCAACTTGCATACAAACGAATCCAAGAAGTTACCGGTAAAGTTCGTCCAAACAAGTCAAACGATGTTTCTAAATAATCCTCAGGTACTCTAATATCTAAATAAATGATCAAATTTAAGACGGAGAATAGTATATTCAATAGGGAAGATAAATAACAAAGAGTGTACACCTCATTCACGTGCGCAACAAGACTACTTTTCTAATGAGGGACACCTTGGAAAAACTACAACTACTTGTTCATTTTCAAAAAACAAGCCTGAAACCCTTTCTAAAGACTGTTGACATCTAGTGGAATCCATAGAAACTGCAATCTGGGTCCTAACCATTTGTTTTTCCCATAGGCTAGCATTGAAATGGCTTGTGACCTCAAAAACAAATTCCGGATGGATTTTCCTCTTGTTTTTGCCTGCTAAATCAGTTCTGTTATACTCACAGACATTATTTTAACAGTTTTAGAAACTTCAGAGTGTTTTCTATATGCATATCATAGCTTCTGGGCCTGAGTAACAGGCAGTTTACTTTGGGCACGTCATTCATCTGAACTTCCGAACACTCCCCCCAAGCCTTAAGAGGTATAGATAGGACCACTCAACCTGGTCAAAGTCCTTTTCGGCGTCAAGAGATAGTGTAACGGGAAGGTCCACTTTGGGTAACCTCTGAGAAAACATAATGTTGAAGAGGTGCCTGAGATTGAAGAATGAGTTTCTGTTAGGGATAAAGCCAGTCTGGTCTGAATGGACCAATTAGCCCACTAAAGTGCTAAGCCTGTTAGCCAGAGTTTTTGCTAAAATCTTTTGGCCTGTATTAAGGAGAGATATTGGTCTGTATGACCCTACTTCTTCTGGATCTTTACCCTTTTTATGTATAACTGTAATAAACCCCTAATCCAAAGTACTTTGGGAGAGCTCCATCCTCATTGGCCTGAACCAACAGTTTGTGCAGGTAGGGAGAGAGAATGTTGCTGAGTGATTTATAGAATTCACCAGGGAATTCATCAGGCCCAGTGTCTTGCCACTCTTTAGAGATTTATATGTTTATCGAATTTCTCAGAGAGATATTTCCTTATTCAGGAAGTTAGAATCTTCCTGGTTCAGGGCAGGGTGATTACAGTCCTCCAAAAAGTTTTGCATAATTAAGTGGTTAGGATCTGCTTTAGATGTATAGAATCTCGAGAAAAAAAATGCAATCTGTCATTGATGTCCTTGAGGGAAGAGAGTAATTCCCCAGTTGCAGATTTAATTTTGTGAATCATTCGGTCACTCTCAGTTTTTCGAAGTTGTCTGGCAAGGAATTTGTGCGGTTTGTCACCAAACTCAAAATATTTTTGCTTGGCATAGAGAAAAGATTTAGCAATTTTAGCTGAGAGAATCCGATTATATTCCAATTTAAAGATGTTATTTTTTTATGTTTGTTTTATGTCTGTGTTGTCATTGGTATCAAAGAAAAATGTAATTTGGTCTTTAAGATGTTCACAGAATGTTGGTTCTGTGAGGAGCTGAGGATTCAACTTCCAGACCCTCTCGTTTTATACGATGTCACCCTATCTCAGGGAAAAGGTGAGTGGACTGTGGTCAGAGAATATAATATCATGATATCTCACATTACAGGTAAAGGGAGTAATTTAGCATCAACCATAAATTTGTCAATTCGGGTATAAACATTGTGAACATGAGAGTAAAAGGAATATTCTTTACCCGTAGGTTTGGAGATCCTCCAAATTTCAAATAAGTTAGAATTTTTTATGTAGGTATACAATAATTCGCTTGAATAGGAGGTAGGGGTATGCCAGGTAGAGGATCTATCCAAACATTGGTCTGCCACACAGTGGGGTTATCAATGTTTGGCCCATAGATATTCAGAGTTACAGAAGTATAAAGGATCTCTCCTATTACGATAACATAGCAACCCTCTTTATAGCGACCCACAGAATCTGACCGAAACCTCCCCACCCTGTCCCCCAACGTTCCCCAACATTTACCCTCCACCTCAACCAACCTTCAACAAGCATATACAAATAGGAAAAAATTATTACAAATAAAAAACACACTGTCTGGCCGAAAATAAAATCCCAAATATATGTTCACCTCTCACTATCCTAGAACTTCTACTAACATATGAACTGAGGGGGCTCCTGCAAATGAAGTGTACATTTAGCATCTAATAAACCAAAACAGAATAAATTGCAAAATAAACATATTACTCACTCAAGCATCATCTCGGATTGACCCATGAGATAAGGAAGATATAACAGCTCAAGGTTATATTGCAGAGGAATGCAGGTCTAAACATTAACCATCAGCAGCCAATATAGACAGTAGTACATTTACATATTGTGTGTTGGGAGATCGGAACAAGGATCTTGCTAAATTAAACGTAACCCCTAACCCCCCAAAAATGTACAAAAATATATTTTGGAAATATAATCATAAATATATACGAATTAATATAAATATTCATACAAAAAAATTACAATTAAAATATACACATAATAATAGTAAAATGATAAGAAAAAAATTAAGTACAAAACATAATTATACATACACACACAGCAAGAATGAAAGTGAAATGAAAGTGAAATGAAAGCTCCGATCGCCCTCCAGTGGGTGGATAAGCATCTTACATGTCCAGGAGCAACAATAATACTTAGTTCGGCAGCCATTGCTGAAATAGTTTAATAAGATTTCCCCCACTATGGCACAGAATGGATTCGAGTCCATGAGCAGACCCTAACAAGCAATGACAAGGCGCTCCCACCCGTACTGGGGACTGATGTATATTCCTGGATAAACTTCTCTGCATCCAAAACCGAGTAGAGACAAATCTTCTCACAAGGAGGGGTAATTCTGAGTCTGGCAGGGAAGAGCAAGGCTGGGTGAAGATGGAGTTTGTACAGTTTGGTCATGACATCCCTGTAGCCACATTGGGCTACTGCTTTGCTTTGCCACTGCTTTGCCACATTGGGCGCGTAATCATCATAGACATGGAAGGGATGTCCTTCCAACAAGGAGAATGCCTCAACTTCTATGTCAAAGATAATAAAACAGCAGTAAATACTACATTAATATAATACATTTCTTATCATTTATACTTGTACTTTTAATTTTGATACTTAAGTATATTTGCCGATTACATTTACTTTTGATACTTAAGTAAATGTTAAATCAAATACTTTTACTAAAGTAGTATTTTACTGGGTAACTAACTTTTACATGAGTCATTTTCTATTAAGGTATCTTAACTTTTATGACAATTGGGTACTTTTTACACCACTGCTCATCAGACCAAAGGACATATTTCCACTGGTCTAATGTCCATCGCTTGTGTTTCGTGGCACAAACAAGTCTCTTCTTTAGTAGTGGTTTCTTTGCAGCAATTCGACCATGAAGGCCTGATTCACATAGTCTCCTCTGAACAGTTGATGTGGAGACGTGTCTGTTACTTGAACTCTGTGAAGCATTTATTTGGGCTGCAATTTCTGAAAATGGTAACTCCAATGAACTTACAGTGGCTTGCGAAAGTATTCAACCCCTTGGCATTTTTCCTATTTTTTTGTCTTACAACCTGGAATTAAAATAGATTTTTGGAGTATCATTGATTTTTGTTTGTATCATTTGATTTGCATAACATACCTACCACTTTGAAGATGCAAAATATGTTTTATTGTGAAACAAACAAGAAATAAGATGAAAAACAGAGAACTTGAGCGTGCATAAGTGCTCACCCCCTGAAAGTCAATACTTTCTAGAGCCAACTTTTGCAGCAATTACAGCTGCAAGTCTGTTGGGGTGTCTCTATAAGCTTGGATTTTTGCTCATTCTTCAAGGCAAAACTGCTCCAGCTCCTTCAAGTTGGATGGCTTCCGCTGGTGTACAGCAATATTTAAGTCATACCATAGATTCTCAATTGGATTGAGGTCTGGGCTTTGACTAGGCCATTCCAAGACATTTAAATGTGAGTGTATTGTTTTGGGATCACTAATTTAGTTAATATGTTGATAATGTTATGGGTTTCCCTGTTCATATAGACAGGGTTTTAAATTTAAAAACATCTCCCATGTTTAGTGAAACATTCAAAGCTGTAGGGTGCTTTCAGGCCTCCCATTCAGAGACCAGGTAACTATGCCTCTGCCTGTCTCCTTTTGTGAGAAGTATCAACATTAATTTATCTACTCTGACCACTGTCCTGTCAATCTGATGGGAATAGACCTCCTGTGTAAACTGGGCATCAACATAACATGTGGCCAAACCGGTTTAACAGTTATTCATGAGGAGGCGGAGGAAGAGGGGTAGCAATTAATGTTAATGTCTGAGTTTTGTGACTGGTATTGCTCGTGTTTTCTCAATGACTAAAACCCATTGGGGCCATGAGGGCAGTTTCATGTCTGAAGCAGGCTTACATTGCACTTCCTATTTTTCACCAATGACAAGAGATCCCCATTATGAGAAGCAATGCTACATTACAGGATGAGTCAGTGCAGTGTGAGGGTTTATACTGTAGCAGTGATTTCTGTGCTTTAGTGGTTAATGTACCTCCTGCACAGAAAGAGCTCTACATGTTTGAGGATAGCGCACCACGTGTCCCTGGCAAAATCAGATTGAGTAGAATGGGCGTATACTAGAATGGATAACAGCTTGTCAGTGGTTTAGGTGAATAAATTGACCCATCAGAGCGAATCTCCCTGTCAATGTCATCAACCAAGTATAGCTGAGAGATGCGCCCTGATGGGTCAACTTAGTCACCTAGCACACTGACAAGTTGTTGCCCACTCAGTTGGAACATGCCAACTGAGAGGGGTGTGCATGGTGTTTATCAGCTTTATTTTTCTACCAATATCATGTTGTTGAAAGAAGACTGAATGCCTATGGGCAAGGGACAAGTATGATTTTGGGAGAATGAAGGGAGCTGAGCCAATGGTGGTCACTCCTAAAGATACCAGGCACCCATCTACAGCACAGTATCCACTCAGTAGGGAGGCAATAGCAGGTATTTCTCCTGCTCATGCATCCCTGTTAGCTAATGGCGCTTTAATTCCCTGTTCGGAATCACCCTGTAACACCGCTATCTTGCCTGTTAGAAAACCTTCAGGTGATTGGAGATTTGTCCAGGACTTAAGGCCTGTGAACGATGCAATTTTTTCCCGTGCCTCTGTGGTTCCCAATGTTACTACTCTGTTGGGGGCATTACTAACTGCTCTGACCAGACTAAAACCACTCATGACTACTTCTCCCTGTTTGGGACTCCCTGACCATTCTAAACCTTTTAACCTCTTTGTTTGTGTGAAAAATGGTTTTATGTCATCTGTTTAATAAACACAGCATCGTGGAGGAAAGCAGCGTCCGGTTGGGTATTATTCAAAACAGCTGGACAGTGTGGCCAGAGGTCTGGTTTGTTGTTTGAGAGCTGTGGCTGCTGCTACTGAAGCTGTGCTGGCATGTGCAGACATTGTTGCAATGTGTGAACTTACTGTACACGTGCCTCATGCTGTACATGCTCTTATTTCACAGGTAAAGATGTCCCATCTAACACCAGCTCCACTGTGTTGGGTGGTCCTTTGCATGGGGTGATGTAAGTTTCCTTCAACACTCAGTCTTTCAGATAGATGACACAGACACAGGAACTTTGGTATAAAACTCGTTAGGAATAAAATGCAATTGCAGACAGAGATTCACATACAGAATACCTCAGTAGTTTATAGTAAAGATCTGTGTGGCGAAACAGGAGACAACGCTCCTTATACTAGTTGGTGTGGACAACCTACTGTCAATCGTACCTTAACATTGTTGCAATGGATTAGATACAAAGTATCTAAAATGAGAAAAACATGTCTAGACTGTGGTTTCTCACTACTATCTCGGCCTTGAGGCTGCGTGACTATCAGCAGGTGCAGGCAGTTCTCAGCCTGAGAACTAAAACAGTACATCTCCATTTACCCAGTACTTTTCCATCATTGCGCATTGCAAGCATACACAAGTTATCATATACATACAGTAATCATGGCATTGGTGCAGATAAAACCTCAGGAACACCAAATCTAGGTATTATCTCCCTCACTAGTAGCTTTGCTACTGTCTTAGCATCACAGTGTGTGGTGGGAAATGCCTCCACCCACCTGGTGAACCTGTCAATAAGGACTAAACAGTACCTTTTACTTTCTTGTCTATCTGCAAGACCTATAAAATTCATGGCAAAATGGACAAATGGTCCTCTTGGCGTAGGGAAATGACCTGGTTTCAGGGGTGTTCCTTTGACAATGTTAAATTGCATGCACGTAGCACATCAAAACAGAGTCAAATTTGGACAAAAATCTAAGAAATTGCCTCTATCATATCCCCCCTTGACAAATGGGCCATACCATGGGCTTCTTGGCAGAGGCGATAAGATACGCTGGCAGACACAGTCTGTCTCCAAATTTTAGAAACGGTCAAGTTTATGTGGCCATACCAAATGAGAACCAACATCCAAAGCCTGTCTAGATGCCAAATCGTCATTGTCTTTCCCAACAGTAGCAGAGAAGAACATGGAGTGGCTATGACACTTTGAGGCAGCCAATTTAGCAGCCTCATCTGCCATGGTGTTACCCATATTCACAAAATCTTTCCACGCAGTGTGAGCAGCAACCTTCACGATAGCCAAAGCAGACGACAGCATCATAGCCTCCAAGAGATCTAAAACCATAGTTCTATTACAAATAGGACTTCCACAAGCATTGTGAAAACCCCTACTCCTCCAGACGCCACACCAGGAGAGACAAACCCCTATTGCTTAAGCAGAATCATAGAAAATTGTAACCCTTTTCCCTTCTCCCATTTTACAGGCAGTGATTAGTGTCAAAAGTTACGCCTGTTGAGCTGAGAAAGTATCTGGTAGTGGTTGTTGTATGTGAGTGGTTCTATCAATTGTCACAATACCAAACCCTGCATGTTTCTTCCCTGTAGTTTAATCTATATATGCATAACCGTCAACGAAAAGCTCCAAGTCAGCATCAGTCAGGGCAACGTCACAGAGGTCAGGCCCAGCCTTCATTGGTGTGGGACCCACTGTCTCTGCACTGCCTTTGGTTGAATCTGTCATGGTGCCCCGGGATTTTGTTTTAATCAGGTTCTATGTAATGTGAACTGAGTGACTTATCTGTATGGTACTGTAGAAAACCCCAGTTCTATCCCCATATACGGGTAGTAGAACCTAACATAGGATGATATACCCAACGCAGTTCTATTTTCTCTAACCACTCTTCTTCTTTAGTTTCACTACATTCATTGACTAACCACGCTACTGTAAATTGTTCCACATATGTGTGGTAAATAGCCACAATTGGTTTCACTTGTATTTTAACATGTCATTTCCCAATACGCAATTTGCAAATGTATCCCTTCTTGTACTACTCTTAAAGACTTGTTGTCTATACCAGTCTAGATTTATTTCAGTACATAGAAATTATTGATATTGACTAGCATAAATCCATTCGCTGTTATCAAATATACTCAACTCATACAACAATTGTCCCACACCAAATCTATAATCCCACCAATTACACATATATCAAAACAAAACCAATGACTTCCCTCAGGTAAGGTCACCATACATAAATCCAGTGTCTTCCCTCAGGTAAGAACACCATACATTAAACCAATGCCTTCCCTCAGGTAAGAACACCATACATAAATCCAGTGTCTTCCCTCAGGTAAGAACACCATACATTAAACCAATGCCTTCCCTCAGGTAAGAACACCATACATAAAACCAGTGTCTTCCCTCAGGTAAGAACACCATACATAAATCCAGTGTCTTCCCTCAGGTAAGAACACCATACATAAATCCAGTGTCTTCCCTCAGGTAAGGTCACCATACATAAAACCAGTGTCTTCCCTCAGGTAAGAACACCATACATAAAACACGTTCAATCACTTGTCACCCAGTACCTCACTACTGACTTGGTTCATCCTAATCTATCACCAAGTTCCTCACACAAGGTTCCATTAGACCCTCAGGAATTTCTAACTATTACACCTGGGATTCTGTGTCATTTATCACCTATACATCATATTACGGGCTTGTATATAAATGTAGGTTTCGACTGTTCCTGTAATTATCAACCCCATGAGTGAGGTGCCACTTACACACTGGAATGAGTCATCAACCACACAGTGCTTTTTCTAATTTCAGACTTTTAGTTTAACAGGCGTCTGCTTAGCTTATAATTTGATGAGCTGCACAGTGGGACGAAGATCATCCAGAAGCAGTGGTCGCTCACTCCTGGCAAGCTCGCCAAATGTTGGGTGGCTGAGATAATGAGTGGGCTGGACATGCCGAGAGAGGAGAGTGGATTGGTCTGCCATATTGAAGGTGTCTGTCTTTTTGAGCTCGTCAGTCTGTGTTGGTAATCCTGTTGAACATGGCTTTAAAAAAATGTATTGTGTAGTGGAGCTGCATAAGTGTTGCTCTCCATTTTCTGGAGCATCAACTTTTGAAATCAGTGGAATTAGAGTATGATAGCTAAAGAGATGGAGAAAACGTATTACATCTTCAAACTAAGGACTCCGTGGTATGGCATTCCTGACAGGGAGACGTGTCCATGATGCATATTGATGTATGCAGGCAAGATAGTCTAGCGTTAGCTAGCTACATTTTCATATATTACACGTTTCTAATGTTGACAGAAAGTGGTTTCATTTCAAGCTAAAGTGTACTGTTAGCTAGCTAGCTAACGTTAGCTGGCTGGCTCCCTAGCTGGCGTTATTATTTGTTTCCCAGAGCTGTTTGCTTTTATAGTTAGAGCCTAATGTTAGGCAGTGTTGGCATTTTGTTCATTATGGTTGGCTGGCTCGTTAGCTAACATTACGTGACGTGTGTACAACACCACTTTGATTATAGCCGGTGTCAGTAAACGTCTGCAAAAAAACGTAATGAAATTGTTGCCTGCAGAGCTGGTTAGGCTGTTTTCATGTTATCCACAGGTAAACAAATCAGCGGCCAGAGCGTCAAGTGCACGCTCCGAAAGTGAAATGAGATGGGTGGGGATAAAGCTTAAGAGGATGTGAACGATGCTGAATGGGTGTAGACAAAGAAGAGCTCCTCACTAGATTACAAAACATTCAAAAGCAATTTTCTTGAAAGTGAGTTTACAAGTTGATCAGCTTTCAAAGCAGATTTACTTTCCCATTGTTCCTCGAATGCAGTGTATGATATACCATTCTGTAGCTCTGAGTCTCTACTTTTGTCCAATGTATAAAAAAAAAAACTTTTCACATTTTGCTACATAAGACCGAATCCAGGTGATGAGTCACATTTGTCATCAACAAAGAATTTACGAGGGGGATTTGATTGTTCACATTTGTGCAGTATAATCATCTTAGAACCTAGCTCCCGTGTACCAGAACCTGTTCTGATCCAACCCCGAGGAACCACATTCCAAACCTTTCATTGTCACAACCCAAACAATATTTGCATACCACAATTTAATGTATCCTATCTGGGAATGTCAAGTATAGTGTCTTCCCAATAGGATGTAGCTGGAAGAATGGAACATGCAGCTCTGGAAACCCCATTAGACTGAGGGTGGAGCACACCATTGTTGACGCGGACTCTGACAATCGTTCTCCTCATCAATTTGGCTCGGCAACATTTACTGATCATTATTGGATCTGTGGAGATAAAATCTCTACCTACCAACAAATTGATCATTATTGGATCTGTGGTGATAAAATCTCTACCTACCAACAAATTGGACAGGGTGCTGTATTTTCGGTTAACTAAACATCTCCCTTGTGGTAATGCATAAAACGAACTCCTCCATTCCAAGCAGGTTAACACGAATTAAGAGGGACATCTCGCAATCCAATGACGTCCCCAGTGACTCGTGATGATCCTCAAAATTGGAGAAGTTCTGCCGCGGGTTAATCCTCTGGTATGGGGATTTGACTATTGTAGTGGAACATTTAAGGGAGCTTAGTGGTGTTCTCGAAAGGGAACACCAGCCTGACAACAACTGGAATCCATTTGGGTGGGTTAAGTCATTGTTTGGTGCTTGGGGAGTGACCATTTTCCACTGGCTCATCTATGGTTTAGTATTGCTGATTGCTCTGTTGCTGATTATCACTTGTGTGAAGAAATTGTCTAGTAAAGCGGTTGATGTTCTTACTATGCCCTTGCTTGCAAATGAAGAAGGTGTAGATGAAGAATCTGAGATTGATGGACAACAATAAGGTGAACACATTTCAGTATTCTCACTGGACAGTGTAGATATAGAGGGTTCACAGTATATGAATGATTTCCCTTACCTATTACATATTCCTGACATCTCTGATGGTGGGACCCCAATCCTGAGCATGGGAACCCAGATGTGGAGTTTATGTTCTACACTGTGTGTGCAAAGTGGCCGAGGGGGGGGGGGGACAAAGGGAACTGATGGGCATTTCCACCATTCCGATCCATATTACTGTGCCCGCTGTCGGAGGGATGACTGTCCAACCTGTTGTTATGAGAACTGTGTTTAGACACTGGTTCTCCTGTAACTTAGGGAGCATTTCTAATTTCTGTTTCTCATTTCTGTATTTTCCTCAACAATGTATTATTCTGCATGACTAAACATGTGCAAGTATGTCTTGCGGAATAAAGGTTGTCAACTCAGTTTCCCAGTTGAGAAAGCTTACCCGGAAATAAGGTATTCGACATTAAAGGGATTTGATTCTCTATTTTTAATTTTTCTATAATCCATATACTCTGTTAAAAACATTAGTAAGATACCATGTTACAGTTCTGATGTCTCCAGAAGGGACGTTGTCCCTTGAGGGGGGAATGTGGCGGGAGAATCAAAATTAGCTCGGTAACATAGATAATTAAGACGACTTATGTATTTAATATGCCTATATGATTAAAACTGTTGAACTCTTGTTATTATATTATATCCCTTTCGATTCTGGTGTTGGCAGTAGCACTTCCTTCCTCATATGGGCCTCAGTCACCTGGGGCCCAGAGAGGGGAGAAGGCAGGCTTGTCTTTCACATGTCCCTGGTGCTGTGCAGAATATAAGAAAGAGAAGAGTACAGGAGGGAACATTGTCTTTATATGTGAATGTGTCTACCTATTTTAAACCATGTGAAGGGATGACATGATTAATGGGAAACCAATTACTATTCTCCACAATGTCTGTGCGCCAGTCACTCCCTCTTTTGGCTTTGGGGGAGATAATGATGTTGCACCTATCCTGGGATAGTGATTGACCTAGAGGCTCACTCCCCTCAGTGAGCTTGTCTTAGGCTCGTGTGGTCAAGGAGGGGTTTTACTTGAGATGGGGGTATCTGGAGTTGACAATTGATTTATGCCATACAATTAGTTGGTGTTTCTGTGCTATGAAGTACCAGGAACGAGATCGGAGCCTCATCTTGGGGGCCAAACTCTGTACAATAAGAACAGTCTTCAAAGCAGATGATATCTGGCTGGGTGATACTCCTTTCTCATTTATCAAGTCTCACCTTGTGACCCATTCCACAGGTCTGTTGTTTGTCATGTAGACTAAAGGGGTGTATCTTGGCTATAAAATATATTTGTATCCTTTGTCTCGGGGCACTCAACAAATCATCTGAGGTTGTTTCGTTGACCAGCCATCGCTATTGCAGAGCTCTCACTAATAAAGATTCAGTTTAAGTATAACTCTGACTTGTGTGCTAAGGTTTTCTCTCCTCATTTGATAATACAGAAATTAACCACCACACCCCACACCCCAAAGAGCCCCAGAACAGCAACACAATTAGACCCATCCAAATCATGAGAAAACAAAAATATAATTACTTGACACATTGGAAAGAATTAACAAAAAAACAGAGCAAACTAGAATACTTTTTGGCCCTAGACAGAGAGTACACTGTGGCAGAATACCTGACCATTGTGACTGACCCAAACGGAAAGCTTTGACTATGTACAGATTCAGTTAGCATAGCCTTGCTTTTGAGAAAGGCTGCCGTAGGCAGACCTGGCTCTCAAGAGAAGACAGGCTGTGTGCACACTGCCCACAAAATGAGGTGGCTACTGAGCTGCACTTCCTGCCAAATGTATGAACATATTAGAGACACATATTTCCTCAGATTACACAGATCCACAAAGAACTAGAAAACAAACCCAATTTTGATAAACTCCCATATCTATTGGGTGAAATATCACAGTGTGCCATCTCAGCAGCAATATTTGTGACCTGTTGCCACAAGAAAAGGGCAATCAGTGAAGAACAAACACCATTGTAAATACAATCTATTTTTATATGTTTATTTATGTTCCCTTTTGTACTTTAACTATTTGCACATGATATGACATTTGAAGTGTCTTTATTCATTTGGAACTTTGTGAGTGTAATGTTTACTATTCATTTGTATTGTTTATTTCACTTTTGTTTATTATCTACTTCACTTGCTTTGGCAATGTTAACATATGTTTCCCATGCCAATAAAGCCCTTACATTTAATTGACTTAAGAGAGAGAGAGAAAGAGAGCGAGAGAAAGACAAAAGTCCAATGAACATGGTCCATTAGGGAGTGGACAGCAGGAGAGCAGGTGTGACATGGAGCGTATTGCCTTTTTCTTCTCTTATGTCTTTTTTATTCATTTTTCTCCTTGTTCGGTCCACATTTAATCAAAGGGGTTGTTACAGTATATCTAAAAAGAATGGTAGCTAGCTGATTTACTGAGTGTGTGGTAGATAATGGTACTGTGTGTAGAGGCAGTGTCCTTCAACCACAGTGTGTGTAGGATTTTGTTCCAGCCCAGCACTAGCAAAGTCGCCTGATGCCTGCACACCCTGTGGGTTCCCCGGGACCAGGGTTGAGGAACTTTGGTTTGGTTCTATTACAGTTATCAATGGTAAAAAGAGACAGGCAAGAAACGCAGGGGAGGGAGAGAAGTGATGTGGAAAAAAGGAATGGGGGTACACTCTTAGAAAAAAGGTGCTTTCTAGAACCTAAAAGGGTTATTTGGCTGTCCCCATAGGATAACCCTTTGAATCATTATTTTCGGTTGCAGGTAGAACCCTTTTGGTTTCAGGTAAAACCCTTTTCGGTTCATGGAACCCGAAGGTTGTGCATAGAACAAAAAACGGTTATCCTATGGGGATATCGAGAATCCTTTTTCCTTAGAGATAGAGATATAGAGCGAGAGAGAGAGATAGAGAAAATGAGTTACACACTGACAAACAGGTGCAGCAGGGAACCAATACGGTCAGCAATAAAATGCTTAATAAAAACACATTTTCAAAGCCTTACACAGACCTTGTCTACGGCCCAAATTTCACCATATTCCCTATTTAGTGCACTACTTTTGACCATATGGCCCTGGTCAACCGTAGTGTACTAAATAAGGAATAGGGTGCCATTTGGGATGCTAGCATATTTTACCATTCCTTTCAAACTGAATTGGATTCAACGTGAGAAACGTTACTATTCAAATGAGAAACGAGATCAAATTACTCACATGAGCGGAGGCACAACACAACCTCTCATGATTGTAAGTGAATTCACGTTTTTGATTCCATTTAATTATAATTCGATTATGTCAAACAAAGTAGAGATGGTGATTTAGTCATTCAGCCCGTTGCCCTGTGAAACCTGAGAGGAGGCAGGGACTATTTGCTCTCGGTGCTGAAGTCGTTGTCATGGAAACAGGAGAAGGCTGGAGATTGGGGTGGTACACTCGTCTAGGAAAGGGCGGATAGAGGGAGATAAGAAATGTGTAAGAACAATAATACAGTATCTGGAGAGCAGCAGGTTGCAATATGCTACCTTTTTTTGTTACTACACTCAATAACAAAAATAGGTGCTAGTTATTACCAAAAAAACGGTACTTCATTTTTTCCCTGCAGGGGAACCCTTTTTTGGGCTGTGGAGAACCTTTTAACTATCGGTTCTTTGAATAACCATTACACTGAGGTTTGTACAATGCACCAGAGGGTTCTTCCTTACATTTTTAAAAACTTCCCGGCTACTGATTGCAGTGGAAATATGGTAAAGTATACAAAAAGTAACTGTATTTTTGGAGCTGGATTGAGGAATTATTCTTGTAAGGGACAGTATGCTGCTTTATTCTAAGTACTTGGGAGAGAACCTCACTTGGGATTTGAACTCACTACCTCTCGATTGCCAGCTAACTGAATTTCCAGCAACGCCAGAGAATGAGTTTGACACGTGCTGTAGGGGAACCCTTTTGAGTTCCATTTAGAACCCTCATAAACAACCCTCTGGTTCCAGGTAGAACCAATGACAGGTTCTACAGTTATACCCATAGGATACTTCAGATGTGCTAATGGCACACACTGTTAGGTACTCACATGGTACTGGTCAGTACCTTTAAGGGTAGTGACCAGTACTGACCAGCGCAAACATTTATTTTTTTAAACCTCCCTCCTTGGGATTGATGTGTCACTGTGTAGTTCATACAAGCATAATCTATGAGCAGAATTACTGTTTTATCTTAATTTGCCAATATATCCCTAGTTTGAAAGCAACTGTTCTATTGGAAGCCGTGCTGCCCCATTTTCCCCCATGTAGGCCAGCCCCCTAGCAATTCGAGTTCTAGCCAATGAGCTTCAGACCCTGAACACACCATCACACCTCCTCCTCCATGCTTCACGGTGAGAACCACACATGTGGAGTTCATCCGTTCACCTATTCTGTGTCTCACAAAAACACGGCGGTTGGAAACAAAAATCTCAAATTTGCACTCATCAAACCAAAGTGCAGATTTTCACCGGTCTAATGTCCATTGCTCGTGTTTCTTGGCCCAAGCAAGTCTCTTCTTATTATTGTTGTCCTTTAGTAGTGGTTTCTTTGCAGCAATTCGACGATGAAGGCCTGATTCATACAGTCTCCTCTGAACAGTTGATGCTGAGATGAGTCTGTTAATTGAACTCTGTGAATCATTTATTTGGGCTGCAATCTGAGGTGCAGTTAATTGCCAATTTCTGATGCTGGAAACTCTAATGAACTTATCCTCTGCAGCAGAGGTAACTCTGAGTCTTCCTTTCCTGTGGCTATCCTCATGATTTCATCAAAGCGCTTGATGGTTTTTGCGACTGCACTTGAAGAAATGTTCAAACCTCTTGACATTTTTTAGATTGTCTGACCTTCATGTCTTAAAGTAATGATGGACTGTTGTTTCTCTTTGCTTATTTTAGCTGTTCTTGCCATAATATGGAATTGGTCTTTTACCAAATAGGGCAATCTTCTGTATACCAACCCTACCTTCTCACAACACAACTGATTGCATTAGAAGGAAATAAATTCCAGAAATTAACACCTAATAATTTAAATGCTTTCCAGGTGACTACCTCATGAAGCTGGTTGAGAGAATGCAAAGAGTGTGCAAAGCTGTCATCAAAGCAAAGGGTGGCTACTTTGAAGAATCTAAAATCTAAATATTTTGATTTCTTTAACACTTTTTGGGTTACTACATGATTCCATAGGTGTTATTTCATAGTCTTGATATCTTCACTATTATTTTTCAATGGAGAAAATAGTAAAAAATAAAGAAATTAGTAGGTGTGTCCAAACATTTGACTGGTACTGTAAGTATTCACACCCCTGAGTCAATACTTTGTAGAAGCACCTATGGCAGAGATTACAGCTGTGAGTCTTTCTGGGTATGTCTCTAAGAGCTTTCCACACCTGGATTGTGCAACATTCAACCATTATTCAAGCTCTGTCAAATTGGTTGTTGATCATTCCTAGACAACCATTTTCAGATCTTGCCATAGATTTTCAAGCAGATTTAAGACAAAATTGTAAGTTGGACACTCAGGAACATTCACCGTCTTCTTGGTCAGCAACTCCAGTGAAGATTTGCCCTTGAGTTTTAGCTTATTGTCCTGCTGAAAGCGAAATGAATCTCCCAGTGTCTGGTGGAAAGCAGACTGAAACAGATTTCCTCTAGGATTTTGCCTGAGCTCCATTCCGTTTCTTTTATTTATCCTGAAATACTCCCCAGTCCTTAACAATTACACACATACCCATAACATGATGCAACTACCAATATGCTTGGAAATATGGAGAGTGGTACTCATGAATGTGCTCTATTGGATTTGGCCCAAATATAACACTTTGTATTCAGGACAAAACATTAATTGCTTTGCCACATTTTTTTGCAGTATTACTTTAGTGCCTTGTTCCAAACAGGATGCATGTTTTGGAATATTTATTTTCTGTACAGGCTTCTTCCCAGTTCCCGCCTTAGATAGTCGACCATTAGGGTCAGGGTTGATTAGGGAGGCCACCGCTGCCCAGGAGTCATGTGTATCCTCTGTCACAGGCGGAGACGGTGGCTATGGAAACATATGTCTCCGAATCCCTGCGTCAGTGGTACATTAGGTCCTCCACTTCCCCGCCTCCTCGAGTTTCTTTTTTGTGAAGAAAAAGGAGGGAGGTCTGCGCCCGTGCATTTACTATCAATGCCTTAATCAGATAACTGTGAGGTACAGTTACCTGCTACCTCTTATCACCATGGCGATTGAGTCAATGCACGGGGCGCGCTTCTTCACCAAACTTGATCTCAGGAGTGCTGGTGTGTGACCGGGAGGGAGACGAGTGGAAGACGGCATTCAGTACGACCTCAGGGCATTATGAGTACCTCGTCATGCCGTACGGGTTGATGAATGCTCCATCAGTCTTCCAAGCCTTTGTAGACGAGATTTTCAGGGATCTGCACGGGCAGGGTGTAGTGGTGTATATTGATGACATTCTGATATACTGGGAAGTACTGGTGGCCCACTTTGGCTAAGAACGTGAGGGTTTATGTTTCCTCCTACTCGGTGTGCGCCCAGTGTAAGGCTCTTAGGCACCTGCCCAGAGGTAAGCTACTCCCCTTACCCGTTCCACAGCGGCCATGGTCACACCTGTCGATCGATTCCCTGACCAATCTCCCCCCATCACAGGGAAACACCACGATCCTGGTTGTTGTGGATCATTTCTCTAAGTCCTGCCGTCTCCTCCCGCTGCCCAGTCTCCCTACGGCCCTACAGACGGCGGAAGCCTTGTTTACACACGTCTTCCGGCACTATGGGGTGCCTGAGGACATAGTGTCTGATCGGGGTCCCCAGTTCACTTCGAGGGTCTGGAGGGCATTCATTGAACGTCTGGGGGTCTCGATCAGCCTTACCTCGGGTTTTCACCCCGATAGTAACAGGCAGGTGGAGAGAGTAAACCAGAATGTGGGTAGGTTTCTGAGGTCTTATTGCCAGGACCGCCTGGGGGAGTGGGCAGCGTTCGTGCCCTGGGCAGAGATGGCCCAGAACTCGCTCCGCCACTCCGCCACTCCTCCACTAACCTCTCCCCCTTCCAGTGTATACTGGGGTATCAGCAGGTTCTGGCACCTTGGCATCAGAGTCAGACAGAGGCTCCTGCGGTGGACGACTGGTTCCGGCGCGCGAAGGAATCATGGGACGCCGCCCATGTTCACCTTCAGCGCGCCGTGCTGTGCCAGAAAGCCGGCGCAGACCGTCACCGCAGTGAGGCCATGGTATTCGCACCGGAGGACCAGGTCTGGCTCTTGACCCGAAACCTGCCCCTCCGCCTGCCCTGCCGGAAGCTGGGTCCGCGGTTTGTGGGGCCATTTAAAGTCCTGAGGAGACTGAACGAGTTGAGTCACAGGTTACAGCTTCCCCCCGATTACCGTATTAACCCCTCGTTCCATGTGTCTCTCCTAAGGCTGGTGGTGGCTGGCCCGCTCCAGGAGTCTGAGGTGCAGGAGATTCCTCCACCCCTTCTGGACATCGAGGGAGCCCCGGCGTACTCCATTCGTTCCATACTGGATTCGAGGCGTTGTGCGAGGGGCCTTCAGTACCTTGTGGACTGGGAGGGGTATGGTCCAGAGGAGAGATGCTGGGTTCCGGTGGAGGACGTGTTGGACCCTTCAATGCTGCGGGAGTTCCACCGTCTCCGTCCGGATCGCCCTGCGCCTCGCCCTCCGGGTCGCCCCCGAGGCCGGTGTCGGTGCGCTGTCACAACTTCTGCCGAAGTCAGTTCCTCTCCTTGTTTGGGCGGTGTTCGGCAGTCGACGTCACCGGTCTTCTAGCCATCGCCGATCCATTTTTCATTTGTTTTATCTTGTTTTCCCACACACCTGGTTTTCATTCCCTCATTACGTGTTGTGTATTTAACCCTCTGTTCCCCCCCATGTCTTTGTGTGGTATTGTTTGTTTGTAAGTACTTGTGCACATGTGGACTGGTGCGCGTATAACGCCCTGGCCATAGAGAGAGGTTTTTGTTCTTTATTTTGGTTAGGCCGGGGTGTTACATTGGGTGGGCGTTCTATGTTCATTTTTCTATGTTTTTGTATTTCTTTGTTTTGGGCCGTGTGTGGCTCCCAATCAGGCACAGCTGTAGTTCATTGTTGCTGATTGGGAGTCACACATAAGGAGCCTGTTTTTCCTTTGGGTTTTGTGGGGGATTGTTTCTCTTTAGTGTTTTGCACCTGACAGGACTGTTTGGCTGTCGGTTTTCTTGTTTTGTGTGTATCGTGTTCATTCGTTAATTAAAATTCAAAGATGAACACTAACTCCGCTGCACCTTGGTCTACTTCCACAGACAGCCGTTACAGCACGTCGGGTTTTGTACCCAAGTTGTTATTTTCTTGATGCCATTGGTTTTGGAATTAAACTGCTCTGGCTATTACTTAGTTCTGCTCTCCTGCGTCTGACTTCCCTGCCACCAGTTACGCACCCCTTACAATAAGTGCCACGTGTGTTTGATAAATAGTGAAAATCAGCACAAAAACAACATTATAATGAATATATATAGTTAATTATTGTCAGCCCGTCTTCACGCAATGGCATCAGTTGGAGGTTGTCCATGTCACATAAACAATGAATGCTGGTGAGTGCGTTGCTGAAGTTGTTTTTTCCTTGAGATGTAGGGTCTGCTCGCTCAGTAAATCAGCCCATAGCATTGTCACGGCTTGTTCTACCCAAACAGTGACGTCCCTTCCTCTCTCCTCTCTCACTGTTTCATTTGGTGGTGGTGTGGGCACCTGTCACGCTTACTCCCGCTCCCTTTCCAGCGCAAGACGTTGCCGGGTTTATTAACCACTGGCCCTGGCAACCATTATCACACACACCTGCATCCCATCAATATGCACACCTACTCCCCATCATTACGTACACCTGCTTCCCATCATTACGCACACCTGGACTTCATCATCACCTTGATTACCTTCCCCTTTTAAAGCCCTCAGTAGCCTCAGTCATCAGGCAGTATTGGTTTGTTTTGATTCACGGTCTCATGTTTTGTTCATCTGCATTTATCATTATAAAACTCACCTTCTGTACTTGCTTCCTGACTCCCGGCGTATACGTGACAGCATCTGTTTAGTGCGCACCATCCTGGCTTTTTTGCTATTAGGCCTCGGAGATGTATGTTCAGGCTGAGGCTCAGAATCAGAAGAACAATCATCAGAGATGTCATGATTCATTTCTTCCACACCATCTGAGTTGTTTTCATTCAATTTTGTATCAATGCTAATGCAGCATGTGCATCCATTCGTCTTGGTATTCTTGCCATTATAAATTATGCACAGTTTCACTGTGTACTCCAAGTAGGCCAGAGTAGACTGACAAGTCTGCTTGGATTCGGTGGACTGATATAGGGTACATACCATTTAGAGATTATAAAGAGAATAGATCAATGCAATAGAATTGCCCGCCCGGTTCTTCATTCACAATTGGTGATTACATAATTATGCAATTTTCACTTCCCCTCGCTCATCAACTCACCAATTCTCCCCCTTTCTCCCCCATCATACTTTACTTTATTTATTTAACCTGTTGTTATATGTGCACAATTAGTTTTGGTGTAGTTTAGGTTTGGTTTCGAGGCAATAATCGGAGTGAGTATCAACTGGGAACCCACCAACTATCGGAAGAATGAGCAGAGCAGACCCTATTGTCAGGAGATGGAATGGCAATGGGGGAAAGCTATAATTTTTTTAACTAAAACTAGTTAGAACTCTAGTTCTGTTTGTGATACTAAGATTTTAACAACAATAGTGTGTTTTATGGACTTATTTAGGAAAAGTCAAGGACGGAGGGGCACGACTTAAAAAATGTCATTCAAGAAAGTTTCTATTGTTAAACTGGTACAACAATTCCACTGACAGTTGGCACAGTTGGCACAAATACACAACATCTGAATATTGTGTATTTGTGCCAACTGTCAGTGGAATTGTTGTAACGTGTTTTTGTTTACCATACTTTCACTGCAACTAGTAGCCTGTAATGTACTGTAAAATTACAGGAACTTTTTAAGAGTGTAGCATTTCATGGCATAATGGAAAACATGGTGGAGAGTGAAAGGACAGGATGGTTCTTCACAACCAACACATCAGCAAAGTACCCTACCAGAAAAATGTTGTGAAAATGGTTACACATATCACTCTCAACCCTGAAAAGAACTCAAGAACCACAACTGTCTTTCTGGATAAAAGCATCTTGGAACTGACAAAAATGCAACTGTAAAATGAATGCGTCACTTGATTTCTACTTCTGGTGTTAATTGTTAAGTATTTTTGAGTAAGAGGTGGTTGCTAGAACAGACTATGATGGACAGGGTGCAAAGTAGTGTACTGATATACTGTAGAGGGTTTCCAGAAGGAAGAGTATTGACAAAGGAAATTAAAATGAGGGAAACACAATGACAAAAGCAACAGGAGATCCATCTAGCTTGTTGGTGCATATGTAAGTATGCGAAGGGAGGGTCTGAGTGCAATGTGCAACACAGACATGAACACACAGACACACAGTTTTGTATTGCTATCCTTGTAGGGACCAAATAATTTATTCCCATCCAAAATCCTATTTTCCCTAACCCTAAATCTAACCCTAACCTTAAAGCTAAATCTAATCTTAACCACAAACCCCTAACCATAACCCTAAAACTATACCTAACTCTAGCTTCTATACCTAAATCTAACCATAACTCCTAACCATAACCATAACCTTAATTCGAAACCTAATTGTAACCCTTAACCTTAACCATATGCCGAAAATAGAGTTATCCTCATGGGGACTGGCAAAATGTCCCCACTTGCCTGAATTTTCCTTGTTTTAGAATCCTTGTGAGGAATTCTGGTACCCACAAGGATAGTTAAACAAAAACACCCACACACCCACCTCCCCCCAGACATGATCCCAAGACACCTATATAGAATAACTGAGCAGTGAGAAGCACACCATGGGACAGACAAGTGACAGCAGTTTCCTTCCGTACAAGTCCATATTCAGAACCCCGGCGCAACCTAGCAATTCTCGTTAAAAATATCCTCTGAGTAATTTTGGGCCACAGTTTCTTGGCTCTGTCAGCACCACAACACTGTTCAGATAGCTCACCCACATAGATGAAACTCACCCACATAGATGAAACTCAATCTCAATCCATTTGTGTCCTCAGTTGTTGGAGTCATTAAAACTTGTTTTTCAACCACTCCACAAATTTCTTAAACTATAGTTTTGGCCGGTCGGTTAGGACATCTACTTTGTGCATGACACAAGTAATTTTTCCAACAATTGTTTACAATTTCACTTATAATTCACTGTATCACAATTCCAGTGGGTCAGAAGTTTACATACACTTAGTTGACTGTGCCTTTGAACAGCTTGGAAAATTCCAGAAAATGATGTCATGGCTTTAGAAGCTTCTGATAGGCTAATTGACATCTTTTGAGTCAAACTCAAACTCAGTGCCTCTTTGCTTGACATCATGGGAAAATCTAAAGAAATCAGCCAAGACCTCAGAAAAAAAATTAGAAAAATCCACAAGTCTGGTTCATCCTTGGGAGCAATTTCCAAACGCCTGAAGGTACCACGTTCATCTGTACAAACAATAGTATGCAAGTATAAACACCATTGGACCACGCAGCCATCATACCACTCAGGAAGAAGACGCATTCTGTCTCTTAGAGATTAACGAACTTTGGTGCGAAAAGTACAAATCAATCCCAGAACAACAGCAAAGGACCTTGTGAAGATGCTGGAGGAAACAGGTACAAAAGTACCTATATCCACAGTAAAACGAGTCCTATATCAAGCCACTGCTCCAAAACCACCATAAAAAAAGCCAGACTACGGTTTGCAACTGCACATGGGGACAAAGAACAAACTTTTTGTCCTCTGGTCTGATGAAACAAAAATAGAACTGTTTGGCCATAATGACCATTGTTATGTTTGGAGGAAAAAGGGGGAGGCTTGCAAGCAGAAGAACATCATCCCAACCGTGAAGCACGGGGGTGGCAGCATCATGTTGTGGGGGTGCTTTACTGCAGGAGGGACTGGTGCACTTCACAAAATAGATGGCATCGTGAGGGAGGAAAATTATGTGGACATATTGAAGCAACATCTCAAGACATCAGTCAGGAAGTCACAAATGGGTCTTCCAAATGAACAATGACCTCAAGCATACTTCCAAAGTTGTGGCAAAATGGCTAAGGACAACAAAGTCAAGATATTGGAGTGGCCATCACAAAGCCCTGACCTCAATCCTATAGAAAATCTGTGGGCAGAACTGAAAAAGCGTGGGCGAGCAAGGAGGCCTACAAACCTGACTCAGTTACACCAGCTCTGTCAGGAGGAATGGGCCAAAATTCACCCAACTTATTGTGGAAAGCTTATGGAAGGCTACCCGAAACTTTTGACCCTAGTTAAACAATTTAACGGCAATACTACCAAATACTAATTGAGTGTATGTAAACTTCTGACCCACTGGGAATGTGATGAAAGAAATAAAAGCTGAAATAAATAATTCTCTCTACTATTATTCTGACATTTCACATTCTTAAAATAAATTGGTAATCCTAACTGACCTCAGACAGAGAATTTTTACTAATTAAATGTCAGGAATTGTGAAAAACTGAGTTTAAATGTATTTGGCTAAGGTGTTTGTAAATTTCTGACTTCAACTGTACGTGTGTGTTTATGTCGAAGGAGGGGTCTTCTGAGTCCTTGTGAAATATTTCAATGTGTCTTCTGATTTTATTGACATGTGACTTCATCCAAAGAAAAGTGAATGTCTAGGGACCTGTGCTTCACTGGGTTTCTGTTTTGTATTTGTCTCTTGAGGGCTTTTCGCACTAAACCAAGGCGAGCCAAACCATGCATTACTGAGCTGGCCTGGTTACGCATCCAACATAGTTGCTAAAAACCACAATGTCAGCATGGCAGTGTGAAAATGTCATTAGATTCTTTCTTGTCTTTGAAATTGTGCTTGTAGCAAAATGTGCACATTTTGTGTAGAGACAAAATAATCCTCAAAACAATTGCCTGAGCATGCAACTTATCTTGGAGAAGAGGCTTTTAGTCAAAATAAGAGAAATATGTTATGTGGCATGTGTCATCGGTCTGTTAGTCAGAGATGGAATATGAGAGACATGTGGCCTTAGTGAAAATCTCTGGGTGAATCTTATTTTAGCTGAATGCTCGTCGATATTACAGTGAAGTTCCCAAAGTGTCTGTAGTTATGAATCTCTCTGGCAATGATTCTAAAAAGCGCAAGTCGTCACTCGTTTCAGCATTTCAGCTAACTGGCATTCCTCACTATACCCATGTGTCACATACCCATGTATTCCATGTCAGGTTCCAGTTCCGCATCCATATGAGTAACACTGAGTAACTCATAAATGAGTGACAGCTCCAGTACTCACCGTGCCAACCAAGGGGTAGAGAAAACCAGCACCCAAATTGGCATGGATGTCCCTGATGGGCAAGGTAAAGCCGGTGGGCACCCCTTTCCTCTCTGGGTCATGGGACAGGGACAGGTGGGTCTTTGCCATGCAGATGGGCAGGTTGCCCAAGCCCTGGGGGAGAGATGGAGAGACAATGTGGTTAAGTTTCAGTTTATATGCATCACATTGTGAAGCTTTCATTGGCGTACAATGGCCAGTCCAGTGAAGTCTTAGCTAGGAATTCACCATTTGTTGTAGATGGCATTTAAACAGAATCACAGCCTTTTTGTAGGGCAGTCTATTTATTTTACAGTACCTCACCTACACATTTTTATTAATTTTTACTATTTTCTACATTGTGGAATAAAGTGAAGACATCAAAACTGAAATAACACATATGGAATCATGTAGTAACCCAAAAAGTGTTAACTTCTATGGGCTAGGTGAGACGTTTGCGTCCCACCCTAGTCAACAGCCAGTGGAATCGCGTGGCGCGAAATACAAATACCTCAAAAATGCTATAACTTCAATTTCTCAAACATATGACAATTTTACACCATTTTAAAGATAAGACTCTCGTTAATCTAACCACATTGTCCGATTTCAAAAAGTCTGTTATACTCACAGACACCATTCAAACAGTTTTAGAAACTTTAGAGTGTTTTCTATCCAAATCTACTAATTATATGCATATTCTCGTTTCTGGGCAAGAGTAGTAACCAGTTTAAATTGGGTACGTTTTTTTATCCGGCCGTGAAAATACTGCCCCGTAGCCCCAACAGGTTAAATAAATAAAAATATATTTTAGATTTTAGATTATTCAAAGTATCCACCCTTTGCCTCGATGACAGCTTTGCACACTCTTGGCATTCTCTCAATCAGCTTCATGAGTTAGTCACCTGGAATGCATTTCAATTAACAGGTGTAAGTTAAGTACATTTTTGGAATTCCCTTCCTTCTTAATGCATTTGAGCCAATCAGTTGTGTTAGGGGTGGTATACAGAAGATAGCTCTATTTGGTAAAAGACCAAGATCAAGTCTCTTCAAGTGCAGTCAGAAAAACCATCAAGCGCTGTGATGAAACTGGCTCTCATGAGGACCGCCACAGGAAAGGAAGACCCAGAGTTACCTCTGCTGTAGAGCATAAGTTAATTAGAGTTAACTACACCTCAGATTGCAGCCCAAATACAGTGGCAAGAAAAAGTATGTGAACCCTTTACAATCACCTGGATTTCTAAGTCACAACAATAGTCAAATTCAGTTTGCTTAAAATAGCACACAATTGATTGCATTTTTCTTGTCTATATTGAATACATAATTTAAACATTCACACTGTAGGTTGGAAAAAGCATGTGAACCCCTAGGCTAATGACTTCTCCGAAAGCTAATTGGAGTCAGGAGTCAACTAACCTGGAGTCGAGATTGGAGATATTGGTTAGAGCTGCCCTGCCCCATAAAAAACACGAAATTTGAGCTTGCTCTTCACAAGAAGCATTACCTGATGTGAACCATGCCTCGAACAAAAGAGATCTCAGAAGACCTAAGATTAAGAATTTTTGCCTTGCATAAAGCTGGAAAGGGCTACAAAGGTATCTCTAAAAGAAAGTCCACGGTAAGACAACATCTCTGTTGTCGGGTATACAATACGTGAAACACTAAACAAGAATGGTGTTCATGGGTGGACAGCACGAAAGAAGCCACTGCTGTCCAAAAAAACATTGCTGCACGTCTGAAGTTCACAAAAGAGCGCCTGGATGTTCCAAAATATTCTGTGGACAGATTAAACTAAAGTTGAGTTGTTTGCAAGGAACACATAAAACTTTGTGTGGAGAAAAAAAGGCACAGCACACCATCATCAAAACCTCATCACAACTTTTAAAATATGGTGAAGGGAGCATCATGGTTTGGGGCTGCTTTGCTTCCTCAGGGCCTGGACAGTTTGCTATCATCAACGGAAAAATGTTTATCAAGACATTTTGCATGAGAATGTCAGGCTATCTGTCCACCAATTGAAGCTCAACAGAAGTTGGGTGATGCAATAGGACAACGACCCAAAACACAGAAGTAAATCAACAACAAAATGGCTTCAACAGAAGAAAATACGCCTTCTGGAGTGGCCCAGTCTGTCCGACCTCAACCCGATTGAGATGCTGTGGCAGGACCTCAAGAGAGTAGTTCACACCAGATATCCCAAGAATATTGCTGAACTGAAACAGTTTTGTAAAGAGGAATGATCCAAAATTCCTCCTGACGGTTGTGCAGGTCTGATCCACAACTACAGAAAACGTTTGGTTGAGGTTATTGATGCCGAAGGAGGGTCAACCTATTATTAAATCCAAGGGTTCACATACTTTTTCCAAACTGCACTGTGAATGTTTACACAGTGTGTTCAATGAAAACATGAACAATTATAATTGTTTGTTTATTTGTTATTAGTTCAAGCAGACTGTGTGCGTCTATTATTTTGACTTAAATGAAGATCAGATCAAATTTTATGACCAATTTATGAAGAAATCCAGGTAAATCTAAAGGGTTCACATACTTTTTCTTCCCACTGAAATTTATTCACAGAGTTCAAGTAACAGACAGCTCAACAGGCCTTCCCATGGTCAAATTGCCGCAAAGAAACCACTACTAAAGGACACCAATAAGAAGAAGAGACTTGCTTGGGCCAAGAAACACTAGCAACATTAGACCGGTGGAAATCTGTCCGTTGAGTCCAAATTTGAGATTTTTGGTTCCAACCGCCGTGTCCTTGTGAGACGCAGAGTAAGTGAATGGATGATCTCAGCATGTGTGGTTTCCACCGTGAAGCATGGAGGAGGAGGTGTGATGTGTGGGGGTGCATTGCTGGTGACAATGTCAGTGATTTAACTGGAATTCAAGGTACATTTAATCAGTATGGCTACCACAGCATTCTGCAGTGATACCCCATCCCATCTGGTTTGCGCTTAGTGAGACTATCATTTGTTTTTCAACAGGAAAATGACCCAAAACACACCTCCAGGCTTTGTAAGGGCTATTTGAACAAGGAAAGTGATGGTGCTGCATCAGATGACCTGGCCTCCACGATCACCCAACCTCAACCCAATTGAGATTGTTTGGGATGAGTAGGACAGCAGAGGGAGCAGGCAACAAGTGTCCAGCATATGTGGGAACTCCTTCAAGACTTTTGGAAAAGCATTCCTCATGAAGCTGGTTGAGAGAATGCCAAGAGTGTGCAAAGCTGTCTTCAAGGAAAAGGGTGGCTATTTGAGGAATCTAAAATAAAAAATATATTTAGATTTGTTTAACACTGTTTTGGTTACTACATGATTCCATATGTGTTATTTCATAGTTTGATGTCTTCACTATTATTCTACAATTTAGAAAATAGTAAAAAATAAAGGAAAACCCTTGAATGAGTAGGTGTGTCCAAACTTTTGACTGGTACTGTAGTTATTTTTAGGAAGGAATAAAGCACAAATGGAAGTAAAGGTTAAGATGAAAATAGTCGGTGAAAAGAAATCTGGATTTTGAATTTCATTTTCAGATTTTTTGGAATGAGTGTGTCTTTTTCAAGATATTGACGAAGTTGTCCCTTTCCATGGATCTTGGATAAGATTACCTCAGACCAAGAACCTTAACCAGTTGGGGTTTGCCTTAAAATATCTGACCCTGGACCAGCGGTTAGAGGCAAATTAGAGCTGTCTAACACAAAGGTTGTCCTATTGCATTGGGTGTGTACTCACTTGTTTTGAGAACAGCGCCACCTTCTGTTGGGCCTGAGGAAGGAGCTCCACATCACCCGCTCCATACATTGACTTGGCTATTGCTCTGATTTTGTCATCAATGGGCATCTGAAAAATATACAGATTTTCTCAGTGAGTGTTGTCAACACATAGCTCGTAGCATGACGACACTAACAAGACACTGACTTTATTTGCATTGGGGTAACCAGCAGTACTGAACAATTAACACCTGAAGTAGAAAGCTTGTGACACATTCATTTTACAGTTTAAATTTAGTCAGTTCGAAGATCTTTTATCCAGAAAGACAGTTGTGGTTAATGCCAATGCTATGTTATTTTCAACAGGGTCATCGTGTTCATCAGGGCATGCAACAAAAACTGTTTTAAAACATGTTGGAATGCAATGGCAAGAAAAAGTATCTGAACCCTTTGGAATTTCCTGAATTTGTGCATATATTGGTCATAAAATGTTATCTGATCTTCAACTAAGTCACTACAATAGACAAACACAATCTGCTTACATTAATAACAGAAAAACAAAAATGTTTATGTCTTCATTGAACACACCGTGTAAACATTCACAGTGCAGGGTGAAAATCCAAGAATGCAAACCCTTGGATTTAATAACTGGTTGACCATCCTTTGGCAGCAATAACCTCAACCAAACATTTTCTGTAGTTGCGGATCAGACCTGCACAACGGTCAGGAGGAATGTTGGACCATTCCTCTTTACAAAACTGTTTAAGTTCAACAATATTCTTTGGATGTCTGGTGTGAACCGCTCTCTTGAGGTCATGCCACAATTTGTCTTACCGTGGACTTATGAACATGGAGGCTTTTAGAGATACTTTTGTAACCCTTTCCAGCTTCATGCAGGTCAACAATTATTTATCTTATGTCTTCTGAGATCTCTTTTGTTTGAGGCATGGTTCACATCAGGCAATGCTTCTTGTGAATAGCAAACAGTGTTTTTTATAGGGCAGGGCAGCTCTAACCAACATCTCCAATCTCATCTCATTGATTGGACTCCAGGTTAGCTGACTCCTGACTCCAATTAGCTTTTGGAGAAGTCATTAGCCTAGGGGTTGTAAGAACATGTTATATGAGATTGAATTTAAGAAAATGTGCCTAATAAAATTAGATTACTTTTATGGTGTTTCTATTACAAGAAAAACAAAAAATTAAAACCTCAGGAAAATATGGCGCTGTGCAACGTGACAGTCGGGACTAGGCTACAGTACTAAGATCATAACATTTCCACACCCTAATTGTAGTCTAACCAATAACCAAACGGAGATTCAGTGAAAATAAAATTCTCATTGATTTATCAAGACCAGTCCCCATGCAAAGTCTCAGAGAGCGTGAAACGATGCTAAAATAGTTGAACACGTGGGTAGGCTATTGCTTCAAATCCTATTGCTTCTAACTTCAATATGCTTTTTAAATAAATAAGACCTACACCACTTTTAAAAGCACATTACTCAACACGAGTGAGACTCATGTCGCCTATGGTAGGTCTACAGTATATCAATGACGTGACTCCCCGCCAATAATTACATTTGGATGATTGGAAGATTCTAAATTAATACACTGCTCAAAAAATAAAGGGAACACTAAAATAACACATCCTAGATCTGAATGAATGAAATAATCTTATTAAATTATTTTTTCTTTACATAGTTGAATGTTCTGAAAATCACACAAAAATAAAATCACACAAAAATAATCAATGGAAATCCAATTTATCAACCCATGGAGGTCTGGATTTGGAGTCACACTCAAAATTAAAGTGGAAAACCACACTACAGGCTGATCCAACTTTGATGTAATGTCCTTAAAACAAGTCAAAATGAGGCTCAGTAGTGTGTGTGGCCTCCACGTGCCTGTATGACCTCCCTACAATGACTGGGCATGCTCCTGATGAGGTGGCGGATGGTCTCCTGAGGGATCTCCTCCCAGACCTGGACTAAAGCATCCGCCAACTCCTGGACAGTCTGTGGTGTAACGTGGCATTGGTGGATGGAGCGAGACATGATGTCCCAGATGTGCTCAATTGGATTCAGGTCTGGGGAACGGGCGGGCCAGTCCATAGCATCAATGCCTTCCTCTTGCAGGAACTGCTGACACATTCCAGCCACATGAGGTCTAGCATTGTCTTGCATTAGAAGGAACCCAGGGCCAACCGCACCAGCATATGGTCTCACAAGGGGTCTGAGGATCTCATCTCGGTACCTAATGGCAGTCAGGCTACCTCTGGCGAGCACATGGAGGGCTGTGCGGCCCCCCAAAGAAATGCCACCCCACACCATGACTGACCCACCGCCAAACCAGTCATGCTGGAGGATGTTGCAGGCAGCAGAACGTTCTCCACGGCGTCTCCAGACTCTGTCACGCCTGTCACGTGCTCAGTGTGAACCTGCTTTCATCTGTGAAGAGCACAGGACGCCAGTGGCGAATTTGCCAATCTTGGTGTTCTCTGGCAAATGCCAAACGTCCTGCACGGTGTTGGGCTGTAAGCACAACCCTCACCTGTGGACGTCGGGCCCTCTTACCACCCTCATGGAGTCTGTTTCTGACCGTTTGAGCAGACACATGCACATTTGTGGCCTGCTGGAGGTCATTTTGCAGGGCTCTGGCAGTGCTCCTCCTGCTCCTCCTTGCACAAAAGCGGAGGTAGCGGTCCTGCTGCTGGGTTGTTACCCTCCTACGGCCTCCTCCACATCTCCTGATGTACTGGCCTGTCTCCTGGTAGCGCCTCCATGCTCTGGACACTACGCTGACAGACACAGCAAACCTTCTTGCCACAGCTCGCATTGATGTGCCATCCTGAATGAGCTGCACTACCTGAGCCACTTGTATGGGTTGTAGACTCCGTCTCATGCTACCACTAGAGTGAAAGCACCGCCAGCATTCAAAAGTTCCTAAGTGGACAGTTTGATTTCACAGAAGTGTGATTGACTTGGAGTTACATTGTGTTGTTTAACATTTACATTTTACATTTAAGTCATTTAGCAGACGCTCTTATCCAGAGCGACTTACAAATTGGTGCATTCACCTATAATATTTTAAGTGTTCCCTTTATTTTTTTTGAGCAGTATATATAAGGGGCATTTTTTGTTCGGGCAAATCTGATCTGTGAGCATATGTAATGGACTTTTATATAGTTAAAATTAATTAATAATAATCGCTCTCTTTAAAAAAATAATTTTTAGATGATTTTGTTTTCAAATAACTGAAAGTCAGCAGTTGTAATCTGAATAAAGGCCAAAATGATATTTATAAAGACCAAAATATTGATATATGTTTTTAGAGGGAGAGAAACCAAAATCCCACCATGCCTATTTTTTGGACAAGGACATCCCGGCTGGCCAAACCCTCCCCTAACCCGGACGACGCTGGGCCAATTGTGCGCAGCCCTATGGGACTCCCAATCACGGTCGGATTTGATACAGCCTAGATCCGAACCAGGGACTGTAGTGATGCCTCTTGCACTGAGATGCAGTGCCTTAGACCACTGCCCACTCAGGAGCAATAACCAATATATATTGTCCTGCTAATAGCCCATCCTAGAAACGTTATTTGCAGAATTCACAGCCTGCTATGCTTGTGAAAAACAGGGTTGTTAATAATAATAATAATAATAATAATAATAATACTACTACTAATAATAATAATAATGTTTATTCCCCCTTCCACTTGTTAAAGGTTCCATTTTTTATTACATTTTTTATTTTACCTTTACAGGTTTTTCTCATTGAGTTAACATCTCTTTTCCAAGAGTGACCTGGTCCCGCTAGTAGCAGGGGGAACAACGTTTCAGACAGAAGAACTTACATACACTAACACAACATTAAACAAAACTATAAACACACATACAATACAACAAAAGCATTTGACATTAAAAACACTAAAGTCTTGACTAAAAATAATTGATAAAGTTTTTTGGATCAATTAGTATATTCGACGTTAACCACAATATTTGTTGTATTATTTGTTCTGTCTTTTCTGGTGGATTAAACTGAAATTGCAACAAACTTTCTATGGCTTGTTTAAAAAATAACAATATTTTCCGATGATTTCATTTTCAAATAACCGAAAGTGTGCGAGAAAAAGTCCATTCTTAAACATGGGGTGAGACATTCTTACTCATTTGTAAATAAAGCCAGTTTGTTATTTAGAATGATTTATTTCTGTTTTTAGAGGGAGAGAAACCAAAAACCCACCGTCGCCTCATGGGTCTCCCGGTCGGCACGGGTATCGAACCATGATCTGTAGCAATGCCACTCGGGAGGCCCCAGCCACAAAGTTTTTAATGCTGATCAATTGCCTTGCACAAAGTATCTATTGTCCTGCTAACAGACCATACAACGTGACCGGTCGGAAGTAGGCTACAGTACTACATTAAGAGCAAAATAATCCTAAGATTTCCACACCCTGATTGTAATCTAACCAATACCCAAATGGAGATAGAGTGAAAATAAAAATCGCATTGATTTATCAAGACCAGTCCCCATGCTTGTCTCAAAACAGCGCTGTCTTGACCTCTGAATGCTGTCTTTTCCCCCTTCCACTTGCCTCTTCCATTAATTTTGAAAGATTATTTTCCAGTAAGCATAATCAGTGCTCTACTGTAACTCCCCGTTGTGCTGGTCTGGAGCAGTGACACACCGTACTAAACCACAAATTACCTCTAAGTCCCGCAGCATAATCTCAAAACTTTTAGTTGAGCAACCACTGTAGATATATTTGACGTTGTATTATTTTCACTTTCACTTACTTAGCAAGTGAATGCAGTTAGCTAGTTTAGCCTACTCAAACACCCGGCTCAAACAGAGAGGGGTACTCTCTGGCTAAGGATATGCTGCTATGGATATTAAACACTGGAACTCTTCCAAGTCAAGGTAAGCTTTTAGTTTTATTAATGTATTGCCACCAGAGCCCGCCGGTGTAACTGCTAAACTTCTTGCTGACTGTACTGAACACTGTACTGATTGTAGCGGGTTTACTAACGCGTTAGTTCTTGTAGCTATGTTGATTAGGACGTTAGCTAATATGGTGACAACGATGTAGGCTGTGTGTAGCGATTAGCCGTTATGATATGAAGGTTTGGCTTGGAAAGATTTATTCATCTGGTCACAGACAGCTGATGTGTTGTGCACTGAAGTCCACAAGTGAAGGGCAAAGGTGAGGGGAGGAGAGCGTGTAGATGAGAGAAGGAATACTATGAGCAAAGTGATCATGCTGTTTGTGGCTGCTATGAAAGTGAACTGTGTTTTCGTGTGTATTCATTCTGCCGATTAATTTCTTAATCGGAAGCAAATGGAATGAAACGGGGATAAACATAGCTGAATTTGTCCAATAGAAACTCTATTTTGCAACTGTTGGAATAATGATTACACCCTAGATCAGCTAGATGAAGGCAAGAGTGTGCCTCAGGCTAGGTTGTAGCAACCTCATGATGAGTATAGGGAATATTCAAGTATAATGTGAAGCAGCCTAAACCAATCGATGTTACATTGAGCTGGGTGAATGGAAGATGAATGACAGTCATCCAATATGCTGTAAGAGAAATAAGGCGATGCTCATAAAAAAATATTGATTCTCATTCATCTGAACTGGCACCAACCATCATTGCTTACCACCTTATTACTTTCACCAATCCAACCAACTCAGATCCACCATTACTTCTAGAAAGGACGGATGCATTTCTGAAGTTTTCGAACAGCGTTACATCTGTAATGGGGTAGTTGAGGATAGAGTATAGTTTGAGCTCCAGGATGAATGTTCCCAATGGTACAGATGCAGGATCTGGAAAATGCTAAAACTGACCCAAGATCAACATCTACAGACAACTTACCCCTACGCCATAGCTGATAGTGGGAGCTTTTTACCTCCAGGTCATACAGGAAGTTCATCTGGTGTGGTATCTCAGCTGCCCTCTGTACCGCCTGACCCAGCGCCACCGCTCCGGCACCCCCTTCAGCCCAGTGTGAGCATGGCACCGCCTCCAAGGCCCCCGCCAGTTTAGCTTGCTCACAGACCAGGCCCAACTCTGCATCGGTGTCGGTGCTGTTGTAATCAAAGGACAAATACACCAATGAGTCTGATGCAAGGCTGGGCAGTAAGAAATGTTTAGCCTGTGACAGCAGGAATTAAAGTGTGCAGGTTCTCTTGAGTTGTGGTAAATTCCATTTAAATTCCGCTGAGGACCTTTGAACTCTGAACTGACTGAATTGAAATGGAAATAATCAGATCCCAATCTTGGAAATGACCCCATGGAAATGGAAATAGCCCAATGGAAATGACCTCAGTCTTCTCGATTAGACGAGGAAATACACTTCTATTGAAAAAGTCTGTAAAGAGTCACTAGCTCTTGAATAAGGTAAAATCCACACCAGACCAATACCCTGAGACCATTCAAGACAGTGACACACACTGTGTGTGTTCAGTGATGTTTTTAAAATCCCCTGACAGACACCCAAACAGCAGTCTGGAATAGGAACACTGGAGATAATGGCCTACCTGAAGGTGTTGATGGCTACAATGACAGGTAAGCCAAAGGCCCGGGCATTCTCCAGCTGCCTCTTCAAGTGGCTGCAGCCATTTTCCAGTAACGTCAGGTTCTGCAAACAGACATTGGAGAGACAGACCAACTCAAAGTTATTCTGAAACAACTTCCATTGATGTGTGACTGTCCTAATATGGACAACGTACAATACTCTTTTTCCTCTTCATGGCTTGAAGCACATCTCAACCACAGGAAACAACGTCAACAGCAATAACAACAAAAACGAATTGGAAATCTCATTTCTATCTGTATCTCCAGTCCAACCACAACAACCACTCACCTCTACAATTCTTATTGAGATTTAGCTCTGACAGAAAATCTCTAAACCTCCACTGTATAAATAAGTTGAATTGTGTCAATGAAGGTTGTTTTAAAAACCTCCACAGAGTGAAAATAAGTCCTGTATCATTTCGAAGGGGGAGTGCCACATATTTCAGCAGCTTGTCTGTGTGTGTGTATGCGTGTGAGTGAGTGAGTGAGTGAGTGAGTGAGTGAGTGAGTGAGTGAGTGAGTGAGCGTGCATGGCTGGCTGGGAAGCCATGGGGAAATTACCTCCGCTGAGTACTCCTTCGGCATGGCTGAACCTGCCGTGACCTGTGAAAGAGAAGAAAACCAATAGGGACAATACGTTTAGTGTGCACTTCTCTCTCCCACTCTCTTTTTTCCCTTTCTCCTCGCTTTGATGTATTGGGTTGGAAAATGGTCTCGGTCGCTCCACTGTCAGATGTCTGTCACTTCTCTCTCCCACTCTCTTTTTTCCCTTTCTCCTCGCTTTGATGTATTGGGTTGGAAAATGGTCTTGGTCGCTTTCTTTCTCACTCTCCTTCTTTCTGCTTCATTCTGGCACCCATAGAGATGTGCCATCAACAGTCCACGGTTTATTTTCTCTCTCTCTCACTGTATCCCTCTGTCTCTCTCGCTCTCTTTCGTGCTCTCTTACTTTTTCTTTCAATCTCTCTCTCACACCCCTCAAGAAGCAGGGACCACAGAAGCAGGCACAACATAAAACAATTTATCTTAATTGTTCAGTTTAGATTATGAGAATAAACATTGACTTTATTTATTCAGGGCACTACCCCTGTGTTTTGGACAATCAGCATGTCAAATTACATTGACTACAACAACTCCTGTACGGCTTTACCTCCCCAGTGTACGCACTCAATGTACCCTGAGCGTCTGTTCAATGAATAAATATAACATGTAAGAATAAATGTGTGACCAGGTGTTTAATTAACGTGTGTTAAATAATTAGACACCTCTCTGTCGTTGCCCAAAATGGAGGCATGTGTGATCTGTGACAGAAGAGGCTTCATGAAGACTGTATAGGCTTGACGTTTACATCGTACTCTTAGAAAGATTTTTTCAAAAACGGTTCTTCGGCTGTCCCTGTAGTTTAACCTTTTTTGGTTCCACGTAGAAACCCTTTTGGGTTCCATGTAGAACCCTCTGTGGAAAGGGTTAAACCAGGAACCAAAAGGGTTGTACTTGGAACCAAAAAGGGTTCTTCAAAGGGTTATCATTTGAGGACAGCCGAATAACCCTTTTAGGCTCTAGATAGCACGAAAAGTGTATGTGTGGTACAGATGACTTTTCCAAAGTGCAAACTCGGTTTTAAGTTCAATACAGTTTCCCAGTTCAATTATATTATTTTTAATTGCAATGGCAGCTTCAGGTTTAATGCACGCTGTTATGAAAGTTCAAACCCATCGCATTTATCAACAGTCGATATCTGTGCGAGGTAGGTTGACCTTAAACACAGATCTAGGATCAGATTACCTTTTCCCCAATCTTCATTTAAACCATAAGGGATTGCAAACATATCCAACCGTATATCAGTGGATAGTGGCAATTTATGTCTAATTCTATAGTATGTTTGCGTTGAGAAATGATGATCGATGAGGTCAATCAGTCAATTAATAATTGATATCTAATGAATCCTCAGGGTTAGAAACTTGACATTAAAATGGCACCCTATTTCTTATATAGTTTACTACTTTTAACAGAGCCCTATGGGTCCTTGTCAGAAGTATTGCACTACATAGGGAATAGGGTGCTATTTTGGAGGCAACCATATCCAGAAGCCACTTGCCCAATGTTCTTAGATCTTCAAAGGGAGTGCGTGAGAACGAGAGGGGACAATGTTAAAAAAATAAAGTCTCATTTTTATGTCATCCATAGAGTGCGTTCAGACCCTGGCTCTTTCTTAATTGTATAAAAAATATTTCCTCAACTCGCCTCCTCTCCTTCATTGCGCTGATCTAAAAGGACTGACTACAGTCAGTGAGACTAATGATGATCTTCTAGCATTTTGTTTTAACCTGTCAAGTTTTTTCAAATCAATGCAGATGAAGTGAAAGTGACAGAGAAGACAGATTTTTAAGCAATTGAGATAGAGCACTTATCCAATTGACTGACTGGTATTTTCTACTCTCCTCACTTACTAGCAATCCCCCTAGTGGTATCTCACCGCAGGTCCGCCCCCATGAATCTTCAGGCCATGAACTGTAGCCACCATCACCACCACGTCAGGATGCAGGCCCGAAGAGCGACACTTGATGTCGAAGAACTTCTCCATGCCTAATTCAGCACCTCCTTCTGCCTCGGTGACTGGGGGGAAGTTTTATTTGTGTGTGGGTGTGTGTGTGTGTGTGTGTGTGATGTTACATTGGTAAGTGGATGTAGGGTGAAGAGAGGTGAGACACAAACAACAGAATGATTATATATTCATAAGTATATGTAACATTAGAAAAATGTGTCAATTTATTGAACAGAAACAAAACCCTTGTCTAATATCCTTTCACCTTACTTTTTCTAAACTTTCCCTCTATAATCAGATTTTATGACTTTGTGTCTATGCCAGCTAGTGACCACTCTGCAGAGCTGCCTCCCGTAAATCAGTCATCCCATTTCATGCAAGTTGTTTTTCAAAAGTTTTCTGCTATTAATTGTGTTAAATGTTTCTCCTGTTATCACTTATTTCACTGAATGTCCACCATTGAATGAAATTAAATTTGCTTTATTGTCCATTCAATTGACCTTAGACAGAAAATCATACAAAGTGCATACTAAAGTGCATGTTACAGTTAGTGTGTCATATGTGTTAAAGGCCCAATGCAGCCGTTTTTTTCTCACTATCAAATCATGTCTGGGTAACAGTATCTTACTGTAATAGCTTTCCATTAAAACCGTTCAAAAAAAACAAAAATAGCATTTCAACAAAAAACACTTTATCAAGCAATAATTTTGCTAGGACTGTATGGGAGTGAGGGGTCTCATTGGAGGGGCCTAATGCGAGGGATATGTAAGCTGAAAACTAGCTGTTATTGGAAGAGAGGCAAGGAACGTCTGATGTCACCAAGCAAGCCAAAACTCCACCCATTCAAAACCTGCTGATTAGGTCCTGTGTAAATTGCATTTTCAACCATCAGGAAGTGAAACTTCTAATTATACTTTTACAGTGTTAGTTTCATCATCTGTTTTACAATATGATACAAAACATAGAATTAACAATACTTTTCGCTGCACTAGGCCTTTAACCTGTTGGGGCTAGGGGGCAGTATTTGCATGGCCGGATAAAAAAAAATTACCCGATTTAAACTGGTTACTACTCTTGCCCAGAAACGAGAATATGCATATAATTATTCGATTTGGATAGAAAACACTCTAAAGTTTCTGCAACTGTTTGAATGGTGTCTGTGAGTATAACAGAACTCATATGCCAGGCCAAAACCTGAGAAGATTCCATACAGGAAGTGCCCTGTCTGACGATTTGTTGTCCTTCTGTTGCATCTCTATCGAAAATACAGCATCTGTGCTGTAACGTGACATTTTCTAAGGCTTCCATTGGCTCTCTAAAGCTGCCAGAAAGTGGAATGGGGTGTCTGCTGTCTCTGGGCAAAGAACAGCAGCAGAATTTGTAAGTGGTCAGCCTGGGGACAGTGAGATGCGCATTCACAAGACTACTCCATTTTTTTCTTTCATCCTTTGAATGAATACAACGTTGCCCGGTTGGAATATTATCACTATTTTACGAGAAAAATAGCATAAAAATTGATTTTAAACAGCGTTTGACATGCTTCTAAGTACGGTAATGGAATATTTTGAATTTTTTTGTCACAAAATGCGCTCGCGCGTCACCCTTCGGATAGTGACCTGAACGCACGAACAAAACGGAGCTATTTGAATATAACTATGGATTATTTGGAACCAAAACAACATTTGTTGTTGAAGTAGAAGTCCTGGGAGTGCATTCTGACGAAGAACAGCAAAGGTAATCCAATTTTCTAATAGTAATTCTGAGTTTAGTGAGCCCCAAACTTGGTGGGTGTCAAAATAGCTAGCCGTAATGGCCGAGCTATGTACTCAGAATATTGCAAAATGTGCTTTCGCCGAAAATCTATTTTAAAATCTGACACCGTGATTGCATAAAGGAGTTCTGTATCTATAATTCTTAAAATAATTGTTATGTATTTTGTCAACGTTTATCGTGAGTAATTTAGTAAATTCACTGGAAGTTTTCGGTGGGTATGCTAGTTCTGAACATCACATGCTAATGTAAAAAGCTGGTTTTTGATATAAATATGAACTTGATTGAACAAAACATGCATGTATTGTATAACATAATGTCCTAGGCGTGTCATCTGATGAAGATCATCAAAGGTTAGTGCTGCATTTAGCTGTGGTTTTGGTTTTCGTGACATATATGCTTGCTTTGAAAATGGCTGTGTGATTATTTTTGGCAGGGTACTCTCCTGACATAATCTAATGTTTTGCTTTCGCTGTTAATCCTTTTTGAAATCGGACATTGTGGTTAGATTAACGAGAGTCTTGTCTTTAAAATGGTGTAAAATAGTCATATGTTTGAGAAATTGAAGTTATAGCATTTTTTAGGTATTTGTATTTTGCGCCACGCGATTCCACTGGCTGTTGACTAGAGTGGGACGCAAACGTCCCACCTAGCCCATAGAAATTAACAGCATTTTACTTACCCACAAACCCCTCTGGGCCCACCAGCTTTAAGGCGATCTGGTCAGCCAGGATGGATGAGTTGCCCTGGGCAATATCTGACAATGGACAGGTGTGAACAAACACAGGTGTCCCCTAGAGAGAGAGATAGAGAGAGAGAGGGTGATGTGGGGGTGGAGAAGGGAAAGAGGGTCAATAGTAAGAAAGAACCTAACCCTCAATCATTTAGCAACAACAATATTAACAATTTATGAAGCAACTGATATCTGGGCCTCATGGCTGTATTCTCTCCCTCTGTCCTTTCCTCTGTCGCTCCCTCTATCCTCCCCTTCCTTTGTCTGTGTCCTACGTGCTTGTCAAGACAAACATACAGTTGCCTGGTGGATATATACAGTACCAGTCAAAAGTTTTGACACCTACTCATTCAAGAGTTTCTTTATTTTGACTATTTTCTACATTGTAGAATAATAGTGAGAACATCAAAACTATGAAATAACACAGATGGAATAACATAGTAACCAAAAAAGTGTTAAAAAAATCCAAATATATTTGAGATTTTTCAAAGTGCCACCCTTTGCCTTGATGACAGCTTTGCACACTCTTGGCATTCTCTCAACCAGCTTCAACTGGAAGGCTTTTCCAACAGTCTTGAAGGAGTTCCCACATATAATGAGCACTTGTTGGCTGCTTTTCCTTCACTCTGCCATCCAACTCACCCCAAACCATCTCAATTTGGTTGAGGTCGGGGGCCAGGTCATCTGATGCAGCACTCCATCACTCTCCTTCTTGGTCAAATAGCCTTTACACAGCCTGGAGATGTGTTGGGACAGTGTCCTGTTGAAGAAAAATAATAGTCACACTAAGCCCAAACCAGATAGGATGGCGTATTGCTGCAGAATGCTGTGGTAGCCATGCTGGTTAAGTGTGCCTTGAATTCAAAATAAATCACTGACAGTGTCACCAGCAAAGCACCCCCACATCATCACACCTCATCCTCCATGCTTCACGGTGGAAACCACACATGTGGAGATCATCCCCATGCCGGTTGGAACCAAAAATCTGAAATTTGGAGTCATCAGACCAAAGGACAGATTTCCACCGGTCTAATGTACATTGCTCGTGTTTCTTGGCCCAAGCAAGTCTCTTCTTCTTAATGGTGTCCTTTAGTAGTGGTTTCTTTGCAGCAATTCGACAATGGGAAGGCCTGATTCACGCAGTCTCCACTGAACAGCTGATGTTGAGATGTGTCTGTTACTTGAACTCTGTGAAGCATTTATTTGGGATGCAATTTCTGAGGCTGGTAATTCTAATGAACTCATCCTCTGCAGCAGAGGTAACTCTGGGTCTTCCTTTCCTGTGGCGGTCCTCATGAGAGCCAGTTTCCTCACAGTGCTTGATGCTTTTTGCGACTGCACTTGAAGAAACTTTCAAAGTTCTTGAAATTTTCCGCATTCACTGACCTTCATGTCTTAAAGTAATGATGGACTGTTGTTTCTCTTTGCTTATTTGAGCTGTTCTTGCCATAATATGGACTATTTTCTGTATATCACCCCTACCTTGTCACAATACAACTGATTGGCTGAAATGCATTAAGGAGGAAAGGAATTCCACAAATTAAATTTTAACAAGGCACACCTGTTCATTGAAAAGCATTCCAGGTGACTACCTCATGAAGCTGATTGAGAGAATACCAAGAATGTGCAAAGCTGTAATCAAGGCAAAGAGTGACTACTTTAAATCATCTCAAATATAAAATATATTTTGATTTGTTTAACACTTTTTTAGTTACTACATGATTCCATATTTGTTATTTCGCAGTTTAGATGTCTTCACTATTGTACAATGTAGAAAATAATCAAAATAAAGAAAAACCCATGAATGAGTATTTTATTAAATGTTTTACCTTTATTTAACTTTGCAAGTCAGTTAAGAACATTCTTATTTACAATGATGTCCTACATCAACCAAACCCGGATGACGCTGGTCCAATTGTGCGCCGCCCTATGGGACTCCCAATCATGGTTGGTTGTGATACAGCCTGGATTCAAACCAGGGTGTCTCTAGTGATGCCTCTAGCACTGAGATGTGGTGCCTTAGACCGCTGCGCCACTCAGGAGCCCAAGTAGGTGGGTACAAAGTGAAGCGCTGAGCCGAAGCTCTGATGTCATCTATAGCATGTTACTGTATAGCCACTGCATTCCAATTTAGCCATTTATCAGTGCCCAAATCTGTCATTTTGAACCGTATATGGGTACGAGTGTAAAGTACTACGATACTCTTTAAAGAGGTAGGGATTCAGATATTTTCAGAGGGACTCCACTGTCCTGACATTAAGGGAAAGCTTGTTCCACCATTGGGGTGCACACACACACACACAAAAGACTTAAGGGTCTAATACGAAATATTAATCATACATTAATCTCATAGATCGGTCTGGGTGTCTGGGTCTCTCACCTCCATGGTCTGCATTAGACTGGGCTTCACAGCATCTCTCATCAACGTGGCCAACACTCCACTAATACCCTGTTGGACGAACACAGCAAGAGACTCTAATAACATGTTATTCACTCAGAAACAATAAGAATAGCACTCGCTCCTGTTGCACACCATGATCAGAAATGATATAGAACAAGCGCCGTAAGTAGACACACGTTCGTCCGCAAATCATAATTTGCACACTTGCTAACGCATATCGTAAACTCTTTCTCTTCTTTTCAAATACACATGTTCACACATGCATGCACAGACTGACAGACTCATGCCTGCACGCGTGTGCGCGCACGCGCACACACACACACACACACACACACAGAGACACACACACACACACACACACACACACACACACACACACACACACACACACACACACACACACACACACACACACACACAGAGACACACACACACACACACACACACACACACACACACACACACACACACACACACACACCAGGTCCTCTGTTGTGACGGGCTTCCCCTTGCGGCTGTAGGCCACCACCATCCTGGCCAAGCGACGCGTCATGTCTCCCAGACTGGTACTGAGGGCCAACACCGCCATCATCTCACTGGCCACAGATCCACTCAGCTGTTTGGAACAAGTTTATTAGATAGAACCAGATAGCCAAGGCAGCAGCTACTCTTCCTGGGGTCCAGCAAAATTAAGGAAGATATACAATTATAAAAACATTACAATACATTCATTACAGAGTTCACAACACACTAAGTGTGTGCCGTAAGGCCCACACTCCACTACCACATATCTACAATGCAAAATCCATGTGTATGTGTGTGTATAGTGTGTATGTTATCATGTGTGTGTATGCATGTGTCTGTGCCTATGTTTGTGTTACTTCACAGTCCCCGCTGTTCCATAAGGTGTATTTTTATCTGCTTTTTAAATCTGATTCTACTGCTTGCATCAGTTACCAGATGTGGAATAGAGTTCCATGTAGTCATGGCTCTATGTAGTACTGTGCGCCTCCCATAGTCTGTTCTGGACTTGTGGACTGTGAAGAGACCTCTGGTGGCATGTCGTGTGGGGTATGAATGGGTCTCCGAGCTGTGTGATAGTATTTTAAACAGACAGCTCGGTACCTTCAACTTGTCAACACCTCTCACAAAAACAAGTAATGAGGAAGTCAATCTCTCTTCCACTTTGAGCCATGAGAGATTGACATGCATGTCATTAATGTTAGCTCTTCTTGTACTTTTTAGGGCCAGCCGTGCTGCCCTGTTCTGAGCCAACTGCAATTTTCCCAAGGTCTCTTTGTGGCACCTGACCACACGACTGAACAGTAGTCCAGGTGCGACAAATCCAGGGCCTGTAGGACCTGCCTTGTTGACAGTGTTGTTAAGAAGGCAGAGTAGCGCTTTGTTATGAACAGACTTCTCCCCATCTTAGCTACTGTTGTATCAATATGTTTTGACCATGACAGTTTACAATCCAGGGTTACTCCAAGCAGTTTAGTCACCTCAACTTGCTCAATTTCCACGTTATTCATTATGAGATGTAGTTGAGGTTTAGGATTTGGTGAATGATTTGACCCAAATACAATGCTTTTAGTTTTAGAAATACTTAGGACTAGCCTTCCCCGTAGTTCAGTTGGTAGAGCATGGTGTTTGCAACACCAGGGTTGTGGGTTCGATTCCCACGGGGGGCCAAGTACGAAGAAAAAAAAAATGTATGAAATGTACATGAAATGTATGCATTCACTACTGTAAGTCGCTCTGGATAAGAGCGTCTGCTAAATGACTAAAATGTAAATGTAACTTATTCCTTGCTACCCATTACGAAACTAACTGCAGCTCTTTGTTAAGTGTTGCAGTCATTTCAGTCGCTGTAGTATCTGATGTGTATAGTGTTGAGTCATCCGCATACATAGGCACACTGGCCTTACTCCAAGCCAGTGGCATGCCATTAGTAAAGATTGAAAAAAGCAAGGGGCCTAAACAGTTACCCTGGGGAATTCCTGCTTCTACCTGGATTATGTGTGAGAGGCTTCCAATAAAGAACACCCTCTGTGTTCTGTTAGACAAGTAACTCTTTATCCACATTATAGCAGGGGGTGTAAAGCCATAACACATATGTTCTTCCAGCAGCAGACTATGATTGATAACATAAAAAGCTGCAATGAAGTCTAACAAGACAGCCCCCACAATAATTTGATCATCAATTTCTCTCAGCCAATCATCAGTCATTTGTGTAAGTGCCGTGCTTGTTGAGTGTCCGTCCCTATATGCGTGCTGAAAGTCTGTTGTCAATTTGTTTACTGTGAAATAGCATTGTATCTGGTCAAACAATTTTTTCCAGGTTTTCTCCAAATCCATTGATCTTTAGTCAATCATGCTTATTCACAGTTGTTTTAAGAGACATTCACTATCTCTGTGTGTTACATTCAAAATGTCCCGGTATACAGTCGCTGATGGAAGAATACTTGCCAATGGATGTTTATGAGGGAATCATTAGTTCTCCTCATGTAGCCTGGTCCCAGATCTGTTTGTGCGTTCTTGTCAACTCCTATCATCATTGTCACGCAAATTATCAAACAATAGGAGTTGTCAAGACAATATAACAGATCTGGGACCAGGCTACACCTCATGATAAACGACATACCGTCTTGGTCTCTGGATCAATGTCCAAACGAATAAATCGGTATATCTCCTCTGGTTTCTGGGTTTCTGGTTTCTCTATACCCAGTCTCTACAAACACATCACAAGGCAAACAATAATCTGCAAGAATGACAAGATCCCCCCCCAAACAAAAAGAATGAGCCCTAAAGCATGTCCCCCCACGGCCCATTTGAGGGTTGCTATTCGATTTAAACCCTACATTCGATTTAAACTCTTTACATTCATTTCTACATTCACTATTCCTTTGTTGTTTTTTCGACAATGGTCTACACCCTTGACATTTTCTGTAAGGCACTTACAGTATTTTTCTTTACAGAAATAGCCCCTAACGCAAATTTACTTTCAGATGTCTGCTTTAAAACAATACTTTGTAATAACCACATCAATAAAGAGAGGAAGATATTCCACTTGCCTTCAGCCTATTGAGTTGGGACAGGGAGAACTTCCTGTGACCGTCCCTCAGTGGCACCAGCCAATCAAAGAGAGCCTGTATGGGCAGGGTAAAATTAAATCGCACCCTGTCATGAATTACACACAACTTGATTAAATACATTCCTCCTCCAATATATTTTGGTTTTACAATCTGCTACTCATCTTGTATCTACAGTGCCTTCAGTAAGTATTCACACCCCTTGACTTTTTCCACAGTTTGTTGTGTTAATTAAAGTCTGAATTTAAAATGGATTAAATTGAAATTTGTGTCACTGATCTAGACAATACAATACCCAATTTTTTTAAATGTTATTTCACCTTTATTTAGCCAGATAGGCCAGTTGAGAACAAGTTCTCATTTACAACTGCGACCTGGCCTAGATAAAGCAAAGCAGTGCGACAAAAAAACAACACAGAGTTACACGTGGGATAAACAAAAGTACAGTCAATAACACAGTAGAAAAATCTATATACAGTGTGTGCAAATGGAGTAAGGAGGTAAGGCAATAAATAGGCCATAATAGCAAAGTAATTACAATTTAGCAAATGAACACTGGAGTGATAGATGTGCAGATGATGATGTGCAAGTAGAAATACTGGTGTTGTAACGATCGTCGTCGGGGATGAGGAAGCGGACCAAAGCGCAGCTGGGAACGAACACGTTTATTCTTCACACTGAAATAAACACGTACACAAAACCAAGAAAATGCCGATACGTTAACTGCTCAAAACACAAAGAGGCAACACCCCACAAACAGCGTGGGGGGGAAAGGAACTTAAATGTGATCCCAATCAGAGACAACTAGCGACAGCTGTCTCTGATTGGGAATCGACAGAACCCATCATAGAAATAAACCACATAGAGCTAACACAAGGCTATAACGCAAACATAGAAAACAAACCAAGGAAAAATACCCAACATGACACACCCTGACCCAAAATACCCGAATTCACCTGGTCAGGGCGTGACAGGTGTGCAAAAGTGCAAAAAAAGTAAATTAAAAACAATATGGGGATGAGGTAGGTAGTTGGATGGGCTATTTACAGATGAGTTGTGTAAAGCTGCAGCGATCGTAAGCTGCTCAGATAGCTGATGCTTAAAGTTAGTGAGGGAGATATGTCTCCAACTTCAGCAATTTTTGCAATTCGCTCCAGTTATTGGCAGTAGAGAACTGGAAGGAAAGGCGGCCAAAGGAGGTGTTGGCTTCGGGGACGACCAGTTGGAGCGTGTGCTATGGGTGGGTGTTGCTTTGGTGACCAGTGAGCTGAGATAAGGCGGAGCTTTACCTAGCAAGGACTTAGAGATGACCTGGAGCCAATGGGTTTGGCGACGAATATGTAGCGAGGGCCAGCCAACGAGAGCGTACAGGTCGCAGTGGTGGGTGGTATATGAGGCTTTGGTGACAAAACGGATGGCACTGTGATAGATTGCATCCAGTTGCTGAGTAGAGTGTTGGAGGCTATTAGGTAAATGACATCGCCGAAGTCAAGGATCGGAAGGATAGTCAGTTTTACGAGGGTATGTTTGGTAGCGTGAGTGAAGGAGGCTTTGTTGTGAAATAGGAAGCCGATTCTAGATTTAACTTTGGATTAGAGATGCTTAATATGAGTCTGGAAGGAGAGTTTACAGTCTAGCCAGACAATTCAAATCAAATTTTATTGGTCACATACACATGGTTAGCAGATGTTAATGCGAGTGTAGCAAAATGCTTGTGCTTCTAGTTCCGACCATACAGTAATATCTAACAAGTAATCTAACAATTTCACAACTACCTTATACACACAAGTGTAAAAGAATGAATAAGAATATGTACATAAAAATATATGGATGAGCGATGGCCGAACGGCATAGGCAAGATGCAGTAGATGGTATAGAGTACAGTATGTACATATGAGATGAGTATTGTAGGGTAAGTAAACATTATATAAAGTGGCATTGTTTAAAGTGGCTAGTGATACATTTATTACATCCAATTTTTTATTATTAAAGCGGCTAGAGATGAGTCAGTATGTTGGCAGCAGCCACTCAATGCTAGTCATGGCTGTTTAACAGTCTGATGGCCTTGAGATAGAAGCTGTTTTTCAGCCTCTCGGTCCCATCTTGATGCACCTCGCCTTGTACTGACCTCGCCTTCTGGATGATAGCGGGGTGAACAGGTAGTGGCTCAGGTGGTTGTTGTCCATGATGATCTTTTTGGCCTTCCTGTGACATCGGGTGGTGTAGGTGTCCTGGAGGGCAGGTAATTTGCCCCCGGTGATGCGTTGTGCAGACTTCACTACCCTCTGGAGAGCCTTACGGTTGTGGGCAGAGCAGTTGCCATACAAGGCGGTGATACAGCCCGACAGAATGCTCTCGATTGTGCATCTGTAAAAGTTTGTGAGTGCTTTTGGTGACAAGCCGAATTTCTTCAGCCTCCTGAGGTTGAAGAGGCGCTGCTGCGCCTAGGTATTTGTAGTTGTCCACATATTCTAAGTCAGAATCGTCCAGAGTAGTGATGCTAGTCGGGCGGGCAAGTGCGGGAAGCGATTGGTTGAAGAGCATGCATTTAGTTTTACTAGCATTTAAAAGCAGTTGGAGGCCACGGAAGGAGTGTTGTATGGCATTGAAGCTTGTTTAGAGGTTTGTTAACACAGTGTCCAAAGAAGGGCCAGATGTATACAGAATGGTGTCGTCTGCGTAGAGGTGGATCAAGGAATCACCCACACAGCAAGAGCAACATCGTTGACATAATGTCAAAGTGGATTCAAGTTTTTTGAATTTTGTTCAAATGTCTTGAGTCAATAAGTATTTAACCCCTTTGTTATGGCATGCCTAAATAAGTACAGGAGTAAAAATGTGCTTAACAAGTCACATAATAAGATGTATGGACTCACTCTGTGTGCAATATTAGGGGTAACATGATTTTTGAAAGATTACTCATCTCTGTACCACAAAGACCAGGGAGGTTTTCCAAAGCCTCGCAAAAAAAGGGCACCTATTGGTAGATGGGTGAAAATAAAAAAAGCAGACTGAATATCTTGAGTATGGTGACGTTATCAATTACGCTTTGGATGGTGTATCAATACAATTCCTAACTCAGTTGCCGAAGACGAAGGTAACCATACAGGGATTTCACCATGAGGCCAATGGTGACTTTAAAACAGTTAGAGTTTAATGGCTATGAGAGGAGTAAACTGAGGATGGATCAACAACATTGTAGTTACTCCACAATACTAACCTAAATGACAGAGTGAAAGGAAGGAAGCCTGTACAGAATAACAGTCTTTCAAAACATGCATCCTGTTTGCAATAAGGCACTAAAGTAATGCTGCAAAAAATGTGGCAAAGAAATTGAGAGAATGCCAAGAGCGTGCAAAGCTGTCATCAAGGAATGGTGGCTACTTTGAAGAATCTCAAATATAAAATATATTTTGATTTGTTTAATACTTTTTTGGTTACTACATGATTCCATATGTGTTATTTCATAGTTTTGATGTCTTCACTATTATTCTGCAATGTAGAAAATAGTAAAAATAAAGAAAAACCCTAGAATGAGTAGGTGTGTCCAAACTTTTGACTGGTACTGTAAATTGGCTTGAAAATCTATGGCAAGACTTGAAAATGGCTATCTGGCAATGATCAACCAACTTGACAGAGCTTGAAGAATTTTGATAAGAACAATGGGCAAATATTGTACAATCCAGGTATGCAAAGCTCTTAGAGACTTACCCCAAAACACTCACAGCTGTAATAGCTGCAAAAGGTGATTCTAACATGTATTGACTCAGGGGGTTGAATACTTATCTAATCAAGATATATTTGTGTTGTATTTTTTTTTCCACTTTCAGATGACATATTGTGTGTGGATCATTGACAAAAAAATTATCATTAAATACATGTTAATCCCGCGTTGTAACATAACAAAAGGTGTAAAAAGTCAAGAGGTGTGAATACTTTTGAAGACAATTTTATAATAAAATAAAACATTCTATAATGATTCCCTTCTGTTTTTAGTGTGAGTAATGTAATGGAGCACTTTTAAATCATGCAGTTACCAAGTTTTGCCTTGGAAGTAACAGAAAGCACACATACCACATAATTTCCTAGTAAACAAAGTAAAGAACAATTAAAATAGGATTTTCAAATAGAGAGACCAAATAATATTGGGACAAATATGATATTGTTTTTTATTACCTTATCTGACTGTGTTGACTCGGATAACACACGTGCATTGATGGTGTCCACCACCAGGCTACTGGCTGCCATGACAGCTTGTGTGTCACTGGTGAGGTGGAGACTGACCTGGAATCAGTGAGGTAGAACAGATTGAAAGACTACACTCAAATGTGAACATAGATGTATCTAAGGGAGGAGAAAGTGCTATACCTCTTCCATAGGAATGACTTGGGAATAACCACCTCCAACAGCACCACCTACATAGAAGTTATAATCAAAGTACATCATTTATAATTGTTTATACATGTGTGTATAACTATCTTTACAAATAATGGAGTAATTATTAATAAATCATTAACAAACTATTTACAAATCCATAAATAATGGTTTATGACAAGGGGTATACAGAGTACACTTTGAGGGCCGAAACTTAACTTGAGAAACACGTGGTTCACTTTAAGTTTTGCAAAAAATAATGTGCTTTTTATATGTGGAAGATTTGTGTATGTGTATGAGACTACACAACAACAACCGAGTATGCTTTCGTGTGTTTATTTTGATTCGGCAGTTAAATGCTTGTGATTTGTCAGATAAATTGGTTAGATTGATATATTTCTTAAAACAAATTAACAACTGGGTAATCCAGTGGCAAAATTATTTCAAAGACAGAAACACCAAGCAGTATGTTTAGTAAACAAAAAACTCACCTTTGACGCCAAAGTTTGAGCCCTGGCTGGGTTGGCGCACACAGGCAAAACTGTTGACATGAAGGTGTGCCCCTAGGGCCTGTGCCAACCCCAGGGTGGTGGTTGTTGTTCCCTCACCCAGTGGCGTGGGTGTGATCCTGCAAGGAGGAAGTCAAAGGACTTACAGATACGATGCTGTGCCATTTGGCATAAAACATTTGCCATTTCCGGGCACAGAGGCCAGGGCATATCCCATACAGGCTCATAATGACCTTTCCGTGCCAATGTTAATTGGTACACATACTGCATATCAGTATGTGATGTGACCTAGAGTATTGCATACTGTCCCATTGAGCCCAGTCTTTCAAGTTTTACTACCCTTACCCTGTGACCACCAAATATTTCCCATCAGGCTGTGTCTTGAGGCGGTTCAAGGCCTCCAGACGAACTTTGGCTCGGGTCGTCCCGTAGTGCTCCACCTCCTCTGAGAAGAGGCCAACCTCCCGGGCCAGACGGCCAATTGTCTTTGGCGTGAAGGAGTGTGCGATCGCGGTGTCACTGAAAAAGTTTACACTAGCTACAGCATGTAGAGAGATTCTTTGATCTCATAAATGACATCATACTGATGTAGGCCTACAGTGATGCCAATTCTCCCCGTTCTCTTTACTAATGTGTTTGTGTCCTTATGGCCACTACTGTTAAGACTTGACCCTTAGTTAATGTCAAAATGATAATGTAGGAGCAATATAAAAATATAGCTGTATTGGCTGACTGACTGACTAAATGGCTGACTGATCGATTGATTCATCATTTAATTTACTGATTATCACGGGGTCACCTATATGAAACATAAATTCATTTGAGATAAGTGTAAAAGGCACAACTGTGGCAAGTCCTCTAAATTGTGTGAAGATGTAGCAAGGATATCAAGTCTATACCTGGGTTGAGGTTTCTGTGGCTTTAGCTTGGTGTAGGAAATGTTCCACTTTCCTGGCTGGTACGTCTTGAGAAAGCGCTTTGCACTCTGGACAGTGTTCTAGAAATTACAAAGAAAGAAAACACGAGATTAAATAGTTAACAGTTGTTGTTTTTATTTTTTATAGGGATAGCCCTATAAAATTTTCAATTTTCGCCTAAATGACATACCCAAAGCGAACTGCCCGTAGCTCAGGCCCTGAAGCAAGGACATGCATATTCTTGGTACCATTTGAAAGGAAACACTTTGAAGTTTGTGGAAATGTGAATTGAATGTAGGAGAATATAACACAATATATATGGTTGAAGAAAATACAAAGAAAAAAAACAACCAGTATTTTTTTACCACCATCTTTGAAATGCAAGAGAAAGGTCACTGTTATAGCCATCACTCTGGTTGTAATTCCGATAGTGTCCACAAGATGGCAAAGTTTCAGATGGATAACTTCAAGTATGACTGAACCTCGAAACGTTTAGTGTGAAGTCCCCAGGTACATTTGGGCAAATCGCAAAGGAGACATTCACATTCATATTACATTTTTATGCAAGAATATCATCAAATCTGTATACTTGGACTTTGATTTAGCTTTCCAAGTATTAGTAGCCGTATTATAAGTTCCACATTTGCAAAACAACCAGTTTTCATAACTACATAACTCTGAATATCCTTATAATTTTTGTCCCAAATGAAAAGGCATGCTGTAGTACAAGGTTAGAAACTACATTTTACGACATATACATGGTTTCCCATATACATGATACTCCCGTAAAGCCCAGCTCATTGGCTATCTATCTAGCTTTGTTTGACCCCGAATGGTGCTTATTTGACAAAGATCTAGCCGTTCAAGTGATGGCCACCGCATCATTGGCGTGCCATGAAGGCGTCGCTCTCTGACCAAATATGGTGTCCTATAGGATATACTACACTCCTAATGAAATAGTAAAGTCTTGTTAGCTTCTAGTATCTCTGAGGAATAGATTCGAAAGTGATTTGACTCGTTTGAAACAACGTTTAGGGTGAGATTTTCACAGATTCCTTTCTTTACAAAATGAACAAGTGGAAATACAAAATCGATCGTGCATGCTATATGGACCTTTTTAGGATATGAAAAACGATTTTATCTAACAAAACAACACTTCTGTCACGACTTCCGCCGAAGTTGGCTCCTCTCCTTGTTCAGGCGGCGTTCGGCGGTCGACGTCACCGGCTTTCTAGCCATCGCTGCTCCATTTTTCATTTATCCATTTGTTTTGTCTTGTTCCCTGCACAGCTGGTTTTCATTCCCCAATCACACTACATATATTTAATACTCTGTTCCCCCTCTTGTCTTTGTGTGAAATTGTTTTGTGTTACGTGTCAATTTTGACGCGCTAGACTAGTGTTCGTTTGTTCCATGGTTTATCACGAAGTATGTTTATTTGTTTGAACATAATTATTGTGACTGTTTGCACGTTTTGCACTTTTGCCAATTGGCTGGAGGTTTTGACGCAGTGGCGTCCGTCTGTTGGTTTCTCTTGCCTCAATAAAGTGTGCGCCTGTTCACAACTCTCTGCTCTCCTGCAGCTGACTCCGCTCCCAGTACGCACGCCATTGACAACTTCATGTTATCTTTGGGACACTTTGGATGATAAATCAGAGCAAGATTTCAGAATGTAATTACACATTTCACCTATCCTATCACAATGAAAAAACTGTTTTGTTGTTAGGCGCTCTCCTCAAACAATAGCATGACATTTTTTTCGCAGTAATAGCTACTGCATAACTAGGGCCTCCATTTTAATTACATTAACCAATAATAGATGTACTTCAGTGTTGTTGGCAAAATGACAAAAAATAATAGCTACAAGCAGCCAAGGCAGGGATATTTATGTGGTAATTCCTATAAAATAGACTGGCAAGAACATGTACGAACAAGAAAAAGTCCTATCTATTATTTTGTATTGATTTAGTATCTTTATCTTAGAGAGGAAACTAAAACAATTTAATCAGAAAGGTTCATTGTTCCCCTTGGCTCAAAATAAGTGTCTGTGCATTATAATATAGCTAAAATTTGTTTCAGACAAATTATTTTAAAACAAAACTTATATCTACACAAATGCAAAAAGCCAAAATAAGTCTGTTTGACATTCATGTGGGAAAGTAAATTGAATGCACTTTTTAGCCCGAAAAACACTCAAAAGTAATAGAATTGAATTTATGACAGCCTACCTCCATGAGCATAGCAACGGTCATTGGTCCCACTCCCCCGGGCACAGGGGTAATGAACCCAGCCTTCTCCTTGGCAGAGGGGTAATGCACGTCCCCCACCACTCGCATCCCATTGTCTTTGCTGTTATCTGTGGGGTCAAATGGTCAGGGTCAAAGTTCAAAAGGCTGAAGTTGAGGGTCACTGAGAACCCAAGCAGTAGCCTGGCTACTGGACTTTCTACATTCAACATCACATTGTTGCATTAATGACAAGTTGACTAAAGCAGAAGACAAGGAAGAATTTAAAAGGAGACATCTGCTTCGTTCTAAAAGTGTTAAATGGCTTCTTCTCCTCCTCTTCATCACCAATGATCTGTATGGACACTGGATGCTATTCAAGACTACTGGGATGTAGCCCTTGGGTTGTGATTGAGAAAACGGTTGTTATACATACCTGGGATGTGGTTGATGCCACAGTCGATAACCACAGCACCCTCCTTCAACCACTCGCCTTTCACCATCTCTGCCTTGCCTGCACCCACCACCAATATGTCTGCCCTTCCCACCTGGAAAAGGGTTCAAATGTCATACATTCACGTAGATTTTGACCTTTTAGCGCTCAGTCTTATTGTTTTAGGGTACATCTTTACATCTTATAAAATATGTTTTAACCAGGGGTTGGAACCGAAGTTATTTTCCAACCGTTTTGCTCTGAACAGAACCATTATTATATTTGTTCCGTTCCACAGTTCAGACCAGCAGTTCCACATTTAGCTTGATATTAAATCACTTCACCAATCAGTGTGGATAAAGCAGCTTCTATAGTTGTTTACATTGGGCAGACAAGTGTAACGTTGGACCAAAGCTAGCTAACAAGTTTGTGTGTGCAAAACGGCACCCAAATTCAAATAAAAACAGGTATTACCTTCTTGTAATTAATACATCCAATAGGAAACGTGTTAACTGTAGTATCCTTAACTAGAATTGAAAAAGTTAATCCATTCTTCTCTAATTACAAATCTCTCCCTAATTTCTAAATCACGTTTGTAACGTCAGTAGGCTACAGTAGCCTATGCTACGGCGGGGGAGGGACAGGAAGCCTACACACGCTCACACACTGGCAAAGATGTTTAGCTGGTAGGCAGACACTGAACTACGTTTCTGAGTGACAGAGAGAGCTTTGCATAGGCGCTTTGTTGATTTTATGTCATTTTTTTACTACAGCACACCGTATATATGGAGCATAATGTATTTACTGTTTTATTCACATGTTTTCAAGTTCTGGTGACAAATCATGCATTTAGATTCTTGCCTAGATTGTAATGGACACATACTGTGTGTGTGTGTATATATACATATATATATATATATATATATATATAGAGAGAGAGAGAGAGAGAGAGAGAGAGAGAGAGAGAGAGAGAGTGTCTGCATATATATATATATGTGTATATATATACATATACAGAGAGAGAGTGTCTGTGCATATATATATACATATATAGAGAGAGTGTCTGTGCATATACATGTGTGTATATATACATATATAGAGAGAGAGAGTGTCTGTGCATATATATATATATATATATATATAGATAGATATAGATATATATATATATAGAGAGAGAGAGAGAGAGAGAGAGAGAGAGAATTACCCACTGAGAACTACAAAGTTTTTGCTACTTTTCTCAACAACATTGATGCCCTGAATTTAGCAGGCGCTATCGACAAAATCAATTAGAAAAAGTGATGGGCCACTTTCTGCACACACCACTGTCAGTGTCAACAGGAGTGACTTAACACAACCATACATGTATGATCTGTGTAGTAATATAATTTGATTCAGAAATCCATTTGCATTGCTAGTTATAGCCTAAGGTTAGCTAGCTAACATTGAACCCAGGTGTTAGCTTTAGCTACCTGCAGATTCATACTACAGCTATGACAATGTTTGTATTGGTAGTAGTATGGTTTGGGATTACGGCGGTTCATTGTTCAGCTAGCTAGCTACATGTCTAAACAAAAGAGTTCACTTAACCAGATAATTACATGACCCATTAAGTTAGGCAGGTGATTATGGCCATCTATTGTATTTCATTAACATGTCTACATGTCTAGTTAATAATGACCCGTCCACTTAGCTAGATGAGGCTGGGGGTGGTTAGAGCATTTCCTTCACGTGACACATCAATTTAGACAAGTTTCTCGTGTAAGTGTCATCTAATAATTTGAAAATATTTCGAAAATATTTTTATCTGGACACTTAGTTTTTTTAAATTGCAACTATGCAAGTAACCATTTCACTGTACAGTTTACATCTTCTGTATCCTGTGCATGTGACAAATAAACGTAGATGTTATATCAGCACCTACATAAAGCTGAGTGACTCACTCATTCATAGCTTTGGATCAAAATAAATAAGTACCAACATTCTTTCTGATAGTCTTTAATAAAGAAATGCTTTGGTTACACTGACCTGGACACCATGTATTATAATAGCCCATTATGGACAATAGGACAATAGACTCTTGCCATCACCTCTCTATATTTTGATACTTTGTGCTTCAAATCCTATAAATCCAAGGCAATTGATCAGCATTAAAAACGTTGTGAATGGGGCCTCCCGAGTGTTGCAGCGGTCTAAGACACTGCAACACAGTGCAAACTGCGTTGCTACAGATGCTAGTTCGATACCCGTGCCAGCCGTGAATGGGAGACCCATGAGGCTTTTGGTTTCTCTCCCTCTAAAAACAGAAATAACTAATTCTAAATAACAAACTGGCTTTATTTACAAATTAGTAAGAATGTCTCACCCCATGTTCAAGAATGGCCTTTTTCCTCACTCACTTTAGGTTATTTGAAAATGAAATAATTTCCAAAATATTGTTTTTTTAAACAAATCGATTATTACTATTAATGAATTTAGAATGATATAAAAGACCCTTAGATATTCTCACAGATCAGATTTGCCCTAATGAAAAATGCCCCTTAGATATTAATTTAGAATACTCCAATCCTCTAAATCTAATTATTTGGCGGAGAGTCACGTCATTGAAAAAAATATTTTCCGATATACTGGTGGCCTACCGTAGGCGACATGAGTCTCACTAGTGTTGAGTAATGTCCTTATAAAAGTGGTGTAGGTCTTATTTATTTAAAGATCATATTGAAGTTAGAAGCAATAGGATTTGAAGCAATAGCCTACAGCTATTTTGGCACCGTTTCGCGCTGCTCTGAGACAAGCATGGGGACTGGTCTTGATAAATCAAGAGATTTCTATTTTCACTATCTCCATTTGGGCATTTGTTAGACTACAATTAGGGTGTGGAAATGTTATGCTCTTAGTACTGTAGCCTACTCCCGATTGTCACTTTGTACTGTCTCGGAGCTCTACGGACAATTCCTTCGACCTCATGGCTTGGTTTTTGCTCTGACATGCACTGTCAACTGTGGGACCTTATATAGACAGGTGTGTGCCTTTCCAAATCACATCCAATCAATTGAATTTACCACAGTTGGACTCCAAGTTGTAGAAACATCTCAATGATGATCAATGGAAACAGGATGCACCTGAGCTCAATCTCGTAGCAAAGTGTCTGTATACTTATGTAAATAAGGTATTTCTGTTTTTAATTTTAATACATTTGCAAACATTTCTAAATACCTGTCTTTGCTTTGTCATTATGGGGTATTGTATGTAGATTGATGAGGAAAAATGTATAATTTAATACATTTTAGAATAAGGCTGTAAGGAAAAAAAATTGGGATCTGAATACGTGTGTATGTATGTATGTACGTACGTACGTATGTATGTACGTACGTATGTATGTACGTACGTATGTATGTACGTACGTATGTATGTATGTATGTATGTATGTATATATATATATATATATATATATACACACACACTACAGTTCAAAAGTTTGGGGTCACTTAGAAATGTCCTTGTTTTTGAAAGAAAAGCAAATTGATCAGAAAAACAGTGTAGACATTGTTAACGTTGAAAATGACTATTGTGTAGCTGGAAATGGCACATTTTTAATGAAATATCTACATAAGCGTACAGAGGCCCATTATCAGCAACCATCACTCCTGTGTTCCAATGGCACGTTGTGTTAGCTAATCACAGTTTATCATTTTAAAAGGCTAATTGATCATTAGAAAAACCTTTTGCAATTATGTTAGCACAGCTGAAAACTGTTGTATTGATTAAAGAAGCAATAAAACTGGCCTTCTTTAGACTATTTCAGTATCTGGTGCATCAGTATTTGTGGGTTCGATTACAGGCTCAAAATGGACAGAAACAAAGGACTTTCTTCTGAAATTCGTCAGTCTATTCTTGTTCTGAGAAATGAAGGCTATTCCATGTGAGAAATTGACAAGAAACAGAAGATCTGGTACAACGCTGTGCACTACTCCCTTCACATAACCGCACAAACTGGCTCTAACCAGAATAGAAAGAGGAGTGTGAAGCCCCGTTGCACAACTGAGCAAGAGGACAAGTACATTAGTGTCTAGCTTGAGAAACAGAAGCCTCAGAAGTCCTCAGCTGGCAGCTTCATTAAATAGTCCACGCAAAACACCAGTCTCAACGTCAACAGTGAAGGGGCGACTCCAGGATGCTGGCCTTCTAGGCAGAGTTGCAAAGAAAAAGCCATATTTCAGACTGGCCAATAAAAAGAAGAGATTAAGATGGGCAAAAGAACACAGACACTGGACAGAGGAACTCTGCCTAGAAGGCCAGCATCCTGGAGTCGCCTCTTCACTGTTGACGTTGAGACTCCGTACGCCTATGTAGATATTCCATAAAAAAAATTGCCGTTTACAGCTACAATAGTCATTTACAACATTAACAATGTCTACACTGTATTTCTGATCAATATGATGTTATTTTAATGGACAAAAAAATTGATTTTCTTTCAAAAACAAGGACATTTCTAAGTGACCCCAAACTTTTGAACGGTTGTGTACATACTGAACAAAAATATAAACACAACATGTAAAAGTGTTGGTCCCATGTTTCATGAGCTGAAATAAAAGATTCCATAAATGTTCCATATGCACAAAAACATATTTCTCTGGTGCTGAGGAGTATTTCTGTCTGTAGCCTTTTTGAGTGGAAAAACTCATTCTGATTGGCTGGCTGCGCCCATTGCCCAGTCATGAAATCCATAAATTAGGGCCTAATTAATTTATTTCAATTGACTGGTTTCCTTCTATGAACTGTAACTCAGTAAAATCTTTGAAATTGTTGCACGTTGCTTTTATATTTTTGTTCGGTATATACAGTATAAATATTTTTACACACGTATTACACCTAAATAAAGGTGCTTAGCCAAATAGAACATCACTGAGCACATTTGTGGAGTTAGCTGATGAAACCAAGTTTATAACAATTTTGGATCTATTAAAAAACAGGTGCACTAACTGATGGTCAAGGATTCAAGAGGAGGTGTCGATTACAAGAGGGGACCATTTCATGCTTCAACAGATGCAGTAAAAAAATCAGTGAGAGGAAGGACGTGAACTTTCAACCAAGTGATGATAGGACGCACTTGGAAAATTGTTCAAGAAGGGGATGGGATGCTAGCCTGATTCCAGATATGTTTGTGCTGTTCTGCCATCTCTTTATTTCTATCATTGTCACACCAAATGACAGCAATGCAGTTGGCAAGACAGCGCACACAGATCTGGGGTCAGGTTAGATGGTGTTACTTGTGCAGCCAGGTCAGTTGTTTTGGAATGACAGGTGGTCACGGTTGCATGGCTCCATAGAAGGAGGTCGTGCATAGGCGCTCCCACAATCTTGCTACGGCCAATCACCACAGCGTTCTTCCCTGCCACTGACGTGCCTATACGTGCAGATAAAATTGGTGACCATTACACATTGCTCCATTTGATTCTCACACACACACACACACACACACACACTTGGCAATTTTTAAGTAATGATTTTTTTTATTATAACGTCCATTTTTATTTTATAATGTTATATAATGTAAATATTGTCAGGTCCGGTCATACAGTATGATACATTTGTCAGTAAAGCACAAACCCAATTAAGACCCTGACAAGCTTCCTAAACAAGGGAAAACTCTATACTGCCTTTAAGTATCCAGTTTCGTGCTTATGTGTGTTTGAAGGGAAGTGTTTGTGTATCGTTCGGCTACTATACAATAATCTCCATGGCAACAATAAGAGGTGTGTGACCCTCACCTGTCTGACTAATGAGCTTCATGCAGCCTTTAGGAGTACAGGGGATGAAACAGTCCTGCAGGTCCCCCCGAGAGAGCTTCCCCGCGTTGATACTGGTCAGCCTGAGAACACACACACACACACACACACACACACACACACACACACACACACACACACACACACACACACACACACACACACACACACACACACACACACACACACATCTATACCATCACATTTCACATGCAACGGATGCTAAGGAATAGGTAGCATCTCTCTCTCACTTGATCCCCCACCCCACACTCTCGCTCTCTCTCTCGATAAAACAGAAACACAATCAAACAAACAATGCCGACTAAACCAGACACACACACTTCCATAAACTGAGAGCTTCCGGAAATGTTCTAAACTCCCAATCGGCGTAAGGTATTTTGGGGACATGGATTGATATTGGGGCCTCCTCTGATTTGTGTCATAGTTTATACGACCTGCAGAACAAACCACTACTGCCCTAAGATGTGGACAAGGAATCAATTTTACTCATCACTCGCCTAAATTGGACCAGTTTGTCTAAATTGGAACAGCTTAATTTCCAAGCTCTCCCAAAAGTGTGAGAAATGACTTGTACAAGTCTGCCTAAACACTATCCAAACCCCTTCAAAGAGTCCACTCTGTCGCCTCCAACAAATCTTACTGATGCGCTAGCTCGATCACGTACCCTCAATATATTTGCTCTAGTTACACACCAGTGCTTGAATCAAACAGCTGTGTACACACTAAAACAAAGATAGTGCACTATTTGCCCATAGGAGGTCTGTGTCCCAAATGGCACCAAATTCCCTTTGTAGTGCACTTCTTTTGACCAAATGCCCAAATGGACATGACCATAGAAGTTCGCAAGACAGCACAAATCATGGTGGCTGAAACCAGACCAAAGGGAGTCAGATGGAACTGGAAGAGACCAGAGCCTCAGGGAGTGGGTGTGGTGTGTGTGAAAGTGTTTTTTTTAATGTGTTTGGGAATTGTTTTGGGGGGGGGGGGGGGTCGTAGTGGTGGTGTGTGTGTGTGTTGGGTGGGGAAACGCTTATTATTATTTTATTTAATTTTTTTTATTTTTCATCTTTATTTAACTAGGCAAGACATTTAAGAACAAATTGTTATTTACAATGACGGCCTAGGAACAGTGGGTTAACTGCCTTGTTCAGGGGCAGAATGACAGATTTTTGTCATTTTTTTGTCAGCATTATGACCAATAAACATATATTTTATATATTTACGATATTAGCGGGTGACAGACTTATCTCTTGTTCAGAAAATCAAGGACAATTAAATTAAACAAAATTAAACTAAACAATTTAATTAAATTAAACTAAACAGAGACTGATTTCAGCAGGTCACGTTAATCTCAAGACAGGTCAACAGAGTCCATTGTGCTAATAGGCTGCTGGAGTGCAAGTGCAGTATAATGACTCTCTTGTGCTAAAATTAGGTTTGTCCCTCAAATATAAATAACTATATAGTCGTGGCCAAAAGTTTTGAGAATGACACAAATATACATTTTCACAAAGTCTGCTGCCTCAGTTTGTATGATGGCAATTTGCATATACAGTTTGCAGTTAGTGCACCTGTATGTTGTCGAACTGCTTTGCTTTATCTTGGCCAGGTCGCAATTGTAAATTAGAACTTGTTCTCAACTTGCCTACCTGGTTAAATAAAGGTGGAAAAAAATATATATATATACTCCAGAATGTTATGAAGAGTGATCAGATGAATTGCAATTAATTGCAAAGTCCCTCTTTGCCATGCAAATTAACTGAATCCACCAAAAACATTTCCACTGCATTTCAGCCCTGCCACAAAAGGACCAGCTGACATCATCTCAGTGATTCTCTTGTTAACACAGGTGTGAGTGTTGACGGGGACAAGGCTGGAGATCACTCTGTCATGCTGATTGAGTTCGAATAACAGACTGGAAGCTTCAAAAGGAGGGTGGTGCTTGGAATCATTGCTCTTCCTCTGTCAAACATGGTTACCTGCAAGGAAACACGTGCCGTCATCATTGCTTTGCACAAAAAGGTCTTCACAGGCAAGGATATTGCTGCCAGTAAGATTTCACCTAAATCAACCAATTATCGGATCATCAAGAACTTCAAGGAGAGCGGTTGAATTGTTGTGAAGAAGGCTTCAGGGCACCCAAGAAAGACCAGCAAGCGCCAGGACCGTCTACTAAAGTTGATTCAGCTGCGGGATCGGGGCACCACCAGTACAGAGCTTGCTCAGGAATGGCAGCAGGAAGTCAAAGACTTTTGGAGGAAGGCCTGGTGTCAAGAAGGGCAGCAAATAAGCCACTTCTCTCCAGGAAAAACATCAGAGACAGACTGATATTCTGCAAAAGGTACAGGGATTGGACTGCTGAGGACTGGGGTAACGTCATTTTCTCTGATGAATCCCCTTTCCGATTGAATAGGGGCATCCGGAAAAAAGCTTGTCCGGAGAAGACAAGGTGAGTGCTACCATCAGTCCTGTGTCATGCCAACAGTAAAGCATCCTGAGACCACATTCATGTGTGGGGTTGCTTCTCAGCCAAGGGAGTGGGCTCACTCACAATTCTGACAAACTCCAAGCATTGATTATGCAAGAATGGGCTGCCATCAGTCAGGATGTGGCCCAGAAGTTAATTGACAGCATGCCAGGGCGGATTGCAGAGGTCGTGAAAAAGAAGGGTCAACACTGCAAATATTGACTCTTTGCATCAACTTCATGTAATTGTCAATAAAAGCCATTGACACTTGAAATACTTATAATTATACTTCAGACACTATAGCAGCAAACTTTGTGAAAATTAATATTTGTGTCATTCTCAAAACTTTTGGCCACGACTGTACACTGTGTTAATATCTAAGTATTTCTTAAGTGTAAAAAAGTAAACGATTGATTACTTAAAAACCCTGGTGACAAACAGCTCCTCACTGCCACTATGAGCGAATTGTGAAAGGTGTGACCGTGTAAGTTATTAGTAACAGAAGTATCAGTAGGCCTACTACTCACAGTACAAACAATAGTAATAGTGATAGTATGTTTCGATGTTATTATCAATAGTAGCATACACGGGTTGGAACCGGTTCAGGGAACAGAACTGAAAACTGTAAAAGAAAGGCATCAACAAACAGGATCAGAACCCGGTACGAAAGTGATCTATACTGTTCCGGAACATAACTGTTATTTTATAAGCATCTGAACCGGTTAATAAAGTATTTTATCCAGGCATTTTTTTCTAGTGCCACAAAAAATGCAACAAAGCACCTATGCAAAGCCCTCCCTTTTTGTCAATCAGAAACTTATTCCATTTTCTGCCTGCCAGCTGAAAATCTTTGCTAGTATGTGTACATGTAGGCTACCTACCCATCCCCCTCCGAAACATAGCGGTAGGCTACTGACGTTACAAACGTGATTCAGAAGATCCGGAGAGTGATTTTTAATTAGAGAAGAATGGATTAACCTTTCCAGTGCTAGTTAGGGATACTATAGTTATCACATTTCACATTAGATCCATTGTCTACAAAAAGGTAAGAAGGGTTTTTAATTTTGGTGCCACTCTGCACACACACACACTTGTTAGCTAGCTAGCTTCTCTGGTCCAACGTTAAGCCAACTCTGAAGTTAAAATACATTCAAAGTTCCTCCATAAAAGCCATTCCTCCATAAGCATAATTCTGTGGGCCCAATTCAGATAATGCATGTCATCACAAAATGCCCAGCGCTTCAAGCAAAGCCTTCTCGTCCACCCTCACGCTCTTTCTCTACCCGCAAAATTTCAGCTGCATCTCGCGCCCGACACTTGTAAACAACTCACTGAGCTATAGCGTGTCTGCTCCATAGCAAGCTGCTCTATCCGCACTGCATGGTTGGTGAAGTAATTTAATGTTGAGCTAAATGTAAAAAAAAATGATTTCTGAGGTTTAAAAAGGACAGAAAGGAACTACATGAACAGGTACTTCTTGGGGGGGGTTTCGAACTGGTTCAGAACTTTATTTTGCTGGTCGAAACATGGGAACGGAAAAAAATTAAATAATGGTTTTGTTCAGAACGAAACAACTGGAAAATTATTTAGGTTCCAACCCCTGGTAGCATATGCAGGCTGTGAGAGTTGGCACTTACCCATCCACATCCTTTTCTGGGGCCACGGCATTAGTCACCTTCTCTGTGTCCATGGGGTTGATAGAGTCCAGGGGCAGCTGGACAATGAGGCCGTGGACCTCTGGGTTCTCATTGACCTCTACAATTCTACGGAGGACCTGTGCAGGCCAAGGTTTTAGAGTGGTGGTCAGGGATTGGTGAAGAAGTGCTAGTACAGAATAACAACATAGCCCTATTATTAAAATAATACCAAACTTGTTTAAAAGTTCATATCTGAGGATTAATCACAATAACAAACTTGCTTGATTTTTTATATTTCAAATGCTTTTCAAGGCCTGCATTTTTTTTCTTAGGTAGAGGATTCAATGCCCCTCTTATGCAAATGGGCCAAAAGTTGTAACCATATCTATGTTCTATTTTAGATGCTCCTTGTTCAGGCTCTTCCCACTGGGCACAAACATCAATTCAACGTCTATTCCACGTTGGTTCAACGTATCTTCATTGAAATTATGTAGAAACAAAGTTGATTCAACCAGTGTGTTCCAAGTAGGCTGAAATACACACACTACTCTGGCCATATAGGGACATGTACAATACCAGTCAAAAGTTTGGCACGCCTAGTCATTCAAGGGTTTTTCTTTATTTTTACAATTTTCTAGTAAACAAAAAAAGTGTTAAACAAATCAAATATAGTTAATATTTGAGATTTTTCAAAGTAGCCACCCTTTGCCTTGATGACAGCTTTGCACACTCTTGGCATTCTCTCAACCAGTTTCAACTGGAATGCTTGTCCAACAGTCTTGAAGGAGTTTCCACATATGCTGAGCACTTGTTGGCTGCTTTTCCTTCACTCCGCTTTCCAACTAATCCCAAACCATCTCAATTGGGTTGAGGTCGGGGATTGTGGAGGCCAGGTTACCTGATGCAGCACTCCATCACTCTCCTTCTTGGTCAAATAGCCCTTACACAGCCTGGAGGTGTGTTGGGTCATTGTCCTGTTGAAAAACAAATGATAGTGCCACTAAGCGCAAGCCAGATGGGATGGCGTATCGCTGCAGAATGCTGTGGTAGCCATGCTGGTTAAGTGTGCCTTGAGTTCTAAATAAATCACTGACAATGTCACCAGCAAAGCACCCCCACACCATCTTTATGCTTCACGGTGGGAACCACACATGTGGAGATTATCCATTCACTTACTCTGCATCTCTCAAAGACACGACGGTTGGATCCAAAGATCTCTAATTTGGACTCGGTCTAATGTCCACTGCTCGTGTTTCTTGGCCCAAGCAAGTCTCTTCTTATTAATGGTGTCCTTTAGTAGTGGTTTCTTTGCAGCAATTCGACATTGGGAAGGCCTGATTCACGCAGTGTCCTTTGAACAGTTGATGTTGAAATGTGTCTGGTACTTTAAATCTGTGAAGCATTTATTTGGGCTGAAATTTCTGAGGCTGGTAACTCTGATGAACTTGTCCTCTGCAGCAGAGGTAACTCTTGGTCTTCCTTTCCTGTGGCGGTCCTCATAAGAGCCAGTTTCATCATAGCGCTTGATGGTTTTTGCGTCTGCACTTCAAGAAACTTTCAAAGTTCTTGACATTTTCCACATTGAATGACCTTCATGTCTTAAAGCAATGATGTACTGCCATTTCTCCTTGCTTAATTGAGCTGTTCTTCCCATAATATGGACATCGTCTTTTACCAAATAGGGCAATCTTCTGTATACCACCCCTACCTTGTCACAACACAACTGATTGGCCAAACGCATTAAGAAGGAAATAAATTCCACAAATTAACTTTTAATAGGGCTCACCTGTTATTTGAAATGCATTCCATGTGACTACCTCATGAACTGGTTGAGATAATGCCAATAGTGTGCAAAGCTGTTGTCACACCAGCCTTCGCTTTGGCTCCCCCTCCTGTCCAACTCAGGCATTCGGCGTCGCTGGCCTTCTAGCTGCTGCCGAACCTACTGCTGGAAAACGCCCTTCACTCATCAAGCGCGGACTTGTCTCGTCATCATTACACACACCAGGTTCCAATCCCCACTTTATCACTGTATACATACTCCCTCTGCCATTTGTCTTTGTCAGTCATTGCAAATGTTACTTGTTTTCCTGAGAGGAATCTCTCCTACTATTTCCTGAATACTTTATATTTTGCACTTTGGGTTCGCCCTGTGCCTTTTTGTTTATGAAGATATATTTTTAGCCCAACAGCATTTAGGTTTCTTCCCGCTTTGATCTATGGTGCTTTAATAAACTCAGTAGTTCTAAACCTGCGACTGCCTCCTGCCTACACCTCTCTACTACAGCAGTGACAGCTGTCATCATGGCTACTTTGAAGAATCTGAAATATAAAACATATTTTGATTTTTTAAATATTTTTTGGTTACTACGTGATTCCATATGCGTTATTTCATAGTTTTGATGTCTTCACTATTATTCTACAATAGAGAAACAAGTAAAAATAAAGAAAAACCCTGGAATTAGTAGGTGTGTCCAAACTTTCGTCAAAACATAACATGAATGTAGTAGCTGTACTTCTTACCTCATCCTCTGTTGCAGTCTTTGGCAGTCTGACATGGTTGGCATTGATTCCAATCTATAGAAATGGTGGCAGTGATTAGCATTAGCATTCTCATTGCAAGTATACATCAAATAGCGAGCATGTGTTACTATCGACGCTCTGCTGCCACAGTGCTTACCTCAGCTGCGGCTTTTAGCTTCATGCTAATGTAGAGGTTAGAATCGTCTCTGTCACCCACCTGAAACACACACACACACAGTCCTGTATAATTAACCTTGTGCGGACACACAATTCAGTCCCATTCAAAATCCTATTTTCCCTAACCCTTACCCTAACCTTAACCTAGCTCCTAAAACTAACCCTAGGTCCTAACCCTAAACCTAATTCTAACCCTAACACTAATTCTAACCTTAAACCTTAAACCCCTAGAAATACTATTTGACCTTGTGGGGACAAAATGTCCCCAGTTGGTCAAATGTTGGTTTGCTTAAAATAAGTATAGTTAAACACGTCTAGAGATGCACACACCAAATAGGATTTTACTAACAAAACAAAACTAGAATATACTGTATGTATGTTGTTTTATCAAGTTACACAGCTTCAAATGCTAAACACAGAGCTAGAATGCTCTCCAGTTACACATCAACAACAAATAAAAAGCATGTACCATGTTCCCAAGTCTGTATATCAGCTATCCTACCACAGAGTAAGCTGAGCACAAACTGATGAATAAGTGTAGAGATTAAATGAGATTAAACTAAATGCAAATGATTCATTGTAGATGATAAAACATAAGCTATACCTAAGAAATAGAAAACAACAATCTACTTGTGGTGTTGGGATACATGTACTCAACAAAACAATGTTTACAATTTGAAACAAAAAAGAGCACTGAAAACATTAGGAACACCTGCTCTTTCCATGACATAGACTGACCAGATGAATTGAGGTGAAAGCCATGATCCCTTATTGATGTCTCCTGTGAAATCCAGAAGGGGTTGAACCGAAGGAGACAGGTTAAAGAAGGATTTTTCAGGCTTGAGACAACTGAGACATGGATTGTGTATGTGTCCCATTCAAAGAGTGAATGCGCAAGACAAAATATTGAAGTGCCTTTGAACAGGGTATGGTAGTAGGTGCCAGGCACACCGGTTTGAGTGTGTCAAGAAGTGCAACGCTGCTGCATTTTTTACACTCAACAGTTTCTCATGTCTATCAAGAATGGTCCACCACCTAAAGGACATCCAGTCAACTTGAGCCAACTGCGGGAAGCATCTGAGTCAACGTGGGCCAGCATCCTTATGGAGCACTTTCGACACCTTGTTGAGTCCATGTCCCGACGAATTGAGGCTGTTCTGAGGGCAAATGTGGGTGCAACTCAATATTAGGTAGGTGTTCCTAATGATTTGTACACTCACTGTATATTCTGTTATTTTGAATGAATTGGGCCTCTGAATATTTTAGCAAGGTTATTTAAGACTTGGAAGGGTTACACAGAGGAAACCTCACAGTTAGAAAACAAATCAACAGTAAAGTAGCCTAGCGTTATAAGGCAGAAGCAAAGAATTACACTCACACCTAGCGAGCAAAACAATCAACACATTTACCGAAAGCTCATCTGAAGAAGTGTGGGATTAGAAGAGAAGAAAAATAATTAAGAAGTAAGCAAGCTGTACTGAGCCGGCTTCGTTAAGCCTCCACCACAGTTGCTGGAATTGTGCTGGAAAGGACAAAGTGAAAAGAAAATATCCAAGCAGGCACGATACAGTTCGGGTTGGCAGGATAATGTGAAAAGGGTAAAAGACACACCTGCAACACTACCAGACCTGGCCGGAAGCCAGGAAACTGGCCCCTCATCTTGTCCAAGTCCTCTTTCAACCTTTCCCTCACCAGCCTGTGTTGAACAAGAACAACCACATTGTAACATTAGTTACACTTTCTATGAAGCTGATATAATGCATTATGAACACACTCATAGAACGAACAACCACATTGAAACATTGGTAACATTTTCAATGAAGCACATGCCCATAATACCTTATAAACACACTCATTGTCTCTACCTTCTTGCCCTTTGTGCTGTTGTCTGTGCCCAATAATGTTTGGTACCATGTTCTGTGCTGCTACCATGTTGTGTTGCTACCATGCTGTGTTGTCATGTGTTGCTGCCTTGCTATGTTGTTGTCTTAGGTCTCTCTCTATGTAGTGTTGTCTCTCTTATCGTGATGTGTGTTTTGTCCTATATTTATATTTAATTTTTTTTATTTTTAATCTCAGTCCCCGTCCCCACAGGAGGCCTTTTGCCTTTTGGTCGGCCGTCATTGTAAATAAGAATTTGTTCTTAAGTGACTTGCCTAGTTAAATAAAGGTTAAATAAATAAATAAGAAAGAACAAACACAATATAACATTCAGCACTCCCCAATACCAAACTCCATGACCTCCATGAGGCACCTTCACTCCAACATACTGTAATATTACGTTGTCATAGGCTACTCACTGAGACGTCTTGTTGCCCGAGACAACTGTCGCCAGGTTGCGTCTGCCTCCTCTGCATCCTGTGGACCCTAGACGGAGGGTGAGGGCGGCGAAGGAAAGCATGGCTGACAACTGGAGAAAGATGGATGGATGGATGGATGGATGGATGGATGGATGGATGGATAGATGGATGGATGAAGAGAAAGAACAATGGATAGATGGTAATTGGAGTTTAAGAGGCCCAGAGAACAGAAAAAGGAACTGCATACACTACAAGTACAGTGCAACAGATATCCCATTATGAACAATTGAAAACATCAAGTGCCATGTACAACTATAATAATACATTACATTCGTGGAGAGCTTTTCATTTACAGATGTAAATCACAAAGCTCTTATAGTGCAAGCCAGAACACTGCAAACCCATACAACAACTGGCTCAAAAGTTACTACTATTGACTACAACCATGACTACTTGCAGAAGTTGTTAACATGCAATGTTGCAATATCTTACAATAATGTAATAATAGATTACAACTATATTATTATACAATAATTGTATTATTATTTTTGTTATTATAAAAATTTGAAAAGTAAGAGACAGAAAAATGACTTACCAGAGTTAATGCAATGTCCAGAAGTGGATCTAGTCTCTTGAGGACCAGGTCAGCCACCAAGTGATCCACACTCCAACATAGTGGTCTAGGCAACTCCTCCTATCAGTGTGTGTGTGTGTGTGTGTGTGTGTGTGTGTGTGTGTGTGTGTGTGTGTGTGGCGCCCACTCTTTCTCACTCTCTGTCTCTCGTTCTCTCTCTCAGTGCAACTGGGGAGGCTTCCAGCAGTATCTTATCACAGTCTATGGACTTTTCCGTGGCATTCCTGCCTACTCCGGATTAAACGTGAACTAGGTACATACATTTCTCACTGTCAAGGCTATTGGGTTAGAGAGAGGGTATAACATAGGGAAAGTTGCAACTCGTAGGCTCAAACCAAAAATCCAGGGGGAATGGACTTTGGATAAACTGAAACCCAGAGGTTGGGAAGTGTATCGGGCCGTCCCACTACTGGGTCTACTCCCAGCCAATCAGAATCCATTCTGACAAGACAGTCTGAAATGTTTTTGGCAACCAAGCTTGTTTTTTTCCCTCCTTTACTACCAAAAGTCGCTACTTTTCCACAGAGTAAAAGCAATTATTTGTATCCAAGGTAGATTGACTTATTTTGCTTTCTCTTCAGGAATGAGCCTGCCCCTCTGCTTTCTCACTCTTTCTCTTTCAGCCATAGCTTTCTTTCTCTGCCCCTCCTTCTTCTGCATGCCAAAGACAATAGAACAACCTCCCGAGAGAACTCAGCTTTGGACAGCGTAAGAGGAAAGGCCTGGGACATGTTCATTAAGCACCAAACAGGAAAAAAACTGACTGGAACAGGGAGGGACTACTGCGGCTTGTCCAGTAAGTAACTTTTCATTTCATGTTCCATTGCAAAGCATTTTTTTTTTAAATTCCATTGTACGCACTAACGAACCAAGCTCTGCTAACCCTGTTCTTTCTCTGTGTGTACATTGCAATAAATGAGTCAGTCTGATTTAGGTTTGTCCAGTTTCACAACATGGCATAGCCAAAGCCTCAGTGTTGACCACAGTGGGTGTTATGCTGTGGGAATAATCTCCACTACTACAACCAACACATTCAATAACCAGACTAGACTTACTGGAGTGAGTGCAAAGGTCCTTTTGAGTTACAGAGAAACAGTTGCTGAAAAACAACACGATTTTCCAACGGCAAGAAATCTGGAGAAACAAAACTTAAACAGTTTGCATTTGGGTAGATGAAACCATGACTTGAAAAATAAAAATCTCCATTAGGCATTGCCTTAGTGTACATGTGTACATTTCACTAAACCTATTTGACTATTTGACTTTTTTGCAATCTCTTTGACGAACTCAGTCAGATGAACCGAACAGAACACACTTACAAAATGGAGCCATGATGTGAATTGAGCATTGAAGCCAGAATACTTGAATTACATATTATTTATTAATGTGTTCAATTGTTATAAATATTATAAAGGACATTAATTTCAATGCTTATAAATGTTCACAAACAACAATGACTGCTAATCTTCAAAAGAGACACAATTAGCCTACCTGTAAATAGTGGGTTCAATCTGCTTCTTACATATTTATATCACTTCATTGCCTCTGGTTTTGTTTGGTTGGTTTTAATGCCTTTTTTCTCATGTAGTCTCCCACTACTCCAGCTGTTTGATAGAGATAGTAGCCCTCTTTTAAGAACCATAGCGCTCTCCAGTGTTACTGAATTACAGTAGTTTTGAAAACAGTACCACCACTCATGTGGACACCCTTGGTCATTGCAAAAAACAGGCATAATTTAATGTGCTCCTACAAGGATTAACATGATCCTGCAGGTTGTCTCTAGATTTCTTAAAACGTTACTAATGGGAGATTACATCCGCGTGTTAAAACACACTAGATTGAAACCAAAACCCCACAAGAATAAACCAATAGATGTCACATCCTGACCATAGTAAGAGGTTATTTTCTATGGTAGAGTAGGTCAGGGCGTGACAGGGGAGGTTTTGTGTTTTTCTATGTTTTGTATTTCTATGTATAAATTCTAGTGTTTCCTATTTCTATGTTGTTTTTTTGGGTTGATCTCCAATTGGAGGCAGCTGGACCTCGTTGTCTCTAATTGGAGATCATATTTAAGTAGGGGTTTTTCTTCCTGGGTTTTTGTGGGTTATTATATTTTGAGTAGTGTTTGTTTCTCTCTGCATCACGGTTTGTTTTGTCAATTCAGTTATTTATGTATTGCAAAGTTTCACGGATTTAATAAAATGTGGAACTACAACCACGCTGCACTTTGGTCTGCTCCTTTCGACAGCTGTGATAGATCTCTTGCTGTTATCATGTGAAGTGATATGATACTAGACAGCTGCGTCTATGTTCTGTACTCCCGCATCCAATGAAATATCAAACTATCAGGAGAAAGAGAAAAAATTATTCAACTTCTATAGTACTTTTCATAATATAAATTGTAAAGCGCTTCAAACAATAATGCAGCTAGATAAACTAGCTAGCTGCAATATAACTTTTTTTGGCAACCAAATAGAAATGTGTGTTATAGATCTGTCATAATTGAAAGCAAGTCTAAGAAGTGCTAGATCTGTATTATGTGCTCTATTTCTATGCTTTCTGTTCTTAGAAAAAAAAATTGCATTTATTTTCAGTTTTGTACACCAGCTTCAAACAGCTGAAAATACAATATTTTTGGTTATGGAAAACAGATTTCAGAGGTTTAGATGGTACAGTGATTCTCTACTTGCTTGTTTTGTCACAATATGAAATTAAGTGAACTATTAGAATTTTCTACATAGTGCATATTTAAGTGAAAGCACTTTTTTTCTACAAAATACAGCTCTCTTGCTCCTCCATTTTTGAAGAAATGAATTTGTTAAACTGTTCAACTATTGTCTTTTTTCTGAGTCAACTACTCACCACATTTTATGCACTACAGTTCTAGCTAGCTGTAGTTTATGCTTTCAGTACGAGATTAATTATCTGATCCATTGATTGGGTGGACAACATTCATGCAGCAAGAGCGTGAAACCTATCATTCCGGCTGAGACACGGGAGCATGGCGACCTAGAGCGCCGGAGAGCGCATACGTGATGGTACCCCTTCCCTGGCGCGTTCGGCTCCAGCCGCAGGACGCCAACCAAAGGGACGATCCCGGGGATCAGGAGCGGACCGGTCACCCCTGCTGATGCGCGGGAACCTGACAGACCGGCTGAGGCAGGGGAGCCTGGCAAACCAGCTGAGGCATGAGAGCCTGATGAGCCAGTGGAAGCAGGGGAGCCTGGCGATCAGGCTGAGGCATGAGAGCCTGACGAACCGGCGAAGGCAGGAGAGCCTGTCGCGGCTCCCGGATGCGACGTCATTCCCACCGGAAAAAAAAACTAAAAAAACACTCCCTGTTGCTTCCCTTAGGTGAGGTGTCATTCTGTAATGAGTGCGCTGAGAGTCGGGAACCAAGTTCAGGGAGTGAGTGTTTTAATAAATAAACGTAACATAATACAAAACAAGAACACACGAACAACGCACAGACATGAAACAGAAACAATGACGCCTGGGGAAGGAACCAAAGGGAGTGACATAGGAAGGTAATCAGTGTCGTGATGGAGTCCAGGTGAGTCTGACGACGCGCAGGTGCGCATAATGATGGTGACAGGTGTGCGCCATAACGAGCAGCCTGGTGACCTGAAGGCAGGAGAGGGAGCACACGTGACACACAATCTTGTAATTCTTCTACCATACTGCCATAGGAGTTCACCCTTTTAAATGAATTATGTTAATCTATTATCTATTAATATATATTAACTCATCTATTAATGCCAAGGTGATGTTTCAAAATGTTTACTTTAGATTAAAGATCATAAACTAGTCACAACAATGATAGCGTTTATTGACTTATTAATGAACTGTTGTTACTATAAATGGTTAGCTCACTGATATTTCCTAGCTACCTAGTTAACTATTGGCAAACTGAGCATTTTAGACTATATCATTTCTGAGGAAGTGTCATTTCAGAATGAGTGGTGCTGTAGCTCCGCTGGTGTTGCTATTCTGTCTGTTGAGGGCATGGGCTCAGGAAAGGAGGAGAGTGGAAGGGTCAGAGAATGACATCACGTGACAGTGAAGAGGTAGAGACCAGGGTGAGAGTTTCAGATTAAGAGCCAAAGGCCTGGGGCTAGAGAGACGACCCATAAATGACTAGCCAGGTCACCACACACACTCCTGCAGTAGAATCCTCTCCCTGCCCCCTTCTCCTGCCTACCACTTACTCACACACATAACATTTAGGGAAGATCTAGCCCTGTATTCAAAGTGTCTCAGAGTAGCATTGCTGATATAGGATTACTGATCAGGTCCCCCTTGTCAATGTAATCAGCAGATACAGATGCTATTTCAGCACTGTTCAGCACTGAGGACCAGCCCCCTGGTTGAGTTATCATTATAGGAAAAGGTCCATTTAACAAATTATCTTCATATTGAATTGTTGTGTCCATGTTTGACATTTTATTATAGGGAACATCATCGAAAGTAACTGATATATCCTATTGTACAAAATGTGCAAGAAATTTCATTTATTTTTCATGCTCTCACCTATGCAGACCTTAATAAACTCATCAGAATTGGCAATCAAATTTGTGCTTTGATTGATAGAAACAATGATTTTAGGGGTTCTTATCAATCATTTCTGAAAATGGCCTATTTAATTAATTTTAATTGTATATAATATTATGTAAAATTCTACTAGATGGCTGTAATGAGCAGCAATTAACCCTGGATGCTATTTGAACCCTGTTGGTATCTTGTGTCAGACTTTTGTATCACTATGCTTACTTTATGGTTATTTAGCATTTTACCCATCCACCCACTAGCCGTCAAATCCTTGCTTCCTCTATCCTTGTTTCCTTCATTCCTCGCTGCGCTTTCAAAGCGCATTGGATGAGGAGGAGGACTGAGGGGATGAACCTTCAATCCTCTTTCCCATTGTGGTTTCAGAGGTAGGCAAGGAATTAAAGAAACAAGGACAGAGGAAGCAAGGATTTGATGGCTAGTAACATTTTTAGACAGTGCATGAATGAGTGAGTGAGTGAGTTGCTGTGATACCCATGCCTTGTCTTGACACAACCGCTAGGCTGGCCCCTACTTTCTAGACACTTGTGGAGATATGAGAGGGATTGATATGTGGTTACCTGGTAATAGCTCCACTTTGCCCTCTGATAGACTTGCTGGAATTTTGTCCATATTGCGTACACCTGTCCAATCCTTTTAGACCTCCACAAGAGTCTAGGGGTAGGGGCTAGTGGCTGTTTCTGGAAAGGACACCAGAACCCTGTGGGTTTGTGGGGACCTTTAGCACCAGTGTTAATTTTGGCAACAATAACTATGACAAAAAAACATTTGTCAAGAACCTACTTTTCCTGACGAAATCTCATTTTATTTTATTTTTATTTCACCTTTATTTAACCAAGTAGGCCAGTTGAGAACAAGTTCTCATTTACAACTGCGACCTGGCCAAGATAAAGCAAAGCAGTGCGACAAAAACAACACAGTTACACATAAACAAACGTACAGTCAATAACACAAAAGAAAAATAGAAAAATCTATGTACAGTGTGTGCAAATGTAGAAGAGTAGGAAGGTAGGCAATAAATAGGCCCTAGAGGCGAAAAATAATTACAATTTAGCATTAATACTGGAGTGATAGATGTGCGGATGATGATGTGCAGGTAGAGATACTGGGGTGCAAAAGAACAAGAGGGTAAATAATAATATGGGGATAATGAGATGCCATGAATAAAACGATAACTATTACAAATTATTTTTCATTTTAGTTGACGAAAATGTAATGAAACGAGAATAACATGTTTGACTAATGGACATTCAATCTCACATGAAGCTCTTTTTGATATGCTTTTGATCTGTTTTGTCCAATCATAGTCACGCATGCCTTTGCAGAGTATAATGGAATCTATCACCGGTCTTTTAGCTGGTGGGCTGATTGAGCTGATCTGCCTGGCTCTCCAACACACACATCTACTAGGTGGTCACTTCAGTCACTCGTCTCTTCTTTGAATTGATGCGCAGCCAGGACACTTCAATTGTAACGTACCTCAAATAGAAACAATAATGTCTTTGATCATCTTTGCTTTCAGAAACTCTATTTTGCCATGTGCACTGTCTTGTCATCTGTGTTGCCGCTCTCATTGTCGGCAAATGCGAGTGTAATTGCTTTTTACCAATTGGAAATACTAATGCTATTTAACATTAGGAGCACAATAATCATTCCAGCATTGTTGGAAAGCTCATAATCTCCACTTTTTAAATCCAGACTCAGTAAGTCCAAAATAAAATAATGAACTTTCTATTTTAGTTTTTATCTCTCAAGTAAAGAGATATTAAGTCTTCATTTGAACTATTCAATGCTTTGACAGCACAGCACTTGAAATACCGGAGCTTGTAAGTTCAAGATTGTTTACATTTTGCAGCTGATGTCTCAGCCAGGCGAAGTGATGACGTAGGGTGTAGCTAAGATGTAATCTCGCCCACGAGCTGAGTGATGTTTACAACTCAACACCCGTAGTGCCGATTAGCCTTACAGTTAATCCCATCCAACTATAATCAAAGACACTGGTAAGAGTACTTTTTAGAATAAAACATTAAATTATCTTATGTAATTAGCCATCATCTATTATATTGTACAGTTTGTTCTGTTCTGGAAAATAGCTAGAATCTGCCAACCTGTTCTGTAGTGTTTGGTTGTGTTTAGTTGTGTTTTGTCTGTTGGCTAGACTAGGCAGCTAGCTGGCTAAATTAGCTAGCTAGCTAGCATGCTAACAGTTAACTAGGCTCATCGTAATCAAAAATGCTTGTTTTCATTTAATCTATTAGCAAAACATTTTGAGTATATTTGTTTTAGCTAATAAATATGTTTTCTTTCCACAACAGAAAAATCCAAAGTGATCGTGATTCTTGAATGATTGTTTTAAGGAGAATCTGCTTGAATGATTGCTTTCAGGAGAATCTGCTACCTGAACATGGCACACATAGGTCTACACAGAGAGGGAGAGCCAGGGGCAGAGGTCCAAGGTACCGTAGAGGATTGCTGAGGGCCAGTGTAGAGACAGGGGCCCATGTAGAGAGCAGAGTGCATGTAGAGAGCAGGGCAAGAGGATCAAACAGAACCTGGGGAGGGAACAAGGGGAGAGGTAGAAGGGGCAGAGGCAGAATCAGGGAAATATACCTGACAGACAGTTGATCAAGATAGACGTGCACAGGTGGAGCCTAGTCTAAACCAAATCTAGACCAGATTGTCAACTCTGGTACTTAAGTCAGCCAGGAAATATATCTATTCCCTTTTTTTTTTTTTTTTTTACTCATTAACTTTAGGTGTATCTTGAACAGCTGTTGAAGAGATACCGGCATGGTGTCTTGATAATGATGCTGGAGAGGACACCAGGATCACTTTTTGATGTGATCCATCTCATTCAGGCCAACCAGTGAAGTGGAGGATGTGTGCGGGGAGGCCCTTTTTGGTGCACCTGTGGAAGGTGTCATAAAATGCAAACTGACATTGAGATGAAGTGCTGTAGTGGGGGGCCAGTGCATTGCCGCACATATACAGTGGTTCATCCTTTAAAAGTTGCAGCGTACTGCAGCACAGCTTGCGTGGTGCCGCAGAATTCTATGGCACGTTATTTAAGTGCCAACCACTGGTTCCATTAATGCTAGTTAGTGCTAATTTGACCAGCAGAGGGCATCTTTAACAAGCATTTGATAGCCTTCAATAGTGGCTGCACTAGAGAATTTAAAACCTTTTTTTGTAAGAACATATTATATGGGACCGATTCTAAGAAATGTTGCTTAATTCATTTGATTAAAATGATGGTGTTTCTATTCCAAGAAAAATGGAAATGGGTTTCTGTTAGGATGGAACGGAAAATACGGCGCTGTACAACGTGAAGGTTGGGAGTAGGCTACAGGTATGGGCTATTTAGCTAAAGAATCACCATGTAGTGCGGGCAGGCCACGTGGGAGACCGGGGTTCAATTCCCTGATGTGGAGGAAGGAGTAGGCTGTCCTTGTAAACAAGAATTTATTCTTAACTGACTTGCCTAGTTAATAAAGGTTATACTAAAAGCATAACATTTCTACACCATAACTTTAGTCTAACCAATACCCAAACGGAGATTCAGTCAAAATAAACATCTCTTGATTTATCAAGACCAGTCCCCATGCTTGTCTCAGAACAGTGCGAAACGGTGGTAAAATAGTTGTAGTCTAATGCTTCAAATCATATTGCTTCTAACTTCAATATGCTCTTTAAATAAATAAGACCTACACCACTTTTAACAGCACATTACTCAACACTAGTGAGACTCATGTCGCCTACGGTAGGCCTACAGGATATCAAAAAATATGACGTGACTCTCTGCCAATAAATACATATAGCGGATTGGAGGATTGAAGGATTCTAAATTAAAACCAAAAGCCGCCTCATGGGTCTCCTGGCACGGGTATCTGTAGCAACGCATTTTGCATTGCGATGGAGTGACTTAGACAGATGCACCACTGGGTAGGCCCCATCCACAAAATGCAGAGAGGTGTTGGTAAAGGTATATTGTCCTGCTAATAGCCCATAATGGACTATTATAATAGTGTACATGGTGTCCAGGTCAGGATAACCAAAACATTTATTTATTAAAAACTATCAGAAAGAATGTTGGTACCTTCTTATTTTGATCCTGTCAGCATGTGTAAAAGAGGCGAAGTCAGGTGCAGAAGAGTAGCGTGATGTAAACAGGAGCACTTTATTAAAGTTCCTAAATGAGAGCACAACATATATCAAATGTGCTCAAAAACACGGAACATAACAAAGTAAAGCGCGTGAAAAGACACCACAGCAACATGAAACAATTACACACAAAACATGATGGGAAACAGAGGGTTAAATACAAGTAGCTTAATTGGGGAAATGAAAACCAGGTGTGTATGGAAACAAGATAAGACAAATGGATATATGAAAAATGGAGCGGCAATGGCTAGAAAGCCGGTGACATCGATCGCCAAACGCCACCCGAACAAGGAGAGGAGCCGACTTCGGCGGAAGTCGTGACAGATCCAAAGCCATGAATGAGTAAGTCACTCAGCTTTATGTAGGTGCCGGTTATATGACTGTGCCATCAACTTGATAATATACAACAATATTTTGAAGGTTATTTCATTTTCAAAAAAACTAAAGTGAGCAATTTTAATCTGAATAAAGCCCAAAATAATATTTGCAAAGGCCAAAACATGTATTTCTGTTTTTAAAGGGAGAGAAACGCTGGGCCAATTGTGCGACTTCCAAACACGGTCGGATGTGATGCATAATAATAATAATACTTAACTTAGAAATACATTTGATGAAAGAATTTTCCCCCAACCCTCCTTCTAGGCAAGTCTATTGTCCACTCCCTCCTCCTCCGTTCCACATGGGCTAACTCTGTCTTCTGTGCGCGGCTCTGCGGCCCATACCTTGAACCTTGTCTGCTTTCAGTGGATACAGCTGGAGAACTTCAAGGCAATTCCATTGTGCGCCACTCGGGAGCCATGACCTGCTGTGAGAATTTCCACGTGGCTTTTATATAATTCTAAATGATTTCTTTATGTTTTTAGCAGGAGAGAAACCAAAACCCTGCAGTCATCTCATGTGTCTCCCAGTTAAGGACAGCACAAGTATTGAACCAGCATCTGTTGCAACACAGCTTGCACTGCAATGCAGTGTCTTAGACCGTTGCACCACTCAGGTGCTGTACAACGTGTCCAGTCGGGAGTGGGCTACAGTACTACAGTAAGAGCAAAATAAAATAATAAAAACCTTAGTGTAACAACAGTTTTAGTAAGTAATACTGAAGTTGTGCACAATTATCAGTTTCTATTTAGGTTGATGTCACCCTTCATTGTCAATTAGAGACACAGTAGGACCCAAAGCATAATCAGTGCTCTAACTCCCCCTTGTGCTGGTCTGGAGAAATGAAGTGGTGACGCAGTGTACCGTACTAAACCACAAATTACCTCTATGTACCGCAGCATAATCGCAAAACATTTAGTGGAGTAACCACTGTACACTTACTGCCTGGAGCCTGGAAACCTGAGGTACATAAGGGTCTATAGGAATGATCTGTTAGTCCTGGATGAGAGCGAGGAACAGAGAGAAGACAATGTAGAGTACAGGCATGTTGCCTACCGGCAGTTCATCTGTTGGCAGCATGGCACGCTTCGGCTGGGCCACAGAATTGTTATTCCAAACTGCTGCGTGTAGTGCAACAGAGACACTTTCCCTGATCCGAATGGCCAGTATAAAGGATTCACTCCTGGCAGACTGACCTAGAGAATTCTGTCCACATGTTTTGAACTGGTTTTTTTTGTATGTGTTTGCTAATCCTAACCCACTGTTTAATTAAAACAATTGATGTTACAGTCAAAGGACGACTATAGTGTAAGTGCAAAATAATTTATATTTGTGATGTTCCACAAATAGTTCAAAAAATGTATATGAAACAAAATTATAGAATAAATCATTTTCATGAGTGACAAAGTATTCATAAGGTCTATTTACAGGTATAGAACACAGAACAGCAAAGAACGAGTAATTAGTATTACAATATCAAGATATAAGCAGATATAGGCAGTAAAATGTGCTGCTGCACTGACCAAGTTCGGGCAGGTTCAGACAGGAGACGTACAAAATAGTCTGCATGCGCAGAACAGGTGAGTACCCAGAACGGCAGGGAAACAGTAAACAATATCAGGAGCACAGGTTCGTAAACGGGTCAGAGTTAGGCAGGTACAGAACGGCAGGCAGGCTCGCGGTCATGGTCAGAACCAGGGAACAGAACTTGAGAAAGCAGGGTGACGGGAAAACACGCTGGTAAGACCTGACAAGAAGAACTGGCAACAGACAAACAGAGACCACAGGTATAAATACACTGGGGATAATGAGGCAGATGGGCGTCACCTGGAGGGGGTGGAGACAAGCACAAAGACTGGTGAAACAGATCAGGGTGTGACAAACACTCACATCTTGTTGCCAGCTTTGTTCCTCAGAACAGACCTCTCTCGATGTTGATTATAGTTCAATGCAGCCAGGAGTGTCCTGGCCTCATATACAGTTGAAGTCGGGAGTTTACAGACACTGAGGTTGGAGTCATTAAAACTAGTTATTCAACCACTCCACAAATTTCTTATTAACAAACTATAGTTTTGGCAAGTCGGTTAGGACATCTACTTTGTGCATGACGCAAGTAATTGTTCCAACAATTGTTTACAGACAGATTATTTCACTTATAATTCCCTGTATCAAAATTCCAGTGGGTTAGACGTTTACATACACTAAGTTGACTGTGCCTTTAAACAGCTTGGAAAATTTCTGAAAATGATGTCATGGCTTTAGAAGCTTCTGATAGGCTAATTGACATCATTTGAGTCAATTGGAGGTGTCTCTTTGCTTGACATCATGGGAAAATCTAAAGAAATCACCCAAGACCTCAGAAGAGAATTGTAGAACTCCACAAGTCTGGTTCATCCTTGGAAGCAATTTCCAAACACCTGAAGGTACCATGTTCATCTGTACAAACAATAGTACGCAAGTATAAACACCATAGGACCACACAGCCACCATACCGCTCAGGAAGGAGACGCATTCTGTCTCTTAGAGATGAATGTACTTCGGTGCGAAAAGTGCAAATCAATCCCAGAACAGCAGCAAAGGACCTTGTGAAGATGCTGGAGGAAACAGGTACAAAAGTATCTATATCCACAGTAAAATGAGTCCTATATCAACATAACCTGAAAGGCCGCTGAGCGAGGAAGAAGCCACTGCTCCAAAACTGCCATAAAAACCCAGACTACGGATTGCAACTGCACATGGGGACAAAGATTGTACTTTTTGGACAAATGTCCTCTGGTCTGGTGAAACAAAAATAGAACTGTTTGGCCATAATGACCATCATTATGTTTGGAGGATAAAGGGGGAGGATTGCAAGCCGAAGAACACCATCCCAACCGTGAAGCATGGGGGTGGCAGCATCATGTTGTGGGGGTGCTTTGCTGCAGGAGGGGCTGGTGCACTTCACAAAATAGATGGCATCATGAGGGAGGAAAATTATGTGGATATATTGAAGCAACATCTCAAGACATCAGTCAGGGAGTTAAAGCTTGGTCGCAAATGGGTCTTCCAAATGGACAATGACCCCAATCATACTTCCAAAGTTGTGGCAAAATGGCTTAAGGACAACAAAGTCAAGGTTTTGGCGTGGCCATCACAAAGCCAAAGTTGTGGCAAAATGGCTTAAGGACAACAAAGTCAAGGTATTGGAGTGGCCATCACAAAGTCCTGACCTCAATCCCATAAAAAATATGGGCAGAACTGAAAAGGCGTTTGCGAGCAAGGAGGCCTACAAACCTAACTCGGTTACACCAGTTCTGTCAGGAGGAATGAGCCAAAGCTTGTGGGAGGCTACCAGAAATGTTTTGCCCAAGTTAAACAATTTAAAGACAATGCGACCAAATAATAATTGAGTTTGTGAACTTCTGACCCACTGGGAATGTGATGAAAGAAGTAAAAGCTGAAATAAATAATTATCTCTACTATTATTCTGACATTTCACATTCTTAAAATAAAGTGGTGATCCTAACTGACCTAAGAAAGTGAATTATTACTAGGATTAAAAGTCAGGAATTGTGAAAAACTGAGTTTAAATGTTTTTGGCTAAGGTGTATGTAGTCTTCCGACATCAGCTGTATGTGTGGTGTGTAGGCAAACTTCTTACTGGCGTACATCAGAATGTGATTCTGGAATGCCTCCAGCTCTGCAGTTGACCTGTGAAAAGTATCACAATTAGTCTTATGTGTGTTGTCTCATCAAGCATATAATATATATATGCGATTTTACAGTAGCTAAAAGCCAGGTATTTATCTTTAAGCCACCTCTTGTTGAGCACAATTTCAGTCAGTCTTGTGGGCTGTTGAACCTCTCTCCAACCATGATTTTGTGACAGACTCAGCCAAACCCAGTTGTGTTTGTATTTATTTATTAAAAACATTACAATACATTAATTGTGTGTGCCCTCAGGCCCATACTCCACTACCACATATCTACAATGCAAAATCCATGTGTACGTGTGTGCGTATGTTATCATGCGTATGTTATCATGCGTTTGTGCCTATGTTTGTGTTTCTTCACAGTCCCCGCTGTTCCATATGGTGTATTTTTACCTGATTTTTAAATTGGATTCTACTGCTTGCATCAGTTACCTGATGTAGAATAGAGTTCCATGTAGTAATGGCTCTATGTAGTACTGTGCGCATCCTATAGTCTGTTCTGGACTTGGTGACTGTGAAGAGACCTCTGGTGGCATGTCTTGTGGGGTATGCATGGGTGTCCGAGCTGTGGGCTAGTATTTTAAACAGACAGCTTGGTACCTTGTAGAAAGAGGAGGAAGGGAAGCGCTACTAAGGTACACAATAGTAAATGTTGGTAGACAGAAGGTGCTCTTTGGTAAAAGGGGTGAGTTGGTCATCAAAAAGAAAGGAGGACCAAGGCACTCTTCATATAATTGATTAAAATGCCTTTATTAGTATGGCATGTTCAATAGAAACAATGTTTATAGAAATCTGACGCGTTTCGGCTGCATGGCCTTCGTCAGGGAGTACAAAGAAATAATACAATGTTCTTTTTTTAACAGCTTTTCACATTAACCCTAATTTGACAGCTTGGTACCTTCAGCTTGTCAACACCTCTTACAAAAACAAGTAATGAAGAAGTCAATCTCTCTTCCACTTTGAGCCATGAGAGATTGACATGCATGTCATTAATGTTAGCTCTTCTTGTACTTTTTAGGGCCAGCCGTGCTGCCCTGTTCTGAGCCAACTGCAATTTTCCCAAATCCCTCTTTGTGGCATCTAACCACACAACTGAACAGTAGTCCAGGTGCGACAAAACCAGGACCTGTAGCACCTGCCTTGTTGATAGTGCTGTTAAGAAGGCAGAGCAACGCTTTATTATGGACAGATTTCTCCCCATCTTAGCTACTGATGTGTCAATACGTTTTGACCATGACATTTTACAATCCAGGGTTAGGTAGCCTAGTGGTTAGAGCTTTGGACTAGTAACCGAAAGGTTGCAAGATTGAATCCCTGAGCTGACAAGGCTGTTAACCCACTTTTCCTAGGCCGTCATTGAAAATAAGTATTTGTTCTTAACTGACTTGCCTAGTTAAATAAAGGTAAAAAAAGCAGTTTTGTCTCCTCAACTTGCTCAATTTCCACACTATTCATTATGTGTCACGCCCTGACCAGGTGAACTCTTCTATTTTGGTCAGGGTGTGGCATTTCTATAGTTTATTTTCTATGTTTTGGTATAGCCTTGCTTTGGGGCGTATTTCTATGTTGGGTTCTGTCGATTCCCAATCAGAGACAGCTGTCGCTAGTTGCCTCTGATTGGGGAATCATATTTAAGTTCCTTTTCCCCCCACGATGTTTGTGGGTTGTTGTCTCTTTTTGTTTGAGCAGTAGCGATACTTTTATTCTCTGTTTTGACCGTGTTATTTCAGTCTGAAATAAATAACATGTGTTCGCTCCCAGCTGCGCCTTGGTCCACTTCTTCCTTCATGCACGACGATCGTTACATTATGAGATGTAGTTGAGGTTTAGGGTTTAGTGAATGATTTGTCCCAAAATACAATGCTTTTAGTTTTGGAAATATTTAGGACTAACTTATTCCTTGCTACCCATTCCGAAACTAACTGCAGCTCTTTGTTAAGTGTTCCAGTCATTTCAGTTGCTGTAGTAGCTGACGTGTATTGTGTTGAGTCATCTGCTTACTCAAAGCCAGTGGCATGTCGTTTGTAAAGTTTCGCCTTTTGTTATTAAAGGGGCCTAAACAGCTACCCTTGGGAATTCCTGCCTCTACCTGGATTATTTTTGAGAAGCTTCCATTAAAGAACAGCCTCTGTGTTCTGTTAGACAAGTAACTCTTTATCCATATCATAGCAGGGGGTGTAAAGCCATAACACATAAATGTTTTCAGCAGCAGACTATGATAGATAATGTCATTAACTGCACTGAAGTCTGACAAAACAACCCCCATGATCATTTTATCATCAATTTCTCTCAGCCAATCATCAGTTATTTGTATAAGTGCCTTGCAAGTTGAGTGTCCTTCCCTATATGCGTGCTGAAAGTCTGTTGTCAGTTTGTTTACTGTGAAATAGTATTGTATCTGATCAAACACAATTTTTTCCAGAAGTTTACTAAGCGTTGGTTACAGACTGATTGGTCGGTTATTTGAGCGAGTAAAGGAGGATTTAGTGTTCTTGGGTAGCAGAATGACTTTAGCTTCTCTCCAGGCCTGAGGGCACACACACTTTCTAGTAGGCTTAAATTGAAGATGTGGCAAATAGGAGTGTCAATATTGTCCGCTTTTATCCTCAGTAATTTTCCGTCCAGATTGTCAGACCCGGTGGCTTGTCAGTGTTTCCCTACAACATGGTGCAGGATGCCTCTCCAGAGGTTGTACAACAGAGAAAACCCTTTATCAGTAACCATGTATTTACTATAAAATAGCCTACCATATGATTAATCTCTGTAATGACTGTGCTGAAATTACGGTCAAGTATGATACCAGCCATTACAAATATAAATCATCCAATAGTTGGATGTTCTTAGTGCCAGTGTTTCACTTTCAATGAACTCTTCATATGTCCCAGCCTTCTTACTGTACCACCAGAAGTAGTTGACTATGTCCTTTCTCAGGGGCGGACTGAAACAATAATTCAGGCCAGGAATTTGACTCCATCCCAGGCCACCCTGTTCACGCAAACCACCAGACCGCTAATTTTGTAGGCTAACCCTATTTTCTGATGTAACGGGTACCAAACTAGTTATACATTTGGACTCTATGTTCATCTGGGAAGAATGTTATCCACATTACAAAATACAAACATTTGGGACTGACCAATAAGTAGCCTATCTGAACACTGCGTTTTCAAGGTATTCTATGGCTATGGGTGCACCCTCAAAAACTCATTAGGAATACACCAATCATAGCACATACAAATGTACAAGTCTAGACACACAAAACAATTAGCCTACACTTTTTAAAAAGAGAATGAGATATACAGAGTTAGCTCAAATGTTCAAATTATTATCTTTATATTCAAGCATCAAGCATATCAAAGTATCAAAAAACACACACACATTCACGGAACTTGAACATAAGCTACAACAATGTAAGTAAGTATAATACAAAAGTCGAAAAAGCACTCCTCTACAAAAAAAATGTAGATGTCAATGTTTCCTCACTGGTGTCCATAAAGCCAACAGCACACAATAAACACATCTATACACTGAGTCAATGAAATTGAACGTTGGCTGCATAAATGCAAGTATAATATGAAAGTCCAAAAAACATGCCTCTGTACAAAAGCTTTAACTCACAGCAAATGTTCTTTCACCCTTGTCAGCCTGTTAAGGAAGAGTCATAGCATTGCTCCTTCAGAGTAACCAGTAAGTAATTACCACTAGTAACAATATAAGCTCAAAAAACTAGCCATGATTGTCGGCCATGTTTTCCAAGTTATATGCAGCTTTGTGTCTGTGTCCTCTGTAGCTAAGCCCACATTTACCAATAACTTTAACTACATCAACCACATGTTCCATGACCGGCCTCCTCTTTCTGACCTGGTCTCGTTGACCTGACATTTGCTTATCACTCAGAAGGGTACAGATGTCTGCTTTGCTGGCTCTGAGGAAAAAGGCTTCTGCACTTTCTCTATGGGTCTTGCTTCTCTCATGTTCCTGTACTTTCTGATGGGCATGTTTCCAGGCCTGCATGCCTCCTTTGAAGGTTTTGCAAATGCAAGACATACTGAGCAGAATAAGGAGTGAGTTACTTCATTGTATGTCAGCCATTTTCTGTTTGTGCCATCTTTGGAGTGGAATACATTGGGAATTACTCTTTGAGGGATTTGTTTTGGGTGGTACTGAAAAAAATAAGTCAAAATCCTTGGACTGAGGATGGGCAAAATAATCAAATGGATTTTCAGTGCTTTCGCTGTCCCTTTCTATTTTCCCTGTACTGGGCTCTGAATCTCTCTCTGCACATCTGGTTGCTCTGCAGAATGAGATTAACATTGTAAATAACCTAAACTTGTATTACTTGTGCAGTCATCGATTGTATGCCCCCCCGATTATAGTCCTACTGATAATCTCATGAAAAAAGTACATATGAATCTAAAATCATAGCCTACATGTTTAGGTTTGTGCTCTTAAGTTGTACCTGAAGGTTCCTACTCTGAGTCTGACTCTGAACTGACCACCATCTCCAGTTGTGCAGGAGCACCTGAAGCTCTAGTGCTGCTGCTGCTTCCTTCTCCACCTTTACAAAGAAAATACTATTATCATATTCACTATCATTAGTGTATCAGTAGGCTACATTAATACAGCTCTGGAAAAAATTAAGAGTGGTCTCTTAATTTGGAGTGGTCTCTTAATTTTTCCCAGAGCTGTATATTATTGTAGTAACTTGTAATGCTGGTACTAACGGCACTAATGATCTTTGTCATTGCCTGTGCTGTGTCACTCAGGCTACTTTTCATGGATGTATTATGGTTACGTTACTGTAGCCTGTTTCGCTGTACAGTGTATGTGTACTTTCCAAATCCATAGTCTAGGTTTACTATTTTTTACTAGTTGAAACATATTGCCTTCAATGTCATATTATGATCGCTATGTTGCACTCATTGCTATGATATAATTCCTCCATGAAGACGTAACATGTGCAGACTGTTTAGCCTACCGGCCGGTGTGTCGCTATTATCAGCCAGGCTACTTAGCTATCCATGCTGGGTGTCGTGTGTGTGTGTCAGTGTGTGTGGTTTAGCTAGTGTTTTTGACTGACCTGGTCCCTTACTGGGGAACATGTCGCTTATTTTGCAGCGTCTGTGGCAAGGGCCTTTCTCTTTTTTATTCTCTCCCTCTCTGCTCCACCTTTCCTCTTCTGACTGTCCATTTCGCCATGCGACTTGTCTAAAATGTTATCTGTAGAGAGGCAGGTAGACGGTTGCTATGTGCGTCGTGGAGAGACCTGATGTAATTTTTGTGCGGGGACACTGCAGCAAGAGAGTGAGAGTTGTGCCTGATGCGTGGATTCTCCGTCAACTCATTCCTGCTTGCTATATTATTGCTGGTCAAGTTGACTATTCACGGCAGGCAAAATGTTCCGGTGCACCCGACGTCCACTGGAGAAGGATGGAGGATGGAGAAGGATGAAGTACCCTGCCTGCTGCCCATCCTTTTTTTAGAGAATGTTTTGAAAGGGGGTTAAGATAATTATCTCAATTAGGTATTTCAGTTGAAACATAAAGAAGTAAAATATAACAAACAAAGTGGGGATTGTCCCATGTCTCCTCCGCGCGCCGGAACCAGTCGTCCACCGCAGGAGCTTCAGTCTGACTCTGATGCCAAGGAACCAGAACCCCAGTATGCACTGGAAGGGGGAGAGGTTAGTGGAGGAGTGGCGGAGCGAGTTCTTGTCCATCTCTGCCCAGGGCACAAACGCTGCCCACTACCCCGGCCGGTCCTGGCAATAAGACCTCAGAAACCTACCCACATCCTGGTTAACTCTCTCCACCTGCCCATTACTCTCGGGGTGAAAACCTGAGGAAAGGCTGATCGAGACCCCCAGACGTTCCATGAACACCCTCCAGACCCTCGAAGTGAACTGGGGACCACGATCAGACACTATATCCTCAGGCACCCCGTAGTGCCGGAAGACGTGCATAAACAAGGCCTCTGCAGTCTGTAGGGCCGTAGGGAGACTGGGTAGAGGAAGGAGATAGCAGGACTTAGAGAAATGATCCACAACAACCAGGATCGTGGTGTTTCCCTGTGATGGGGGAGATCGGTCAGGAAATCGATCGACAGGTGCGACCATGGCCGTTGTGGATCGGTGCTTACCTCTGGGCAGGTGCCTAGGAGCCTTACACTGGGCGCACACCGAGGAAATATACACCCTCACATTCTTGGCCAAAGTGGGCCACCAGTACTTCCCACTCAGTCAGCGCACCGTCCGACCGATGCCTGGATGACGAGAGGAAGGTGACGTGTGGGCCCAATAGATCAGCCGATCATGGACAGCAGACGGAATGTACAGACGCCCAGCGTGACACTGGAGGGGAGAGGGCTCAGCACGTAACGCCTGCTCAATGTCCGCGTCCAACTACCACACTACTGGTGCCACCAGGCAGGAGGCCGGGAGTATGGGGGTGGGATCCATGGACTGCTCCTCTGTGTCATACAGCCGGGACAGTGCATCTGCTTTCGCGTTCTGGGAACCTGGTCTGTAAGAAAGTGTGAAAACAAAACGGGTGAAAAACATGGCCCACCTTGCCTGGCGAGGGTTCAGTCTCCTCGCTGGCTGGATGTACTCCCGATTGCAGTGGTCAGTCCAGATGAGAAAAGGGTGTTTAGCCCCCTCAAGCCAATGTCTCCACGCCTTCGGAGCCTTGACGACAGCCAACAGCTCCCAGTCCCCCACGTCATAGTTTCGCTCCGCCGGGCTGAGCTTCCTCAAAGAAGGCACACGAGCGGGGCTTCAGTGGCATACCCGAGCGCTGAGAGAGCACGACTCCTATCCCAGCCTCGGACGCGTCCACCTCCACTATGAACGCCAAAGAGGAATCCGGATGGGCCAGCATGTGACACGAGGTGAACAGAGCCCTCAGGTGACCAAAAGCCCTGTCCTCCTCAGCCGACCACTGCAAACGTACCGGTCCCCCCTTCAGCAGTGAGGTAATGGGAGCCGCTACCTGACCAAACCCCGGATAAACCTCCGGTAGTAATTGGCAAACCCTAGAAACCGCTGCACCTCCTTTACCGTGGTGGGAGTCGGCCAATTACGCACGGCTGAAATGCGGTCACTCTCCATCTCCACCCCTGAGGTGGAAATGCGGTACCCTAGGAAGGAGAAGGACTGTTTGGAAGAACAGGCATTTCTCAGCCTTGACGTACAGGTCATGCTCCAACAGTCGACCAAGCACCCTATGCACCAGGGACACATGCTCGGCGCGTGCAGTGGAGTATATCAGAATGTCATCAATATACACCACTACACCCTGTCCATGCAGGTCCCTGAAAATCTCATCTACAAAGGCTTGGAAGACTGATGGAGCATTCATCAACCCGTACGGCATGACGAGGTACTCATAATGCCCTGAGGTCATACTGAACGCCGTCTTCCACTCGTCTCCCTCCCTGATACGCACCAGGTTGTAAGCGCTCCTGAGATCTAGTTTGGTGAAGAAGCGCGCCCCATGCATTGACTAAGAGGTAGCGGGTAACTGTACCTCACCGTGATCTGATTTGGGCCTCGGTAGTCAATACACAGGCGCAGACCTCCCTCCTTCTTCTTCACAAAAAAGAAACTCGAGGAGGCGGGTGAAATGGAGGACCGAATGTACCCCTGATGCAGGGATTCGGAGACATATGTTTCAATAGCCACTGTCTCCGCCTGTGCCAGGGGATACACGTGACTCCTGGGAAGTGCAGCGTCTACCAGGAGATGTATCGCACAATCCCCTCGGCGATGGGGTGGTAATTGAGTCGCCTTCTTTTTGGAGAAGGGGAGAGCCAAATCGGCATTTTCGGGGGGAATGCGCATGGTGGAGACCTGGTTTGGACTTTCCACCATAGTAGAACCAACGGAAACCCCTAAACACAACCCGTGAGAGCCCTCTGTTGCCATGAAATGGTGGGGTCATGATGAGCTGACCAGGGAAGGCCTAGTACCACGGGAAACGCACGAGGGTCAATGAGGAAGAGACTGATTCTCTCCTCGTGACCCCCTGCGTCACCATGCCCAGGGGGATGGTAGCTTCCCTAATCAACCCCGGACCCTAGTGGTCGACTGTCCAGAGCGTGAACTGGGAGAGGCCTAACCACTGGAACAACATCCCTAACCTATGGGCGAATGCTCTGTCGATAAAATTCCCAGCCGCGCCTGAATCGACGAGCGCCTTATGCTGGGGATGAGGGGAAAACTCAGGAAAGTAAACATGCACAAACAGGTGTACAACAGAGGGCTCTGGATGAGAGTGGTGCATGCTCACCTGGGGCAACGCCAGAGTGCCCTGCCTGCTGCCTCAACCCCTAGAGGAACCAACACGACACCGACCAGCAGTGTGACCTCTGCGGCCACAGATGGTACACGTGAAAGCCCCTCCTCTGGCCTCCCTGAGCGCAGCACCTCCCAGCTCCATAGGCACTGGAGCGGTGGTGCTGGGAGAGGGAATCAACAGAGCCCTCTCTGGACGTTTGCGGGTGACCAGCAGGTTATCCAACCGAATGGACAGGTCCACCAGCTGGTCGAAGGTGAGGATGGTATCCCTGCAGGCCAACTCCCGATGGACATCCTCGTGCAGGCTGCAACGATAGTGGTCGATAAGGGCCCTGTCGTTCCATTCCAGTCCTGCGGCCAGGGTCCGAAATTCCAGGGCGAACTCCTGGGCGCTCCTCGCCCCCTGCCTCAGGTGGAAAAGACGTTCACCCGCCCCTCTACCCTCGGGCGGGTGTTCAAAGACTTCCCGGAAGCGACGGGTAAACTCCGCGAAGTCGTCCAACGCCGCATCTCCTTCTCCCCACACGGCGTTAGCCCACTCCAGAGCTCTCCCTGAGAGGCACGAGACAATGGAGGACACCCTCTCCCTTTACTGAGGGAGCCGGGTAAACGGTGCCCAGGTGTAGGTTCAGCTGTAGCAGGAACCCCTGGCACTGTGCCGCTGTCCCATCATACTCCCCGGGAAGGGCAAGACGCATCCCACTGGGACCTGGTACAGGAGGGACGAGTAGTGGGAACTCCTGTTGTGCTGGTGGAAGCGCTGGAGGGACTCCCTGTCTCTCCCAGCGGTCCATGGTCTGGACGACGCGAGATGTTGTAGCATCGCCGCATGTTCTCTGACGCGCTCCTCGACTCCTATAACCGGGGTACCTGCTCCTGCTGACTCCATGGCAGGGTGTGGAATTCTGTAAAGGGGTGCGTAACTGGTGGCAGTGAAGTCAGATGCGGTAGAGCAGAACTAGGTAACCAAACGGCAGAAAGATATAACCAACATCGGTACAAAACCCGACGCGCACCAGTAAACATGTGCACAAGCACTTACAACAAACAATTCCACACAAAGACATGGGGGAACAGAGGGTTAAATACTCAACACTTAATGAGGGAAATGAGAACCAGGTGTGTAGGAAAACAAGACAAAACAAATGAAAAATGAAAAGTGGATCGACGATGGCTAGAAGACCGGTGACACCGACCGCCGAACGCCGCCTGAACAAGGAGAGAAACCGACTTTGGTGGAAGTCGTGACACTTACAGCATAAATATTTTGCCCCATGCCACATATCAAGTGAGTGCTTCACCTCTTTGTAGTGGCCTGTCTCTGGTTCTGAGGAGAAAAACATCCACATTACTGTGTGTGATGTTTGAGAATTCAAGTCAGTGCAGTTACACAATTTGAATTCCATTGAGATATTAAATGATTAATGTTGAATTACTGTACTATGATTTGACACTACTGGAGCCATGTATTGCTTGTTGTCTAATTGTGTTTGTGTATTGTTAAATTCAAAATAAACAGAATTTACTCATTAGGGCAGAAATTTGGGTGTGGGCATCAGAACACACTATTCAGTCGGTGGGACTTGGGTCACCAGCTTGTTAATCACCCTTATAAAGCCCTCTTTCTCCATTCTGCAGGAGCTCCAGTAGCTGTGCCCCCTTGATATAACTTTTACTTTGAAGGGTGCCTCTTCTGACAATTAGCAATTGAGAGTGAGAAATGTCAACAATTTCCTCAAATTCAGGTCATATGCCTGTTGTCCAACAATGTCCTCTTTGCACAGGACCTGATACTTGTAGGGAATATGTGACAATTCATCATCATCCCATGCAAATCCTGTATCTTCAAAGAGATGATGATGATCAAGCACAGAATCATCGAAGCTAAAGACTGGGAGTTATTTCACCTCCATAACTAAGGCACTGTCAGTTCTAAAAACAAGCTTATAATTTGGGTTATGAAGGGGTACAATACTTATGAGGCATTTATACTGTAAGTTAATGTTAATAAGGAAAGCATTTACTTAATCGGTAGGTCTGTAAAGTACAAAAAACAAACATGGTTTTGAGACCTATCTCACACACAGGGGTGCAACTTTCACTGGGGACACATTCTAAAATGTTTAATTTCATTGCACTGTGATACTAAAATAGGCATTGGTGTGCCTTAGAACCATGCAGACTCCTCAAAGCAGTTGGGTAGGCAGTTTGGAGGTTTCAAACAGCTGAATTTAGGACACCACAGAGCAGGTGGACAGGCTGTGTGAAGGCAAAGCTTCTGAAAGGCAGGCTGGACCGGCACCGGAGAGTTGAACAGAGACAGCTGCTGTCAGTGTGTGTGTGTGTTAGTATAGCAATGCAACGTTACTGATCTGTCAGTTTCCCTGGATAATTCCTCTTTCTCCGAGTAGTAAAAGAAAGCAGAGCAAAAACTGGCTACTCTTTAGTGGACTGATGTAGCTGGCAAGGTAAAAAAACAAAACTAGTGTTTATTCCCAATGCTGGTCTGTTAGTGTAACTGACATGTAAAATTAGATAATGTTTCATCCCCTCTCGGCTGAGGAGAATGAATTAGCTAGCTAGTTGCTACCACAGCCAGTTCAGCTCTAGCCTCTAGCTATCTGTCGGATATTGAGATGAGGTGGCTATTATTACTATCTAACAGCTGTTGTTTGTATGGAAATGTTTTGTATCCTATTAGTCCCACTTCAACAGAAGTCAATTAACTTGGCTGGCTTTCCCCAGTTGATGTACCATTAGAGCGAGAGCTGGTCAAAAGTTGCCTAATGTTAAGTAGGACTACTCTTTTACCTCAATCACATGTATTAGCAGGATCAGATGGTGACAGGTGTCTCAGCAGGGTCAGACAGCCAGGGAAGACCAGTCTACGGAGCTCAGGTGAATTTTGCAGTATATTATATTAATCAATGAATGGTTACAAAGTTACATCTTGAGTTGATGGGTAGACCTACAGTAACTACGGGACAGCAGCTTAAGCTTAAAGCTACAGTCTGGGATCTGAAAAGAATGGTAGTACTTTGTCATGCCTCATTTTAGGATGATCAGATGGTGACGGGTCTTAACAGGGTCAGGCAGCCAGGGAAGACCAGTCTGTGATGGAGCTCAGGTAAAACGTTGCTCTCTGTGCAGCAAACACTGGACGAGCCAGATGCTTCAAAGATTGAAAGTATTTTAAGTCAGTCTGACAAACCTCCAAAGTTGATTTCCTACCTGCATCAAGGGTTGATAGAGGCTTTTCCAGATGACACAAATCATTTAAAACAAAAATGTGAGGAAGACCCGATAGAAGCTATTGATGTTGAATGGATACAGACATAAGTTACTGCAGTTTAAGGCCATCCATAGAACGTACTATATTCCAGTGAAACTGAATAACATGCACTCAGAAATGTAATTCCTGCTGGAGGAGTAAAACACAAAAGGGGATATATTTGCATATGTTATGGTCTTGTGAAGGCTGGCTGAATTCTGGCAAAGAGTATGTTCTTTTATCTCAGCATGTCTACAGATTCTCCCTTATTCCTGTTTGCTAGGAAATGTTGATAATACAGTATATGAAGAAATTGTGCAACCAAGCATTTACAGAAGCTAAGAAATGCATTGCCAATAACTGGATGGTTGGTTATCCTCCCACAATGTCACAATGAATAGCAAAATGTCAAGCTATGTATCATTAGTTTTGTATGTGTAGGTGTATGTATTTTTTAGTAGTTTTTTTTACACTTTTGTTTTCAACCCTTTCCCTTGGGTATTAAAAAAATGTGTTGGGAGAGAGTTGAGTTTTTGACTAGACTGGTGGGGGTAGGGCATGCAGACGGCTCGGCAGGCTGGGCAGTCTGGCTGAAATTTGATATAGTGGATGACTTAATAAAGGCAATGAGTCTTTGTACTGAAATGTTTAAAGAGTTGTTCATTTGTTAGGCTATTGGTTAAAGGTGCAATACTAAATGTATTATTGAATTACCTTTCCTCTAGTTCAGTCTTATCAATCACTTAAAACATACAGTACCATTCAAAAGTTTGGACACACCTATTCATTCAAGGGTTTTTCTTTATTTTTTACTATTTTCTACATTGTAGAAAAATAGTGAATACATAAAAACTATGAAATAACACATGGAATCATGTAGTAACCAAATAAGTGTTAAACAAATATATTTTATATTTGAGATTCTTCAAAGTAGCCACCCTTTGCCTTGAAGACAGCTTTTATACACTTTGCATCACATAAGGTTTTGGCCATATGTGTCACGTCCTGGCCAGTATATAAGGTTAATTGTTTTGTAGTTTGGTCAGGGCGTGACAGAGGGTATTTGTTTTATGTGGTTCAGGGTGGTGTGTTTGGTTTAAGGGTGTTTGATTTAGTATTTCCGGGGTTTTGGTTTATAGTCTATGTGTATATATTTCTATGTCTAGTCTGGTGAGTGTGTTTCTATGTTTATTAATTGGGGTTGGGACTCTCAGTTGAAGGCAGGTGTTGTCTATCTGCCTTTGATTGAGAGTCCCATAATTAAGGGTGTGTTTGTGTTTGTGATTTGTGGGTGATTGTTCTGTGTTCAGCCCTAGGCTTTGCCAGACTGTTTGTGGTTGTTAGCTCGTTCTCGTTTCGTTTTGTTATTTTTTGTACGTTCATTGTTGATAGTAAATAAAAGTCAAAATGAGCATTTTGGTCTACATTTTCCGATGACGATTTCGTTATATCGTCAGAGGACGAAGACAACCGTGACAACATGCCATCATTGAATAAGATTACTAATGGTTAGTTAGGTAGCTAGGATATACTGTATCAGTTAGCAGCTAACCATTTACTCTAACAGCAGTTCATTAATAAGTCATTAAACACTACATTTTTGTGGCTAGCTTACATACCTAACTGTCATGGAAATTCTTACACAGGGACACTCGAAGTCAATCTTAATTGAATCATTGTTTATTGTCAGTGCGCTGAAGAGGTTCCAACAAACTTGATGCACCATGGTGAACGTCTGTCAGGAGCTCTCCCGGCGCAGTCCCGTTAGTTCTCTTATATACTTACACAGAAAGTAATATTTTCATGATTCAGCTTATTCGTTATTCATAATTCTTTTATCATTAACATTTGCTATCATTCATGTGACCTACCAATACTGGTTCACACATGTGGCAGACCAATACCTCACGAGGCTTCTTCTCTCCAAGCTGAGACCTTGAAACTGAGATGATGTTCACAAAACAAGGGTCTAGGCGTACTGCCGAATTGCAGATAACAAAGTGAGGATTTCTCCCATGCCTTCAAACAGTCATTTGCATGAACACAGAAATTGGTTATTAGAAAAGCACAAACATACAAATATCCGTCACATAATGTTAAATCTAAAGTAGAAATTGAGAAACATTAGCTTATCTTGGCATTAAAGCTAGAAATCGTAGTTGAAACAATAACACATAAATAGAAAAGGCAAGTGGAAGGGGGAAAAAGTAAGGAACTTGTCTGTCGGCTCTGGAGGCATTTTGAAAACATATTTTCAAACGCTTGTTTTTCACAAGGGCTATTAGCAGGACAATCGACACGATGTGGTCCCAAAAACAACTTTCTGACATAGGGTACAGCACATCACGATGATGTCATTGAATGTCTCGCCAGCTTTGATCCATGCCTCGGCCTGAAGGACGCGAAGTCTTTGTTTGTCAGACGAATCATTGATCCGGAACTACAGAACAGTACAAAACAAGAGAACACACATTTTTTCTATATATATTTTTTTAACCTTTATTTAAACAGGGGAAACAAGCTGAGACAGAGTCTCTTTTACAGTTGTGCCCTGTGATACAACAATGAAAACAACAAAGCAATTAATAAGAATTTAAAACCAAACAAAATTAAATATAAAAAGTACAAGTTGGAGGTTAAAAAGATAAACTTCTATAAGAAAAACACACATTACAAAAAGCAATCACAGTTTATAATAAAAGGTTAATGTAATGTGCATTAAAACTGTTTTACAGGCACCAAAACATCTAACTGGAGTTCTCTCTGCAATTCATTCCATGTGTGGAGCATGATATTCAAATGCTGTTTTGCCTAACTCAGAGTGGTTAATGTTCTGAAAAAAATAATAATGATGATAATAATAATATAAAATGTCTTACAGAGCCTTTCCATAAGTCCACTCAAGTTTCTTCAACAGTCTTCTGACTGTGATTAGAACGATGTTGATGTTATTCGGTGATGCCAGCAGATTCCAGATTGCCTTTGTCGATCGCTCATCATCTTCATTCGTTAGTGATTCGATGGCTTGAATAGTCTCGCTGGAAATGGAATACAATATAAAAATATGCAGCATACAATAAAGACCAGCTGTCGATTATTTTTAGCATTATTAAGCCTACTTTACAGCATTGTGGTCTACTGTACCTGTTCATTTTCCTGGGCTTCCGCGTTCGGCGTAACACAGGCGAATAGCACTGTCCGTGACCATAATGCCCAAGTCTAACAGTATTTTACCCACATGGTTAATTATTCAAGGCTCCTTTCTCTTCTCGGTGCTGAAATTCTTTTAAGAATACAAAAGAAGCCATGTACCCTTGTTAGGCTCTCAGCAGGACAATTGACACTTACTGGGTCCAGCAAATGAATTGTTTTCTAACCACAGCTGGATGGATCCATAACGAATTACTATGGGAAGAAATATCACTGAATGACAGAAATATTGGAATAAAGTAGGCAACAAATTGTTGCTTACTGGAACACCCAAAGTCATCCAATTGTTATAATAGGATTTGAAGCAATAGCCTACCCGCGTGTGGTCAACTATTTCAGCACCGTTTCGCACTGCTCTGAGACAAGCATGGAGACTGGTCTTTATAAATCAATTAGATTTTTATTAACACTGAATCTCTGTTTGGGTATTGGTTAGCTAACAATTAGGGTGGGAAAATGTTAGGATTATTTTGCTCTTCATTCGCAGTCACTAAGTAGCCTACCCCCGACAGGTCACATTGTACATGTACAGCACCATATTTTCCTGAGGGTTTCGTTTTTTGTTTTTCGTGGAATAGGACCACCATAATATTAATCAAATGAAGCTACATTTCTTAAAATCAATCCCATATACTATGTTCTTCCAAAAAATTCTCTAATACAGCCAATATTAAAAACAGTCAAATGCTTCTCAAAGATGCCTTCTGGTGGTCAAACTAGCACTAACAGGCATTAATAGCAACAATGGATGACACTTAAATAACGTGCCATAGAATTCTGTGGCAGCCCACAAGCTGTGCTGCAATATGACGCAACTTTTTAAGGAAGAATCACTGTATGCAAAAACAAGATAAACAGGCAGTTTTCACGTTGCCGATTGCTATGTTTTAACGCAGAAAAGGAATTAACCACATGTACACAGACCTCCAGGGGTATTTGCAATTAATGGATTACATTTTTAAAAAATGAAATAGGCTACACCAACAGTATTTTTCCATAGTTTTCCATTCATACAAGGTGTCGGGTAAATTTCCACAGTAGATTTGCCGTGGAAAACAAGGAAATACTTTATTTCAGTTGTACCAATGATTGTCAAATAGATAAATCCCCCTTATTCTACTAAAAAAGCAACATCAATATGTTCAGATGATAAGACCCACCAGAGGGCGAAATATTCTTGAAACATGTTGGCAGCAATCAGGATTAAAAGATAACCCGACATCCACTTTTCTACCAAGCTAACATATGGAATTGTTTTAAGTTAAGAACCAAACAGGAGTAAACAGAGCAAAACAAGAGTTTCTAATGGACATTTTCAGGTAGGTCCTTTCCTGTTTCGTTCCGTTTGCTTCTGGTTAAGAATTTTTTTGCAACAGAATCTTAATGAATATGCCCAAATGGACAGCCAGTATAAAATGCGGTCTTGTAACAACTGCACAGTGTGGATCCCAGCCTATGGAATAAAAGTTTGAGGGAGCTCCTCCCTCCTAAATTCCCCCGTAGTATTCTGCTCCAGCCGGTCAAAAAACAGTTTAATTGAAAAAGACCACGAGTCGGGCTTTTATTGCTATTCATCAAAATCGTGCTGATAAAAGAAAATCCATAGGCCTAACAGACATACTCAAACTCGCGCACTTTGATAGACTTAAATAGCTGCAAAGTATCGAGATATCAAAGTGTCACCATCAAAAACGTAACCCTTGTGTAGTCTTAACATTCTGTATACTCCCCTTGTCCTAAGGGTAAAAAATGACCCACCTTCACTAAACTCCTAAAATAAACCAGCTTAGTTGAATTTTAAATCCCAAATCTATTTTGCATAAAGAAACAACCTGTCGTTCATCACAAACTTTGTGAATATTTGGGTTTTCCCTCTTCACAATGCAGAAAGACTGCATTTAATCAGTGGACACCACTCGTTTTTATTACAACACACCTGTCATAATTGTTTTCTTTACTAAATTAGAGGTTTATTATTGTTATTGCTAAAGGTATTGCATAGGTGTAAACATACATTTATTAGCAAGAGATAGCACTTGTGTAGCCTAAGAAAGTATCTGAAATATGCGGAAAGTAGTTTTGAATGCATTTTATTGAAGGGAAACAATAATAGTCTTGAACTTTTTTGGCAACATAATGATATATTCTTATATACTGTACCATCGAGGAATTCTACTACAAAATACTAGTCTTCTCCCATTTTTGAACCACAAGGTGTATAAACAACAGCAATAAATAAGAATAAAATATGACAATAGATACAAAAAAACAAAAACATAAATCAATCAACTCTGATTAGCACATGTAGGATAGTATGCAAGTGTGTGTGCATGGACTTTGCAAATCTATTTCTCACATGTGCAGCACATAGAATTTGTTTTACAGTCCTTCTTTGGGTGGCAGAATTGGAATCTCCTCCTCTTGCCTGCCCCAGCTGCAGTCTCAGGTGGATCAGGACAAGATTCAGCCCCCTGAACAGCTTACACAAGCGCTGCAGAGACTTCTGTGCGGGGGAGGCGCTCCCTTCTTTGAATGTGTGGGGTTACAAGTGCTTTTCCCAGCTGCTCTAGGAACACCCTACTCTTGTTCCACTTATCAGGCATCCAGGTAGGGTTGATCTCGAAAGGAATAGTATGAGGGTTGATAACGAAGGCATTGTATGAGGACACAACAATGATGTTATGGAAGATGACCAGGGGCCAGTGGACAGTCATCCTCCTGCAGCTGTAAGTTCCAATCACCTTGTCCAGGTTGTCCATGCTTCCTTTGTTGTGGTTGTAGTCCAGGACGATGACTGGCTTACTTACGATCGCTGATCTCAGTCGTTTTGTGCAGTGTGCTCAGGAGGACCACATTCTTGTTCCTCTTTGGGAGGTAAGAAACTAGAGTGGTGGTGGGTGTGAAGCCAAACTTTGATAAGAAGGCCTCTCTCCCCCTTGATGCAAGGAGTGCAGAGGGGAGCTCAGGCTTGTTCTTTCCAACTGTGTCAATCATGGTGATCTTCCTCTTCAGGAGCTGCTGGCTGAGTTCATAAGAGGTGAAGATATTGTCACATGTGACATTATGCCCCCTCAGTCCATCTTTCACATCAAGCACAACCCGCATCCCCTGGTTCTTCTTCGGGCCTCCACTGGTCGGCTTCCCTGTGTAGACTTGCATCTTCCAAGCGTAGCTGGATTGTGAGTCACAGGCCACCCATATCTTGATGCCATACTTTGCTGGCTTGCTGGGCATATACTGCCGGAAAGGACAGCGACCTTTTGACAAAAGAGATTACTATCAGTAATTATTATCAGTGCCACAGAAAACAATCACATAAATCAATGATATTACAGCAATACATAATAAAATTAACAGTGAAAATCCCTTACATTACAGATATGAAAATAAAAATGTACCTCTGAATGGAATCAGTTACTCATCCACTGTTATTTAAGGCCCAGGGTTGTAGAGGTATGGCAGACGCTCCACCCACTTCTCCCAGACCTCTCTTATGGCCGCCAGTTTGTCTCTCACACTTCTTGCAGGTCTTGACTCACAGTTATCAAATCGTAGCATTCTTGAGAAAGTGTGAAAGACTTTCAATGGCATCGTGGCATGGACAATTGCCCTTCCACTCTCTGCATCCCAGAGACTACATGTAGCCTCGCCTCGGGACCTATACACACCCGCTAAGATTAGCAGCCCTATGTAGGCACGCAGGTCAATCTCATCCATCCTTTTCCAGTTGTCTCCATATTTACGGAAACCCTCCAAATTTGTCATCTCCAGGAGGATTTTTTCGACGGCTCGTGTGATGAACATGTAGAATGTTGAGGCGATGTCCTGGGCATTTGCAACTGCATGTCTTGTGGGCCCTGGGGTCATACTTATGACATTTTGTGCTGCCATCCTGCCCTGGTTGTCATATAGTGACAAGGACCATGTTGTTTTGCTGTTTTTTGACAAAAATCTCTCTCCTTCAGCTTGAGGGATTTCTTCTTCATCTGAGAATGATGCATTGTGCTCTGGGTTGTATTCTTCCCCATTTTCTTCTTCAGATACCTCCTCTTCTAAATCATTGTTCTCTTGCTCCTGGACATATGAGAAAATCTGATCTATGACCTGTTGGGCACTGAAACGTGCACTCATGGCTTCAGCAAAGGGAGAACTGGGGGGACTGTCATCTGCAGCACCTTTATAGCCTCTGACTGCATTCCCCGTTAGTAAACAATGCTTTCAAGAAATGTTTATTTTGTCTGAAATTGTTTTTATCTTGTCTGAAATTGTTTTTATTTTGTCTGTGAACTTGAGTTATGTGTGTGGTCGTGGAGGGGAGATGCTGCACATGCACAAGAACGTTTTAGTTTTGTCTCAGTTCAATCAGTAGCACACAATCTCAATTTCTCATTGTGTTTGTCTTTGTGGTTTTTGTGGCGCGTAAATTATTTTATAACTGCCAGGTCAAAAATTATCCTAAGACAATCTTTGTACCCTCATGGAAATACGAACAAATGCGATGTTTCACTTTTTCTAATGTTGTGGTCACTGTAGGAAAAGTCATCAAATTTCAAGTTGAAAAACTATCATTTAGGGGGTTTTCTCTGCTGTTAAACATAGTGACTGGTAGTATTTGACCCTTAAGACAACACAAGGGTTACACAATAGGTGTATAGAAAATGCAGCATATGGCATACATTTTTCACAAGCAAAAAGCACTTATTGGTAGTGTTTCAAAGTCATTGGAGGCTGCTGAGGGAGAACGGCTCATAATAATGGCCAGAATGGAGCAAATGGAATGGCATCAAATCATGTGTTTGATATATTTGATACCATTCCACTGATTCTGTTAAAACCTCTTACGACGGAGTTTGACAACAGCCAGTGAAAAATCAGAGCGCCATATTCAAAACCACAAATCTAATAATTTCTATTTCTCAAACATAGGACTATTTTACACCATTTTATAGATACACTTCTCCTGAATCGAACCACGTTGTCCGATTTAAAAAAGGCTTTACAACGAAAGCAAAACATTAGATTATGTTACGAGAGTACATCGACACAAATAACCACACAGCCATTTTCCAAGCAACTAGCATGCATCACAAATACCCAAAACACAGCTAAATGCAGCACTAACCTTTGACGATCTTCATCAGATGACACTCCTAGGACATCATGTTACACAATTCATGCATTTTTTGTTCGATAAAGTTCATATTTATATATAAAAACAGCATTTTACATCGGCGCATGACGTTCAGAAAATATTTTCCCTCAAATACTGCCGGTGAATCAGCGCCACAATTTACAAAAATACTTGTCATAAACGTTGATAAAATATTAAACTGTCATTCAAAGAATTATAGATGAACATCTCCTTTATGCAAACGCTATGAAAGATTTCTAAAAAGCTTCACGAGGAAAGCACTCTTTGCAATAATCTGAGTACTGAGCTCAGAAAAATACACTAGGCTATACAGATAGCCGCCATCTTGGAGTCATCTAAAATCATAAATTGCATTAGAAATATTCCCTTACCTTTGATGATCTTCATCAGAAGGCACTTCCAGGAATCCCAGGTCCACAACAAATGTTCTTTTGTTCGACAAAGTTCATAATTTATGTCCAAATAACTCCTTGTTGTTCGCGCATTCAGTTCAGCTACTCCAAATGTAGGAAGCGCGCGGGCAATGTCACGACGAAAAGTTAAAAAAGTTGTATTTACGTTCGTTCAAACATGTCAAACGTTGTAAAACATCAATCTTTAGGGCCTTTAGAACGTAAAGATTCAGTAAAATCTCAACCGGACGGTTCCTGTGTCTTGAAAAACGTTTTGGAACGGAGGATCCACCCTCGTGAACGCGCACCAATGAAGTGATGTCATTCCCTGGCTCATCAACTTCCCCACCTTCTCATTCGGTCTCTGTTCATCGTAGACGCCTCAAACAACTTTGTAAAGACTGTTGACATCTAGTGGAAGCCTTAGGAACTGCACAATTATTACTACGCCACTGTATTCAATAGGAAATTACTTGAAGAGAGCCCATGCATCCAGATTTCCACTTCCTGGTAGGATTTCTCTCAGGTTTTTGCTTGCCATATGAGTTCTGTTATACTCACAGACAACATTCAAATGGTTTTAGAAAGTTCAGAGTGTTTTCTATCCATATCTACTAATAATATGCATATCCTAGCTTCTGAGTTTGAGTAGGAGGCAGTTTAATATGGGCACATATTTTTTTCCGAAATTGTCAATACTGCCCCCTATCCTTAAAGAGCTGTAAGAGGTATCCCCAATTAATAATGTGCAACCAACCTCCTGTGTTCAAAGCATGCCATTCCGTGAGCAGCATTTATTTTTCAATCAGAAACAATGAGCCCAATAAGTCCTCCATGACAATGACATTATAATCAGAGTAGACTAATTAGTCATTTGATTTTGGGCTATGATGATGTAAAACAATTTGGTTAATATATATTTCCAAGTCCTGTTATTGGAGATCAAGTGGTATTACATGGATTGGAATGCCTGGAAATCTGACAGACTGTTTTTTTATGTAAAGATATAGCCTAATCATATTATTATCTGTAGCAGAAAGCAATGTTTAGTAGAAGCAGAATGATATTTCAGAATGGTATTCTGCTCCATGCGGAATGGAGCAAGAATACCACAGGGGAATTCACTTAGATAATACCAATGTTGATATAGTGGTAGCAATACATGGTTATAGAAATGCCAACGGGGGCGGAACCACATATTATACATTTTTCATCCACATGTCCATAGATCTATGTTAATTCCTCTTTATTCAATATAGACATAGTGACACTTTTTTTGTTTCTTAAAAACCCTTTGTGGACTTCCTGTTATTAACATGACAGAAAACAGGGTAGATACTGATTTGGGGTCTGTTGTTTCATTTGGGGACTCAGCAGTGGGGGTTTTCAAAATTGTATTTTTATGTTTTATTTTATTTTATGGTTACACAAAGGTCTTATTAATTATTTAGTTTTTGTTATGCACTACTCCGTCTGGGTTAAGTTATTCTTTAATACTACTGTAACATAAACAGTTACTTTAAAGCAGTCTCCTGGAATGTTCGGGGCAGTGGGCATATAGTCAAGAGGAAGAAAATTCTAACATTCTTAAAAAAGGAAAGGGTTTCAATTGCTACGCTACAGGAGACCTATTTATCTACAACAGAACATGCTAAGCTAAAGATGGACTTGGTAAGCCAGGTGTATTTTTTTATTTTAGTTCCAACAAAAGAGGCACTCTCATCCTTGTAAATAAAAATCTCCAATTTATATTTGTGCACAAAAACATAGACCATGAAGGAAGATTTATTTTGATTACAGGTAATATTCTGGGTCAACATATTACTATATTAAATGTACATGGCCCGAACACAAATTCTCCCCAAATGTATGTCTGACATGCTTTTATTATTTAACAGAACTATCAACAAGGCATGTCCAACAGGCCCTGGTTTTGTCGCATCTGGACTACTGTTCAGTCGTGTGGTCAGGTGCCACAAAAAAGGACTTAGGAAAGTTGCAATTGGCTGAAAACAGGGCAGCACAGCTGGCCCTTTGATGTACACAGAGAGTTAATATTAATAATATGCATGTCAGTCTCTCCTTGTTCAAAGTGGAGGAGAGATCGACTTCATCACAACTTGTTTTTCATTACTACTTGACCCTGCTGGTCATTTATGAACATTTGAACATCTTGACCATGTTCTGTTATAATCTCCACCTGGCACAGCCAGAAGAGGACTGGCCACCCCTCATAGCCTGATTCCTCTCTAGGTTTCTTCCTAGGTTCTGGCCTTTGTAGGGAGTTTTCCTAGCCACCGTGTTTCTACACCTGCATTGCTTGCTGTTTGTGGTTTTAGGCTGGGTTTCTGTACAGCACTTTGTGACATCAGCTGATGTAAGAAGGGCTTTATAAATTAATTTAATTGATTGTTTTTGTGAGAGGTATTGACATGTTGAACGCACCGAGCTGTCTGTTTGAACTGCTGGCACACATGCATACCCCACAAGACATGTCACAACAGGTCTCTTCACAGTCACCAAGTCCAGAACAGACTATGGGAGGCACACAGTACTACATAGAGCCATGACTACATGGAACTCTATCCCACATCAAGTCACTGATGCAAGCAGTAAAAATTGATTTAAAAAAACAGATCAAAATTCACCTTATGGACTATGAATCAACACAAACATAAGCACAGACACATGCATACACACACACACGATAACATGCGCACAATACCCCAGGAAGAGTAGCTGCTGCCTTGACAGCAGCTAATGGGGATCCATAATAAATACAAATACAAATGGCACGTTGTAATAGCCTGCATTTCACACCTCCCATGTAGATGATGCTTAGTAGCAGAACTTGCAGCGCTTGGCCCGTTTCCTGTCAAACATTCCTTTGTTCATTGAGCAGCGTTCCAGAGATACTGTATGACGCGATGGTCTCTGCCCTAACAATGGAGTCATTGTCCCAAAGGCTTATTGGTCTGCTTATTATGGACAGATTTTGACAAGAGTAAACCCTCTCCCTTCGGCTCTTCCTTCTCTGGCGTTGCTACGCGAGCTAGGCAATGGAGACCGCAATTCGCGGCCATTTCTCCAACGCAGGCGGTGACTCTACTTCTGTCGGCGGCGGCATTTTTTTTACCGCTGGGATACTTTTTTGGGCTATGAACCCAGAGTGAACCAGCAGAGTTCGCCCATTGGTTGTTGCATCACCTCGCCTGAGCAGAGGAACGCTCCCATTCCATTGTGTTAGTGCACTGTCCAATGTTCGTTATAATAGGCCCAATGCATTTAAAAAAGTTACAAATAAAAATGTATTTCCATTGTTGTCCTATAATCTTGTGTATAAAATATAAGCACAAGATTATAACTTCAAACAAAATACATAATCTCATCAATATGGAGAAAACAGCCAAATAAATAAAATAGATGACCAAGTAGCGTCATTCATACTATTGTACTCTCTCCTAGCTTGTTCTTTGTTAACCCCTGTAGGTCTACGCCCTTAGATCGCGATCCATGCTACGCTATCAAATGGAGTTGTTTTAAGATGGCCATAAAATGGATCCTTTAGCCATCTAATTTGGAATTTTACGACCCATGTTGGTATGCAAAAAATATATAAACAAATTATTTGATGAAACATTGAATTTGGCCTTTACTGCTGTAGCCCACATAAAAGCATTGAATAACACATTTGTTCAAAAAATGTATCATTAGTAATCTGAGAGAGATAAGAAAACTCACATAATTCGTTACATTTCAAATAGATACATTCACTCTAGTATTATTTCTCTAGCAGCGGACGATTGTTGTCAAGTTTGTTATTCAAAAGGAGCCCACTAGGTGGAATCCAAATATCAGAAATACTCCTCAGATGTAACCACAAAGAGGTTTTTAACAGGTCAACCAACACACACAAAAAAGACTTGACTGTGATTAAATAATAAGCATAACATAAATCACAGTAAAAGTTTTACAGATCTTTTGATTTAATTTGAGATCTAAATAGTCCAATATACCCTTTGTTTGGACAAAATACATTCCCCATCCCTGTAGTCATCCAAATTACTGGCTTAATAACCTTTTTGCTCTCACCACTCTCTACACCACTCCAAGAAAAGGTTGGGAGTTCAGGAAATGTTCTCAAATTACTTTAGGTTTGTTTTGATTTGCTTACTGGCTAGCTGTCAAGGTACAAATCTAGAACTAACACCCGTGGCTGCCATTAAGAACAGGGCTCCGGGCAGCCGAGCGGAAATGGAGGAAATGGAGGAAAACTCGCCTCCCTGCGGACCTGGCATCCTTTCACTCCCTCCTCTCTACATTCTCCTCTTCTGTCTCTGCTGCTAAAGCCACTTTCTACCACTCTAAATTCCAAGCATCTGCCTCTAACCCTAGGAAGCTCATTGCTACCTTCTCCTCCCTCCTGAATCCTCCTCCCCCCCCCCCCCTCCTCCCTCTCTGCGGATGACTTCGTCAACCATTTTGAAAAGAAGGTTGACGATATCCGATCCTCGTTTGCTAAGTCAAACGACACCGCTGGTCCTGCTCACACTGCCCTACCCTGTGCTTGGACCTCTTTCTCCCCTCTCTCTCCAGATGAAATCTCGCGTCTTGTGACGGCCGGCCGCCCAACAACCTGCCCACTTGACCCTATCCCCTCCTCTCTTCTCCAGACCATTTCCGGAGACCTTCTCCCCTACCTCACCTCGCTCATCAACTCATCCTTGACCGCTGGCTACGTCCCTTCCGTCTTCAAGAGAGCGAGAGTTGCACCCCTTCTGAAAAAACCTACACTCGATCCCTCCCATGTCAACAACTACAGACCAGTATCCCTTCTTTCTTTTCTCTCCAAAACTCTTGAACGTGCCGTCCTTGGCCAGCTCTCCTGCTATCTCTCTCAGAATGACCTTCTTGATCCTAATCAGTCAGGTTTCAAGACTGGGCATTCAACTGAGACTGCTCTTCTCTGTGTCACGGAGGCTCTCCGCACTGCTAAAGCTAACTCTCTCTCCTCTGCTCTCATCCTTCTAGACCTATCTGCTGCCTTTGATACTGTGAACCATCAGATCCTCCTCTCCACCCTCTCCGAGTTGGGCATCTCCGGCGCGGCCCACGCTTGGATTGCGTCCTACCTGACAGGTCGCTCCTACCAGGTGGCGTGGCGAGAATCTGTCTCCGCACCACGCGCTCTCACCACTGGTGTCCCCCAGGGCTCTGTTCTAGGCCCTCTCCTATTCTCGCTATACACCAAGTCACTTGGCTCTGTCATATCCTCACATGGTCTCTCCTATCATTGCTATGCAGACGACATCTTCTCCTTTCCCCCTTCTGATAACCAGGCGGCGAATCGCATCTCTGCATGTCTGGCAGACATATCAGTGTGGATGACGGATCACCGCCTCAAGCTGAACCTCAGCAAGACGGAGCTGCTCTTCCTCCCGGGGAAGGACTGCCCGTTCCATGATCTCGCCATCACAGTTAAGACAACTCCCTTGTGTCCTCCTCCCAGAGTGCTAAGAGCCTTGGCGTGACCCTGGACAACACCCTGTCGTTCTCCGCTAACATCAAGGCGGTGACCCGATCCTGTAGGTTCATGCTCTACAACATTCGCAGAGTACGACCCTGCCTCACACAGGAAGCGACGCAGGTCCTAATCCAGGCACTTGTCATCTCCCATCTGGATTACTGCAACTCGCTGTTGGCTGGGCTCCCTGCCTGTGCCATTAAACCCCTACAACTCATCCAGAACGCCGCAGCCCGTCTGGTGTTCAACCTTCCCAAGTTCTCTCACGTCACCCCGCTCCTCCGCTCTCTCCACTGGCTTCCAGTTGAAGCTCGCATCCGCTACAAGACCATGGTGCTTGCCTACGGAGCTGTGAGGGGAACGGCACCTCCATACCTTCAGGCTCTGATCAAGCCCTACACCCAAACAAGGGCACTGCGTTCATCCACCTCTGGCCTGCTGGCCCCCCTACCTCTGAGGAAGCACGGTTCCCGCTCAGCCCAGTCCAAACTGTTCGCTGCTCTGGCACCCCAATGGTGGAACAAGCTCCCTCACGACGCCAGGACAGCGGAGTCAATCACCACCTTCCGGAGACACCTGAAACCCCACCTCTTTAAGGAATACCTGGGATAGGATAAAGTAATCCTTCTAACCCCCCCCCCCCCCCCCCGCCCTTAAAAGATTTAGATGCACTATTGTAAAGTGGTTGTTCCACTGGATATCATAAGGTGAATGCACCAATTTGTAAGTCGCTCTGGATAAGAGCGTCTGCTAAATGACTTAAATGTAATGTAAATGTATTAATACTTCCAAAAGTAGATTCCTCGCCCCTGTGGCTTTACTTGAGTGCTGATAGGCCATCCAATACCAGGGTTTGACGATCTTCTTCAGGCAAGGGTCTAAACCAAGCATATCAACATTAGCCATATACTGTAGGCTAAGTTGTTAAGTTACTCCAAGCAATGTAAAGCATTCTAAAATCTAGGGAAATTGCAACATGAACTCATCAACTGGTTGGAAATTGTGTTGTAAAATGTATTGTAACATGGTAAAACAATAACAATGTGTGCTGTGTGTGAACTGTAAAGCAAGAGTTGCAATTTACAGTACTATCGAGTTTTATACTTGTAAATGGAGTTTGTGCAATACTGGAAAGCTATGTCCTCCAATACCATGGTAAGTACTGTAAGTAGCCTTGCAAGAGCTATGGCTTGTGACCAGCACATAGGAGCAGGAGCCTACTGTATCTCCTGTTTCTGTAGCGTAACCTAACGTTGCAGGCATAAAATAAACGCTTGAAACTAGATCTCCTATGGAAAAAAATTCTCAGGGGATTTCTGTTATATTTTATTTAACCTTTATTTAACTGGGCAAGTCAGTTAAGAACAAATTTGTATTTACAATGACAGCCTACACTAGCCAAACCCAGACGATGCTGGGCCAATTGTGCGCTACCCTATGGGACTCCCAATCACAGTCGGTTGTGATACAGCCTGGAATCGAACTAGGGTGTCTGTAGTGACACGTCAAGCAATCAAGATGCAGTGCCTTAGACGCTGCGCCACTCGGGAGCCACAAAGAACCCCCAGGTTCTCTTCTGCACTGTTCAACCAATACAGTAAATGTGGAGGAGGAGTTAAGAGGGTAAGGGGGATACCTATTCAGTTGTACAACTGAATACATTCAACTCTGAATCAGAGAGAAAAAGCAGAAGTCACGTCACATTCTCTTTCCATTTCCCCTAAAAACCGTAACATCTGGTTGTTGGGGGCTCGGCAGAAGCTCTGGTAGCGTGAGGCAGCTCAAAGCAACGGTTCACCCATTTTGAATGTTATATTGTTTTTGTGCATCTCTATGTTCTATCGATTCCCTGGGTCATTTCACGTGTTCATGTGTATCTGAGTTATTGGCATTCAAGCAGGCAGAAGGCCTGAAGTCCCTCTCACTACACTAGAAGTTAATTGAACTAACACTTTTAGATCGAAAACATCTATCATACATGTCAAATTTCAATACTGTCTGATGTCATAACTCAGGACGATGTATTCTCTCGAATGAGCCATTGATCATATTTTTGCAATATTCCTAACTGGGGATCAAACTCCCAAATTCCCAATCTCAGAGAATACACTCTAACCACAAGGCCACTGAGTTGGAATGCTGGCCTATTTTCTGTAATCAGTATGTTGATGATTCCACGTAGTACCATATCTCTGAAACACAAACATGGATGATTCTGATTCCCACTACTCCCAAGAATGTCTGTAAGTGAATCAACATCATTAGTATAACCTGGTTTGTGTTCATCAGGACACACCGTAGCAAAACATTGCAATGAAAAATAAAAACGGGTGTTTCTTATTGGACAAATTCAGATAGTACCTCCTGTTTCACAAATTTTTTGAGTGTTTTATTCCGTTTAGTGCATACTGAACACAACCATGTATTTTGAAAAATCTCTTCTTAGAAACATCAGGAAGTCTTAGTTCATGGGAACACCTTATTTGTCCTTTGCTGTCCTGTCAGGGCGGTTTGTTGAAAAGGAATTTGAGGTGCGGTCTGTGGCTTCCTCGCACTGTTGCCGCCGAGTAGCACTTGAATGCTGTACCTGATTCACAAGCCAAGCCAAGTCAAGCAGACCTGCACTGGGCTATCCTACATGTAGTTGCTGGATTTGTGATGGAAAGGACAATGTGAAAATAAAATGTTAGAGCCAGTATGGTTCAGATCAGACCTATTGTGTTAACTAGGCACTGGTGAGGACTACAGTGCCACAGATATGACATCTAGAAAGAAAACAAAGGTAGCCACACATGCAATCGCTATACATTTATTAATTAAACCTATTAAGGGGCAATCTGCAGTTGCTACAACCATTTTTTATGATATATACCCATTTATTCTTGAAGAATATACAGTTGAAGTCGGAAGTTTACATACACTTATGTTGGAGTCATTAAAACTCATTTTTCAACCACTTCACAAATTTCTTGTTAACAAACTATAGTTTTGGCAAGTCGGTTAGGATATCTACTTTGTGCATGACACAAGTAATTTTTCCATCAATTGTTTACAATAGATTATTTAATTCACTGTATTACAATTCCAGTGGGTCATAAGTAAACATACAGTAAGTTGACTGTGCCTTTAAACAGCTTGGAAAATTCCAGAAAATTACGTCATGGTTTTAGAAGCTTCTGATAGGCTGATTGACCTCATTTGAGTCAATTGAAGGTGTACCTGTGGATGTATTTCAAGGCCTTCCTTCAAACTCAGTGCCTCTTTGCATCACTTCATGGAAAAATCTAAAGAAAACAGCCAAGACCTCAGAAAACAAATTGTAGAACTCAACAAGTCTGGTTCATCCTTGGGAGCAATTTCCAAATGCCTGAAGGTACCACATTCATCTGTACAAACAATAGTACGCAAGTATAAACACCATGGACCCACGCAGCCATCATACCGCTCAGGAAGGAGACGCGTTCTGTCTTCTAGAGATGAACGTACTTTGGTGCAAAAAGTGCTAATCAATCCCAGAACAACAGCAAAGGACCTTCAAAATATCTATATCCACAGTAAAACGAGTGCTATATCGACACAACCTGAAAGGCCACTCAGCAAGGAAAAAGCCACTGCTCCAAAACTGCCATAAAAAAGCCAGACTACGGATTTGCAACTGGACAAAGATCGTACTCTTTGGAGAAATGTCCTCTGGTCTGATGAAACAAAAATAGAACTGTTTGGCCATAATGAACATCGTTCTGTTTGGAGGAAAAAGGGGGAGGATTGCAAGCCGAAGAACACCATCCCAACCGTGAAGCACAGGGGTGGCAGCATCATGTTGTGGGGGTGCTTTGCTGCAGGAGGGACTGGTGCACTTCACAAAATAGATGGCATCATGAGGGAGGAAAGTTATGTGGATATATTGAAGCAACATCTCAAGTCATCAGTCAGGAAGTTAAAGCTTGGTCGCAAATGGGTCTTCCGAATGGACAATGACCCCAAGCATACTTGCAAAGTTGTGGGAAAATGGCTTAAGGACAACAAAGTCAAGGTATTGGAGTGGCCATCACAAAGCCCTGACCTCAATCCTATTGAAAATTTGTGCAGAATTGAAAAAGCATGTGCGAGCAAGGAGGCCTACAATCCTGACTCAGTTACAACAGCTCAGTCAGGAGGAATGGGCCAAAATTCACCCAACTTATTGTGGGAAGCTTGTGGAAGGCTACCCGGAACATTTGACCCAAGTTAAACATTTTAAAGGCAATGCACGAAGTACTAATTGAGTGTATGTAAACTTCTGACCCACTGGGAATGTGATGAAAGAAATAAAAGCTGAATAAATCATTCTCTCTACTATTATTCTGACATTTCACATTCTTAAAACAAAGTGGTGATCCTAACTGACCTAAGACAGGTTTTTTTTACTAGGATCAACATCAGGAATTGTGAAATGCTAAGTTTAAATGTATTTGGCTAAGGTGTATGTAAACTTTCGACTTCAACTGTAACTTCTAAATGCCTCATGAGCTTTGTTCAACTGTCTTACCGGTCAAAACACAAAATATAAGCATGTTTTACTCCAATGTTTGTAAAAAGTAAATGTAAACAAACTCTATGTAGCTTCAAAACATGGTTAAAACTATAATGTTGATATAATGGAGGGTCAGTCCTTGCATCCATAGCTCTGTCTGTGAATTTGAGTGCGATTACATTTCTCCAGCCCCATCTCTCAACTTTTTACTGAAACAGTGGAGTACGCATTGTTAATGTTTCAACTGCTAATTGCCGCTTTAATTAAACATTTAATGACACTGTCATCATCCATGTTGCCTGCAAAACACTGCAGGTCTGTCACGACTTCCACCGAAGTCGGCTCCTCTCCTTGTTTGGGCGGCGGTTGACGTCACCGGCTTTCTAGCCATTGCCGCTCCATTTTTCATTTATCCATTTGTTTTGTCTTGTTCCCTGCACACCTGGTTTTCATTCCCCAATCACACTACATGTATTTATTCCTCTGTTCTCCCTCATGTCTTTGTGTGAAATTGTTTTGACACGCTAGACTGGTGTTCGTTTGTTCCGTGTTTTATCACGAAGTATGTTTATTTGTTTGAACATAATTATTGTGACTGTTTGCGCCTTTTGCACTTTTGCCAATTGGCTGGAGGTTTCGACGCAGTGGCGTCCGTCTGTTGGTTTCTCCTGCCTCAATAAAGTGTGCGCCTGTTCACAACTCTCTGCTCTCCTGCACCTGGCTCCGCTCCCAGTACGCACACCATTGACAAGGTCACGGGTATATATAGCATCTATTAAGTCCCATGGGCAGGCAAGGTGAAATGTGTCATACCTGTCAAATAATTGTCATTGGGCTGGACAATGGGCTTTGGCTTTCACTAGCCAAAGCCCACCCTGGAAGTTTTTCCTTCACCAAATATCTGCTTTATGTGCCCACTTTTCCCTCTAACTATCAAAAGGTTGGCTTGTCCCCATTGAAGTCCCGTCACTTAACCCTTGTGTGGTGTTCAGGTCAGTGGGACCCATTTTCAATGTTTACTAAAAGAAAAATGATACAATTAATATTTTTTCAACCTGAGACTCATTGGCCTTGGCTCAGGTTGAAAAAATATTAATTGTATCATTTTTCTTTTAGTAAACATTGTAAAATAAGAACATGTAAGAACATGTAAAATAAGACATTTTCATTGAGTGCACACTGTGCACTTTCCTACACATTTATATTACATATGTGGTGTTCAGGTCCACTGGACCCGAAGGTAAGAAAAGTGTGGAAAAGTGTGGGTGTAGGTGAAAACAAGTAAAAAAGAAACAAAAAGGTTTGCTGTGTGCCTCCACTCTGTCTACCTCCTCCCTGGACCTGCTGTTTCAACATAGCACCAAGAGCCTGTCTGTCTCCCTGCCTGGCTGCCTGTCTCCCGCTTTTATCGCACTCTTTACCCTTTGTAGTGTGTGAAACTACACAACACAATGTCTTGCGGGAACCTGCACAATGTTATTACAATACATTATTTCGATACATTATTTCGATACATTGTCAAAACAAATGCTGTATTTTCCACACACTACTCCAGCCAGGTGCAAATTGGGGGAGGGACACAACAAATAAATAGCTTTGCATGTGTGGCTCAATCAGTATGGCAAGAATAATCTCTGCACAGAGGGCCTTAGACATTTTTTTTGCAGAGAGAGAAGCTAGTGTGGAAGGAGCGCCTTCCAGTTTGGAAGATTAAGAATTTTCAGAATATGAGGATCCCTTGTCTGTCAATTCGGAGTCTGACAGTGAGTTGAAAGAAGAAGATGAGATTGAACCTCAGCCAGCCCCAGGACCAGCCCATCAGCAACCAGCTCATCAGCAGCCTGCAGGAGGAGAAATATGGATGTAAAAAAATTGTGAAATTGAATGGTCTTATTGCCCAAGGAATGAACAACCCCGCATGGCTGCCAATGTGAAAAGGATGCAAACAGGGCCGATGCGGATGGCGGTTACTCATGTGCAAAGTCTTCTTTTGAACTGTTCATCCCAGACACCATCCAGAAAATCATTCTGGACTGCACTAGTTTGGAGGGAAGGCATGTTTTTGGAGAGAGATGGAAGGAGATGAACCAAACTCATTTACATGCATACTTTAGGGTTCTTATCCTTGCTGGTGTTTTCAGATCCAGTGGGGAATCCACAGAATCCCTGTGGGATGCAGAAACTGGCAGAGAACTTTTCCGTGCGACAATGTCTCGAAAACTTCCACATTATTTCCAGGATTATCCGCTTCGATAACCAAGATGCCAGTCCAGCTCGACATCAGAGAAACAATCTAATCAGGTCAGTGTGGGACAAGTGGGTGGACCGCCTTCCCCTGTTTTACAATCCTGGGTCCAACGTTACTGTTGATGAGCAGCTTATGCCATTTAGGGGCCGATGCTGCTTCATCATATGCGTGGAACTTGCAAGTGTATACGCGAAAGCCAGATGGATGAGCCCCTGAGAAGAACCAAGGGATGCAGGTTGTCCTGGATGTGACACAGCGACTCCATGGTCACAACATCATATGCAATAACTTTTTTTACTTTGCACAAGCTGGGACAGGAGCTCCTCAAGAGGAAGCTGACAATGGTAGGAACAGTATGGAAAAACAAGACAGAGCTCTCACCTCAGCTGTTGAATACACGGAACAGTGTCCTACGTGCCAAAGAAAGGCAAAAATGCATTATTCATGACTACCCTGCATAGGGATGGGAGAATCTGTGACCAGGAACAGGGGGGATGGACAATTTAGACAAGCTGGTGACTGGCTACAGCTGCAAAAGAAGAACCCTACGCTGGCCACTTGTGATATTCTTCAACATCTTGGACATCTCGGCATACAACGCGTTTGTCATCTGGATGGTGATGGTGTTGAACCTAAATTGGAACAGAGGGAAGCTCCAGAGGAGTTGGCTCTTTCTCGAGGAGCTGGTCAAGGCAATGGTGAGACCTCAAATCCAGAGGAGGCAACATATCCCAAGGAGCCCAGTTTCTACATCCAGCATGAGGAGGATTCAGGAGGAGGATGCTGGTGCCCCATCCGCCCGACCCACAGAACAAACAACTCCAATAACGGAAGTAAGTGTGAGTGATATTGTTGCATGTGTGTGTGTCTGACTCTCCTACTGCTGTAACTATATTATATATATGTGAGTGAGTGAGATGTTAGTACAATTCATGAACTAAGTGTTTTCATCATTCTAGATTGCAGCCGGTAGCAACAAGAAGAAGCACTGTGATGTTTGTGGATCCAAGAAGGACAGGAAGACACAGTACACATGCATCAGTACAAGTGCAAGAAATACATTTGCAACACACACACAGTAAAACTCTGTCCCTCGTTGTGTATAGACCGGCCTTAATTTGTGTTCAATGGGGCTCATTTATAATTTCCATAAAATACTGTATGTAAAATGTATCCTTCCAATTTATTCAGTTCAAAGCAATAAACATCAAAAGTGATGAAAACCTTGTTTCATTTATATTTGTTCAAGATAAACATGATTTATTATAATAGATTTCTGTTTAGAAAAATCACATTTTATCCCCCCAAAAAATGAACAGCTACTCTTCCTGGGGTCCGGCAAAATTAAGGCAGTTAAACAATTTTAAAAACATTACAATACACTCATTACAGAATTTCCAACCACTAAGTGTGTGCCCTCAGGCCCATACTCTGCTACCACATATCTACAACGCAAAATCCATGTGTACAGGTGTGTATAGTGCGTATGTTATCAGTAGGCCATCATTGTAAATAATAATTTGTTCTTAACTGACTTGCCTAGTTAAATAAAAGTTACATTTAAATTAAAAAAATTAAAAAGTGTGTGTATGCATGTGTCTGTGCCCATGTTTGTGTTACTTCACAGTCCCCGCTCTTCCATATGGTGTATTTTTACCTGCTTTTAAAGTCTGATTCTACTGCTTGCATCAGTTACCTGATGTGGAATAGAGTTCCATGTAGTCATGGCTCTATGTAGTACTGTGCGCCTCCCATAGACTGTTCTGGACTTGGGGGATTGTGAAGAGACCTCTGGTGGCATGTCTTGTGGGGTATGCATGGTTGTCCGAGCTGTGTGCTAGTTTTTTAAACAGACAGCTCGATACCTTCAGCTTGTCAACACTTCTTTCAAAAACAAGTCCCTCTTTGTGGCACCTGACCACACGACTGAAAAGTAGTTCAGGCATGACAAAACCAGGACCTGTAGCACCTGTCTTGTTGATAGTGTTGTTAAGCATGCAGAGCAGTGCTTTATTATGGACAGGCTTCTCCCCATCTTAGCTACTGTTGTATCAATATGTTTGACCATGACAGTTTACAATCCAGGGTTACTCCAAGCAGTTTAGTCACCTCAACTTGCTTAATTTCCACATTATTCATTATGAGATGTAGTTGAGGTTTAGGGTTTAGTGAATGATTTGTCCCAAATATTAACCATGTATGCTGTCTATATTGCTTGTAACTGAAATAAGTCAACATCTAAGTATTACGTTTTTTTACGTAAATTGTTATGGCTGTATTATTTTTTTTTAAACAATAATGTTGTGTGTCCATCAGACCCACGAACATTGGGTGAATAACAAAAACATGAACACCACACAGGGATTAATTATTCCTTTTTTGTTTACAAAGCTCTACTACACAATCTTCCAACTTATCTAACTGGTTAACTCTTGAGGTCCCTCTGGTCTCGACCAATTTAGGTAAATCCTTCCATTGTTTCAATAACTTGCATCTTGATTCCCTGGTGCCGTTTCAATTGATTGTAATGGTTTATTTGTTGAAATTGTAGTATTGTAATTTTTTTTACCTTTTTGTACCTTTTTTTTCATTCTTGTTTTATTTGAAGTGTTTGTAGTCAGGGCACTATTGTGAATGAGACCCTGGTCTCAATTGGGCTTGACTGAATGAATAAAAGTCAAAACTGATGGGGTTGTTTATTGTCAATGGACAACATCCTTTCAATGTGGAACACTTGCTCTATGTACTAATCATTTCATATTCCCAACAGTTTCAAGAGTGCCAGAACAAGGAAATGGGAAACTGGTGTGTGTAAATTCACATTCACAATCAAACCTACAATACACAACATATTTCCACCTAAATTGATCACATCCCCTGCCAATTTGGGCTGCCACTGTTACCACCATCACCCACCTTTCCAATTCCCCTAGAAGATATAAACCCTACATCCATTCTGTCGTACAACTTTAATCACTAATTAAAGAGGCAGTAAAATGGCGGCCATAGAGCACAAGTGGTAGAGGGAGACAGATGGGTCATAATCCATCTTTAAACTGTCAATATAAAAACGCAGTTAAAACCCAAAACATTTCCTCTTTCTACCGGTGCCAATTTGGTTCCAAATTGTTAATTTGGCCACGCAGGTACAAATGGGGTATATTCATTAGTGCACAACGTAGCAAACTGTAGCAAAACGTTTCACAATGAAAACAAGCGTTTTTTGGGGGGAAAGTTCAGGTTAGTCCCTCCCCGTTTCAGCCCATTTCAGTCGATTTGCTTCCATTTGGTTCCTAGTGAATACACCCGTGATCTCCTCAAACAAGCACAGGTGGCTCGGAGAATGCAATTTTTTTCAAATGTCAGCGATTATGGTAGATACCATCGGTGTCACTCAGAATCTGTTCAACCTGTCTGACATCTGGCACTTCTGCTGTCAGAAAGATAGAGACATGTACACTACCGTTCAAAAGTTTGGGGTCACTTAGAAATCTCCTTGTTTTCCATGAAAACATACATGAAATGACTTGCATAATGAATAGGAAATATAGTCAAAAGGTTGACAAGGTTTTAAATAATGATTTTCAATTGAAATAATAATTGTGTCCTTCAAACTTTGCTTTCGTCAAAGAATCCTCCATTTGCAGCAATTACAGCCTTGCAGACCTTTGGCATTCTAGTTGTCAATTTGTTAAAGTCATCTGAAGAGATTTCACACCATGCTTCCTGAAGCACCTCCCACAAGTTGGATTGGCTTGATGGGCACTTCTTATGTACAATACAGTCAAGCTGCTCCCACAACAAATCAATAGGGTTGGGATCCGGTGACTATGCTGGCCACTCCATTATAGACAGAATACTAGCTGACTGCTTCTTAACTAAATAGTTCTTGCATAGTTTTGAAGCTGTGCTTTGGGTCATTGTCCTGTTGTAGGAGGAAATTGGCTCCAATTAAGCGCTGTCCACAGGGTATGGCATGGCGTTGCAAAATGGAGTGATAGCCTTCCTTCTTCAAGATCCCCTTTACCCTGTACAAATCTCCCACTTTACCACCACCAAAGCACCCCCAGACAATCACATTGCCTCCACCATGCTTGACAGATGGCGTCAAGCACTCCTCCAGCATCTTTTTTTTTTTTTCTGAGTCTCACGAATGTTCTTCTTTGTGATCTGAACACCTCAAACTTAGATTCGTCTGTCCATAACACTTTTTTCCAATCTTCCTCTGTCCAGGTGACTCCGGGTTGCTGGTATTCTAGGCAGAGTTCCTCTGTCCAGTGTCTGTGATCTTTTGCCCATCTTAATCTTTTATTTTTATTGGCCAGTCTGAGATATGGCATGTTCTTTGCAACTCTGCCTAGAATGTTAGGATCTCGGAGTATCCTCTTCACTGTTGATGTTGAGACTGGTGTTTTGCGGGTTCTAGTTAATGAAGCTGCCAGTTGAGGACTTGTAAGGCGTCTATTTCTCAAACTAGACACTCTAATGTACTTGTCCTCTTGCTTAGTTGTCCCACTCCTCTTTCTATTCTGGTTAGAGCCAGTTTGCGCTGTTCTGTGAAGGGAGTAGTACACAGCATTGTACGAGATCTTCAGTTTCTTGGCAATTTCTCACATGGAATAGCCTTCATTTCTCAAAACAAGAATAGAGTGATGAGTTTCAGCCATTTTGAGCCTGTAATCGAACCCACAAATGCTGAAGCTCCAGATACTCAACTAGTCTAAAGAAGGCCAGTTTTATCGCTTCTTTAATCAGAACAACAATTTTCAGCTGTGCTAACATAATTGCAAAAGGGTTTTCTATTGATCAATTAGCCTTTTAAAATGAAAAACTTGGATTAGTTAACACAACGTGCCATTGGAACACAGGAGTGATGGTTGCTGATAATGGGCCTCTGTACGCCTATGTGGATATTCCATTACAAATCAGCCGTTTCCAGCTACAATAGTCATTTACAACGTTAACAATGTCTACACTGTATTTCCCATCAATTTCATGTTATTTTAATGTACAACATTTTTTGCATTTCTTTCAAAAACAAGGACATTTCTAAGTGACCTGAAACTTTTGAACGGTAGTGTATATACTCGTATGTAGTTTGTTAATAAATGCCAGTACTGTTGTAACATGTATGCTGGGAGTTGGGAAGCAAGTACAGGGAGTGACTTTAATATTAAATAACACAAGGAACAAGACAAGAAACATGAATAGTGTACAGACATGAAATACTGAAACAGAAACAATAACGCCTAGGGAAAGAATCAAAGGGAGTGACATATTTCGGGGAGGTAATCAGGCAGGTAATGGAGTCCAGGTGAGTCTGATGAGGCGCTGGTGCACATAACGATGGTAACAGGTGTGCGTAATAATGAGCAGCCTGATGACCTCGAGCGCCGGAGAGGGAGTATACGTGACAGTACCACCTCCCAACTCGCGGCTTCGGCCGCAGGACGCCAACCAGAGGGACGGTCCTGGGGACCAGAAGCAGGCCGGTCCCATCCCAAACCGGTTGAGGCATGGGAGCCTGCCGAGCCTTGTGAACCTGTCGAGCTAGCTGAGGCATGGATGCCTGTCAAGCTAAATGAGGCATCCTCTGTAGACTCGTCAACGGATGCTTGACAGGCCAACCGGGTCTTGTAAACCTGACGTGCCAGCTGAGGCATGGAAGCCTGACATGCCAGCTGACGCATCCCCGGTTGCTCTGGTAGCGACACCCGGACCCGACGTCACCTACACAAAAACAAAAAACACTCCCTGATGCTTCCCTTTGTTGAGGCGTTATTCTGTAATGTGTACGCTGGGAGTCGGGAAGCAAGTACAGAGAGTGACTTTAATAATAAATAACACAAGGAACAAACAAGAAACACGAGTAGCGTACAGACTTGAAACACTGAAACAATAACACCTAGGGAAAGAATCAAAGGGAGTGACATATATAGGGAAGGTAATCAGGGAGGTGATGGAGTCCAGTTGAGTCTAATGAGGCGCTGGTGCGCGTAACGATGGTGACAGATGTGTGTAATAATGAGTAGCATAATGACCTTGAGCACCGGAGAGGGAGTATAAGGACAACTGTGTTAATATCAAATAGAAAAAGGTTTGTCTAGATATATTTTTACAGTACAGGTGTTTAGAAATTTCTCCAGTTAAAGAAGCATTTTATGCATTGGTGAATTTCATCAAGTGACGACAACAATTATGGACTTGTCATTGTTATAAAGATTGCGATAAAGATTAATCTTCAGCACACAATCACTTTTTCTTCATTGCAATTGTTCTTTGTCCACACCCAGTGCCACATTTGAATGTAAATTGAATTGATCTGTGAATTTCATCCCCACTACTCCGCTGTAGCTTCTTATCCAGGGCGACTTACTGTAAGTGCATTCAACTATAGTAGGTAAGACAAACCCAAATCACAGTCAGCGCAAGTATACATTTTCCTCAGCCAAATCAGTGCTAGTAAGAATAAAAAGAAGTATGAGTGTTCGTGCGAGAAAGACAAAGACAACAAGTAAGGCGTTCATTTTTTTTGTGAGGAGGTAGTCACGCCAAAGGGCCGGTTTTCATATCCTGTTTAACCACCTCTATGTACCTTCAAAAAGGAATGAAGATAGTACTGGATGATACTTTAGCATTTGGAACAAAGCTTTGAGCATAAAGAAGATTATTTTCACACAAATATTTACACAATTCTAAGTATTTATTTTTATGTTGTAATGGGTTTATAAGTGGTGTCCAGGCTATCCCCAAAATGATCTGTCAAATAGTCAGATAGACATGTTTCCTTATTATAGTAAACATTTTACTCACTTTCTGCACATTTGAAATTCAAAATAAGAACATGCAAACTTTTGGGGTTTTGACAACCTGTGCCAAAGCACTACAGAATAGTACAACTTTGTGAGTAACCAGTGTGCATGTTTGAAGCAGGGATATTCTTTGCGTGAATTATGTTCAATCCTCAAACAAACCGATAACCTGTGTTGTGCATCACTTGTCAAGCATATTGGCCCGATTCAGAGTTGAGATAAATACATACTCTGACTTCATTGATGTCAATTGGAGACTTAAACATTTGAGTTAGTTATCCCAAGTCAGAATATTGCCCATACAAAATTAGCAAATATTATTCGGAAACCTCTCCCCTCACACATGCTCTCTCTTCCCTGCAAATGCCAGTGAAGCAGGCCTGGCATTGGTTAGTGTTGGCAGTCCGTAGCTGAGACAAAATTAGCAAGGTTACAAAGCACGCCTAATCACAGACAAAGGGGAGCTGTAGCTAAAACCTGAGCACTCGCCCCACCTGGCAGCTAGCCAGCATCACTCTTGTTACGGTTGCCCAGGTCTTCACCACAGAGCGGTAATGGGCCTGGAAGGATTAAATAGGAAACACCACTCTTGGCCTGCTTTTCCCCATAATTTATTGATTGATGTTTGGCATTTTATCTTCTTGAGGATGAAGAAGATGAAGAATCACATGCATACAGATGCAGTCTGTTTTTTCACCTTTCGCAGCACAGCATGCCTCACTCACCTGGGTCACAATTCCGGAGAGAAAGGCAGACACAAAATGATTTCAATTTCCTGGTGATGATGGAGACGTGTGGCATTTGTTATTTCAATTAAATCCATTTAATTCTTTTTTCCAGGCAAGTGCAACATGCTGTCCTGTGATGTGTGCAAAAAAAGACTACATCTGTATCTAATGGGTTGGTTTGTGATGTAATGTTTCATGTAGGTTGTGTGTTGATTGGGATCAGAGGTTTCTACACCACATAGCTGTGACTGGAGTGTGGGCGCCTTGTTGGCTCTGCATCACACACACACACACACACACACACACACACACACACACACACACACACACACACACACACACACACACACACACACACACACACACACACACACACACACACACACACACACAGACACACAGACACACACCCACACACACCCACACAGCATTACTTCAATCAGATCTCCAAACTGGTTTGTTACCAAACCCTATTGGTGTGGTTCGTAAGATGCAATCTTTACAGCTCCCAACTGTCTTCACATTGCAAAGAATGGGTGAACTCACAGGGACATTGAAAGCTGGTTACCAGGTTTCCGGGATCAGTCAAAAACACCACTCTTAGAATGCAAGTTTGGGTTCATGTACTCAACAATATAATGTAGAGTATACATTGTGAAAACAAGTACCTACTCCTTCATAATGTAAGAGCTACAAAGCTACAAAGAGTTAAATATGATATGAATCTTCCTACAGATTGCTCAGCAACACATCTGAGTAGACACCTATTCTACCTATTAGGGGTATGGGTGAAAACAAAGGAATCATTGAGGATGCCATACAGTAAATATTTGCTCTAAGAGATCGATTATAAGCTGATCTAGAAGAGAGAACGAGAGAAGAGAAAAGGAAAACAATGTGGAGAAAAAGCTTACACTTTATCACAGTAATTACAAGGCATGATATAATACAAGTACCTGGTAATATACGAATAGACTAGTGGTTAGTTGCAAATTATGTGCTTGACTTGGACATAATATGCGACTTCATTGTAAAGAAGCAAGAGGGACTAGGCCCTAAATCTTAACAGTTATCAAGATTTGGGCAAACTGAAAAGTTCAAGATGTTGCACTTACCACAGAGGTTCTGTGAGACACCTCTGTCTCACAAATCTTGATTGTAAAACTGGTTATCACTAATGAGAGGATAGATTTATGTAGGCCTGCTGCTCCTAGATATGGGGTGGGCAACGACTCAAAAGGAAATGATCATAACCTAGCTATTAAGCACTTATTGGACCACTGGTGTCTTTCATAGGGGGGAAATCCTTCTTAAATAAAACATGGGACAACACAAACCCATGAAAGTCTTTCTCATGGCCACCTATACTTTCATAATTTTAAAACCTTGTCTCCATGCTGCTTTGTTGCTACCTGCCAACTTTTTTTTACTTAAAAAAAAAAGTTTAATCAAAATCTTTACTTTACGCATTTGCCAACGTCTTAAGTTTTTTATTTTTTCCTCGCTCTTCTTTTTTCATTCATATTTTTCACCGTGGACGCTGTATCTGGACATGGTTCTACAGGACCTCCACCAGCCAAAGGTAAGTATAAACATTAACATTATGCCTTCTAATTGCAGTCGCTGTACTCATAATATACAGGACAACTATCGCCTTATGGTGAGGATAGCCGTGCTGCAAGCCCAGCTTCAGACGCAATCGTTAGGCAAGAGTAATTTCAGTGTAGGAAAGAATGAAACAGCATCTGTGCCACCAGTAAGTACAGATTGTAGTATAAATCACCTCGCACAGTACCCACAGCCAGACAGTTTTCTCATGGCTTCTGGAAGGAAATGCTGTCGGAATGCTCAACCGGTGTCGCTCAGTCAGCCCCCATTAAGCAGCGAGTCGGGGTCAGAGGCCGAGCCTTCTCTGGTCTCTCCTCCACCCTTTACGGGATCTGAGCCGCCGAAGCCTCCCACCATTAGCTTTGACAAATTGAAAGCCCTAGTCATTGGCAACTCTATTACCAGCAGTATTAGACTTATAAATAATCATCCAGCGATCATACACTGTTTACCAGGGGGCAGGGCTACCGACATAAAGGCTAATCTGAAGAGGGTGCTGAAACAGTCAGAGGTCACCAAGCACAACATAGCGTCAGCGTGTAAATTAGCTAGAAAGAAGTGTCGGCATGAAGTAATTGTCTCTGACTCCTTCCCAGTTATGGGGAGTGACGAACTCTACAGCACTCTCACACCTCAATCGCTATTTGAAAACTGTTTTATGCCCCTCCCAATAGATCCACAAACAGGACCAAGCCTGGTCTGCTGAGGAGTGATGGACTCCACCCTAGCTGGAGGGGGACTCTCATCTTATCTATCAAATAGACAGGGCTCTAACTCCTCTCGCTCCGCAATGAGATAGGGTGCAGGCCATCGTTCAAAGTTTTGGATATTTTTTATAACCCAACCCTGATCTGTACTTCTCCGCAACTTTGTCCCTGACCTGTTTGGAGAGCTCCTTGGTCTTCATGGTGCCGCTTGCTTGGTGGTGCCCCTTGCTAAGTGGTGTTGCAGACTCTGGGGCCTTCAGAACAGGTGTATATATACACTCAGATTATGTGACACTTAGATTGCACACAGGTGGACTTTATTTAACTAATTATGTGACTTCTGGAGGTAATTGGTTGCACCAGATCGTATTTAAGGGCTTCATAGCAAAGGGAGTGAATCCATATGCACGCACCACTTTTCAGTTGTTTTGTTTTTGAATTTTTTGAAACAAGTTCTTTTTTTAATTTCACTTCACCAATTTGGACTATTTTGTGTATGTCCATTACATGAAATCCAAATAAAAATCAATTTAAATTACAGGTTGTAATGCAACAAAATAGGAAAAACGCCAAGGGGGATGAATACATGTAAGCATGTTTCTCACACCCTGACCTGAGAGAGACGTTTTTCTCTGTTTGGTTAGGTCAGGTTGTGACATGGGGTGGGCATTCTATTTGTTATATTTCTATGTTCCATTCTATGTTTCCTATTTCTTTGTGTTGAGCCGAGTATGGTTCCTAATCAGAGGCAGCTGTCTATCGTTGTCTCTGATTAGGAATCATACTTAGGCAGCCCTTTTTCCCCTCCTTGTGTGTGGGATCTTGTTTTTGTACAGCTCAGTAAGCCTGCAGAACGTGACGTTCGGTTTTTCTTTGTTTGTTGTTTTGATTTCGTGTTCTGAGTTGAATAAAAATAGAAATATGAACACGTACCACGCTGCACCTTGGTCTACTCATTTTGACGATCGTTACAATGTCTGACGTCTATCTGGGAGTCTTGGGTTGGGTGTAGGAGTTGGCACACATGACATGCACTGTCAACTGTGGGACCTTAAATAGACAGGTGTGTGCCTTTCTAAATCATTTCCAATCAATTGAATTTACCACAGGTTGTAGAAACATCTCAATGGATGATCAATGGAAACAGGATGCACCTGAGCTCAAATTCGTAGCAAAGGGTCTGAATACTTATGTAAATTAGATATTTTCTGTTTATTAATTTTTAATACATTTGCTTACATTTTTCTTACCCTTTTTCGCTTTGTCATTATGGGCTATTGTGTGAAGATTGATGAGGAAAAAATATAACTTAGCCCATTTTAGAATAAGACTGTAACGTAACAAAATGTGGAGCAAAATGTGGAAAAATGGAAAAGGGAAGTGGTCTGAATACTTTCCGAATGCATTATAAATCCACTCTTACAATAACACCTGACTACGTGACTGTAATTTCCCGAGATCATTCTTTCTCGATAACTGACAACTATCACAAAGGGAATGCTGTCGGTACAGTTCCATGTGAAACGATCATCTAAGAGCCAAATACTTAGATTCTGATTGGATGGAGGCAGACAGGAAGGTACCTGTGATTGGCTTAATCACAAGTATCGTAAGTGCATCAGGCACCACGTTATATCAGATTAATGATGGATTGTTTGGTATGAGATGCCATGGCAGGGGTTATCTAAAACATTTCCAATTAAAATGAAAAGCTGCAGTCCAATGAGAATTGTGGTGAGATTAAACATTCCATTGAATGTGGCTAGATTAGATCCTTGTGAAAGCTCATCTTACATTTTGACCTTTGACGACAGTACAATCATCAAATCACTGCATGTTATCAGACTCCAAGATAATGAGGTAAATACGTTGCCATAGAACTGACATCCCAACTCAAGTCATTCTATCTATGTCTTTGTACTTTGCAATCTTCTCCTGCCGTTTAAACCACTTCAGAGCTTAAATCATAAGCAGAGCTCTATAGTACATTTTTCTATTCATTTTTTATCTTATTAAATGCTGATAATGTATAGATACCTTTTTTTGTGATGTATCTTGTATTTCTTGCAATACAAAATAGTACATAAAAGTGCTCACAATCTTGTAAGGAGGTTTGGGGCAATTGGACAGCATTACCTTGTATTTGCAAATGATAGCAAACCCCATACCTCACATACCTGTTTCTATATCTTAATGCCTTCTTGAAAATGAGAGCCAGGTGAAAAATCTCTCGATGTGCCCTTGAGCAAGGTACCTAACTCCCATTTGCTCCAGGGGTGCCGTGCTACTATGGCTGACCCCTGTAAAATAGTACATCTCACTGCACCTTTACGGTGTACGTGACAATAAACCGGTGTACGTGACAATAACAGTTGATTTTCTGGCTCATTAAGAAAGCTAAGCTTGTGTGTTTATGGTTGTTGAGTCAATTGCACCGTGACCATTTCAAGACATTTAGACATGTAGTATACCCCTCTGTAGGACTACTGTACAAACAGGTACTACTGGAAAATACATTACATGGGTGTGTGCTCATAATGACGCTATTGCTTATCCTGCAGCAATAATAAATCCAAGGTGTCAAAGACACATCTAAAACATCCCGTGTTTAGCATAATTATTAGCGTATGTGCTAATATGCATTTACTTGTATAGTGTGGCCATCTTAGAATGCATCAATGTTTAGGGACTTTTGTGATGAGTCCAAAGACCAAATTTGGATAATGATTATTTTAAGCATTAGCATTACACTGTAAAAAAGTCAATTGTTAATAGTTTCCTTATTTTTTTAAATATCAATGCCAAACTTAACATGGTTCATCATGATAATGTCTTTGATGACCCGAAAAGTTTCAAGTTGATAGGCCATTGTAAAGTGAATTTAGCAAGGATTTAAATGTACATGTAAAATCTGATTTTCTGATTTATCAATCTCTTACCCTAGCTATACACACAGCTGTAACACATATGGACAAGAGGAACACCTATGTAAGAATGCTGTTCATTGACTACAGTTCAGCATTCAACGCTACGGTTCCCTTCAAGCTCAACACCAAGCTCAGAGCCCTGGGTCTGGACACAACCCTCTGCAACTGGATCCTGGACTTCCTGACTGGCTGACCACAGGCTGTGAGGATTGGCAACAACACCTTCTCCACACTGATTGACGAACACAGGCACTATGGTGCCATTAAAACAACCTCTCCCTCAATGTCAGGAAAACAAAGGAGTTCATTGTCGTAGCAACACACATGCCCCACCCACTTGAGGATCTGTCTTTTTCAGCCATCTATTTCCTGTGTTTGAGGGGTGCAAAATTCACTTAAATCTTGCTGGATTGATTGCTTTCATTTTCTTCCTGCGATTCTTTCAAACTCTTGCTTGTGCCTGTTGTGTTTTTCTCGTTATTGTTACGACTGCGAAAATGTTTGAAATGACCTGTCAAACACACCCCAGTCATGGCTGAAATGGGAAAAATGGAAAACAATGTTTTTCCATTGCATCTATAAGAACGCGAAAGCTTCTTTGGAGATTCAACACATCATCTTGACACATACACTACCATTCAAAAGTTTGGGGTCACTTAGAAATGCCATGCTGGCCTTCTTGGCAGAGTTCCTCTGTCCAGTGTCTGTGATCTTTTGCCCATCTTAATCTTTTCTTTTTATTGGCTAGTCTGAGATATGGCTTTTTCTTTGCAACTCTGCCTAGAAGGCCAGCGTCCCGGAGTCGCCTCTTCACTGTTGATGTTGAGACTGGTGTTTTGTGGGTATTATTTAATGAAGCTTCCAGTTGAGGACTTGTGAGGCGTCTATTTCTCAAACTAGACACTCTAATGTACTTGTCCTCTTGCTCAGTTGTGCACCGGGGCTTCCCACTACTCTCTCTATTCTGGTTAGAGCCAGTTTGCGCTGTTCTGTGAAGGGAGTAGTACAAGGCGTTGTACCAGATCTTCAATTTCTTTGCAATTTCTCGCACGGAATATAGCCGTAAATTGTTTCTGGCCATTTTGAGCCTGTAATCGAACCCACAAATGCTGATGCTCCAGACACTCAATTAGTCTAAAGAAGGCCAGGTTTATTGTTTCTTTAATCAGAACAACAGTTTTCAGCTGTGCTAACATAATTGCAAAAGGGTTTTCTAATGATCAATTAGCCTTTTAAAATGATAAACTTGGATTAGCTGTCACGACTTCCGCCGAAGTCGGCTCCTCTCCTTGTTCGGGCAGTGTTCGGCGATCGACGTCACTGGCTTTCTAGCCATCGTCGCTCCATTTTTCATATGTCCATTTGTTACGTCTTGTTCCATACACACCTGGTTTTCATTCCCCAATCAATCTACATGTATTTAGTCCTCTGTTCCCCATCATGTCTTTGTGTGTAATTGTTCATTGTTAATGGTGTATGTTCATGGGCGATACTTTTATAGTTTATGTTCCGTGTTTTTGGGCACTTATGTCATTTTTTGTGCCTATTGTTGAACGTAATACAATTGTGCCTGTTTACTCTACTCTGCTCTCCTGCACCTGACTTCGCCTCCCTTACACAGCCTTAACATTAGCTAACACAACGTGCCATTGGAACACAGGAGTGATGGTTGCTGATAATGGGCGTCTGTATGCCTATGTAGATATTCCATAAAATATCTGCCGTTTCCAGCTACAATAGTCATTTACAACGTTAACAATGTCTACACTGTATTTCTGATCAATTTTATTTTATTGGAGAAAAAATGTGCTTTTCTTTAAAAAACATTGACATTTCTAATTGACCCCAAGCTTTTCAACGGTAGTGTAGTGTACATCACAAGAAAGAGAAGAAAGATATCTTAATTTTAATGTGTGTTCATTTTTGGTGGAAAATAAATAATGTGGTACAGTTTAAATGTTTACAAATTAGATGCACCAAAACGAAAGCAACGTCTGGAAATTAACACTCAGAACGTAGTGATATTATGTCTGATGTCGCAAACAAAATAAAGTATGTATAGATAGGTGTAATCTAGAGCCAAGTGTGTTGATTTTTTTTATCTGAGGGTATTCTGCTATTGACACACTTGTTGAATTATAAAACAGAACATAACAACAACAGTAATTAATGAAGCAGTCTAGACAGTGCAGGTGAGTGCAGGTAGGCCTAGACCAGCGGTTCAAAAACTAGGGGTCGCAACCCCATGTGGGGTCACCTGATATGAAAATGGGGTCACGGGAGAATTTCTAAAATCCCCCCAAAATATATATATACTGTTTAAACAAAAATATATATTAGAATATCATCTTTTTATCTGAAAATCATTGTTATGTGGTTAACCTTAAAAATAAAATGATTCAAATCTAAAAGATACAATTCTTAGATCATGGGAAAAGGCCGCACTTGACCATTGCACTTGAATGGCTAGGCGCGCTACGCTATGAAACCACACACTATTGCAGAGACTTTGATATTACCAGCCGCAATTGATATGGTGAAAACGATGTGTGGGGAGGCAGCGGCACAGAAACTCACATTAATACCTTTGTCAGATAACACTGTTAAACAAAGATTTATGCTATTGCTAGCATTCAAGAGGAAACTGACTGAACGACTCAAAACTCCCCAGCTCATGCTCTCGAAATGGAGTGATGCTATTCACAATTCCAGAGCATGAAAGGGCACAGGGGATGTTCAGTGTGCCTCACCTCCTCCCTGTAGGCTGTCTCATCGTTGTTGGTAATCAAGCCTACCACTGTAGTGTTGTCTGCAATCTTGATGATTGAGTTGGAAGCGTGCACGGCCACGCAGTTATGGGTGAACAGGGAGTACAGGAGAGGGCTGAGAACGCACCCTTGTGGGGCCCCAGTGTTGAGGATCAGCGGGGTGGAGATGTTGTTTCCTACCTTCACCACCTGGGGACGGCCCGTCTGAAAGTCCAGGATCCAGTTGCACAGGGCGAGGTTGAGACCCAGGGTCTCGAGCTTAATGATGAGTTTGGAGGGTACTATGGTGTTAAATGCTGAGCTATAGTCAATGAACAGTTTCTTACATAGGTATTCCTATTGTCCAGATGGGATAGGGCAGTGTGCAGTGTGATGGCGATTGCATCGTCAGTGGACCTATTGGGCGGTAAGCAAATTGGAGTGGGTCTAGTGTATCAGGTAGGGTGGAGGTGATATGATCCTTGACTAGTCTTTCAAAGCACTTCATGATGACAGAAGTGAGTGCAATGGGGAAATAGTCATTTTGTTCAGTTACCTTAGCTTTCTTTGGAACAGGAACAATTGTGGCCATCTTGAAGCATGTGGGGACAACAGACTGGGATAGGGATTGATTGAATATGTCTGTAAACACACATGTGCATGCTCTGAGGACGCGGCTAGGGATGCCGTCTGGGCCGGCAGCCTTGCGAGGGTTAACACGTTTAAATGTTTTACTCACGTTGGCCACGGAGAAGGAGAGCCCACAGGGTTGGGTAGCGGGCCGTGTCAGTGGCGCTGTATTGTCCTCAAAGCGAGCAAAGAAGTCGTTTAAATTATCTGGGAGTAAGACGTCGATGTCCGCGACGGGGTTGGCATGGGATCAGAGCATGACAATGTTCTATTTCATACAGAGGCTTGGTGTGTCATGCTCTGACCTAGGAGAGCTGTGTTTTCTCTGTTTAGTTAGGTCAGGGTGTGATAGATGGGTGGGCGTAATCTAGATTCTTCAGCTCTCTCCAACCCTCCATTCTTAAGAAAAATTCTGGAGAAATTGTTTTCAAACAGCTACATAATTTTTTTATGTGCCAACTGTATTTTTAGTTTTTTTCCAATCTGGTTTTCGTGCCCACCACAGCACAGAGCCAGCTTTAGTTAAAGTGGTAAATGATCTTACAGCCAACACAGATGCCATACAGATCTCTGTCCTTGTACACTTGGATTTAAGTGCTGCAACATTGTTGACCAAGATTTCCTTCAGGACATAATGGAGAGTGGGTTGGCCTCTCCAGTCCAGTTCTAAATTGGTTTTGGACCTATTTAACCGGTCAAGAGTTTGTCACCCATGGTGAACATAACTCAGAGAAAATTCATATCACATCTGGCGTTCCACAAGGTTTGTTTTGTGTAGCCAATTCGCTCTCAGGCTGATACAGAGAGACTCATCCATGTTTTTATTACAAGCAGGCTTGACTACTGTAACGTCATGTCTAGTCTACCCAAGGAAGCCATTGGTCAACTGCAAAACATACCGATTTCTGCAGCACGGTTACTGACCAAGATCAGACAGAGAGCACACATTACACCGGTTTTAAGGTCTCTGCACTGGCTGCCTGTGAGTTTTAGAATACATTTTAAGATGATTCTATTGATTATTAAATCAATCCACTATTGTGCACCCCAATACATGTCAGACATGCTTTTAAGTTATGTACCCAGTCAGCCCCTCAGATGCTCTGACACTGGCATTTGAACTATCCCAAAGCCTAGGAACATGAGGCATGGAGGGGCAGCCTTTATTATTATGCCCTCCGCCTCTGGAGAAGCCTGCCAGAGAACCTGATGGGGGCCAAAACTGACCAAGAGGCATGGTGTGGCAGCCTTTATTATTATGCCCTCAGCTTCTGGAGAAGCCTGCCAGAGAACCTGAGGGGGGCCAAAACTGACCAAAAGGCATGGTGTGGCAGTCTTTATTATTATGCCCTCAGCCTCTGGAGATGCCTACTAGAGGACCTGAGTGGGGACAAAACTGTCCAAGAGGCATGGTGTGGCAGCCTTTATTATTATGCCCTCAGCCTCTGGAGAAGCCTGCCAGAACTTGAGGGGGGACAAATCTGTGGACATATTGAAAAAATATCTTAAAACACATATTTTTAGCTTTGATTTTCCTTAGGATGCTTTTTAGTTGTTAACTTTTTGTCATTCTGTTTGATGTGTAATAAATATTTCCACTTTTATTTTCATTGTTTTTTATTCGTTTTTCCTGTGAAGCACATTGCGTTGCATTCCATGTCTGGAATGTGCTATATAAATAAAGCTTTATTTGATTTGATTTGACTTTCTTTGTATTGAAAAAAAAATGTGTCTCCTTGCTTAAGTAACAGACATATTTGGGAAACTGAATGAACTGAACTAAAGCTATGGAAACAATGGAAATTAGTATTACGCGCTCCTAACCAATTGTGCTATTTTTTTGTGTTTTGTTTGCGTTGTTTGGAACTTATTTTGCCAGCGATTACTCACCTCAAACTGGACAAATATTTTTCTTTAACGAGTCGGATGCAAAGGATATACTGCTGATACCAGACCAGGTCCAAATCCCCGTCATTCGCATAAGAAGAGATGCCGATACAAGGGACACATGTCCGTGTGCCTTGTGAGAATTCGTCGGAGAGTGGGTAACCCGCCTCTACCATCCTTTCTATTGGCAAACATGCAATCATTGGAGAATAAACTGGATGAGCTCCATTCGAGACTATCCTACGAACGGGACATTAAAAATTGTAATATTTATTGTTTCACTGAGTCGTGGCTGAACGACAACATGGATAATATACAGTTGGCTGGGTTTTCCGTGCATCGACAAGACAGAACAGCTGCATCTGGTAAGACAAGGTGGGTGGTCTGTGTCTGTTTGTCAATAACAGCTGGTGCGCAAAATCTGACATTAAGGAAGTCTTGAGGTTTTGCTCACCTGAGGTAAAGTATCTCAATATAAGCTGTAGACCACACTATTTACCAAGAGTGTTTTCATCTATATTCTTCGTAGCTGTCTATTTACCACCACAAATCGATGCTGGCACTAACACCGCACTCAACGAGCTGTATAAGGCCATAAGAAAAAAAACTCTAGACCCCCTTTACTCCACACAGACGTGTACAAAGCTCTCCGTCAACCTCCATTTGAAAAATCTGACCATAATTATATCCTCCTGATTCCTGCTTACAAGAAAAAACTAAAGCAGGAAGAACCAGTGACTCGCTCAATACGGAAGTGGTCAGATGACGCAGATGCTAAGCTACAGGAGTGTTTTGCTAGCACAGACTGGGAATATATACTGGTATTCATCCGATGGCATTAAGGAGTATACCACTTCAGTCACCGGCTTCATCAATAAGTGCATCTATGACGTCGTTCCCACAGTAACCGTATGTACATACCCCAACCAGAAGCCATGGATTATCGGCAACATCTGCACTGAGCTAAAGGGTAGAGCTGTCGCTTTCAAGGAGCGGGACCCGGATGTTTATAAGAAATCCCGCTATTCCCTCCGATGAACCATCACAGACAGTGTCAATTTCAGGACTAGTACTGAATTATATTACACCGGCTCCGATGATCATCGGATGTGGCAGGGCTTGCAACCTATTACAGACTACAAAGGGAAGCCCAGCCACGAGCTGCCCAGTGACACGAGCCTACCAGACGAGCTAAATTACTTATATGCACACTTCGAGGCAAGCAACTCTAAAGCACGCATGAGAGCACCAACTGTTCTGGATGACTGTGTGATCATGCTCTCCGTAGCCGATGTGAGTAAGACCTTTAAACAGGTCAACATTCAGATTACCAGGACGTGCACTCGCTGACCAACTGGCAAGTGTCTTCACTGACATTTTCAACCTGTCTGTAATACCTACATGTTTCTAATAGACCACCATAGTCCCTGAGCCCAAGAACACCAAGGTAACCAGCCTAAATCACTACCAACCCGTAGCACTCAGTCTGTAGCCATGAAGTGATTTGAAAGGCTGATCATGGCTCACATCAACACCATCCTCCTAGAAACCCTAGACCCACTCAAATTTGCATACCGGCTCTACAGATCCACAGATGACACAATCTCAATTGCACTCCACACTGCCGTTTCCTACCTGGACAAAAGGAACACCTATTTGAGAATGATGTTCATTGACTACAGCTCAGCGCTCAACACCATAGTGCTCTCAAAGCTCATCACTAAGCTAAGGAACCTGGGACTAAACACCTCCCTCTGCAACTGTATTCTGCACTTCCTGATGGGCCCCAGGTGGTAAGGGTAGGCAACAACACATCTGCCACGCTGATCCTCAACATGGGGGCCACTCAGGGGTAACTCCTGCACTCCCTGTTCACTGCGTGGCCAAGCACGACTCCAACGCCATCATTTAGTTTGCTGATGAGACAATGGTCGTAGGCCTGACAACCAACAACGATGAGACAGCCTATAGGGAGGAGGTCAGAGACCTGGCAGTGTGGTGCCAGGACAACAACCTCTCCCTTAACGTGATCAAGACAAAGGAGATGATCGTGGACTACAGGCAAAGGAGTGCCGAGCACGCCCCTATTCTCATCGACAGGGCTGTAGTGGAGCAGGTTGAGAGCTTCAAGTTCCTTGGTGTCCACATCACTAACACACTATCATGGTCCAAACACACCAAGACAGTCGTGAAGAGGTCACGACAATGCCTATTCCCCCTCAGGAGACTGAAAAGACTCGGCATGGGTCCTCAGATCCTAAAAACGTTCAATAGCTGCACCATCGAGGGCCTCCTGACTGGTTGCATGAACACCTGGTATTGCAACTGCTCGGCCTCCGACCTCAAGGCGCTACAGAGGGTAGTGCGTACAGCCCAGTACATCAATGGGGCCAAGCTTCCTGCCATCCTGGACCTTTATACCAGGCGGTGTCAGAGGAAGGCCCTAAACGACTCCAGGCTCCCTAGTCATAGACTATTCTCTCTGCTACCACACAGCAAGAGGTACCAGAGCACCAGGTCTAGGTCCAAGGCTTCTTAACAGCTTCTACCCCCAAGCCATATGTTTGCTGAACAGCTAATCAATGGCAACCCGGACTGTTTGCATTAATCGCCTCTTTTTAACACTGCTGCTACTCACTGTTTATTATCTATGCATAGTCACTTTACCCTCACCTACTCATGCATATTACCTCAATTACCTCAACTAACCTGTACCCCCGCACATTGACTTGGTACCGGTACCCCCTGTATATAGCCTTGTTATTGTTACTTTCAATTTTTTTTACTTCAGTTAAATTAGTAAATATTTTCCTAACTGTTCTTATTCTTCTGCATTGTTGGTTAGCATTTCATGTAAGGTAAGGTAAGCATTTCATGGTAAGGTCCAAACCTGTTTTATTCGGCGCATATGTGACAAATATAATGTAATTTGATTTGAAGCATGCAGGGGAAATACAAAAACAGTCCACAGATGACTGACGGAATCAGTGGATTCAGAGGAAATAATTCTTATTGGAGAGAGTCTTTCAAAAGAGTCTTTCAAAAGCTGTGCATGTTTGTAACAGAAAACAGCATCAGTAAGTGTCCCACATGAGTAATGACTTCTCATCTCCAACTCTTGGAAGAACACTTTAGGACTTACTCCCCAAACCGTTTGACTCCAATCCTGGCTCAGTTGACATGCCGGTAAATTAAATCATGTGACAGAATGTATGGAGGAATTTTGATTCATGATGCAAAGGGAATACTCTGCTGTCTGCCTCTGAGAAATATTGCCGCATTCAAAACAACTGGGAACTCGGAAATCTCTGACTTCCGATTTCAGTCCATTCAAAGACAACTGGGAACTCTGTTTTGCACTTGGGAACTCTGGCCTTTCTAGAGCTCAGACCTTCCGAACTGAAGATCACTGACTTCATGATTTGACCTCACATTTTCAGAGACCCCAGTTGTCTTGAAAGAACCTTAAAACTCATGGTACCTTTCGTCAGCTCATATCTGTGTGAAGCTGGATTAAGTGCTCTTCTCTCTATTAAAACCAAATATAGATCCAGGTGGGATGTAACAGCAGAGATGAGGTGCACACTGTTGACCACGCCCCATGACTTTGAGAAGTTCCAACGCAGCATTTTTTTATTTTAATTTCTTATTTTTTTAGCCAGGTAGGCTAGTTGAGAACATGTTCTCATTTACAACTGCGACCTGGCCAAGATAAAGCAAAGCAGTGCGACACAAACAACTACACAGAGCTACACATGGAATAAACAAACATACAGTCAATAACACAATAGAAAATTCTATATACAGCATATACAGCGAAGTCTATATACAAACTGTCTCTGATACCAATAGGCTCAAAGACAGTTTCTATCTACAAGCCATCAGACTGCTGAACATTTGAACTAGACTAACCACCTGCACTAACTCTACGCACCTTAGCACACATGCTCTCATGCACACACCCACACTGATATACACTCATCCACACACACACACATACACACACACACACATACTTTCATGCAACACATACATCACAACACACAACTGCTGCTACCAGACTCGTATTATGATAGCTAAATACTGCATGACCCCCAATCCTCCCCCAAAACACATGTATATATTGGACTATAAATTGTGCTTTTGTGTATTATACTTACGCTAAAATGTTTATTCTATTCTACTGAACCATTTTCTATATGTTTGTATTCTTATCTTTTCTTATTTCTTATTATTGTTGCATTGTCACGAAGGAACCTGCATGTAATCATTTCGTTGGACGGTGTATATCACATGCATCCCATACATACTACTAATGTAAGGGTTGCGGAACTGGTGGCAGTGAAGTCAGACGCAGGAGAGCAAAAATAGGTAATAGCCGGAGCAGTTTAATACAAAACCCACGGCATTACAAAATAACCTACATGGGTACAAAACCCAACGCGCACCAGTAACATGGAGTACAAGCACTTACAAACAAACAATTCCACAAAAGGACATGGGGGGAGCAGAGGGTTAAATACACAACAATTAATGAGGGAAATGGAAACCAGGTGTGTAAGAAAACAAGACAAAACAAATGGAAAATGAAAAGTGGATCGACGATGGCTAGAAGACCGGTGACGCTGACCACCGAACACCCCCCGAACAAGGAGAGGAAACGACTTTGGTTAAAGTCGTGACAACTAATAAAACTTGAAACTAAGTTAAGAGATGAAGCATGGGCTTACATACCGAAATTGGTGTTGTTTGGACTAATGGTTCATGAGAATACGTTTTTCAAATATTTTCAAAAATGTCCATGATGAAGGAAAATGTATCCTGATGGACATTATGGGTCCATAAGACACATTTGTTCAGCATAAGGAAAGATACTTACATACAAAGTTTCAAGTCTCTGTGTCAAACCGGGCGGCGGATATGAGGGTTGAAGTGAGACTGCTCATAAGAGTGAAAACTTATAGGCCAATCAGTGCAAGGCTTTTTACTTTGTGTGAAAGTAACCAATCAATGCTTGACTTATTTTACCATATCAAGGGAAAAAAATATATATGAATAACAATAGGTTTTGCTGTGAACCCCTAATATTTCATAATCATGCAGAAGGGAAAGGCCTACACCATGACAGGGGGAGGATGTGTTGTGTTAAATTTGATTTATCTGGGGGTGCTGCAGCACCCTCAGCACCCTTACTTTCTGTGGCTATGGCCTACACTAATCTGCTCCCTGACATGCTCACCTCATTAAATAATCCATAAAACATAACTTTTGGGATAATAGAGTACCAGTCAAAAGTTTGGACACACCTATTCATTCAAGGGTTTTTCTTTATTTTTTACTATTTCCTACATTGTAGAATAATAGTGAAGATATCAAAACTATGAAATAACACATATGGAATCATGTAGTAACCAAAAAAGTGTGAAACAGATCAAAATATATTTGAGATTTGAGATTCTTCAAAGTACCCACCCTTTGCTTTGATGACAGCTTTGCACACTCTTGGTATTCTCTCAACCAGCTTCACCTGAAAGGCTTTTCCAAAAGTCTTGAAGGAGTTCACACATACAGTTGAAGTCGGAAGTTTACATACACCTTAACCAAATACATTTAAACCCAGTTTTTCACAATTCCTGACATTTAATCAGAGTAAAAATCCCCTGTCTTAGGTCAGTTAGGATCACACCTTTATTTTAAGAATGTGAAATGTCAGAATAATAGTTGAGAGAAGGATTTATTTCAGCTTTAATTTCCTTCATCACATTCCCAGTGTGTCAGAAGTTTACATAAACTCAATTAGTATTTGGTAGCATTGCCTTTAAATTGTTTAAATTGGATGAAATGTTTCAGGGAGCCTTCCACAAGCTTCCCACAATAAGTTGGGTGAATTTTGGCCCATTCCTCCTGACAGAGCTGGTGTAACCGAGCGAGGTTTGTAGGCCTCCTCGCTCGCACACACTTTTTCAGTTCTGCCCACACATTTTCTATAGCATTGAGGTCAGGGCTTTGTGATGGCCACTCCAATACCTTAAATGTGTTGTCGTTAAGCCATTTTGCCACAACTTTGGAAGTATGCTTGGGGTCATTGTCCATTTGGAAGACCCATTTGCGACCAAGCTTTAACTTCCTGACTGATGTCTTGAGATGTTGCTTCAATATATCCACATAATTTTCCTGCCTGATGATGCCATCTATTTTTTTAAGTGGACCAGTCCCTCCTGCAACAAAGCACCCCCACAAAATGATGCTGCCACCCCTGTGCTTCATGGTTGGGCTGGTGTTCTTTGGCTTGCAAGCCTCCCCCTTTGTCCTCCAAACATAACGATGATCATTATGGCCAACCAGTTCTATTTTTGTTTCATCAGAGCAGAGGACATTTCTCCAAAAAGTACGATCTTTGTCCTCATGTGCAGTTGCAAACCATAGTCTGGCTTTTTTATGGCGGTTTTGGAGCAGTGGCTTCTTCCTTGCTGAGCGGCCTTTCAGGTTATGTCGATATAGGACTTGTTTTACTGTGGATATAGATACTTTTGTACCTTTTGTTTCCTCCAGCATCTTCACAAGGTCCTTTGCTGTTGTTCTGAGATTGATTTGCACTTTTCTCACCAAAGTACGTTCATCTCTAGGAGGCAGAACTGGTCTCCTTCCTGAGCCGTATGACGGATGCGTGGTCCCATGGTGTTTATCCTTGCATACTGTTGTTTGTACAGATGAACGTGGTACCTTCAGGCATTTGGAAATTGCTCCCAAGGATGAACCAGACTTGTGGAGGTCTACAATTTTTTTTCTGAGATCTTGGCTGATTTCTTTTGATTTTCCCATGATGTCAAGCAAAGAGGCACTGAGTTTGAAGGTAGGCCTTGAAATACATCCACAGGTACACCTCCAATTGGCTCAAATGGTGTCAATTAGCTTATCAGAAGCTTCTAAAGCCATGACATCATTTTCTGGAATTTTCCATGCTGGTTAAAGGTCACCTGGATTTGTGATACAGTGAATTATAAGTAAAATAATCTGTCTGTAAACAATTGTTGGACAAAGGACTTGTGTCATGCACAAAGCAGATGTCCTAACTGACTTGCCAAAACTAGTTTGTTAACAAGAAATTTGTGGAGTGGTTGAAAAAACGAGTTTTAATGACTCCAACCTAAGTGTATGTAAACTTCCGACTTCAACTGTGCATGGTAAGTTATTATTTTTGCCAAATTATTGTTAATCTGTTATCATATGTACACATATTTACACTTTTGAGGTTTAATGATTTAGCTGAAATGCAGCTTTAAATATTTGGTGTGTTTTTAACTACCGTATTTTGTATTTCAGGAAATACTGTATATTTATTTTTATCATTTGCTAATGCACTTTTTTTCACTTCAGTGTTGTATGTGGCAGTGCAAACATTGTGTCGCCAGAGAGGGTAGTAGGTACAAATTACTTACACATTATAAATTACTTCATCCTCATGAAAGAGACCAACATTATCTGTGCATATATGTAAATTGTCCATGCACATTCAGGACGTGGAGTGGACTCAACACCCATGTCTATAAAGCTCATTTATCTCAGTTTACACAGACAGCTTCCAGTTCAGTAACTTTTAAATGTGAGTTATGTGAATGTAGTGACCTCTCCACAGAGAGAGATTTTTTGTTCATATTGGAACACATCTGCGAACTAACGAGACAGTTAGTTGGTTGCCCTTTCAAGACAAATATTTACAGTACATTTTATACACACAAAAAGAGGAAGCATCATCCACACACACAGAAAGATTTAACAGACAGTGTAGTTGCATTTGTGGACCCGGTGCAAGTGTCAGATACCTCTGATAATGTGAGGGCTGGCTGTTATGCTGATGTATCATATGGTGAAGTTGAAACTGAGTCAGTGACAGAAAGTGATGACGGTGCTGTTGAAAATCTGCCAGAACTAATTGAGGGGAAAATAGCAGTTATATTCTTGAAATTGGAACATATATTTCATATTCCAGCAAAAGGAGTAGATGAGTTATTGGAAGAGTTGCATTTTTTGTTAAGTTCAGCTTGTGCGCCTGTCAGAAAATATACAGTTACAGAAATGTTCAAAAGCCATAACCTCCATATTGGTCAGGCTGTTATTGAAGAACTTGCCAATTCTGTGTGTGTTTCTAACCCTGTGGCAAAAATGTTGGGAAAGTGTGGCCCACTTGCCACTTCTTATAAAAGAAAACAATACTACAAGCTACATTTTAGAGTTGTATAGCCTATTGAGTATTTTTTATCTGTAGATCAAAGGAGGTCATTTCAGCACATCCCTTTATTATAGTTATTGCAGGAAATACTGAGTCACAATAAATTGCTGGATAAAGTTATGAAGAACAAATAGCTCAAGAAAATAGAGAGGATTTGCATTGTGATCAGCGGGTTTACAGGTATTTTCTGGATGGTGAGCATTATAAAACAAATACCTTTCTAGCTGTTGAGGAGTTGAACATTTCCATAAAACTTTATATTGATGATTTTGAGGTTTGAAATCCTCTTGGGACCTCACGCAAAAAAGCATAAGCTTTGTGGTGTATATTGGGTCTTGGACAATTTGCCTCCTGGCTCTCAATCTGCTCTCTCATCCATTTATTTGGCTGTTCTTTGTAAAAGTGAAGATTTGAGGACATTTGGGTTTGAAAAAGTGTTGGATCCACTTGTGAAAGATCTGGTAATTTTGGAGCCACATGGTGTCTTCATCAGTCAGTTGAACGAGTGTATCAAAGGCACTGTGAACTGCATAATAGCTGACAACCTAGGAGCCCATGGGCTGGCAGGTTTTGTCGAAGGTTTTTCTGGTGAATTCATCTGTAGATTCTGCACAGCAAAGAAATCAGAAATTCAGTCATTGACTGCTGGTGTTTTTGAGCGTAGAACGCAGGAACTTCATGAAGCCCATTTGCTAGAAGGCCAGCATCCCGGAGTCGCCTCTTCACTGTTGATGTTGAGACTGGTGTTTTGCGGGTACTATTTAATGAAGCTGCCAGATGAGGACTTGTGAAGCATCTGTTTCTCAAACTAGACCCCCTAATGTACTTGTTCGCTTGCTCAGTTGTGCACCGGGGCCTCCCACTCCTCTTTCTATTCTGGTTAGAGCTAGTTTGCGCTGTTCTGTGAGAGGAGTTGCACACAGCATTGCACAAGATCTTCAGTTTCTTTGCAATTTCTCGCTTGGAAAAGCCTTCATTTCTCAGAACAAGAATAGACTGCCGAGTTTCAGTAGAAAGTTCTTTGTTTCTGGCCATTTTGAGCCTGTAATCAAACCAACAAATGCTGATGCTCCAGATACTCAACTAGTCTAAAGAAGGCCAGTTATATTGCTTCTTTAATCAGCACAGTTTTCAGCTGTGCTAACATAATTGCAAAAGGGTTTTCTAATGATCAACCAGACTTTTAAAATGATAAACGTGGATTATCTAACACAATGTGCCATTGGAATACAGGAGTTATGGTTGCTGATAATGGACCTCTGTACGCCTATGTAGATATTCCACAAAAATCAGCCATTTCCAATGTCTACATTGTATTTCTGATCAATTTGATGTTATTTTAATGGACAAAAATGTGCTTTTCTTTAAAAAACAAGGAAATGTCTAAGTGACCCATACTTTTGAATGGCAGTGTGTGTTAGTGGACCTTTGGTAATGTAATTAAAATGATTTCTTACTGGTACTAGCAATGAAAACAACACTAATTGAAACAAAAAGATTGACATTAATATAACAGGCAAAACCTATAATAGTTAATTCAACAAGACTGACATTAGTATAACAGACAACCTATACTAGTTCATACACAAGTCTGAATTTTGTTGTACTAAAGTGTTTGACCAATGTAAACTAAACTTAATTAATTTGACTAGACTAACTAAGTAAAAACATTTTAATTCAACAAAAGGCAAATTAATTGAATGTAAATATTAACATGACATTTCACCCTTAAATCTATGTGGTGTTCGAACAACACAATCACGATAGACTGATTTTACTTGATTTGTTTAGATGGAATATAGGTGGCATGATTAAATTACGTTCATCCAATCAATTATTTTTTTGAGTATAGGTCCTCCCTTACAAACCTTCTAGGACTACAGCTAGACCCACGTGAGATTAGCTGAAGCCTACAGGTGTGTCGTCTCTCTCTTCAGACCGGTTGGACAGGTAACAGAAGCCGATCTCCGAACACCCCCGCTTCACGTGAATCGACCTTGGCTTGACTGGTCGGACCGGTAAGAGCTTCCTTCCTTACGGGATCGTAAGACCTGTTTGAGCTGCCAATTACAAAGTTCTGTATATATACAGCACCTTGTTGGTGAAAGAGGCACAGTCGGGATTTGAATGCTTGGAACTCACTGTCTCCAGATGAAGATGCCATTTATATTTTACTAGGCTACAGGATGCCAACTTCGGAAAATCTGGATTTGCATTAAATATATTTTCCCTCTCTTTTTCGTGCCTTTTTTGGGGGGATGATTAATAGGAAGGATTGTACCTCTTTGGTCCAGTGGTTCTAAATAGTTCAACAGTCTATACCGAAATTGTGAAATGTTTAGGACCACTTGATCAGCGCAAGGGAACTTTCTACCCCAGCCGTTGGACTTCCATCACTCCACAAAGGAGGCTTCCAAAGACAAGTGGGAAAACAGAGGTAGACTGCTGTAGGCCTATCTGTGAATTGTATCCTTTGACCCTGACCACATTTACATGTTTGTTGGTTTATGATTGCAATAGTCACTGTTTAAGACGTGCTACATCTATTTGAAAATGCACGATCAGAATACGTTAGGTGGGTATGGGCCTATCGATATACCAGTAGGCATATAAGCTACACAGTCTTTCCCCCCACGTTAAAATAGGCCTAGTCGTATAGGAACATATATGTTTGAATGTTTATATATTTTTTATTTACAACGTTATTGTAACCATTGTGAAGTGAATCTGTGCATTTTCTTAATAAATATATTCAAATTTGTCAGTCAGCCTAAATTACGTTCATTTAGTTAGCTATTGCATGGTTGAAGCCCAATGAAATCTTTGTCTTTCACCTTTTCCCTCATAGGCTACCGATTTTATCTCTGCACATGCATCTAATGTTGTCCAAAGCCTTGGGGCCTTTTAACATGTCCACATATGAGCCTTTCTGACACAACAGAAGCCTAATTTCTTATAGACAAGTGAATCGCCGATGGTCAATTAGAATAAGGTCCGCTTCCCCCATCATGTCAGTTGGTTAAAATGCCTTTGTGGATCAGTAAATATCGAACATTTGAGTGCCGATTATCAGGTGGGTTAAAGCCGGTATACGGCGCTGTCCATGGTGCTGAACAATGAAAAGCTTTTTGACCACGAGCCTTTCGTGATACTGCAGGCAAGCACGCACACACACAGGTAACCTAAAGATTCACTTTTTTACGTTTAACAACATTGGGCAATCTTACTAGCCTAACAGGCTTACTGCTGGGAAAGAATATAACATTCAAGATTGTTGTACCCTATTATTGCCTAAGTCTATTAGCCTACTGTTGATACAGAGACCCCATTCCTCAACCATATTACTTTCGTCTTTACTGTCTGACGTCAAGCACTCATTGTAGATAGACCGATGTTTTTTATGTTTAAATAGATTTAGTCAAGCACGGCCTTCAACAACCGAAACACTAAGGGTTAAAACCAATACATTAGAACGCAAAGTAGCCCAGCCTTCCCATTTATTTCCCTCGTGCCTTGCATATGGGAATTGGAAAACCTAAAACTCCAAGTTCTGCACCCTTTACACGGGCCACGATGCAAATTATTGCACCCAATTGTGTTTTCTTTTGTACACGTCAATCAACTGTCTCGTGGTACTCAACAATTATTTTCCTGAGTTCCAAATTGCTTTTCTGTGATCGGCTGACTGGTGTGAATAATGGTCCATATCATAGATGGCTTCCAGAGAAAATGAAGAAATCATTTTGTTGTCATTTCAACGCACCAAGTGTGATTATTCAACTGGTTTGGTATTTATTTTCATTTTCACCTCCCTTCATCTTTCCTATTACACTTCAGAGAAAATGTGACCATGTAGCTTAAATAGGCTACCAATGCCTTAAAACTATGATTACATTCTGAATAAAATATGAAATGCAAAATCTGCGGACACTTTCGAAACAGGTTATCAAACAAGGGTAGCTTAGTGTCCACATAGCCTACGCAAATACATAGAGATTAGGTTTGGGCACACAACAAGCTTTCAATTTTCCCATAACTAGTGCAACAAAAAGTCTACCTTTAATCTTAGGCCTACAGCACTGTAATATATTTCGATTGCGCGTTATTGTTGTCTAAAATAAGGGAAACAACCAAAATCTACAGAATCAAACTTGGCCTATGGCTTTATATAGCCTACTGTTTCCTTGTGTGCGAGGGGGTTATTTAACGGGGACAAGCTAAAGGTTAAGAAGTTAGAAGAAAAAAAACATTTCTATCCAGAGCTAGTATTTGCATTAATTAAAGAGTTAACAGCTGAGAGGTCCCGTTGGATGCGCTCTTTGGGATTTTCATTAGCTTTCGGGGCATGTTAATTAAATCATTTTTACAATGGCTTATAATGATTGCCTCTGAACCCGATAATGCATTAAAATTTAAATTATAACTCCTCTTGACAGGTGTATTTTTGGCCGAAATGGTGTTTATCCAATGGTCTGAGGGAGAGAGGTGCCATCCACCGGCACTTGCCGGTATCAAGGCTGCGGCCAATGCCAAATACTGACATAGGCCTAATCCAAATGAAAGAATGCGAGGAAAGGGACGATTTGCCTATATCTCTGGATTATCTCATTGAATGTGGTTGGTATAGAGGGCGAGCAGGTAATATCAATTAATGTTAATACGTATGCATGGCTGTCAGTTTATTAGCCCTCGTGGACTGCTCTCTGGGACCAACATTTCCCAAGGGATGCGTGAGACGTCACCACCATTATGGAATTCAATCGTCTCTCTCGCTCTCCTCTTATCTGCTTTTTAAATCAACGGATGCATAAAAGTGTGATTGGGAGCCCTCTAGGTGCATCTTAATTATATCTCATAAGGGGTAGGCCGTTAGCCTCGTACGAATCATCCTGGTGGTTCGTATGAGGATAATTAGGTTGCTATGGTGATTCGAATGTGGAAAATGGGAGGTTATTATGGAAACAAGCATAACGCTTACAAATAGGTCTACCAGTTGCAGGCATCATTTCGGAGTTACAGGCATCATTCAGCAATACCGTTTACTCCTTTAGTCCTTCACACTCTTTTTCCAGTTGATGGTTTCACAGTATCAAAAAACTTTTGTCAAGGTCTCATAAGGAGAGCCACTGGCCACAGCTTAACGGAACAATCAGACAAACCAACCCCTAACTTGTGGGAGACGAATCAATAGAGCACGTTTGGCAGAATTTACTTCATTTTCCCTCGTAATGGCCGCCTGGTTATCTGAAACAAGCTTTCTGTGTTTGGGGGATAAGATTTTTACTAGTCTGGCAGTAATGTCTAACAATTCGCCTCTAAAGCCCCAAAGAATAATATACGTTATCTACTCAGCATTGTGATCAAGTGACTCGTGGATGTTCCTCCATTTCTGGAAACACAAACTGCCCTGATAGATTTGAAGTCATTATCCGTTTTATCTGTGGGGCAGGTGGCTTTGTAGTGCATCAATCAACATGGCCCAGAAAAAAATGTTGCTAAAAACCTCTCACAATGAGAATGCTATAGGGTAACCCCTACAAGCGGTGTATTCATTTAAAATAGGCAATTTCCCTCAAGGGTAGGTAAAGGTTACCCAACAAACAGTCACATAATGATGGCCAAAGAATGGTCAAATAAGCTATGACTGAGTGCACGTGGTGAGTGAATGAGTGACGGGCAGTGGGCGGATGATTTGAGGTGGTCCACTTACAGTGCGATCACATGCTTTCATTTGGAACGGATAGAATGAGCGCAACCGACTATCAGATTCAAGCGCTATAGTGAAATAGATGATGTGCTACTGACTTGGGATATACTGATGGATTTTTGTAGTTCTATTGCCCTGTGGAACTTCAGGAATTGGACAAGAGAAAGCTGCTCTCGGGAATCATTTTGTCATGCCGGATATATCAGTGAGAATACAAGGTTGAAAATATTACATGATACTTGGCTTATGTCGGTTTGACAGGGTGGTAGCGACTTGAGGGACGACTTTCCATGGCTTTATATAATTCCGCTGAGACCTCTGAAGTGGAAAAGAAGGTGCACACTTATAAGGATCTGGGTGCGTTCTATGTTGATACCGATGGCTGTCCACATGGCTATATATTTGGATATACCAGTCATCTTATGTGAAGAAAATCTCAGGTAAGTAGTATGAAGTAAACTGCCAAAATAAAAAACATAATTGCAACTAAGGTATTGAAAAACAGGGTAATTTGATGTTGTTTGAATGGTAAAGAAGTCTATGTGTCTTTGTCAGAGAAGTTCACGTTTGTTTGCTAATGACTCGCGGTAGCCTAGATCAAGATTCAGCACGATGAACAGCGGCCGTGCTTCTGTGGAAAACGTGTTGCTTCGTTGAGGTGCTGAAATTCACAGGAAGCACTCTCTCATTCATAAAACAGGCTACGAAAATATGTATGCCTTTGAAAGTGAGAAAAACGTTTTAGTGCAATATGCATAAAGCCTATTGAGAAATGTCGGTTACACAAAAATCATATCGAGAGACTTGCCATTTTTTTTTCTTAAACCTTTTCCTGGTTAAATAGGTTATTGTTGATTCAATGTATTGCATTATTCACTTGTGTGGTTCCTCTAACTGAAAATAGCCAAACAATAGTAGCCGAAAAAAGGCTGGTTAAGTATAGTTAAGTATAGGCAACAACCCAAAACAGGAAAAGCTAGCCTATTCTCTCAACAGCAGCAATTGTTTCACGATAACGCATTCCAGAAACACAATTCATCCCTCATATATCAGATATGAATTTCTATACTGTGAGCCGATGTCAGTAATCCATAACGAATTATTATGTTTCAGATAATGGTCAGATGAGGGCGCCAGTGTAATAAGAACCAAGGTTGTCTTGTTACAACAGGTTGTGTAGCAGCCTACCCAACCCAAGTACAGTTAAGTAGCCTACTACTGAGGGAGGGATGTCTTCACTATGAATTGCCTAGTTATTTTATGAAAAATACATGAGATCACACAGATGCACAAAATAAATTAAAATGGTTCCTGATTACATAGGTGAGTTGACTGTCAAAGAGTAGCTTCAATAAACAGACCAAGCTCTCTACATCCCCACTGTAGGAGATGTGCTTATAAATTAATATATACCCACTTATTCTTGAAGAATTTAACTTATAAAAGCCTCATGAGCTTAGTTCAACTGTCATATCCCATCATAACCCAATATATATATATATATACTGCTCAAAAAAATAAAGGGAACACTTAAACAACACAATGTAACTCCAAGTCAATCACACTTCTGTGAAATCAAACTGTCCACTTAGGAAGCAACACTGATTGACAATACATTTCACATGCTGTTGTGCAAATGGAATAGACAACAGGTGGAAATTATAGGCAATAAGCAAGACACCCCCAATAAAGGAGTGGTTCAGCAGGTGGGGACCACAGACCACTTCTCAGTTCCTATGCTTCCTGGCTGATGTTTTGGCCACTTTTGAATGCTGGCGGTGCTTTCACTCTAGTGGTAGCATGAGACGGAGTCTACAACCCACACAAGTGGCTCAGGTAGTGCAGCTCATCCAGGATGGCACATCAATGTGAGCTGTGGCAAGAAGGTTTGCTGTGTCTGTCAGCGTAGTGTGCAGAGCATGGAGGCGCTACCAGGAGACAGGCCAGTACATCAGGAGACGTAGAGGAGGCCGTAGGAGGGCAACAACCCAGCAGCAGGACCGCTACCTCCGCCTTTGTGCAAGGAGGAGAAGGAGGAGCACTGCCAGAGCCCTGCAAAATGACCTCCAGCAGGCCACAAATGTGCATGTGTCTGCTCAAACGGTCAGAAACAGACTCCACGAGGGTGGTATGAGGGCCCGACGTCCACAGGTGGGGGTTGTGCTTACAGCCCAACACCGTGCAGGACGTTTGGCATTTGCCAGAGAACACCAAGATTGGCAAATTCGCCACTGGCGCCCTGTGCTCTTCACAGATGAAAGCAGGTTCACACTGAGCACGTGACAGACGTGACAGAGTCTGGAGACGCCGTGGAGAACGTTCTGCTGCCTGCAACATCCTCCAGCATGACCGGTTTGGCGGTGGTTTAGTCATGGTGTGGGGTGGCATTTCTTTGGGGGGCCGCACAGCCCTCCATGTGCTCGCCAGAGGTAGCCTGACTGCCATTAGGTACCGAGATGAGATCCTCAGACCCCTTGTGAGACCATATGCTGGTGCGGTTGGCCCTGTGTTCCCTCCTAATGCAAGACAATGCTAGACCTCATGTGGCTGGAGTGTGTCAGCAGTTCCTGCAAGAGGAAGGCATTGATGCTATGGACTGGCCCGCCCGTTCCCCAGACCTGAATCCAATTGAGCACATCTGGGACATCATGTCTCGCTCCATCCACCAACGCCACGTTGCACCACAGACTGTCCAGGAGTTGGCGGATGCTTTAGTCCAGGTCTGGGAGGAGATCCCTCAGGAGACCATCCGCCACCTCATCAGGAGCATGCCCAGGCGTTGTAGGGAGGTCATACAGGCACGTGGAGGCCACACACACTACTGAGCCTCATTTTGACTTGTTTTAAGGACATTACATCAAAGTTGGATCAGCCTGTAGTGTGGTTTTCCACTTTAATTTTGAGTGTGACTCCAAATCCAGACCTCCATGGGTTGATAAATTGGATTTCCATTGATTATTTTTGTGTGATTTTGTTGTCAGCACATTCAACTATGTAAAGAAAAAAGTATTTAATAAGATTATTTCTTTCATTCAGATCTAGGATGTGTTGTTTAAGTGTTCCCTTTACTTTTTTGAGCAGTGTATATATATATATATATATATATATATAAGATTACTGTATAGCCTCAGATCATCGTTAAAACTATACATTTGATGTAATGGATCCAAATCGATCCCGCTCCAGAGTACAGGCCTCGGTGTAACGCTCATTCCTCCGATGATAAACGCGAATCCGACCATCACCCCTGGTGAGACAAAACCGGGACTCGTCAGTGAAGAGCACTTTTTGCCAGTCCTGTCTGGTCCAGCGACGGTGGGTTTGTGCCCATAGGCGTCATTTTTGCTGGTGATATCTGGTGAGGACCTGCCTTACAACAGGCCTACAAGCCCTCAGTCCATCCTCTCTCAGCCTATTGCGGACAGTCGGAGCACTGATGGAGGGATTGTGCATTCCTGGTGTAACTCGGGCAGTTGTTGTTGCCATCCTGTACCTGTCCCGCAGCTGTGATGTTCAGATGTACCTATCCTGTGCAGGTGTTGTTAGACGTGGTCTGCCACTGCGAAGACGATCAGCTGTCCATCCTGTTTCCCTGTAGCGCTGTCTTAGGCGTCTCACAGTACCGACATTGCAACTTATTGCCGTAGCCACATCTGCAGTCCTCAGGCCTCCTTGCAGCATGCCTAAGGCACGTTCACGCAGACGAGCAGGGACCCTGGGCATCTTTCTTTTGGTGTTTTTCAGAGTCGGTAGCAAGGCCTCTTTAGTGTCCTAAGGTTTTTATAACTGTGACCTTAATTGCCTACCGTCTGTAAGCTGTTAGTGTCTTAACGACCGTTCTACAGGTGCATGTTCATTAATTGTTTATGGTTCATTGAACAAGCATGGGAAACAGTGTTTAAACCCTTTTACAATGAAGATCTGTGACGTTATTTGTATTTTACGAATTATCTTTGAAAGACAGGGTCCTGAAAAAGGGACGTTTCTTTTTTTTGCTGTTTGCTACTATCAGCTTTTTGATAAGCGGTTTAGCAAAAAAATTTGATCCTGTATTATTGGCATATGGTCCCCAGTTATTGGCCACCTATTTTGTTCAATTACAAGATATATCTGGGGGGGTTTTCTTCAAAAAAGAAACACCAACCTCGTGTCCGAAGTGTTTACTAGATAGTTGACTAGTTGGCTAGCCTGTCAACTAGTTGACCTGCCTGTCAACTTTTCATTGCGTAGACCCGGTAGACTCTTAAAAATGCTTCTTCACCAACATCTTCTTCAGTGTTGTAACCAAATAATGTCTCATTATTTGTTTTACAGATTAATCTTATGTTTTGAGAAAGTAGACAACAGTTTATTACTAACATATGAATGAGTATAAATAATTTAGGTAAACAGTTGGATATTAAGTAATGTGTGGTCTGTCGCACAGTGGAGTTTTACAATATACAGCTTGTCCCACCTAAGTTAAGTTAGGTTTGAGAGTTTAAAAAAAGTGATATATATATATATATATATCACTTTTTTAAAACTCTCAAAACTAACTTAACTTACATAAATTGCAATGAAAATTGGTGGTCAGCTTGCAAGAAGGGTGTCTTTAGTTGCAAAATGTACCGTTATTTTCCAGGCCATTTAAATGTTGAGCTCAAGGTGATTTAATCCTCCAACGACTAGAGAGTGTCCGAAATTAGGGGTGTCCGATGTTTGAGGAGAATTAGCTACTGTTTAATCTCTATTATGTGCAGTCGAATTGTGAAACTGAACTTGCATGACAGAGCGCCCCATATCCCCATGGTTGTAGAGGGTGAAACAGGTCAGCACCTCAGGAGAAAACTTCAGTTGGCTTTTCATAGCCGAGCATTCAGGGTTCAAGACAGCTGGTGCGGTAGAGAGAGAGATAGAGTCAAAAACAGCAGGTCCAGGACAAGGAAGAACGTCCAGTGAACAGGTCAGGGTTCCAAAGCCTCAGGCAGAACAGTTGAAACTGGAGCAGCAGCACGACCAGGTGGACTGGGGACAGCAAGGGTCATTAGGCCAGGTAGTCCTGAGGCATGGTCCCAGGGCTCAGGTCCTCCGGGAGGTGAGGGAGAGGGAGAGAATTAGTGAGAACATACTTTAATTCACACAGGACACCGGATAAGACAGGAGAAATACTCCAGATAACAGATTGACCATAGTCAGTTCTATAGGAGAAAGCCCTGCCTCCAGCTTTGCTTAGAAATTCTGGGGACAATAAGGAGGCCTGCGTGTTACGACCACAGCGTACGTGTAGGTATGTACAGCAGGATCAAATCGGAGATGGGTAGGAGCAAGCCCATGTAATGCTTTGTAGGTTAGCAGTAGAATCTTCAAATCAGCCATAGCCTTAACAGGAAGCCAGTGTAGAGAGGCTAGCACTGGAGTAATATGATCAAAGTTTTGGAATCTAGTCAAGATTCTAGCAGGCGTGTTTAGCACTAACTGAAGTTTATTTAGTGCTTTATCCGGGTAGCCAGAAAGTAGAGCATTGCAGTAGTCTAATGTAGAAGTGACAAAAGCATGGATACATTTTTCGGCATTATTTTTGGACAGAAAGTTTGATTTTTGCAATGTTACGAAGAAGGTAAAAAGCAGTCCTTGAAATAGTCTTGATATGTTCGTCAAAAGAGAGATCAGGGTCCAGAGTAACGCCAAGGTCCTTCACAGTTCTTTTTGAGATGACTGTACAACCATCAAGATTAATTGTCAGATCCAACAGAAGATCTCTTTGTTTCTTGGGACCTAGAACTAGCATGTCTGTTTTGCCCGAGTTTAAAAGTAAAACATTTGCCACCATCCACTTCCTTATGTCTGAAACACAGGCTTCCAGGGAGGGCAATTTTGGAGCTTCACCATGTTTCATTGAAATGTACAGCTGTGTATCGTCCACATAGCAGTGAAAGTTAACATTTATGTTTTCGAATAACATCACCAAGAGGTAAAATATATAGTGAAATAGTGGTTCTAAAACGGAACCTTGAGGAACACCAAAACGTACAATTGATTTGTCAGAGGACAAACCATCCACAGAGATAAACTGATATCTTTACGACAGATAAGATCTAAACCAGGCCAGAACTGTAGACCATTTTGGGTTTACACTCTCTCCAAAAGAATGTGGTGATTGATGGTATCAAAAGCAGCACTAAGGTCTAGGAGCACGAGGACAGATGCAGAGCCTTGGTCTGACGCTATTAAATGGTCATTTAGCACCTTCACGAGTGCAGTCCCAGTGCAAGGATGGAGTCTAAAACGAGACTGAAGCATTTCAGATACATTATTTGTCTTCAGGAAGGCAGTGAGTTGCTGCGCAACAACTTTTTCAAAATTTTTTGACAGGAATGGGAGATTCGATATGGGCCGATAGTTTTTTAGATTTTAGTGAGTTTGGTACACAACCGGTGGATAGGGAGCTGTTTATTGTGTTCAATATAGGAGGGCCAAGCACAGGAAGCAGCATTTTCAATAGTTTAGTTGGAATAGGGTCTAGTATGCAGGTTTAGAGGCCATGACTATTTTCATGAACGTGTCATGAGATATAGTATTAAAAAATTTGAGTCTCCCTTGATCCCAGGTCCTGACAGTGTTGTGCAGACTCAGGACAACTGAACTTTGGAGAAATATGCAGATTTAAAGAGGAGTCTGTAATTTGCTTTCTAATGATCATGATCTTTTCATCAAAGAAGTTCATGAATTTATCACTGCTGAGGTGAAAGCCATCATCTCTTCGGGAATGCTGCTTTTTAGTTAGCTTTGTGACAGCATACATTTGTTGGGGGAGATTGTTCTTATTCTCATGAATTGAGTTTAAAAATAATATGATCGAGCAGCAGTGAGGGCTCTTCGATATTGCACAGTACTGTCTTTCCAAGCTAGTCGGATGACTTCCAGTTAGGCGAAGCGCCATTTCCGTTCCAATTTTCTGGAAGCTTGCTTCAGGGCTCAGGTATTTTATGTATACCAGGGAGCTAGTTTCTTATGACAACTGTTTTTTGTTATTAGGGTTACGACTGCATCTAGGGTATTATGCAAGGTTAAATTGAGTTCCTCAGTTAGGTGGTTAACTGATTTTTGTACTCTGACGTCCTTTGGTGGAGGGAGTCTGGAAGGGCATCTAGGAATCTTTAGGTTTGTCCGAGAATTTATAGCACATTTTTTGATGATCCTTGGTTGGGGTCTAAGCAGATTATTTGTTCCGATTGCAAACTTAATAAAATGGTTGTCCGATAGGTCAGGATTATGAGGAAAAACATTAAGATCCACAATATTTATTCCACGGGACAAAACTAGGTCCATAGTACGAGTGTGGCAGTGAGTAGGTCCGGAGACATGTTGGACAAAACCCACTGAATCGATGATGGCTCCGAAAGCCTTTTGGAGTGGGTCTGTGGACTTTTCCATGTGAATATTAAAGTCGCCAAAAATGTGAATATTATCTGCCCAAACTACAAGGTCCGATAGGAATTCAGGGAACTCACTGAGGAGCGCTGTATAAGGCCCAGGAGGCCTAGAAATCCTCTTTGGGCTAGGTGGCACGCTAGCGACCCACCTCGACAACATCCGGTGAAATTGCAGAGCGCGAAATTCAAAAATCGTAATATTAAACATTCATGAAAATACAAGTGTCTTACATTGTTTAAAAGTTTAACTTCTTGTTAACCAACCGCTTTGTCAGATTTCAAAAAGGCTTTACGGCTAAAGCATACCAACACATTTGTAGCTGTTTTACATGCTAAAGCTATGTTTCGCTTGGTGACCTCTGACTGTTTCATCCTAACATCGTTGGTGCCGACTTGGATAACAATATCCCTATACTCTCTACTCGGCAGTTTTAGCCTTAGCCAGCGCCATCTCCAGAGTAGTCTTTACAGCGAAAGCCCTGCCCCCTGGTAAATAGTGCATGATCGCTGGATGATTCTTTTTATGTCTAATACTGTGGGTAATGGAGTTGCCAATGACTAGGGTTTTCAATTTGTCAGAGCTAATGGTGGAAGACTTCGGTGGCTCAGACCCCGTAACGTGTGGAGGAGAGACCAGAGAAGGCTCTGACTCCGACTCGTTGCTTAATGGGGAGAACCGGTTGAAAGTTTCTGTCGGCTGAATGAGGGACCCTGGTTGAACATTCCGACAGCATTTCCTTCCAGAAGCCATGAGAAAATTGTCCAGCTGTGGGGACTGTGCGAGGGGATTTATACTACTATCTGTACTTATTGGTGGCACAGACGCTGTTTCATCCTTTCCTAAACTTAAATTACCCTTCCTAACGATTGCGTCTGAAGCTGGGCTTGCAGCACGGCTATCCTCATCATAATGCGATAGTTCTCCTGTATATTATGAGTACAGCGACTGCAATTAGATGGCATAATGTTACTACTTACCTTCGGCTGGTGGAGGTCCTGTAGAACCATGTACCGATAAAGCGTTCAAGGCTAAAAAGTTGAATGAAAAAAGTAGAGCGAGGGGAAAAATAAAATATAAAACAGTTATTAGAAAGTAAAAAACGTGAAGTTGGCAGGTAGCAAAGTAACGTTAACAACCAAGTAGCAACAAACCTCTCAGCAAACCTCTCAACTAAAAATGGTACTGACTACGGAAATGTTCCCGCTGTTAGTGCCAGTCTGCACGTTCAAACTAAAACAATGTAACTAATAATAGCATCTTCATGCTTTCCTTAATAAAATAATGATAAAAAATGCTGATGTTTATTTAGTTATGGATCCATAATGAATTACTATGGGAATAAATATCACTGAATTATAGAAATATCCTCCAATTCTCTATATGTAATTATTGGTGGAGAGTCACGTCATATTTTTCAATATACTGTAGACCTACCGTAGGCAACACGAGTCTCACTAGTGTTGAGTAAAGTGCTGTTAAAAGTCTTATTTATTTGAAGAGCATATTGAAGTTAGAAGCAATAGGATTTGAAGCAATAGCCTACAACTATTTTAGCCCCTTTTCGCACTGCTTTGAGACAAGCATTGGGACTGGTCTTGATAAATCTGGTCTTGACTGAATCTTCATTTGGATATTGGTTAGACTACAATCATACAATTAGGGTGTAGAAATGTTATTGCTCTTAGTGTAACCTTTATTTAACTAGGCAAGTCAGTTAACCTGTCTGGGCTAGGGGGCAGTATTGAGAATTTTGGAAAAAATATGTTCCCATTTTTAACTGCCTCCTACACCAACTCAGAAGCTAGAATATGCATATTATTGTTCAGGTTTGGATAGAAAACACTCTGAATTTTCTAAAACTGTTTGAATGGTGTCTGTGAGTATAACAGAACTCCTATGGCAGGCAAAAACCTGACAAGGTTTCAAGCAGGAAGTACCCTGTCTGACAAGGAGTCGTGCGTCTTGCATCTTTTTATTGAAAAGTAAGGATCTTAGCTGTAACGTGACAATTCCCAGGGCTCCAATAGGCTCTCAGAGCCCGCGAAAAACCTGAAGGTTTACGAGGGAGCCTCAGGTTGAAACAGATTATCGCCTTTTGTAAGTGGATGCTCAGAGGACCTTTGAATGAGGCGCGTGCATGAGTCGCTCCCGAGAAAGAAATTTTATTCGGCTGTTTAGGCTCAATGCATACTCCCGGTCGGAATATTATCACTTCTCTACGACATAAATGGCATAAAAATTGGTTTTAAACAGCGGTTGACATGCTTCGAAGTACGGTAATGGAATATTTAGACATTTTTGACACGCCAATGCGCCATGCGCGGGACCGTGAAGAAGCATTCTAGAACTCACGAACAAAACGTCGCTGTTTGGATATAACGATGGATTATTTGGGACCAAACCAACATTTGTTATTGAAGTAGAAGTCCTGGCAGTGTATTCTGATGAAGAACAAGCAAGGTAAGAACATTTTTCTTATAGGAAATGTGATTTTGGTGGAGGCTGACCTGGGTGGGTATCTAAATAGCTAGCCCTGTAATGCCGGGCTATGTACTTAGATTATTGCAAAATGTGCTTCATCCGAAAAGCTATTTTAAAATCGGACATATCGAGTGCATAGAGGAGTAATGTATCTATAATTCTTAAAATAATTGTTATGCTTTTTGTGAACGTTTATCGTGAGTAATTTAGCAAACTGTTAGTAAATTCAACGGAAGTTTGCCGGGGGTTATGCGTTTTCTGAACGTCACATGCTAATGCAAAAAGCTGTTTTTTGATATAAATATGAACTTGATTGAACAGACATGCATGTATTGTATAACACAATGTCCTAGGTGTGTCATCTGATGAAGATCATCAAAGGTTAGTGCTGCATTTAGCTGTGGTTTGGGTTTGTGTGACATTATATGCTAGCTTGAAAAATGGCTGTCTGATTTTTTCTGGCTGGGCACTCTGCTGACATAATCTAATGTTTTGCTTTCGTTGTAAAGCCTTTTTGAAATCGGACAGTGGGGTTAGATTAACGAGATTCTTGTCTTTAAATAGCTGTAAAATAGTCATATGTTTGAGAAATTGAAGTAATAGTATTTCTAACGATTCAAAAATCGCAGCCACTGGCATTTCAGTAGCTGTTACGTAGGTGTGATTAAATCGTCCCACATACCCCAGAGAGGTTAAGAACACATTTTTATTTACAAGGACAGCCTACTCCTACCTCCCCATCAAGGAATTGAACCCCGGTCTCCCACATGACCACACGACACAGGGATTCTTTAGCTCAATAGCCCTGTACTGTAGCCTACTCCCAACCATCACGTTGTACAGCGCCATATTTTCCATTCCATCCTAACGGAAACACAGAGGGTTTTTCATTTTTCTTGGAAAATGAACACCATATTATTATTCAAATGAATCCCAAACTCTAAAAGTGTAACAGCAGTCTTCAAGAATGGACCAAGGCGCAGCGGGAATGTGGATACTCATAGTTTTAATCAACTCAAGTAAGGCATCCACAGGAAAAAACAATAAACAAGACAGCAACAGTTTTGCAGGCTAACTAACGCAGTGCAAACACAACTACCCACAACCCCAAAGAAAAACACACTCTACTATATAGGACTCCCAATCAAAGGCAACTCAACACACCTGCCTTTAATTGGGAGTCCAATCACCAACACAACACTTAACACACAAAAACCCTGCCACGTCCTGACCAAAACTAATACAATTGCTCCCTCTGCTGGTCGGGACGTGACGGGTACCCCCCCCCTCAAGGTGCAGACCCCGGAATGCACCTTAAAAAAGAAAACACAAAAAATCCCCAATACCCCAACAAAACCCATAAACAATAACCCCTAAACAATAAGGGAGGGAAGGGAGGGTGGCTGCCGTCAACGACGGCACTGTGCTACACCCTCCCTCCCCAAACCACCTATCCTGGAGGTGGCTCAGGTGCGGGACGTGGACCTCGCTCCACCTTCGGCGTCGCCCACTTCGGTGGCGCCGATAGCTGCACCGGGCAGACGGGCCACTCGGGCTGACGCTGGCAGACGGACCACTCGGGCTGGGCCGGAGGACAGGCGGGCCACTCGGGCTGGGCCGGAGGACAGGCGGGCCACTCGGGCTGGGCCGCAGGACAGGCGGGCCACTCGGGCTGGGCCGGAGGACAGGCGGGCCACTCGGGCTGGACCAGAGGACAGGCGGGGCACCCTGGCAGATCCTTGACTGGCTGGCAGCTCTGGCGACTCCTGACTGGCGAGGCTGGGCTGACGCACTAGACGCCTAATGCGTGGGGCTGGTACTGGACGTGCCAGCCTGGAGACATGCACCTCCATGCTAGTGCGTATAGCGGGAAACACCGGACCGTAGAGGCGCACTGGCGGTCTTGAGCGCAGGGTTGGCATCACCCCTTCCGGCTCGATGCTCACCTCGCCCTGGCACATGCGGGGTGCTGGTACAGGGCGGACTGGGCTGTGCGTACGTATAGACGAGATGGTGCGTACCTCAGCGAAACATGGTGCCCTCCAACTCATACGCACCTCCCTGTAATCACGGGTAGCTGGCATACGGCTCTTCCTTGGTCTGGCCAAACTACCCGTGTGCCCCCCCCAAAAAAATTATTGGGGGTGCCTCTCCGGCTTACTCGCCAGCCGTGTTCCAGCATAACGTTCGCTCCCTTTTCCTGCTGCCTCCGCTCTTCTCAGTGCCTCCACCTGTTCCCATGGGAGGCGATCCCTTCCGGCCAGGATCTCTTCCCAGGTGTAGGATCCCTTGCCATCCAGGATGTCCTCCCATGTCCATTCATCCACCCGATGCTCCTTCCTCTTCCGCTGCTTGATCCTTTTGTGGTGGGTAGTTCTGTAACAGCAGTCTTCAAGAATGGACCAAGGCGCAGCGGGAATGTGGATACTCATAGTTGTAATCAACTCAAGTAAGGCATCCACAGGAAAAAACAATAAACAAGACAGCAACAGTTTTGCAGGCTAACTAACGCAGTGCAAAAACAACTACCCACAACCCCAAAGAAAAACACACTCTACTATATAGGACTCCCAATCAAAGGCAACTCAACACACCTGCCTTCAATTGGGAGTCCAATCACCAACACAACACTTAACACACAAAAACCCTGCCACGTCCTGACCAAAACTAATACAATTGCTCCCTCTGCTGGTCAGGACGTGACCAAAAGTAATTGGAATGGTAGATACCAATTATTTGTAACATTGTGGTTACAATATTTTTTTTAAAAACAAGATGTAAACAAGATGTGTTTTTATTTACAGCTGGTGGCATTTTGAAAACAGGTTTTCAAACACTTCAAATATTGGAACAAAGTTGTCTAATGTAGGTAAACAAATTGTTGCTTACTGGAAAATAGTCTTTCAAACACACACGGTCATGTCGTACATCACCATTATGGCTATTAGCATGTAGTTGGACAATAGACTTGCCTAGAAGGAGGGTAGGGGGAGAATTCTATCGTCAAATGTATTTCTAAGTTAGGTTGCCTGTATCACAACCAGCTGTGATTGGTTGCAACTTTCAGTTTAATCCACCATTAAAGACAAAACAAATAATACAACAAAAATTGTTATTATGTATCACATCCGACCGTGATTTGGAGTTCCATAGGGCGGCGCACAATTGGCCCAGCTTTTCTCTCCCTCTAAAAACTGAAATAAATGTTTCTGCCTTTACTAATATTATTTTGGCTTTTATTCAGATTACAATTGCTCACTTCCGTTTTTTTGAAAACGAAATAACCTCCAATATCATTATAATTTACATTACATTATTTTCACATCTAGCCCAAGCTATCCTTTTGTAAAGGTTGAAGAGTCTATTGTCCTGCTAATAGCCCATCATGGAAACATTGTTTGCACCCATAGGTTTTAGGCCTGCAGTAGGTTATAATAATCCATGCCTTCTGGGAATGTTTAAAAATCCGAAAGTCATGGGTGGAGTTAGAATTTTGCCTGTCAAAAGTATTAAAATCAACCAATGTCAGCCTTTAAATGCTTTATTACCCAAATGTTTAAAGTGCGTGTGGTCGACGGAAAGAATGTATTTGACTTTTTTAAATATTAGAGCTTTCAGGAAGAATGGAAAATTGTCAATTCATAAACCATATGAATCGGTACATTAAAATCTATATGGCACAGCTGTCATTTTTTTGGTACTTAAATGAAACTGGTATATATTTTTATTTATCACAATTTTCTAAAACCAATTTTTGTATTTAACCCTTCTGTTGTGTTCGTTTCATGTTAATGAATTCTTTGTTCCTGGTCCAAAATGACCGCCCCATTATACCTGATTATAAGGAGGTGAATGCTACCATCAAAGCCAATTATGAGGACATTTTCTTTTTAAATCCATTTTAGAATAAGGCTGTAACGTAACAAAATGTGGAAAAAGTCAAGGGGTCTGAATACTTTCCGAATGCACTGTATACTCGAGCAAATTAAAGCAATTCAATTCACAAGGTTTTAGAAATGTTTACAAATTTATGAACATTTTCAATCAGAAATACCTTATTTACATAAGTATTTAGACCATTTGTTATGAGAGACAAAATTGAGCTCAGGTGGATCCTGTTTCCATTGATCATCCTTGAGATGTTTCTACAACTTCATTGGAGTCCACCTGTGATAAATTCAATTGATTGTACATGATTTGAAAAGGCACACACCTGTCTATATAAGGTCCCACAGTTGACAGTGCATGTCAGATCAAAAACCAAGCCAAGGAATTGTCCGTAGAGCTCCGAGACAGGAATGTGTTGAGGCGCAGATCTGGGGAAGGGTACCAGAAAATGTCTCCAGCATTGAAGGTCCCCAGGATTACAGTTGCTTCCATCATTCTTAAATGGAAGAAGTTTGGAACCACCAAGACTCTTCCTAGACCTGGCCGCCCAGACAAACTGAGCAATCGGGGGAGAAGGGCCTTGGTCAGGGAGGTGACCAAGAACCTGATCACCTGTTAACTCTGACAGAGCTCCAGAGTTCCTCTGTGGAAAGACCTTTCAGAAGGACAACTATTTATGCAGCACTCCACCAATCAGGCCTTTATGGTAGAGTGGCCAGATGGAAGCGACACCTCAGTAAAAGGCACATGACAGCCTGCTTGGATTTAATAAAGGACTCCCAGACCATGAGAAACAAGATTCTCTGGTCTGATGAAACCAAGATTAAACTCTTTGGCCTGAATGCTAATCGTCACGTCTGGAGGAAATCTGGCAACATCCCTACGGTGAAGCATGTTGGTGGCAGCATCATCCCGTGGGGATGTGTTTCAGAGGCAAGAACTGGGTGACTAGTCAGGATCGAGGGAAAGATGAATGGAGCAAGGTAAAGAGATCCTTGATGAAAACCTGCTCCAGAGCGCTCAGTACCTCAGACTGGAGCGAAGGTTTACCTTCCAACAAGACAATGACCCTAAGTACACAGCCAGGACAAGGCAGGAGTGGCTTCGGGACATGTCTCTGAATGGTCTCGAGTGGCCCGGCCAGAGTCCGGACATGAACCCGATCAAACATCTCTGGAGAGACCTGAAAATAACTGTGCAGTGATGCTGCCCATCCAACTGGACAGAACTTGAGAGGATCTGCAGAGAAGAGTGGGAGAAACTCCCCAAATACAGGTGTGCCAAGCTTGTAGCGTCATACCCAAGAAGACTTGAAGCTGTAATTGCTGCCAAAGGTGTTTCAACAAAGTACTGAGTAAAGGGTCTGAATAGTTCTGTAAATACACTGCTCAAAAAAAATAAAGGGAACACTTAAACAACACAATGTAACTCCAAGTCAATCACACTTCTGTGAAATCAAACTGTCCACTTAGGAAGCAACACTGATTGACAATAAATTTCACATGCTGTTGTGCAAATGGAATAGACAACAGGTGGAAATTTTAGGCAATTAGCAAGACACCCCCAATAAACGAGTGGTTCTGCAGGTGGGGACCACAGACCACTTCTCAGTTCCTATGCTACCTGGCTGATGTTTTGGTCACTTTTGAATGCTGGCGGTGCTTTCACTCTAGTGGTAGCATGAGACAGAGTCTACAACCCATACAAGTGGCTCAGGTAGTGCAGCTCATCCAGGATGGCACATCAATGCGAGCTGTGGCAAGAAGGTTTGTTGTGTCTGTCAGCGTAGTGTCCAGAGCATGGAGGCGCTACCAGGAGACAGGCCAGTACATCAGGAGACGTGGAGGAGGCCGTAGGAGGGCAACAACCCAGCAGCAGGACCGCTACCTCCGCCTTTGCGCAAGGAGGAGCAGGAGAAGCACTGCCAAAGCCCTGCAAAATGACCTCCAGCAGGCCACACATGTGCATGTGTCTGCTCAAACGGTCAGAAACAGACTCCATGAGGGTGGTATGAGGGCCCGACATCCACAGGTGGGGGTTGTGCTTACAGCCCAAAACCGTGCAGGACGTTTGGCATTTGCCAGAGAACACCAAGATTGGCAAATTCGCCACTGGCGCCCTGTGCTCTTCACAGATGAAAGCAGGTTCACACTGAGCACATGTGACAGACGTGACAGAGTCTGGAGATGCCGTGGAGAACGTTCTGCTGCCTGCAACATCCTCCAGCATGACCGGTTTGGCGGTGGGTCAGTCATGGTGTGGGGTGGCATTTCTTTGGGGGGCCGCACAGCCCTCCATGTGCTCGCCAGAGGTAGCATGACTGCCATTAGGTACCGAGATGAGATCCTCAGACCCCTTGTGAGACCATATGCTGGTGCGGTTGGCCCTGGGTTCCTCCTAATGCAAGACAATGCTAGACCTCATGTGGCTGGAGTGTGTCAGCAGTTCCTGCAAGAGGAAGGCATTGATGCTATGGACTGGCCCGCCCGTTCCCCAGACCTGAATCCAATTGAGCACATCTGGGACATCATGTCTCGCTCCATCCACCAATGCCACGTTGCACCACAGACTGTCCAGGAGTTGGCGGATGCTTTACTCCAGGTCTGGGAGGAGATCCCTCAGGAGACCATCCGCCACCTCATCAGGAACATGCCTAGGCATTGTAGGGAGGTCATACAGGCACGTGGAGGCCACACACACTATTGAGCCTCATTTTGACTTGTTTTAAGGACATTACATCAAAGTTGGATCAGCCTGTAGTGTGGTTTTCCACTTTAATTTTGAGTGTGACTCCAAATCCAGACCTCCATGGGTTGATAAATTGGATTTCCATTGATTATTTTTGTGGGATTTTGTTGTCAGCACATTCAACTATGTAAAGAAAAAAGTATTTAATAAGATTATTTATTTCATTCAGATCTAGGATGTGTTGTTTAAGTGTTCCCTTTATTTTTTTGAGCAGTATATGTTTCATTTTTGTATTTTGTATAATTTTCTAAATTTTCTAAACCTGCTTTTACTTTGTCATGTATGGCATTGAAGCTCGTTTGGAGGTTTGTTAACAGTGTCCAAAGAATTGCCAGATGTATTCAGAATGGTGTCGTCTGCATAGAGGTGGATCAAGGAATCGCCCGCAGCAAGAGCAACATCAATGATATATACAGAGAAAACTGCCAGAGGTCCAGAAAACAGGCCCTCCGATTTGACACACTGAACTCTATCTGAGAAGTAGTTGGTGAACCAGGCAAGGCAGTTATTTGAGAAAACAACGTTGTTGAGTCTGGCGATAAGAATGTGGTGATTGTCAGAGTTGAAAGCCTTGGCCAGGTTGATTTAAACGGCTGCACAGTATTGTCTTTTATCGATGGCAGTTATGATATCGTTTAGTACCTTGAGCGTGGCTGAGGTGCACCTGTGACCAGCTCGGAAACTGGATTGCACTGTGGAGAAGGTACGGTGGGATTCGAAATCCTCAGTGATGTTTGTAAACTTGGCTTTCGAAGGATGGATATAGGTCTGTAACAGTTTGGGTCTAGAGTGTCACACCATTTGAAGAGGGGGATGACCGTGGCAGCTTTCCAATCTTTAGGAATCTCGGACGATACGAAAGAGAGGTTGAACAGACTAGTAATAGGGGTTGCAACAATGGCAGCATAATTTTAGAAAGAGATAGCCAAGCTGATTTGTACAGGTCCAGGTTTTGCTGCTCTTTCAGAACATCTGCTATCTGGATTTGGGTGAAGGAGAACCTGGGGAGACTTGGGCAAGTATCTGCAGAGGTGCGGAGCTGTTGGCCGGGGTTGGGGTAGCCAGGCAGAAAGCATGGCCAGCCGTAGAGAAATGCTTATTGAAATTCTCGATTATCGTGGATTTATCGGTGGTGACAGTGTTTCCTAGCCTCAGTGGAGGAGGTGCCTTTATTCTCCATGGACTTTACAGCGTTGCAGAATTTTTTGGAGTTAGAGCTATAGGATGCAAATTTCTGTTTGAAAAAGCCATAACGAATGCAGGAAATGAGGCAGTGATCGCTGAGATCCTGATTGATAACAGCAGAGGTGTATTTGGAGGGCAAGTTGGTCAGGATAATATCTATGAGGGTGCCCATGTTTACGGATTTAGGGTTGTACCTGGTGGGTTCCTTGATAATTTGTGTGAGATTGAGTGCATCTAGCTTAGATTGTAGGACGGCCGGGGTGTTAAGCATATCCCAGTTTAGGTCACCTAACAGAATGAACTCTGAAGATAGATGGGGAGCAATCAATTCACATATGGTGTCCAGGGCACAGCTGGGGGGTCTATAAATCAAATCAAAGTTTATTTGTCACATGCGCCGAATACAACAGTGAATAATACAGTGAAATGCTTACTTACAGACTCTAACCAATAGTGCAAAAAAGGTATTAGGTGAACAATAGGTAAGTAAAGAAATCAAAACAACAGTAGAAAGACTTTGGAAAAACAGTAGCGAGGCTATAAAAGTAGTGAGGCTTCATACAGACACCGGTTAGTCAGGCTGATTGAGGTATAACAGGCGGCAACAGTCTCTCACTGTTGCCGCCTGTTATACCTCAATCAGCCTGACTAATACCTTTTTTATTTCTTGAGAGATTCATTTTTAAAATTAGAAGCTCGAACTGTTTGGGCATAGACCTGGAAAGTATGACATTACTTTGCAGGTTATCTCTGCAGTAGATTGCAACTCCTCCACCCTTTGGCAGTTCTATCTTGACGGAAAATGTTGAAGTTGGGGATGGAAATCTTTTAATTTTTGGTGGCCTTCCTTAGCCAGGATTCAGACACAGCAAGGACATCAGGGTTGGCGGAGTGTGCCAAAGCAGTGAGTAAAACAAATTTAGGGAGGACGCTTCTGATGTTAACATGCATGAAACCAAGGCTTTTACTGTTACAGAAGTCAACAAATGAGAGCGCCTGGGGACACACAGGGCCTGGGTTAACCTCTACATCACCCGAGGATGAGGGTACGGCTAAAGGCTATCAAAACTGGTTGTATAGTGCGTTGGGGACTGAGAATAAAAAGGAGCAGATTTCTGGGCATGGTAGAATAGATTCAGGGCATAATGTACAGACAGGGGTATGGTAGGGTGCGTGTACAGTGGAGGTAAACCTAGGCATTGAGTGACGATAAGAGAGGTTGCATCTCTGGAGGCACTAGTTATGCTTGGTGAGGTCACCGCATGTGTGGCAGGTGGGACAAAAGAGGTATCTGAGGCATGTTGAGTGGGGCTAGGGGCTCCGCAGTAATATAAAACAATGATAACTACCCTGAACAGTATGCAAGGCATATTGACATTAGAGAGAGACATAAAGCGAGGTATAAAGCTAACTGGTGCTAGCTTCAGGACAAGGGCGTTAGTCACTCGGTAGCAGCTAGCTAGCTGCGATAAGCCGATGCAAAGGTCCAATCCGGTGATGTAGTGGCTTCTAGTCGTGTTAGTGAAAAGTCCGGGAGGCATCAACTGTGTAGCCAAGTGATCATAGGGTCCACTGCGCAGGCCGGGAGATGGGCCTGGCTCAAGGCTAGCTTCGGGACTGGGCCACTCGGTAGCAGCTAGCTAGCTGCGATGATCTGGACAAATGGTCCAGAGTTTACGCCAGGAATCTGGTAATGTAGTGGAGAAAAGCAGTCCGATATGCTCAGGGTTGATATCGCGCTGTGCAAACTGGCGGGTATTATCCAGGCTAAAAGTGGCTGGTGTCTGAGCTAGAGCTAAAGGTAAAGGCCGCTAGCAGTGGCTAACAATGACTAAATAGCTAGTAGCTGATTAGCTGGTTAGCAACTGATGGCTAGCCCCTCTGATGGAGGTTCTAGCTATAAGGTCTAAAAATAGCAGATCCTTATAACATTGCATGAGGCGGGTTGCCGGGAGGTATATTTAATTAAAAAATGGAAAAAGAGATTGAAAAATACCAAAAAAATACATTTACACGGGACAATGACAAAAATACATCTGCACTGCTACGGCATCTTGGTATGACTTTGCTCCATACATTTTTCCATCAATTCTGACTAGTGTCCCAGTACCCGCTGCTGAATAACATCCCCATAGCATGATGCTGCCACCACCATGCTTTACCGTAGTGCCAGGTTTCCTACAGACGTGATGTTTGGCATTCAGGCCAAAGAGTTCAATCTTGGTTTCATCAGACCAGAGAATCTTGTTTCTCATGGTCTTGGAGTCCTTTAGGTGGGCTGTCATGTGCCTTTTACTGAGGAGTGGCTTTCATAAATGCCTGATTGGTGGAGTGCTGCAGAGATGGTTGTCCTTCTAAGGTTCTCCCATCTCCACTGAGGAACTCTGTCAGTGTGGCCATCAGGTTCTTGGTCACCTCCCTGACCAAGGCCCTTCTCCCGCGATTGCTCAGTTTGGCTAGGCAGCCAGCTCAAGGAAGAGTCTTGGTGGTTCCAAACTTCTTCCAATTAAGAGTGATGGAGGTCACTGGGTTTTTGGGAAACTTCAATGCTGCAGAAATGTTTTGGTACCCTTCCCCAGATCTGTGCCTCGATACAATCCTGTCTCGGAGCTCCACAGATAATTCCTTCGACCTCATGGCTTGGTTTTTCCTCTGACATGCACTGTCAACTGTGGGACACTATATAGACAAGTGTGTGCCTTTCCAAATCATGTCCAATCAATTGGATTTACCACAGGTGTACTCCAATCAAGTTGTAGAAACATCTCAAGGATGGTCAATAAAAACAGGATGCACTTAAGCTCAATTTCGAGTCTCATAGCAAAGGGTCTGAATACTTATGTAAATAAGGTATTTCTGTTTTACATTTTTAATAAATGTTTTGACTTCATCATTATGGGGTATTGTGTGTAGAATACTCAGGATAAAATTAATTTAATCAATTTTAGAATAAGGCTCTAACGTAACAAAATGTGGAAAAGCTCAAGGGGTCTGAATACTTTCCGAATGCAATGTAAGTGTTTGTTCAATACAATATGCTTTGTGCACTTCACCGGAGGTTGGTCTTCGGTTTAGTGATGAAACAAATGTGTGGTTTAATGTATTCCGCCACTGTGTCTTCTTATTATCTCAGCCTTAGACCTATGTTTCATGGTCGCAAGGTATATGAACAGGTTATAGAGCAAACAACGTAATCATCACAACACATGGCTTGGCTTCCCCAGTGATTTTACCCACACACCGCTACTGGTCTATACTGCATGGTTTAGCTTGCCTGGCACTATACAACCAGTGGAATAGCCCAGGAAGTGCGAACTCTGCCAACACTGGTCAAGCAAAACTTTTATCTAGATAGTTAATTTTACATTCCAATCTCAATTTACCTACGTATTAATTAATTTCATCAATCATCAGAGGTTGCATAATGAAAGTGGATGACCGTTTTCCAACCAGAGCCCCACATCAACCACCATATTGATGCAGATAAACCTTTGAAAGATCATAGCGTCTTTAATTTGCTCACCGCTCAAAGGAACATCTTTGATCAGCACAATGAACAACCCTCTCCTTTTTATCTGGAGAACATATTCACATGCATCATTAGTATGTTAAAAATTCCTGCGGAAAGGCTAGCAGATCCAGCAAGTCTATCTCTCTCCCCCTCTTTCCCTCTCCCTCTTTTTCTCCAACCCAACTTGTATTAATTTGCTTCAGTTATAAAAGCTGATAAGGCCTTAACAGGAATACTAACAAGGAAGACTAGCACATTTTCATTATCCACCGCCGTAGCCTACCTGTCATTGCTGCGTCCTCTACGTTAGCCCATGTCATTAGTATTTCACTCCCGTCGCTGCAATGCAGGGGTAGGCATGTCCAGTGCTGGAATACATTTAAATAGGTAATGAGGCTTGAGTCCTCTTTCTGGGAATGTTTATAGAGTGGCACATAAAATTGGAGGCTAGTTTGCCTTCCCGGGTTCCGGGGAGGGTTGCCACTCTTGAACGCTGGGGTTTCTAAATCTTGCTGACGCTAGGTTAGACTTCAGCCCTGCCACTGCATTAAATCAGGGCATAGTTCCGACTCCCTTAATGGTATGATTCTGAGTTTTTATACCTCTGACCTAGAAGGCAACAAATGGGACCGATTCTGTCCTCTCAACCGTAACTTTTATCTGTAAGCAGTTAGCCCCCGAAAGTGCGAGCACGTTTGATTGTCACCTCTGAGCAAACTATCCATAACTCTTAATTCATTGGGCCCTTCAAGTCCATCGGCCCCCTCTGTACCTTTGATTGCGTGCCTCTGTAACTCCTGCTGTGCTCAGTGGGCTCAGTGCCCTCTGAAAGTATCATTCACTGTATTGGTAATTTAGCACAAAGCTAAATGGGGGAGATATGATGTGAAGTTTGAAGTGGTTCATTCAATGTGAAATCCTGAACAGTTTTTTTGGCTCCATCGAAGGTTCAGGCTTCTCTCCTCTTTTTCTCTGTCGTTCTATCTCATAAAGTGTCTGGAGCACGTAGTCGTCTGCACTTGCTGGATCTGGGCAGCTGTGAGACGGACATAAGTCATACCCGAAAAGGAGGTAGAGGCCAGTGTCTGTCGCTTTCTGCTCTGGGAAACATCATCCTCGCCCTGGCCAATGGGGCCAAGTACGTTCCCTACATGTATGTCCGAAAAGGAGGGACAAACACTAGTGAATGATGAGGTTCTTTCACAGTGCCAATCTGAATGTATGTGTATTATGTCCTCTTTGAGTCTCTTTGTGTTTAGAGTCTGTGTGTCACGCCCTGACCAGGTGAACTCTTCTATTTTGGTCAGGGTGTGGCATTTCTATAGTTTATTTTCTATGTTTTGGTATAGCCTTGCTTTGGGGCGTATTTCTATGTTGGGTTATGTCGATTCCCAATCAGAGACAGCTGTCGCTAGTTGCCTCTGATTGGGGAATCATATTTAAGTTCCTTTTCGCCCCACGATGTTTGTGGGTTGTTGTCTCTTTTTGTTTGAGCAGTAGCGATACGTTTATTCTCTGTTTTGACCGTGTTATTTCAGTCTGAAATAAATAACATGTGTTCGCTCCCAGCTGCGCCTTGGTCCACTTCTTCCTTCCTGCACGACGATCGTTACAGAACAACCCACCAAACCAGGACCAAGCAGCAGAGGAACGAAGAGGAAGGATGGACATGGGCCGAGTTAAGGAGGAGCATTTCCAGGGCGATGGAAGAGTTTAGGGAGACCGAGAGGCATCCCCAAGAATTTTATAGGGGGGGGCACAAGGGCTGTTTGACGGGGCAGGAGCTGCCCGCTAGTCAACAGTCGTCCGAGCTGCCCGCCAGTCAACAGTCGTCGGAGCTGCCCGCCAGTCAACAGTCGTCGGAGCTGCCCGCCAGTCAACAGTCGTCGGAGCTGCCCGCCAGTCAACAGTCGTCGGAGCTGCCCGCCAGTCAACAGTCGTCGGAGCTGCCAGTCAGTCAACAGTCGCCGGAGTGGTCAGACTGCGCTGAACTGCCGGAGTGGCCAGACTGCGCTGAACTGCCGGAGTGGCCGGACTGCGCTGAACTGCCGGAGGGGCCAGACTGCGCTGAACTGCCGGAGTGGCCAGACTGCGCTGAACTGCCGGAGTGGCCAGACTGCGCTGAACTGCCGGAGTGGCCAGACTGCGCTGAACTGCCGGAGTGGCCAGACTGCCCTGAACTGCCGGAGTGGCCAGACTGCCCAGACTGTCCTGAGCTGCCAGGCGTCCCCAGTCCAGTCCGGCCCGTCCCTGCTCCCCGCACCAGGTTAGTGGTGCGTGTCCACAGTCCTGTCCGGCCCATCCCTGCTCCCCGCACCAGGTTAGTGGTGCGTGTCCCCAGTCCTGTCCGGCCCATTCCTGCTCCCCGCACCAGGTTAGTGGTGCGTGTCCCCAGTCCTGTCCGGCCCATCCCGGCTCCCTGCACCAAGCCGGTGGTAAGTGTCCCCAGTCCGGCCCGTCCCTGCTCCCCGCACCAGGTTGGTGGTGCGTGTCCTCAGGCCAGTCCGGCCCGTCCCTGCTCCCCGCACCAGGTTGGTGGTGCGTGTCCCCGGTCCTGTCCGGCCCGTCCCTGTCCCCCGCACCAGGCCCACGGCGCGTGTCCACAGTCCGGCACGGCCTGTGTCCGGTCCACCGGTGATCAGTCCTGTTCCGGTCGGCGGCTCCGCTCCGGAGCCTGAGCATGCCGCTCCACCGTGGTCCAGTCCGGGCCAGAGGGGTAGGGCTACGGTGGAGGCAGGGGGAGAAACACGCCCGGGGCCAGAGCCTCCACCGAGGGTGAGGCGCCCACCCGGGTCCCCCCCCCTAATAGACTTTAGGTTGGTGCGCCGGGAGTATGCACCGTTGGAGGGGGGGGTACTGTCACGCCCTGACCAGGTGAACTCTTCTATTTTGGTCAGGGTGTGGCATTTCTATAGTTTATTTTCTATGTTTTGGTATAGCCTTGCTTTGGGGCGTATTTCTATGTTGGGTTATGTCGATTCCCAATCAGAGACAGCTGTCGCTAGTTGCCTCTGATTGGGGAATCATATTTAAGTTCCTTTTCCCCCCACGATGTTTGTGGGTTGTTGTTTCTTTTTGTTTGAGCAGTAGCGATACGTTTATTCTCTGTTTTGACCGTGTTATTTCAGTCTGAAATAAATAACATGTGTTCGCTCCCAGCTGCGCCTTGGTCCACTTCTTCCTTCCTGCACGACGATCGTTACACTGTGTTTTTTCTGGTTCTGTTTGTTTGTTTATCTTGTGAGTTTGTGTTTTGTCTGGCTCTGTGTTGTGGACTTAATGAAGCCCTATTGGCCTATTTGGATGAGAGCGAAGTTGAGGGAGGAAGCAATGCTCCAACGTGGGAAGTTATTGATAGTGTAATCGTATAAGAAAAGGCTGTGTTCCAGCTTCAATGAGGGGGAGGGGGTTTGGATTATAATATAGAAGATCGGGGTTTCTATTTTAACAAACCTAACGCAATGATACATTTATGCGCTGGCAGTAGCGCTATAGGTTCGGGGGTGTGTCAAAAATATTTTAGCTATTTTCATCACCACAATTATAGGCGCAGTTGCTGGAAGTCGCACTTAATGGCTGGATTTTGATGAACAAAGCTATTATGTTTCACTATATTGGATCACTCAGCGGTGGAGGTATACATCTGAGGTGAGGATATACAGATTTACTACCGTGTACACCTGTGTCACGGCTGGGGTCCGCCCCTATATATAGACCCCATGGCCGCGACACACGTTCTCTTTCATTTTCTTGGCAGACGTCCGTATGGTTTGAGGTACAAACTTTCTGAAGTTCTCTTGGTAAGTCACTGGTAAGTGTAATAACTTGCATGGAAGTATACTCACTGGCTATTTGCAGCATGGCCAGCCCCTCCTCTTGAGTGCTCCACTTGCTGACCGTGATTGATCTATATCTTCCGTGGTTTGTTGTATTTGTGTTTCATTAGCATTACACAACTACAACTCTGTGTGCATCCATTAGTATGTTGGCTCTTGCTGCCACAAACTGTAATTTACCATACACAACTTGCCAACTGGCTTGTTCTATGTGTGTGTTGTGAATTGCTTTAACATGCTGCTCCCGGCGTGGGTTCTCTGCTAATAACCCTGCAGGCTTTTTTTCTTGTTCTTTCCCCTGTAGAGTGTAAGAGTATCGTGGTGGGCGTTCCGCTATGTTGAGACATTAACTTTGGAGTTCCTTAACGGAATTACTCCATCATATGGTGCTGTTTTTACTGCTAGGATATTAAACCGACTGGGTAATATTGCCGTAGGCGTAAAACAAAAAAACAAATAAATCAAATCCATTACCTGGTTGCTGTTTTCTGTCTGCCTGTTTTTCCCACACGGGTCTTCCCAGTGGGGGGAAACTGGGTAATTTCTCCTTCACTGGGTTCCTATTACACCAAGTGGGTCACAACATAAGCTCTCCCAGGGCGTCAGACCCCTGCTCCGTGACCTTGTTGGCTGGGCTGAGCTTATGGCTTCCCATGTGACAGGTGTGATGGTGGGGATCCGCATACATCGTGTATGCACGGCATGAGTTTCAGCCACGTGGAGAGGGCGGTGGAGTGCCCTACTGGATGCCTCTTTTGTGTGGTATTCACAGCAGAGACTGGACCATGGAGTCACTCGGCCTCCGGGAGTACCCGACCATGGACACCATGATAGCTGCCATGGTCCTCCCGGACCGGGAGATTGTAGGGCGGAACCCGCGACTGAAGCCGGGACCACCCAGTGTCTTTGATGCGGACTTGAAAGCCTCATATGGGTCCCGCTGATCTCTTGGCCGCCTTACTCCCCCTGAAGGACTGGGGCCTACCTGCAGACTCTGTTGTCCCGGCTGCAAGAGGGCACAGAGGAGCTCCTCCGGGAAGTGATGGAGGTGTCTTGCCCGCTTTCCCTGCTCCAGAGGGATGTGGCCCACGCCAAAGGATGGGTCATGGCGCAGGTGGTTACCTCCCGGCACCAATTCTGGCTGGCCCAATCCCGTCTGGCAGCTGCTCTCCAGTGTACATTTGCCACTCTCCCCGTCACCCCAGGGCTGACGTTTGGCCCAGGGGTTGATGACATTCTGGAGCAGACCGATAAGGTTCATAGGGACCGGGAGACCCTGAGACGGTTCACGCCACCTGTTTAGGCCCCGGGTCCAAGGCATACGGACCGTCGCCACCCACCTGCACCCGAACGACAGTGGGGTCCCTCTCCTGCCCCATCGCCTCATGCTGAGGGACGACAGCGGGGAGGGGCACAGCGTGCGGTGGAGCAACAACCTGTCAACCTTCACCGCCATAGGGACGTGCCTGGGGGACCCAGGCGATCTGGATAGCAGAGGAGAGGCGAGTCCCGGCAGGACCCCTGACACACCTGTCCCTCAGCTTCGGCTGCTGTCTCGAAGGGCAAAGTGGGAGGAGGGTGTGGAGTCCCCCTGGGTGTTGTCCACAATGCTCCAGGGGTACCGACTCCAATTCCGTTGTCGGCCCCGTTCTTTAGGGGCCTTCGTGTCACCACGGTGGCCGCCTGAAGAAGAGAACCCTGCGGCTGGAGATCTCCTCACTCCTGGACAAGGGTGCCATCCGCAGGATCGAGACATCAGAACAGCTAGGTGGGTTCTACTCCACTTATTTTGTGGTCCCAAAAGAGACGGAGGTTTTCGACTGATTCTGGACCTCCACAACCTTGAAGATAGAGGTTCCACATACTGTCCCCAGCTTGCGTGTTGCAGGCCATGTCCAGGGACCAGTGGTTTGTGACGCTGGACCTGAGGGATGCGTACTTCCATGTTCCTGTTCACCCAGCTCATTGGCAGTACCTCCGATTCGCTTTCGAAGGGATGGCTTACGAATTCATGGTTCTTCCCTTCGGCCTATCGTTGGCAACCTACACTTTCACAAAGTGCATGGATACTGTCCTGGCACCTCTCACGTCCCGAGGATTGTTGATCCTCAATTACCTGGATGATTGGCTGAGTGGGTCCCGACCAGGACCCAGGTCCTGTCAGTCAGAGACATGCTCCTGACCCACATTGGCGGGCTGGGCATCACTGTAAACAACAAGAAGAGTCATCTGATGCCTACCCAGAGGGTGGCTTTCATTGGCATGGAACTGGACTCAGTCCTCATGAAAGCACACCTGCCCACCAGAAGGGAAGGGGTCAGGCAATCTTATCTTGCCTCGACTACTTTCGGCAGGGGCGGGTGGTATCCTCCCTGACACACCAACGCCTGTTGTGCTTGCTGATGGCGGCCTCTTCAGCGGTGGTTCACCTCCCACCGGCTGCATTATTGTGGTGGCGCTGTCGCTCCTTTCTCTCAGGTGGGGTGGAGATGCTGAGGATGTGCCACCGGGACGCCTCTCAGATTGGCTGCGGGGGAGTAACCAAGGGCAGGTCGGCCAGCGGCTGTTGCCTACCCCCTTGGAGCATCAGTCACATCAATACACTACAGTTCTGAGCTGTACTGCTGGCCCTGCGGTCTTTCCTTCCACATCTGATGGGAAGACATGTCCTGGTGAGAACGGACAACACCACAGTGGTGGTTTACATCAACCATCAGGGTGGACTGAGGTCCCACTGCCTCCATCATATGGCACAGGAGCTCCTTTTCTGGGCTCAGGGATGTCTAGCGTCTCTGTGCGCAGCGCAGCGCACGTACCTGGCATCCTGAATGTGGCAGCGGATATGCTCTCGAGGGATGCCTGCCACCTTGGGACAGGAGCCTACATCCCCAGGTGGTGCTGCACCTGTGGGACAAGTTCAGGAGGGTGCAGGTGGACCTTCCCTGGACAATGCACACTGCCCCCTGTGGTTCTCCATGTCGGAGCCACCAGGGCCTCTGGGCTTGGATACTCTGGCTCACGATTGGTGTGGGGTGGATGAACAGGCCAGTGGGGTACCATCCCTTGGTCTCCAGGTTTATGAAGGGGGTTCTTCGCCTGCGTCCAGCTAGGACCCGCTCAATGGCAAGCTGGGATCTGGATGTGGTCTTGGCAGCTTTGGCAAAGCCGCCTTTCGAACCGTTGGAGTCTGCCTCCCTGTAGCGATTACTTTTATGAAGAGGGTGGGTGAGCTCCATGCTCTTTTGTTAAGTTCTGAGTGCTACCGGATGGACCCCGGTGGGAGGAGTATATCTCTCTGCCCCAACCCTTCATTCCTCCCAAAGGTTCTGTCAGACAGGCATGTGAACATCCCTTTATTCCTGTCTGCTTATGACCCCCCGGCAGTGGCGGGGGAGTCTGGGCCTCCCTCCGGCATGCTGTGCCCTGTGCGGGCAGGGAGCAGACAGTGAGAACAACAGACCAGCTCTTTGTCTGCTATGGTGAGAGAGTCCTGGGGCTGGGTTATCAAAGCAGAGGCTCCAGTGAGAACTGGATTGTGGACATGATTATGACAGCAAACCGCCTGGCTGGCAGGCCAGTGCTGGGATCTGTGGTAGCACATTCAACACGAGGTGTGGCTGAATCCTGGGCTCTACTGAGAAGAGTGCCCCTCGCTGATATCTGTGCTGCAGCCAGCTGGGCTTCCTCCTGCACCTTTGCTAGGTACTATTGGGTAAATGTGGCACCTCCCTCTGTGGTTGATTCAGCGGTCCTGGGAGTCGCCTCCCCTTCCGGGGACTATGCCGGGTCCCCCCTTCCACATTGACGGCCCCTGCGTCTCGGTCCCGCGCAGGTCCCTCTAGTACCAATTAAATCTGGTACAGGTAAAGCAATATATTGGAGTGATCCAATATAGTGAAACATAACGAAGGGTACATACGCAACCACGGTTATGTGAGCCGTATGATCACTCCAATCCTCTATGGTGCTAGAGGCGCTTCAAAATGATGTCGCGGCCATGAGGTCTAAATATAAGGATGGACCCCAGCCATGACACGGGAGTAAATCTGTAAATCCTCACCTCAGATGTATCCCTCCACCGCGGAGTGATAATATATTGGAGTGATCCATATAGCTCACATAACCGTGGTAACTTACGTAACCTTCGCTGTGGGTGTGTCAAGGCTTGGCCCCTCACTGGCTAATCAGAACATACTCCATGGCTAAATATGTGGTTTCTTCAAGTTGTGTATTTACATCTTTTATGTATTGCGTTGTCATTAACTCCAATTCCAGTGTTAGTACGTTATAGCTTAGTTCGTTAAATAGCCTGCGCCACATTTGCAAAATTTGTTGAACATGTTTGCAGTCCACATTGTTCTAATTTCATTGTTTTAATATGAAAATACATTGTTAAACATAGGCTACAGCATTTGCACATAGGGGCTTGGCCTACTGTAAATTGTAATCTGAACATGGACATGCCAAATCGTAATCAATAAGCAAGATTGATTTCACTAGGCTATTGATAAGACCTAAAAATACAGTGTATAGCCTAATTCTAATAAAATTAAATACAGTTACAGGCACCATAATTGTTCCCCGTGGGTGTAGAATAGAGACAAGGCAACTTAGACATCCAAACTTTTCACAGGAGCTGGAGAAAGATCCAATGTAAAGAGAAAGGGGGATGTCCACTCACCATTATACTGCTCGCTAATGTTATGTTTTTTAAACATCATGGAACCATCTTACAGATCATATTTTCACTCCTCAAGAAATGGCAGACGAAATTGCATTGCCTTCGAGCCATGTAGCCTTCGTTATCACCATAAACGAATTGACAGTGATTATTACTAATAAGTTTGGTGTTAAATCTATTTTTTTTTACTAAAAACATTATTTCAAAATAGGATGGGGTCAGAAGCATGATATCATAAATCACTTCTCTTGTTCCATGGCACTGTGTGCATACAGGCCTAAATGTCTTTACGCACAACATTTGCACATCTATACAAATTACTAGGCTCCTGTCAATTATATCATTGCCTATGTGTGAGGCAGATTCTCAAAAAAATGCACTGTTGATATGGTATTATAGGAGGATAGTTTGGAGCATGTGTCTTTGGTAATTGGACGAGGGGCGCTCTTGGATGTATAGCCTACTCGAACACGCGAAATTAAGTAATGTAGGTATGTGATAAATGAATAATGAAAAAGCATGAGGGCAAAAACCACAAAATGCTGCTAATCAGCCTTGATGGGGGGGGGGGGGGTAGTTCTTAATCAAATATAACTAAATGTGGGAAAACCAATTGTTTTTTTCTGTTTCTAAATATGACATTCACCAGCACAAAATGCACATCTCTCTTCCATAGTCACTGTGCGTCATAGCTGGATAGGCTGCGCTTCTGTTTTAAAAATCCATGCCATTATCAGATGCGTTACCATTAAGACCAGCTTTTTGTGAGTCTTAAAACATCTCATTAACACTGCATGAAATTGTCACATTTGCACATGTTTTTAAGGACACAACTCAAATATTGCCACCCCTCCCACCTTAGCGCAAGTGAGCTGATGTTAGACAGTTAAATTACCGACCCTGGCGTTAGGACTGGAAAATGCCAGTGCACCAGTTTTTACATGATGAAATTGCAAACTAATGTGCGTTTGACACTTATACATCCTTACCGCCAGCCGAAAATTGAGTATTGCCTCTGGATCAGACAAGATCAGCTTTATTTATACACAGTATATCAAATCAAATAATATTTTATACAGTGGGTTGGTATATTTAAAACTAACTTTCAAGGACATCTCGCTCCCGCTGCCTTTTGCCTGTCTGTGGCTTATCATTTGGTACAATAAGGAATGGTTGCTATGAACCTGGGGGGGGTTATGGCTAGGATCTGGTGTTGGTTCTTTTTGGGGGGCTAACAATTGGATTTTCGATTTATTATTCAGGGATAGTAAGCTCACCATGTTGTTGAGAGAATCTGGGCAACATCAACTGCCAAACCACCATGATAGCACACATCTCTGACTCACCAACCAATTACATGGAGACGTTAACCACCGTGCAGCTGGTCTCGCGTATACCACGAGGTAGAAGAAATCCAAGGTACAGTAGTTACATTTCAGCAAGCTATTCCAAGGCTTTTGTATGAATTTACGTGTGTGAGAGAGTTTAGGCGTTTGAGTCCAGAATGTGTGAGTATTGGATCTTGCTTACGTTAAAACTTCTTCAGGATTGGTGGGTCCCCAGTGGGACGTTTGAGCTAACGTAGGCTAATGCGATTAGCATGAGGTTGTAAGTAACAAGAACATTTCCCACCACATAGACATATTTGATATTGGCAGAAAGCTTAAATTCTTGTTAATCTAACTGAACTGTCCAATTTACAGTAGCTATTACAGTGAAATAATACCATGCTATTGTTTGAGGAGAGTGCACAGTTTTGAACATGAAAAGTTTGGGCAGTCTTGATAAAACACATTTGGGCAGTCTTGATAAAACATTTTGAACAGATATGCAATGGTTAATTGGATCAGTCTAAAACTTTGCACATACACTGCTGCCATCTAGTGGCCAAAATCTAAATTGTGCCTAACCTAAAATAATACATTGTGACCTTTCGATGATGGAACAAAAAACATGTTTTTTTTCTTTGTATTATCTTTTACCAGATCTTATGTGTTATATTGTTCTACATTAACTTCACATTTCCACAAACTTCAAAGTGTTTCCTTTTAAATGGTATCAAGAATATGCATATCCTTGCTTCAGGTTCTGAGCTACAGGCAGTTAGATTTGGGTATGTCATTTCAGGCGAAAATTTGAAAAAAGGCTTGGTTTAAAATATGGATGAGTAGGTTCATACAGTATCACATTCTTTACATGGTCTTCATAGATTCAGACATTGTTCCTCAAGCGTCCTTTGGTATTGCTCAATTAGTGTTTTAATTGTTTGAATGATTTCCCAGGGGTAATTATTGATTGAATTCTTTCCATGGCAGAGCTATTAAGTGAATCTGTATTTCTTCAGGAGGGACTGTTAAAGCAATAATTTAGAGAGAGTTTCTCAGTGCCTTATGCCATGTAATCAATACTTCCGCTCCTATGGGAGTGTATGCCCTGAGATTTGGAAAGCATACTTTCAACTTAGACAGATTGACAACATGTATTTAAATGTTATAGATCAGAACACGACATTGACAAATAGTTTTATGTAGCCTTTGGTTTGCACTTTTAACCTTTAATGCTATTGATGTGTGGTTTAGTCTAGAAATGAATCACTGTTCGTAATTGAATCCCAACCTCTGACATTTCAATTTGTGTTCTCTATCCTGCATACAGTATGCATCCAGCTCCTCTGGTGGCGAGAGTTCCTGCGAGGAAGGACGAATCCACACGCCCCACTTGAGACCCGTAGAACCACCAACCGTAGTTCTTGACCCGGATATGCCCATATTGCTGTCCAGTGACCCGGACTACTCATCCAGCAGTGAGCACTTCTGCGACATGGTCATTTACATCGGGCCTGGTGGGGCCGCTATTTCAGACAGAGAGTTCAGCGCCAACGAAAGCCCACCTTCCTTTGTTCCAATTATTCCCTCACTAAACAGGAAGTGCTGCAAAGACAACCAACGGCCAGAGGTGGAATACTTCAAGTGCAACACATTTGCGGAGCTCCAAAAGAGACTGGAGTACATTGATGGCAGCGAGGGCCCAGCTGCCTTCACTGGGAGGGCAAGGGGGCACAAATAGCCCCAATGACTCACAGTGGGCCTACCAAAAGCCCATAGGAGGCTGTGTCCCCTAAAGCTGTTAAATCCCCCTTCCAAAAGCCCCTTATTAGCACAACAACCACCCACACAGCTGCCTGTAAATTTGAGCACGGACATTCCAAATTGTCCTCGGATGGGGGAGTCCCAGAGAGTCAAAAATGGACAAGTGCAGATGGGGAAAAGGTTCTGGCCTGTGTGGTTAAGCCCAGCAGGGTTTTGTCTCAAGATTCAGAGTCTTTGGTGCGAGAGAAGGTCTACCTCAACAAAGGACCTACTGTACCAAAGCTCTCTTTCTCAAGATCCTCCAGAACACCCTCTCAGAGCCCGGATGCCATCTGCCGTGCACCCCGTTGGCATGAGTCAGCAGGCCCTAAGGCAAGGGGTCCCCGGTCTAGGAGAGGGCCCATCATGGCAGGAGTCCCATTGGGGTGAGCCATCTTCCTGGAGAGGGATGTCTTGAGGACCACGGTCACCCTGCAGCAGCCTGTTGAGCTGAATGGGGAAGGTGAGCTGGTGTTTATAGTGGTGGAGCACCTGCCCATAGGCCTGGTCCCAGATAATGGGCGGCCCTCCAGCATCAGCAGCTTCAACATTGACTGCTCCCTTCAGGCCTGGCCTCAGGACCCCGTCCTTTCAGCATCATTAGCAGCATCAATGATGAGTTTGATGCTTACACAGTTCAAGAGGGTGCATCTGGGGTGAGCTCTGAGGTGACCACAGCCTCACAGGAGGAGCTATTTGCCCATCATGGTAGCAGACAGTCTTCCATCGGCTCTTGGCAGAGCGAAGTGAGCGCATGCTCACTGGAGAGTGAAGGCACCCACTCGTCAGGTAGATTACTACTGAGAGATATGTGCATGGCACCGGAGAACACCACAATATTGTCCCCCACTGGTATATTCCAGAGGGAGCCGTTCTTGCAGCATAGTGTTAAGAGCTCACAAAATGAGTTGGACAGTGACCCCGCCACCCCAAGCAATCTATGCCTAACTAATTGCCCACCGTCTCCTTACTCTACCAAAGAATTATCTGAGGCTATAAAGAGAGAGCCCAAACTCTGAACAACTCAGCATCTTCTCAGATCCCACACCATGCTGTTCACTCCAGTCTTCCCAAGAAAACCAAGACTACCACATTAGTTGCTCCAAGTTGCAGCAGGCAGAAAGGCAAGCAAAATGACCTCTGTTTGCATGGGGACGTCCATTCAGATCCAAGAACGACTGAATCCACTGTGGCAAGTAAGACACCCAGAAACAGCATGAGTGGCATCTCTTTCAGGAAGCCAGGAGGAAACGGCAACAGTGTACCTCGACCACCAAAGGCACAGGTATCCTCCTCGACTCAGAGGGTGGCTGATGGTTGTGAGGAGACCATTAGCAGGATTCCACAGCTCAGGCGAGGTGCCACCACTCTTGGCACAGTCTCAGTCCCTCACAGTTCCTCTGAATCAAAAAGGGCCGCGATGGCACTTCAGAAACTGATAGTATGAGATTCTCCTCTTTGGGAAAGAGGGAAAATGGACAGAAAAGCAACATGCTTCTAAAATCTGGTTCCGGCAGCATCTCTCCTACTGCTCCACCTGTTTGCAAATCAAGCCTCGTTCAAAATACAAGGATAATCTTAACTCCTAGTGCCTTAAGGGCAGCCAGCGATGCTGCAAGGTCCTTATTACATAAAACATCAGTCTCTGAGGAGGAATTTAATGTTCGATTGAGAAGGGATTTGTTTAGCTATAAAACATCCAGCTTGAATGCTGACCTTGGCTCAGCCAGGACAGTGTCAAGCCTGAAGACACGAGGAGACAAAGGCGATTCTGGAAGGTACTATGGTAGCTTGATGTCCTTGGAGAGATGTGACATTATAACCATAGTGGGGTCCAAACCTGTCCTGTCGAGAGAGAATAGCGGCAGTACATTAGGAGGCAATGGAAAATCCAATAGATCTGTGCCAAGACTTGGGGTCCCCAACTCTACTACTTCCACGCCCACTGCTACCTCTCCACCTTCCTCTACCACCTTTGCAATGACAAGCAAGTTGGGACAGCTCAAAGTTAATGTTAGTCCCAGGAACATGGTTTCCAGAGGATCAAAGGCTAGAACATTGGCTGCCAGCAGTACTAAGACCATTAGCACCTCCACCAAATCCCTTGATGCTCCAACAGCACGCAATGCTAGCTTACCTCCAACTGGGAAATCCGCAGCTCGGTCTGTGGCAGGGGCCAATGGCAAGCCTGGCAGGGGCACTATCATGGGCACCAAGCAGAGTTAGTGAGCTTGTGGAGGGAAGCCCAAGGAAACACCTAAGCAGGGGTTCAAGGGCTGTTGGGAAGAACACCAATAGCAAGCCAAGCGTCAGCAGGTCCCCTGCCAGCACGCCGCTACCTTCGCCCTATAGCAAGATCACAGCCCCGCGGAGGCCACGGCGTTACAGCAGTGGGCACGGCAGTGACAACAGCAGTGTGCTCAGCGGGGAGCTGCCACCCGCCATGGGGCGCACCACGCTCTTCTGCCAGAGTGGGGGCAGCGGGTATGAGAGCATGATCCCGGACAGCGAGACCACAGCCAGCGCCTCGTCAGTCCACAACTCCATGAACGAGAGCGAGATGTCCACCTCCAATAGGAGTAGAGTGTCGAGTGTTAGTTACACCGAGAAAGTTCTGTAACAATATCCAGACAGCTATAGCACATCAAACACAACTCATGATCTCATGAACTTACTTGTGAAATACTTTTAAAAAATTATCAAATTAAACAATAGGAGCTATACATATTCAAATACTTAGAATTTGGACTATTTGTTTTTCTTTGATATGTGATCAAATACAGTATACAGTACATACAACATTTTCTGTAGCTTTCTCACTCTAGTAGATTATTTCTGTTCTATTGAAAAGTGTGGCTGGGTGACATCCCTTCTGCTTAAAACAACATTCCATGCACACTGAAGCGAGTAAAGGTGCATGTTTTCATTCACTGTATTTTCTTGTATGAATTTGCCTTGCACATGGATATCTCACATACTGTACATAGCTATTTTTCATAGACCTATGAATATATTTAAATGCACATTATGTCCTCCACCTAGCATGATCATAAATCTCTATTCAAGTCCCGCTGCAGAAAACACTCATAAAAATCCTTCAGATTCACGTGCCTATTCTATGTAATTCATAACAGCAACAGATAGGATCTACTGCCTAATGCAAATGTAATCAGTGCTTGCCGAAGGATATGTGATCCTGGCTGGCTCAATGCATCAGCCTGTGTATCTTGGCACGTTTTTGCCTCATGCATATTTAAAGGCAGTGCCTCCGCTAGAATATTCCTAGTGTTCATATCCAACTCCAACTAACAGCCATACCCCAATGACTCACTCCCTTGTTCCAGGGCTCCAGCGGCGCCGTCTCATCCCTGCTCCCCTGCCGGACACCTCCTCCTTGGGCAGGAATGCTGGCGTCCCGGGACAGTGGATGGACCTGGGAAATTAGTAATCCCACAATGAATTGTAACGGGCCGCCACTAGAGGCTCAAGGACAGTGACATTCTTTTACATAACCTCGCCTGTCAATTGAAACAAATTTTGGCTCATATCCAGTATGAGAAAATAAGCATAAATGCTAGGTATCAGACCACGTTCCTATAGCAATACATCTGTATCCATATGAAATTACACTTTAACTTTACACTTGCTATAATATTATCACACTTATGTTTCTGTCAAATTCTTAAGCCTCCTACTACTAATCCCCAGTCATTTTCTTGCATTTCTCTGGATTTCATTGTAGCTCATTGCCTAACTGATTGATTAAGCACATAACAGATGGAATTAAATTAAGCCTATTCTATGGGTCTAAATCAGTATGCAATCAGATCAATTTAAGGAACTGGGAGTTATAGTCTGAATTTTCTAACTAACTCATATCACTGCACTGCAGATTAATACAATAACAGCATATATACTGTACATAAGGATGACATTCTATGAAAGCGTGCCAAGACAAAGACTGCCCATGACCACAAGTTCTTTCCCATTCTTTCCCATTAACCACAAAGGCTATGTGAAATAAAAAATAAATAAATTGCCTCCAATGAAGCATCATCTCTGGATCCATTTGCAGGCTTTGTCACGTCCGAGATTGAATCAAAGCCATTAGTAAAAAATGTATCTAAACAAATAAACGGGTCAAAATAGAATAGTCCCATAATGGCATCGTATGCCAAAAACAACAACAACAGAAAGTTAACAAATGGGAGAGAGAAAGAGAGATGACAAGAACAGGAGGGGGGAGCACTTGGAGTGTGATATCATCTGATGTGATGTGCTGTAATGAAGCTCTACTAGCAAGGTGTTGCCTAAGGGGGAGCAGTGAAGCATTATCTAGTTGCCCCCCCCCCCCGTTCCTCCTTCAGAACCAGACAGCCTAGCTGTCTAGCTATTCTAGCTTTTCTGCTGAGGGGGAAAGAAGAACCCCACCATGTCTGACCATGTAAAAGGATCCAACTTCGGACAGCATATTCACAAAGAATAGAGTAGAGTGCATCTCTTATCATATATAATCACTAGTGTCTCAAACATAGGACACATTGCTTTGTGTTTTCAGTTGCATGGTGACTAGCCATGGTCTAGCCCAGAGATAGCTGTGTGTGCATTAGTAGCTGACATTGTTCAAGTGAAATCATCTGCCTCTCACTTAGAAATGCGTTGGCATTTTACAGAGGGAGGAGGCCAGATGTTTGGTCTCAAAATAGAGCTATAAGAAGACTAATAATACATGGATAATGATACAGAAATAAGGTCCACAATACACACAACATCTATACCCCTAATGTCAACGGTTGTGCCTGGATTTGGAGTGCGAAACACTGGGCACCATGGTATGAAATTACTGCTCAAACTACTTAACCAAGTGTAGTCAGGTGTAATCACATGCGCACACACACTATACAGATTCAAACAAATGCACTGCACCGACATCACACTGCAGTTTTAAAGGCAATTCCCCTCACGGAAATCTCATTCGCAGTAAATGCTGTGGATGTCGGCTCAAGTGTAAAGTACCTTTACAAGTCAAGAGCAGCGCTATGTGAAGTACTGTAGTTGTCCGAATCCGAACCTACAGGGGTTCCTCCTTTAAAGGTTCGCTAGATTACACCGAAGAAATTAGAGGTACCCAGCGACATGGCTTCAATGCCCCAGACCACCACAACAGGGAGTTAGAGCACTCATTATGCATTTGGGTCACAAGGTTTTTATATGACCAATCATATCGAGTGGTTCCAATGACGAATTTGAGGCGAGCCACCCGTCCCTGGTGACTTTCTTCAGCAAAGATGGCTGACAAAACATTACAGGGGAAGCAAATGTAAGTACAGTCGTCGCCAAAAGTTTTGAGAATGACACAAATATTAATTTTCACAAAGTCTGCTACCTCAGTTTGTATGATGGCAATTTGCATATACTCCAGAATGTTATGAAGAGTGATCTGGAGTGATCTGGATGAAGCTCGTCTGGAGGTTAGTTAACAGTGTCCAAAGAAGGGCCAGAAGTATACAGAATGGTGTCATTTGCGTAGAGGTGGATCAGAGAATCACCAGCAGCAAGAGCGACATCATTGATGTATACAGAGAAAAGAGAATTGAACCCTGTGGCACCCCCATAGAGACTGCCAGAGGTCCGGACAACAGGCCTTCTGATTTTACACACTGAACTCTATCTGAGAAGTAGTTGGTGAACAAGGCAAGGCAGTCATTAGAGAAACCAAGGCTGTTGAGTCTGCCGATAAGAATAAGGTGATTGACAGAGTCGAAAGCCTTGGCCAGGTCGATGAAGACGGCTGCACAGTACTGTCTTTTATCAATGGCGGTTATGATATCGTTTAGGACCTTGAGCGTGGCTGAGGTGCACCCATGACCAGCACGGAAACCAGATTGCATAGCGGAGAAGGTACGGTGGGATTTGAAATGGTTGGTGATCTGTTTGTTAACTTGGTTTTTGAAGACTTTAGAAAGGCAGGGCAGGATAGATATAGGTCTGTAACAGTTTGGGTCTAGAGTGTCTTCCCCTTTGAAGAGGGGGATGACTGTGGCAGCTTTCCAATCTTTAGGGATCTCAGATGATACGAAAGAGTTTGAACAGGCTAGTAATAGGAGTTGCAACAATTGTGGCGGATAATTTTAGAAAGAGAGGGTCCATCTGGTCTAGCCCAGCTGATTTGTAGAGGTCCAGATTTTGCAGATCTTTCAGAACATCAGCTATCTGGATTTGGGTGAAGGAGAAGCAGGGGTGGGCTTGGGCAAGTTGTTGTGGGGGGTGTAGAACTGTTGGCCAGGGTAGGAGTAGCCAGGTGGAAAGCATGGCCAGCCGAAGAAAAATGCTTTTTGAAATTCTCGATTATCGTAGATTTATCGGTGGTGACAGTGTTTCCTAGCCTCAATGCAGTGGGCAGCTGGGAGGAGGTGCTCTTATTCTCAATGGACTTTACAGTGTCCCAAAACTTTTGGGAGTTTGTGCTACAGGATGCACATTTCTGTTTGAAAAAGCTAGCCTTTGCTTTCATAACTGACTGTGTTCCTGACTTCCCTGAAAAGTTGCATATCGCGGGGGCTATTCAATGCTAATGCAGAATGCCACAGGATGTTTTTGTGCTGGTCAAAGGCTGTGAAGTCTGGAGTGAACCAAGGGCTATATCTGTTCTTAGTTCCTTTTTTGGAATGGGGCATGCTTATTTAAGATGGTGAGGTAAGCACTTTTAAAGAATAACCAGGCATCCTCGACTGACAGGATGAGATCGATATCCTTCCAGGATACCTGGGCCAGGTTGATTAGAAAGGCCTGCTCGTTGAATGGTTTTAGGGAGTGTTTGACAGTGATGGGGGGGTGGTCGTTTGACCGTGGACCCCTTATGGACGCAGGCATTGAGGCAGTGATCGCTGAGATCCTGGTTGAAGACAGCAGAGGTGTATTTAGAGGGCAGGTTGGTCTGGATGATATCTATGAGGGTGCCCGTGTTTACGGATTTAGGGTTGTTCCTGGTAGGTTCATACCTGGTAGGTTCCTTTATAATTTGTGTGAGATTGAGGGCATCTAGCATAGATTGCAGGATGGCCGGGGTGTTAAGCACATTCCAATTTAGGTCACCTACTCTGAAGATAATGGGGGGCAATCAATTCACGTATGGTTTCCAGGGCACAGCTGGGGGCTGAGGGGGGTCTATAACAAGCGGCAAATGTGAGAGACTTATTTCTGGAAAGGTGGAATATTATAAGTTGAAGCTCAAACTGTTTGGGCACAGATCTGGATAGCATGACAGAACTCTGCAGATTATCTCTGCAGTAGATTCCAACTCCGCCCCCCTTGGCAGTTCTATCTTGGTGGAAAATGTTGTTGTTGGGGTTGGAAATGTCCGAATTTTTGGTGGCCTTCCTAAGCCAGGATTCAGACATGGCTAGGACATCATGGTTAGCGGAGTGTGCTAAAGCAGTGAATAAAACAAACCTAGGGAGGAGGCTTCTGATGTTAACATGCATGAAACCAAGGCTTTTACAGTTACAGAAATCAACAAATGATAGCGCCTGGGGAATAGGTGTGGAACTGGGGGGCTACAGGGCCTGGTTTAACCTTTACATCACCAGAGGAACAGAGGAGGAGTAGGCTAAGGGTACGGCTAAAGGCTGTAAGAACTGGTCATCTAGTGCGTTGGGAACAAAGAATAAAAGGACCAGATTTCTGGGCGTGGTAGAATAGATTCATGGCATAATGTACAGACAAGGGTATGGTAGGATGTGAGTACAGTGGAGGAAACCTAGGCGTTGAGTGACGATGATAAGGTTTTGTTTCTGGAGGCACCAGTTAAGCCAGGTGAGGTCTCCGCATGTGTGTGGGGTGGAACAAAAGAGCTATATAAGGCATGTTGAGCAGGACTGGGGGCTAAAATAAAGTGAAATAAAACAATAAGAACAAGCCGAGACAGCAGTAGACAAGGCATATTGACGTTAGAGAGAGGCATAAAGAAATCACAGGTGTTGATCGGGAGAGCTAAGACAACAACGGGTAAATCGCGATGAATGGGCAGAGCAGGTCAGTTTGGTACATACAGGGCCTGAGATCGAGGCTTTGGCTGACAGATAAACAAAATTAGGTACTGTGTTATTGAAACAGTCCAGGGGGCATCAGCTGTGTAGCCGAGTGATCATAGGGTCCAATGAACAGCAATAGGTGAGTCGGGGCCGTTCGGTAGTCACTACTATGCTAGACGAGCACGGGACACGGCGTTCAGAGAGCTTGCGGGCGGGGCTAGCAGATGGTTCTTCGGTGACATCGTAACAAAATAGCCTGTTGAGACCACATCAGGCGATTACGTCGGCAGACCAGTCGTGATGGATCAACGGGGCTCCGTGTCGACAATAAAGGGTCCATACCAATTGGCAAAAGAGGTATTGTAGCCCTAGTATTAGCTGGTATATGGCCCTAGCTCGAGGCTAGCTCAAGGCTAACTGGTGCTTGCTTTGGGATAGAGGCGTTAGCTAACAGTAGCCACTAGTTTGCAGCTAGCTAGCTGGGATGATTCAGTGTGATGATCCAGAGAGGCAGGAATCCGGTGATGTGGTAGAGAGAAGCAGTCTGATATGCTCTGGGTTGGTATCGCGCTGTGTAGACTGGCAGGTATTGTCCGGGCTAAGGCTGGCTGGTATCCGAGCTAAAGGTGAAGACCGCTAGCCGTGGCTAACAAAGACTAGTAGCTGGCTAGCTCCTGATGGAGGTTCCGGTTATAAGGAATAAAAATAGCAGATCCGTGCCACATTGGGTGAGGCGGGTTGCAGGACAGTATATTTAGTTCATAGATTTAGTTCGTAGATAGAAAGTGAAATTAAAATATATACGGAAAGAACTGGCTATTTACATGGGATAAGACAAAGACAAACACATGTCCGACTGCTACGCCATCTTGGATTAATGTACTCTTCCTTGGCAAATAAAAGGTGTGGTTCAGGTATGAATCTCAGTCATATTTCAGTCATATCCAATACCAGGTGTATCAAACTCCATTATTTTAATGATGCTCTGTCTGCATGTATGTATTACAATTATAGACTTCAACAGTGTTTACCACTCCTGCTCCTGGAATATCAATGATTACACATTGTAACTATGCAATAGACTAGAAACATGATTTAAGTAAAGGCTGATTTGTAATTCATATATACAGAAAAAAAACAATGCATATCTAACTCCTTTCATCTGCATTAATCTGAGGACAGGATAGTATTTCAATGAGATACTTAATTTCAACCATTGGAGAATGTGAAACGCTTTATTGAAAGAAGTTCATTATCCAGGTGTTATGAATACATAATACATGCATTATAATTGTAATATTATATTATAAATACAAGTTCAATCTGTAGTTCATTGCACATATGTTGAGCATTAAAATAAGAGGAAGAAAGACGAGGTGGGGAGAGAGGTGTAGAAGACAGAAAGGGAAAGGGAAAGAGGTAAGAACAGAGGCAGACAGCATATGATTAACTTCACTAGGGTAGGGGGCAGCATTCGGAATTTTGGATGAAAGCGTGCCCAAAGTTAACTGGTAGATTTGGATAGAAAACACTCTACAGTTTCCACAACTGTTACAATAATGTCTGTGAGTATAACAGAACTGATATGGCAGGCAAAAACCTGAGAAAATCCATCCATGAAGTACTATTATTTTGAAAAGCTGTTTTTCCATCGAAAGCCCATCCACCATACAAAGACTTAGGACCCAGTTCACGATCTCTATGGCTTCTTCTACATGTGACCAGTCTTTATGCATTGTTTCAGGCTTTTACTCTGAAAAATTAGGGAGATACAGCACTTTCAATGAGAGGACAGTGGAAATTTCCAGACATGAGTCCAGCGCGCGATCGGGAGTGCGCCTTTCTTGTTTCTCCTTTTCTATTGACGAAGCATTTGTCCGGTTGAAGTATTATTGATTATTTATGACAAAAACAACCTGAGGATTGATTTTAAACATCGTTTGACATGTTTCTATACACTTTTATTGTACTTTTTGGATTTTTCGTCTGTCTGTTATGACCGCGCTTTGTTCCAATGGATTGCTGACAAAACGCACCAACAAAATTGAGGTTTTTGGACATAAAGAGGGACATTATCGAACAAAACAAACATTTATTGTGTAACATGGAGTCTTCGGAGGGCAACCATATGAAGATCATCAAAGGTAAGTGATACATTTTATCGCTATTTTGACTATTGTTACTCCTCTTCTTGGTTGCTAACTGTTTGTAATGATTTGTCTGCTGGGCACTGTTCTCAGATAATCGCATGGTTTGCTTTCACCGTAAAGCCTTTTTGAAATCTGACACAGCGGTTAGATTAACAAGAAGTTTATCTTTAAGCTGGTGCATAACATTTGTATCTTTTATGTATGTTTATTATGAGAATTTCTGTTTTGTTGAGTTTTACGCTCTGCAATTTCACCAGATGTTTTTTGAGACAGTGGATTATTGAACAAAACGCGCTAACAAAACGGAGGTTTTTGGATATAAACATGGACTTTATCGATCAAAACAAACATTTATTGAGTAAATGGGAGTCTTGTGAGTGCAAACAGATGAAGATCATCAAAGGTAAGTGATTCATTTTATCACTACTTCTGACTTGTGTAACTCCTCTACTTGGCTTGTTACTGTTTGTAATGATTTGTCTGCTGGGCGCTGTTCTCAGATAATCGCATGGTATGCTTTCGCTGTAAAGCCTTTTGGAAATCTGACACCGTGGTTGGATTAACAATTTCACTGGATGTTGGCCAGGTGAGGTTAATAAGATAACCTCTGGGTCAACTGGGGGCCCAAGGCTGGTTAGGAGACACCGCTAGAGACACTGTAATTGTGATGAACTGAGAGAATATTAGGGTAGCACTGTCATTCATTAAAGACACCTGCTCCAATATACAATGATAGGCGTGGCGTGAAATACAAACTCCTCGAAAATCCGAAAACTTCCATATTTCAAACATATTACTATTTTACACCATTTTAAAAACAAGACTCTCCTTTATCTAACCACACTGTCCGATTTCAAAAAGGCTTTACAGCGAAAGCAAAACATTAGATTATGTCAGCAGAGTACCCAGCCAGAAATAATCAGACACCCATTTTTCAAGCTAGCATATAGTGTCACAAAAAACAAAACCACAGCTAAATGCAGCACTAACCTTTGATGATCTTCATCAGATGACACTCCTAGGACATTATGTTATACAATACATGCATGTTTTGTTCAATCAAGTTCATATTTATATCAAAAACCAGCTTTTTACATTAGCATGTGACGTTCAGAACTAGCATTCCCACCGAACACTTCCGGTGAATTTACTAAATTACTCACGATAAACGTTCACAAAAAACATAATTATTTTAAGAATTATAGATACAGAACTCCTTTATGCAATCGCAGTGTCCGATTTTAAAATAGCTTTTCGGTGAAAGCACATTTTGCAATATTCTGAGTAGATAGCCCGGCCATCATGGCTAGCTATTTTGACACCCACCAAGTTTAGCACTCACCAAACTCAGATTTACTCTAAGAAGAATTGGATTACCTTTGCTGTTCTTCGTCAGAATGCACTCCCAGGACTTCTACTTCAATAACAAATGTTGGTTTGGTTCCAAATAATCCATAGTTATATCCAAATAGCGGCGTTTTGTTGTGCGTTCAAGACACTATCCGAAGGGTAACGAAGGGTGACGCGCCCGGCGCGTTTCGTGACAAAAAATATCAAAATGTTCCATTACCGTACTTCGAAGCATGTCAAACGCTGTTTAAAATCGATTTTTCTCGTAAAAAAGCGATAATATTCCGACCGGGAGTCGTTGTTTTCGTTCAATGACTGAAAATGTAAACATGGAGTCGTCTCGTGCACGCGTGCGCCAGTCTCATTGTTCTCAGATCGAACACTTACCAAATGCGCTACTGTTTTTCAGCCATGGCCTGCAAAGTCATCATTCAATGTTCTTGCGCCTTCTGAGAGCCTATGGGAGCGTTAGAAAATGTCACGTTACAGCAGAGATTCACTGTTTTGGATAGAGATGATCAAGAAGGCCAAGAAATGGTCAGAGAGGGCGCTTCCTGTTTGGAATCTTCTCAGGTTTTGGCCTGCCAAATGAGTTCTGTTATACTCACAGACACCATTCAAACAGTTTTAGAAACTTTGGAGTGTTTTCTATCCAAAGCTAATAATTATATGCATATTCTAGTTTCTGGGCAGGAGTAATAATCAGATTAAATTGGGTACGTTTTTTATCCGGCCGTGAAAATACTGCAACCTATCCATAACAAGTTAAGAGCAGGTGAGCAGGCGATGACTGTCACGCCCTGACCTTAGAGAGCCATTTTATTTCTCTATTTGGTTAGGTCAGGGTGTGATGTGGTGTGGGCATTCTATGTTGTTTATTTCTTTGATTTTGGCCGAGTATGGTTCCTAATCAGAGGCAGCTGTCTATCGTTGTCTCTCATTGGGAATCATACTTAGGCAGCCCTTTTTCCACCTGTGATTGTGGGATCTTGTTTTTGTGTAGTTGCCTGTGAGCAGCCCCAGAACGTCACGTTTCGTTTTTCTCCTATTTTGTTGTTTTGGTGAGTTTTATTTTCATTAAAAGATGTGGAATTCCATGCACGCTGCTCGTTGGTTTATTTATGATCGGGAGTTTGAAGATAGCGAACGTGACAATGACGGGACTGGCTTTCTCTCTCACATTAAAACATACATGCAGACGAGTGACAGATGGGTAGAGAGAGAGCATGATTAAGCCTTTTTTTTATTCTAACACGGTCAGTCATAAGGGGGAAACGGATACAGGCGTTATTAGCTAAATGCTTTTGGTTAGCTTGAGAATAATAATTGCATGATTTATCATTCTACGGTATGTACAGTATGTATGTAATATAGTACAATGTTACAAACCGACACTGAATCGTAGGAGCTAACTACTAGCTATGTAAAAGTTGGACGGAAGAACGCCCAGTGCTGCTTACCTGAGATGCCATCATCACACAGTCCTTCTTCGTAGGTGTTCCCTATGACTTCCTTTGTGTAGGAAAGAAAGGCTGAATAGTATTGGTTGTAGCCAAACTGACACTCAAAAAAATTCCAAAATGGAGGGTGGTTGATAGGGAAATGAAATTGGACTTTGGTTTTCAAATACATTTTTTGTTCTCCAAATATTTTTGGGGAATAAAATGCATAGTTTTTGCGCTCTATTACTAAATATTTGATTGCAAAAACGTTTTTTTACTTTGAAGCCTCGTTTTTGCTTTCAGAACAATTATTTTTGATTGAAAATAAAAAAGTTTTGCTCTCGACAAAAAGACATCCATTTGTTGCAAGTTGGGGAGGGGGGCAAATAGCTGAACAATAGACTATTCAACCTTTACTAAAGAATAGTCTAATAGCCGAGCTAGGTGTGAATACCCCCCGTCCTATCACAGACCAGGGTCCCAATGCAATACTGTGTCTCTAAATGACAGTGAATGGGCAATATAAACCAAATAATAAACTGATAATTGTGCACAACTTCAAATGAAAAAAGCAGGGAGCAGGTTTCGAACCCACAACATTCTTGCCTGAAGTCCAGCTTGCTATCGATTGTGTACCAAAAGCATGCTCAAGCCGCAGAGTCGATAGAGCGCGTCCTCGCGGTAGCTTGCTACTCAATGTAACAAAGTAATGACTTTTCAAATAAGTTACCTTACACGTTATGTTGGCTGACAATTTGTTAGCTACGCTGTCCTTACGAACCACATAGCATATCATTACAGCAGTATGTACCGGTATGTTAGCTATCTACCTAACGTTAGTAGCTATACATCAAACTTGGCAGTATATTACCTATAGGCTATCTAACTAACCAACGTGTATTGACTTGATTATTCCCGTCATTCTTTGCTTAGCTAAATGGTATTGTCGTCGTGCGTTCTCAATGGACATTAGGGTGCTTCCGTAAATTCGTTCTGGCTATCTACTTTGATTTCAGAGCACTCTCATATGAGTGTACCAGAGCGCAGAATAATGAATTTACAAGCGCTCAACACCCGATGTTTACAGCCCGGCCATTCATCGGCAAAAAAGCGTAATTAAATTGTTTCCAGCAGCACAGGTACAGTCACCAGCTCTCTGGTTAACACGAAACTGCCTTACCAGCTCTGCTAGGGCAAGTAAAATGGTCAGTGGTCTCATTTGTGTCTGGAAGTAGCTAGCAAGCTAGCCAACGTTAGCTTGGGTGCTTGACTGCCGTTGTAAGGCCAGACCGCTCATATCAAGCCTACAATGTGAGCGAAACGGTCTGAATTTACAAACTGACGATCTGACATCGCTCTGAATTTATGAGCGTCACGTTGTACAGCACCATATTTTCCATTCCATCCTAACAGAAACCCAGAGTGTTTTTCATTTTTTCCTGGAATAGGAACACCATAATATTAATCAAATTAATTAAGCAAGTACGAGTCAAAAGTTTGGACACATCTACTCATTCCAGGATTTTTCTATATTTTTACTATTTTCTACAGTGTAGAATAATAGTAAGACATCACAACTATGAAATAACACATATGGAATCAGTTAAGAACTAATTCTTATTTACAAGGACAGCCTACTCCTTCCTCCCCGTTGGTGGATTGAACCTGGTCTTCCATCCGCACAAGACAGGGATTCTTTGCAGACTGTCACATTGTACAGTGCCATGTTTTCTGTTCCATCCTAACAGAAAACCTGTGGGTTTTTTGTTTTTCATGGAATAGAAACTCCATAATATTAATCAAATAAATTAAGCAAGTACCAGTCAAAAGTTTGGACACACCTACTCATTCCATGATTTTTCTATATTTTTACTATTTTCTACATTGTAGAATAATAGTAAAGACATCACAACCATGAAACAACACATATGGAATCAGTTAAGAACTCATTCTTATTTACAAGGACAGCGTACTCATCCCTCCCTGTCGGGGAATTGAACCCCGGTCTCCCGCGTGCCCTCCCAGTCTCTGGTAATGCCAATATGGAAGACTATCAAATGCTTCTCAAAGATGCCCTCTGGTGGTCAAACTAGCACTAACTTGCAGTAACAGTAAAAATGTCTGACAACTAAATGACGTGCCACAGAATGCTGCAGCAGCACGCAAGGTGTGCCACAGTATGATGCAACTTTTAAAGGAGGAACCACTGTAAGTGGATCTATTCATTTCAGCATGGTGGGGACTTTACTGTCCTAAGCTGACCCTGTGTGCTCGGCTTATTTTCATCCCAACCACACTGTAAACAGGATTGATTGCGGGCCAACTCTTTGGACTTAAAAGCATCAAAGAGGGGCTTCTGAAGCCGCTCCACTACCCTTAAGAACATGCCTAAGATCAGTGTCTATCTGTCTGGAAAAGATATGGTTAGGATATAAGAGTGGGAGGGCAGATCCTGGAACAGTGGAAATACGTTTCTGTCCAGAGACAGGCTTATTTAAATTGGTGCAGTGTGGGCCTATGACGTTATGTTGCTCAGTTTGCAACACTCGGATGCCTTTTTGTCCAATTCCCCCAGGGACTCTGGATTCCTCTTCGACCCGACCTGCTACGGGGATCATTTATTGATTTCGCCCTAACTTGAATGTATTCAGCTTTAGAAATTGTCACTGTGAAACCTTATTCACTGGTCATCTGATAGCATACAACCTACCAGTATTAAAATATAAAAGTATATTTTCTACTGTAAAAACCACTCCCTCTGCAAACCGGATTGATGACGGGCCAACTCTTTGAACTTAAAAGCATCAAAGAGGGGCTTCTGAAGCACACAGGGTCAGCTTAGGACAGCAAAGCCCCCACCATGCTGAAATGAATAGGTCCACAACCGCAGTACTTCACATAGCTGTGCTCTTGACTTTTAAAGGGACTTTATGCTTGTGCCAACATCCACAGCATTTACTGCGAATGCAATCTCGGTGAGGGGAATTGCCTTTAAAACTGCAGTGTGATGTTGCCACAGTGCATTTGTTTCAACCTGTATAGTGTGTGCGCATGTGATTACACCTGACTACACTAGGACATGTAGTTTGACCAGGAATTTTATACCATGGTGGCCAGTGCTTCGCACTCTCTGCATTATTCCTAGACCGGAATATACTCAGTCACTTGGGTAACTCTTACTTGAGTATCTCCATCGTTTATACAATAAAGCTGTTGCTTTTCATCTTACTACACCCTACTTAAGATGAAAAATGGTGACAGCAAAACTGCCTTAACTATCTATCGAACTTAAATAATATATTTCCAGGAATCCACAGATTTACCAACATTCACTGAAAAAAGTGTTTCTGTATCTTTGCATGCACACACAAACACACACTCATTTTCTCAAACACAAACGGCACACACACACACACACACACACACACACACACACACACACACACACACACACACACACACACGAATTCATCCTCCTCTTTAGCTCAGTCAGGGGCCTTGTCCGGCCAGGTTGGCTTCATCCTCTACATTTACACACGATAACCCTCTGCACTGACGCCCTACCATCTCTCTAGAGGACATACTGTAACATAATGCATTGATCAAAGCATTAATGGAATAATCAAATATAATTTCATATATCCCTCTATGGCATGCATTTTTCTTTTGGTGGGGGAAAAAATATTTCACCCCAATTTTTGGGAGTTTGGGGGTCCCTGATAATATATCCATCATAACATTTGTCCCCCCCAAACAGATATTGGTTTGTTGCCTCAGGGCAACAATGTGCTACGAGGGGACTGAAACACCAAGGTTTTCTAGAGTCCATATGATAAGTGGAATAATGAAAACAAGCAATATATGAATTTGAAAAAGTTTTATTTTGACAAACATCAACCACAAATGGTTCCAACCAATCACAATTAGAAGCTTTAAAGTCAAAACATCAAACAATCAAATAAACAAACTACTACTAATTACAACTAACACCTCATGTATAAATGTTTCTCACATTTCATATAAACCAACATCCAAATGACTGTCTGTGAGAGAGTGTGTGTGTGTGTGTGTGTGTTTGTGGAGGGGTTAGCCTGTGTGTGCGGGTAAATGTGCGAGTGTGTGTGTGTGTTTCAGTGTGTCTGTGTGGGTTATTGTTTGAATCAGTGTTTCTCTTTTTGACAAGGCACACTCTGATTTCCTATTCTGTGTGGAACCTCAGGAAGCAGTTGCTGGTGGATGTGAAACAGAGGTGGACATCACATTTCCGGCACTTGGCTTTTGATGTACTTGTGCATCTCCCCTTCTTTTCAGCCATAATCATCCAGTGGGCTGTGGCATCCAGGTGCACATCAGGGACTGGCATTGGAACAGCGGGTCCTTTTCTCCTCATACTCACCAGCAATTGTGGAACTGGGACGACCTTTCTTGCGCTCCAGACTCTTTCCACTTTGCATAGGCCTATGACTTGAAGGTATTCAGCTTAATTTGTTCCTTCTTTCTCATGCCAGTGCCTTCACAATCTCTTTGGTAGAGCAGCCAGATGGTCACGATGATCATATCCAGGAAGTGGAACACCAGACTGTGTTTTTTTAACCTTTATTTATCTAGGCAAGTCAGTTAATTAAGAACAAATTATTATTTACAATGATGGCCTACCGGGGAACAGTGGGTTAACTGCCTTGTTCAGGGGCAGAACGACAGATTTTTACCTTGTCAGCTTGGGGATTCAATCCAGCAACCTTTCGGTTACTGGCCCAATGCTCTAACCACTAGGCTCCCTGCGGTGGTACCACTTCTTTGATCTGATTTTGTTCTGGTACAGTGCAATCAGTGAGTCAAGCAGATCCACCCCATCTATATTCTTGTTGTATTCTTTCACCACAGCAGGGCAGGGGACTTTGGTGATCATCTTTCGCTTGCGATCCCACCTGTCAACCTCGATGACTGGGTGGGCTCCAGTGTAATCACTCAGAAGGATCACTGAGCGGGTATCGTACCACTTCACAATGTGCAAGGTGGTTTCTCCAACCATGGCCATCTTCTGTTCAAAAGATCCACATCCTGCTCTCTTCAGCTCAGCATCGCCCATGAAGTTGACTGCTGGTAGTCTGTTGCCACGAACAGTACGAGTGCAGTGAATTCCCTGCTGAGCTAGTGTGAGCTTCTTCATAAGAAGAGGAGCTTGTAATTATTTTGCTTGGGTATAGGCTGGGCCTATACAATGTTGCCACTTGCTCCCACATCTGCTAGCTCAGGGGGTTGTACAACTCTCCCTGTGTAGATTTCTAAGTTGTGCGGGACCCCATCAAAGCCAGCCAAGACGAGTATCTTGTAGCCCCATTTCTTTGGTTTTGATGGCAGGTATTGCTTCAATCTATTTCTTCCCTTGAATGGGACCATCTGTTCATCAACAGCCAGCTTCTCACCCATTGGGATTGACGTCAGTCTTGAGGCTAGCTGAGTGACCAGGGGTTGGATCTTGTGGAATGGATCATCATTTTCCTCCTGTCTCTCTTCACTGTTACTGAAGTGCAGGGATTTTTTGATGGTCTCCCATCTATTCAGTATTATGGTGTCAGCTACTTGGGACACTCGGCAGACTTTGTTCCAAAACATGCGGGTGCCTGGTAAACACCACAATACCCAGGAACTCCTCCAATTATTTTGTAGTGAGGTTAAGGAGCTTGTTTGCATTACTTTGTATTACAGGTCTCTCTTGGAAAAGAGATATTTATCTCAATGAGAATAAACCTGTATAAATAAAGGTAAAATAAAATAAAAATTGCATATAGATTTGACTGCCCTACAATAACTTCCAAAATGTCTTCAGAAAAAACTGCTTGAAGTACTGGAGGGGGGACATGATATCATCAGATCTTGACAGCAGGCCCTGCCATTCTGGGTAAGCATTGAAGTATGCATTGTCGGGTGTTCTCCACCGTGGTAGGCGTGGAACATCAACCTCTCATACATCTTCATCCTCAGACTCAGTCTCATTGTCAACAGACAGGCATTCTCCTAGGGGTCCCACTAGCGGGACAACTTCCGGTGAAACTGGAGGGCGCGCAATCCAAATAAATAATATGGATTTTAAACATTTATGTACATATAAGTGTCTTATATCGGCTGAAAGCTTAAATTCTTGTTAATCTAACTGCACTGTCCGATTTACAGTAGCTATTACAGTGAAAACATGCCATGCGATTGTTTGAGGACGGCGCGCCACATCAAAATATTTTTCCACCAGCACAGGTCTCATACATTCACAAATAACGATTAAATATTTACTTACTTTTTGAAAATCTTCCTCTGATATGTCATCCAAAGGGTCCCAGCTATAACATGTAGTGTCGTTTAGTTAGATAAAATCCTTCTTATATCTCAAAAGTCAGTTTAGTTGGCGCCATCAATTTGAGTAATCCACTCGTTCAACATGCAGAGAAAGAATCCGAAAATCTACCACTAAACTTTGTTTCAACATGTCAAAATACAGTTCCATTTACTCCTCAGATACCCTAATATGTCATCAAACTATAATATTTCTTACGGAAAGAAGTATGTACAATAGGAAACCGATTTTAGCAGGTGTGTAATGTCTTCATAGCGGACGCAAACACGAATTTCTGCTGAAACTGATATTTCTTATTTGTTTTTGAAGTTACAAGCCTGAAACCTGGAACATAGACTGCTGACACCCTGTGGAAGCCATAAGAATCGCAATTTTCAATATGACATTTCTCTTGAATTTTTAAGAGGATGGTCTCTCAAATAAAATATCAGTTTTTTGGGGGTGGGGGGGGGGGGTTCTTCTACCATATCTATTGTGTTATATTCTCCTACATTAATTTAACATTTCTACAAACTTCAAAGTGTTTTCTTTCCAATGGTACCAATTATATGCATATCCTGGCTTCAGGGCCTGAGATACAGGCAGTTTACTTTGGGCACGTCATTCAGACAGGAAGTCGAGAAAAAAGGGGCCTAGCTCTAAGAAGTTAAAAAAGAAAGCAGGAAGCCCAAATTTGAATGTGTCATATACCCACACACACCCACACACACACACACACACACACGTTACTTTGCTGACTGACCCCTAACTGACCCCTGACCTCCTAACTGTCTCTCAAACCTGATTCAGGGATCCTGACTCTCTTGAAGCTCTGTCCTCATTTGTCACTCTCCTCAAGCTCACTGTCCTCACTGTCAGAGGGAATGACCCTAACTGCTCGATCATGTTCCTTCCACCCACAAAATGTTATTGTGTCCATTTCCTGTAAGTATCAGTAGATAGTAAAGTAAAAACATTGACTATGGTCATAATTATGCATCTGAGCACATCTCCACACTTTAGCATGATATTGCCGGAACAAAAGTGGTCTAACTGCACAATATTGACCTGAGGCAACGAACCAAAAAACTGTTTTAGAATAATATAAATAAAAACAAAATAAGTATTTAAACAATCAAACATACTTCTTTACATACTCGTGCACATGCATATGTTTTTTTTTTAAATATAGTTATTTCAATTTAAACATGTTAAAAAGTGATTTTATCTTACCAATTGGTGGCAATGTGTCCCACGCGGCTTTGCTTCCTGAAAGGACTGCTCTACCCCCAGACAACAGGCCACAACCACTTCAGCCCCTCATTTCTTTGGACCCAGACATGTCAGGTGATATTATATATATATATTTTTTTAAATTTATTAAAGGGGCGGTGTGAGTTCCAAAAACGTTTGTTGCCTGCCACCATGCCATAGAGGGATATAACACCTCGCATACACTTTCAGCCAAAAATACTTAAATGCATTCATGGGGGAGCTGTTGAAACATACGACTACATTTAAAAAAAATTGTTTCTGCACAGTTATTGCTCATAGCTTGCTGGGAGCCCAGAGAAGAACATATCCCATCACACTGAACAGAGGAAGAAGGTATCAGGATCAATTAAAAGCATACATGTATGTGGGTGTGTGTAGCAGGTATGTGAAGGCTCGGTGCTTGTGTGAGTGTGTATGTAAGAGTGAGTGTGTGTGTGTGTATGTGTGGTTAGACCATTACTTTCCCCATGTCCACTCCTCCTCTCAATCTATCCAACCCACTCAGTATCTGTTATGTTTGTTTCTTGATGGAATGACAAATGATGATGGGTCGTTCACGAACAAACGGCTCCTTTTGAGCAGATCATTTTGGTGAACGTTGGGAACCGAATCACCCTATCTTTTGTTGAATAGAAAGGAAAAAAACATATTTGTACTGTGTCCTCAAAAGTGACTATACCTCAGCAATTTATAACTATTTTTACCAGAACTGTTATTTTAATCTTTCTGGCAGTTTAAGCATTACTAGGTATTGTTTATGACCCTCTCATGATAAATAATTACTTTTGTGTAAGTCTACTTAGGCGGAAATCTAAATTTTTACATTACATGTAAGTATTTTGCAGTCATTCAAAGGTAACATGTTTACCTGAGCTCCAGTATCAAGCTTGAACGGTATAGTTAAGCAACAAGGCCCGAGGGTGTGTGGTATATTGCCACTATACCACGGCTATGGGCTGTTCTTAAGCACAATGCAAAGCGGAGTGCATGGATACAGCCCTTAGCCGTGGTATATTGGCCATATACCACAAACCCTCGGGGTGCCTTATTGCAATTATAAACTGGTTACCAACGCAATCAGAGCAGTAAAAATAAATGTTTTGTCATCAAATAAAATGTATTTATATAGCTCTTCTTACATCAGCTGATATCTCAAAGTGCTGTACAGAAACCCAGCCTAAAACCCCAAACAGCAAGCAATGCAGGTGTAGAAGCACGGTGGCTAGGAAAAACTCCCTAGAAAGGCCAAAACCTAGGAAGAAACCTAGAGAGGAACCAGGCTATGAAGGGTGGCCTCCTCTTCTGGCTGTGCCGGGTGGAGATTATAACAGAACATGGCCAAGATGTTCAAATGTTCATAAATGACCAGCATGGTCAAATAATAATAATGACAGTAGTTGTCGAGGGTGCAACAGGTCAGCACCTCAGGAGTAAATTTCAGTTGGTTTTTCATAGCCGATCATTGAGAGTATCTCTACTGCTCCTGCATACCCATGGTATATGGTCTGATATACCACCGCTGTCAGCCAATCACCATTCAGGGCTCAAACCACCCAGTTAATAATCTAATTTATTAAATTCCTTTCAGCTTTTATTGCATTGCAAATTTCGACAAAATCAACATCATTATGCAGGCTCCTCCTCGACTGTGTGAACCTTTTTCATTGTAGGTGCAGCATTTTTTAAATTGTTCTTTATTCCACTTCTTTCACCATATTATGTTTGTTTAATCATGACTTACAAACTGGGACATGGGTTTAGCTAGGTTTAGGGTTCTTCTTGAATTGCATGGCATTTCAACTTGCAGAATTCTTTTTATTGATTTACAGTGGTTCTTAAATAATTCTATGGCACGTTATTTAAGTGTCAGCCATTGTTGCCATTTTATGGTAGTTGGTGCTAGTTTGCCCACCGGAGGGAATATTTGAGAAGCTATATTATTGATCATGACATGGAGCTTTTGACCTAAAAGTCAAAGGGAGCCTTGAATAGAACAGACTATATGGGATTGATTTTTAGAAATGTAGCTTAATTAATTTGATGAATATTATGTTTTTTCTATTCCAGAAAATAAACAAAAATGCATTTCTTACTGTAGCCTGTCACGTATACTCCCTCTCCCACCTCTAGGTCATCAGACTGCTGATTATCCCGCACACCTGTCACCATCGTCTCGCACACCTGCGCCTCATGACACTCACCTGGACTCCATCACCTCCTTGATAATCTTCCATAAATCTGTCACTCCCCTTGGTTCTTTCCTTAGGTGTTATTGACTCTGTTTTCATGTCGGTGCCTTGATTCTTTTATTTATTAAAACACTCACTCCCTGAACTTCCTTCCCGACTCCCAGTGCACACGTTACATAGCCAATGTACTGTAGGCCTAAGGGTTTCCGTTAAGAAAATATGGCACTCTACAACACGTTTCTATTCCAAGAAAACAAAAATGCATTTGTTACTGTAGCTGTTTTAGCGTACCTTACTTATTGGCATAAAGGCCTACTTAAATATACAGAACATCAATCAATCACTCATTAATTTGTGCATGTCATCACACAGCATAAAAGTCATCCATGACTTTAAATACAGTCACGCATTTTAGCTATAAAACTAAATAAACAAGGGAGCCTTGACTAATTTTACAATCACAGCTAAAGCGATTTAATTAAGGGTTTCAGTTAGGAAAATATGGCGCTGTACAACATGACCAGTCGGGAGTAGGTCTAAGCTACTAAGTGACTGCAAGTGAAGAGCAAAATAATCCTTACATTTCCACATAAAAATCTGATTGATTTATAAAGACCAGTCCCAATGCTCTGTCATTCAGTGATATTTATTCCCATAGTAATTCGTTATGGATGCATCCAGATGTGGTTAGAAAACAGTGCATTTGGTGGGCTATGCAAAATATATGGGAGAAGTAACATGCTTCGCAAACATCAATTAATACTGTACATTTAAAGTCCCTTAACTCGGCAAGAGTTTATTGTCCTACTGATATCCCATCAAGGGCGGATGGCTTCTCGCCCATCAAGGACACGTTGTTTGCAGAGTCCACAAACAGAAGGTGGAGTTCCAGAGCTCACAGGTGTGCCTGGCATGGATTGTGACTTCATCTCGTTCCTCACCCTCCTCAATGCGTCATTCTCCACCTGACTCTCCGCTAATGCCGCATAACTCACCGCCAATGACGAGTGACTTTTCGCCAATGACGAGTGACTTTCTGCCAATACCACCTGGCTCTGGACCAATGCATCAGCTGATTAATTTTACAATCACGACTAAAGCGATTTAATTAAGATTTTCAGTTAGGAAAATATGATGCTGTACAATGGGACCGGTCGAGAGTAGGCCTAAGCAACTAAGTGACTGCAAGTGAAGAGCAAAATAATCCTAACATTTCCAAATAAAAATCTGATTGATTTATCAAGACCAGTCCCCATGCTCTGTAATTCAGTGATATTTATTCCCTATTGTCCTGCTGATAGTTGAACTAAACATCTGCATTTTGAAAGAGTATTTGTATCATTATTTTATTAACGAAAGCATAAATACTGTACAGTATATGCTTGATCTGACATTTTGCAGTTGCATGAGGTTTGGAGTTTAGAGTACTTAATACACTGCAAATTAGGGGGATTTTTTTTCTCACACCTTCAGTAGCGAACTGTTAGACTATCCTTTTGTAAATTAGTCTATTGATGCTAATAGATGAGTCTATTGTCCTGCTAATAGCCCATCCTGGATTTATTGTTTGCAGAATTCACTGCCTGCTACGCTTGTGAAAAACAAAATGCCTCCAGCTGTCCATCACGATTGTAAATAAAGACACAGAATATCTAAGGGGCTTTTATATAATTATAATGCAGGGTTAATAATAATAATAATAATAATAGTTGGATAACAGATCGGCTCTCTGAACCTATTAAGAGGCGGCTTCTATCTTCAATATAATCATTAATTCAGAAGGTTAAACCCATAGGTTTTAGGCCTGCAGTAGGTTATAATAAACATAAAATTGCATGTCAATTCATAAACCATGTCCCATGGAATCGGTACATCAAAAATCTCTTCCCAACTATTTTGCAATCTATATGGCACAACTGTCCATTTTTTGGTCCTTAAATGAAACTGGTATATATTTGTATTTACAGTGAGGGAAAAAAGTATTTGATCCCCTGCTGATTTTGTACGCTTGCCCACTGACAAAGAAATGATCAGTCTATAATTTTAATGGTAGGTTAATTTGAACAGTGAGAGACAGAATAACAACAAAAATATCCAGAAAAACACATGTCAAAAATGTTATAAATTGATTTGCATTTTAATGAGGGAAATAAGTATTTGACCCCTCTGCAAAACATGACTTAGTACTTGGTGGCAAAACCCTTGTTGGCAATCACAGAGGTCAGAGGTTTCTTGTAGTTGGCCACCAGGTTTGCACGCATCTCAGGAGGGAAAATAACACTTTAATTCATTTTAGAATAAGGCTGTAATGTAACAAAATGTGGAAAAAGTCAAAGGGTCTGATTACCTTCCGAATGCACTGTAAGACAAAACTAGAGCCTGCAAAACTTGCTTTTTGGAGTGTGGTGTCAAAAAAGCAAAGCATCTCTTTATTAAGGACAGACCTCTCCCCATCTTTACAACCATTGAATATATATGTTTTGAACATGACAGTTTAAGGTAACACAAAGTAATTTATTCTCATCAACTTGTTCAACAGCCGCAACATTCATTACCAGATTCAGCCAAGGACTAGAACTTAGGGAATGCTCTTAGATTCAGAGATGTTCAGGACCAGTTTATTACTGGCCAACCATTCCAAAACAGACTGCAACTCTTTCTTAAGTGTTTCAGTGACTTCATTAGCTGTGGTTGCTGATGCGTATATGGTTGAATCATCAGCCTACATGGACACTACAGACAGAGAATGGGGTTGAGAGACAGGAAATACACAGATAGAAGAACAGGAGACACAAAGAGTGGGAAAATATAGCAATAGAAAGAGAAATTGAGAGATGGCGAGAGAGAAAGATGAATAAGGGAAACATAAATCGAGAGAGGGGGCAAAAATAAAAGGGACATAGAGGGAAGGGACTATTGAGATAGATTGAGAGTATGGGTACAGAGGAAATAGCATTACTGTAAGTTCCATCTGGCCACACCCTTCTCTGCGATAGTCTCTTTCTGTCTGCCATTCTCAGGCCCCAAATTTTTTCAAGTGCATTGAGGAGTCTGCAAACACAGGCAGAAAGTGTAGTGAGAGAGAGAGAGAGAGAGAGAGAGAGAGAGAGAGAGAGCGTGTAAGGGACACAGGGTTGAATCCTTCAGATAAGCATAAGTAGCTTGATCTTTCGCAAAAATCTCCAATTCCTATCATTGCATTACCTACGTGAAAGATTTTGAGTGTAACACTTGTTTCTCAAGTAAGGATGAAGTACAAAATTGTTGTTGCTGCTACTGTATGAGTGTTCGCAGATACAAGACATGTACTTGACTTGCATTACAAAACGTCAGCACCTTTGCCTTGCTTGCTTGCTGTCAGTGTTGCACGGCCACGGTATAAACTGCATTACATTGCTGAAAGTGATAGAAAGTCCAAGAAAGTGATAACATTGTTACTGTTGGATGTGAAGACACTGAGGATTTTCAGGAAGTGGTTATTTTTAAAGAACCGAAACACGGAGAGTTGGAGATATCATTGGGTGCAAGCACACATATGCACACACATAAATGCGCACACACACACTCTCTATCTCCTTTGATGTGCTACGTGCCGCTATTTTATCCACAAATTGTGGCTTGTGGTTTCACTTCTCTTTTACATTCTCTTTTACAATGAAAACCTGACCAGGACGAAGTAATGGTAAAACAGAAGCAAAAATATAGAGTCTGGCTCTGCTTTCACAGGGACTTTATCAGACTCACTAACAAATGCATACTGACACATAGACAGACAGAGAGTGAGAGAGCTTGAAATGAACCCACACAAGCAGATGAAAGGAGAGGACAAAAGGAAAAGCTGATTATGTAAGGGATTGGGCCGGTGCGGTAATGACCAGTCTGCTGTAAGAGCAGTTGCCACGAGCGTGCACACTTAATCTCTCCCTCCACACATAACCGCAGCAGCGATTACTACGGCTGTTGATTCTACTATAGCCTCACCCACAACCCCCAACCACCAACCATTCACCCGTAGAGGACCTGCTATTTCAGGAATTCCTCGCAAGAGCACTGTGGTGAAATAGTCCTAATGAGTGGCGTCACTAAGCTGTTTCCAGGAAGTCAACAGGATTCACCCTGGTGATTACCCAGGGGAAGAGGAAGAGGAAGGAACAAGGTTGGCCACAGGCTGAACTGAGGTTAGGCCTTCTATGCACACGAACAAACCTTTATATAGCTATTTGTTAGCCCAAGGTTTACTGTGGAGGGTTACTCCACTACACCCACATTAGCCTCATATACCCGAAGACAAAGCCTCACAAACAATGGACATTTATTGATGAGCTTTGGGAAACTTAAATCAGTTTTACCAAATTTCTATCAGCATGTTAAATGTGCAACCAGAGGGAAAAGAACTCTGGACACCTATACTCCACACACAGAGACGCATACAAAGCTCTCCCTCGCCCTCCATTTGGCAAATCTGACCATAATTCCATTCTCCTGATGCCTGCTTACAAGCAAACATTAAAGCATGAAGCATCAGTGACTAGATCAATAAAAAAGTGGTCAGATGAAGCAGATGCTAAGCTACAGGACTGTTTTTCTAGCACAGACAGGAATATGTTCTGGGATTCCTCCAATGACATTGAGGAGTACACCACGTCTGTCATTGGTTTCATCAATAACTGCATCAATGACGTCGTCCCCACACACTCTCCGCAGCCGATGTGAGTAAGACCTTTAGACAGGTCAACATTCACAAGGCCGCAGGGCCAGGCGGATTACCAGGATGTGTACTGCGAGCATGCGCTGAGCAACTAGCAAGTGTCTTCACTGACATTTTCAACCTCTCCATGTCCGAGTCTGTAATACCAACATGTTTTAAACAGACCACCTTAGTGCCTGTGCCCAAGAACACTAAGGTAACGTCTGGAGCCACGAAGTGCTTTGAAAGGCTGGTCATGGCTCACATAAACACCATAATCCCAGAAACCCTAGACCTACTCCAATTTGCATACCGCCCCAACAGATCCACAGATGATGGAATCTCTGTTGCACTCCACACTGCTCTTTCCCACCTGGACAAAAGGAATACCTATGTGCGAATGCTATTCATTGACTACAGCTCAGCGTTCAAAACCATAGTGCCCTCAAAGCTCATCAATAAGCTAAGGACCCTGGGACTAAACACCTCCCTCTGCAACTTGATCCTGGACATCCTGACGGGCCTCCCCCAGGTGGAAAGGGTAGGTAACAACACATCCACCATGCTGATCCTCAACACAGGGGCCCCTCAGGGGTGTGTGCTCAGCCCCCTCTGTACTCCCTGCTCACTCATGACTGCACGACTCCAACACCATCATTAAATGTGTCGATGATGATCACCGACAACAACAAGACAGCCTATAGGGAGGAGGTCAGAGACCTGGCCATATGATGCCAGGACAACAACCTCTCCCTCAACGTGATTAAGACAAAGGAGATGAATGTGGACTACAGGAAAAAGAGGACCAAGCATGCCCCCATTCTCATCAACGGGGCTGCAGTGGAGCATGTTGAGAGCTTCAAGTTCCTTGGTGTCCACATCACCAACAAACGAACATGGTCCAAGCACACCAATACAGTCGTGAAGCAGGCACGACAAAACCTATTCCCCCACAGGAGACTTAAAAGATTTGGCATGGGTCCTCAGATCCTCAAACTGTTCTACAGCTGCACCATCGAGAGCATCCTGACTGGTTGCATCAATGCCTGTTATGGCAACTGCTTGGCCTCAGACCGCAGGGCACTACAGAGGGTAGTGTGAACGATGTACTGGGGCCAAGCTTCCTGCCATACAGGACCTCTATACAAAGTGGTGTCAAAGGAAGGCCCTAAAAATTGTCAGACTCCAGCCACCCTAGTCATAGACTGTTCTCTCTGCTACCGCACGGCAAGCGGTACCGGAGCACTAAGTCTAGGTCCAAGAGGCTTCTAAACAGCTTCTACCCCCAAGTCATAAGACTCCTGAACATCTAGTCAAATTGCTACCCAGACTATTTGCATTGCCCCCCCCCCCTCCACACCACTGCCACTCTCTTGCCATGTATGTATAGTCACTTTAATAACTCTACCTACATGTACATACTACCTCAACTAACCAATGCCCCCGCACATTGACTCCGTACCAGCACCCCCTGTATATATTGTTATTTTTTACTGCTGCTCTTTAATTACTTGTTACTTTTATCTTTTATTCTTCTCAGTTCTACCTGCATACAATAGACAATATGAAATCCATAGTTTTTTATAATTCAGTTTCCTTTTACTGTAAACCACTCTACATTTTCTGGTTGAGTGTCAAATGTGTGCATTTTTGGCAACATACTATCTAAAAGTGAATGAGTCATCTTTACTTCATAGAATATACAGTAGAAAAAAATTCTAAATGACAGAATTGCTGCAGTAAAAGCTTTATTAGCAACATGAAATTACTGCCAGTGATCAACAAAACATCCTATATACATGGCCTTTGGTTCCAAATGTGTAAAAATAAAACTCAATTACAGTAAAAAAGGCACAGAAGGGGAAAAAACACAAAAACGCACAGTCCTGTTGTAATCTATACGATCTTCAGCATTTGGCCACATGTTCTCGTCCACATCACATGTTATGTCGTCACTCGCTATGCACCTTCGATAGAAATGCTTGGCATGCCTTATCCACCCCTGGCAGTCTTCAGCTGAGATGTCTCAGCAGCCGGCATCCATTGCATCCAGGAGTGACATTTGGTCATGTGGCCGATGATCATACACTTTCCACCTCCAGGCAGAAAGGCGAGTAGGTGAGGAGGAAAAGGGAAACCATTCTTGGATGGGCTGCAAACCAGTTTGTGATTGCATGTGAATGATGGAATGCTACATTGTCCCATGCAATCACAAATGTCCTCCTGTTTCCTCCCACCTGTTCCCTTTCTGCTTCTGGCGCCAGTTGTTTGTAGAGGTCATCTAAAAACAAAAGAAGGAGCTCAGTGTTGTATGGATTAATCTGGCATTTCTGCAGGACCAAACCAGCACTCGAGATTGCAGCACACATTGTGATATTTGCTCCTCTCTGACCTGGCACATCAACGGTGGTCCTTTTCCCGATGACGTTTCTTCCCCGCCAACTTGTTTTTGCCAGGTTAAACCCTGCCTCGTCTACATTAATGATTTCATGTGGGGTCTGAATAGCCTCCAACTCCATGACTCTCTGAAATAAATCAAACACAGTATGATCTACTGTATGTACTGTAACCCATGTTTACATGTAGAGTAGCATAGTGTAAAAGTCACTGGAGAACAAGACATAATACCTGGACGTATTAGTGCCAAGTTCCTTGACATGCTCACTTTTCCTTTCAATGGTAGGGAGCAATGGCAGTCAGGCTGAAACTTTCCACATTGTGAAATACCAGGTTGTCTTCTACAATTCTGGACTGAATTTCTCTCAGTTTTATTGCATTGTCAGCAATGACCAATCCTACAATGGAATGCTATTGGTCTTCACTGAGGAGATTCCCTCTTCCCCAAGAGGGAGGAAGACGTTACGTCCTTTAGAGGAACAAAAATACAACATACAGTTGAAGTCGGAAGTTTACATACACTTAGTTTGTGGTCATTAAAACTCCTTTTTCAACCACTACGCAAATTTCTTGTCAACAAACTATAGTTTTGGCAAGTCGGTTAGGACATCTACTTTGTGCATGACACAAGTAATTTTTCCAACAACTGTTTACAGACAGATTATTTCACTTATAATTCACTGTGTCAATTCCAGTGGGTCAGAGTTTACATACACTAAGTTGACTGAGCCTTTAAACAGCTTGGAAAATTCCAGATAATGATGTCATGGCTTAAGAAGCTTCTGATAGGCTAATTGACATCATTTGAGTCAATTGGAGGTGTACCTGTGGATATATTTCAAGGCCTACCTTCAAACTACCTTCCTACCTTCAAAGTGCCTCTTTGCTTGACATCATGGGAAAATCAAAAGTAATCAGCCAAGACCTCAGAAAAAGAATTGTAGACCTCCACAAGTCTGGTTCATCCTTGGGAGCAATTTCAAAACGCCTGAAGGTACCACATTCATCTGTACAAACAATAGTACACAAGTATAAACACCATGGGACCACGTAGCCGTCATACCGCTCAGGAAGGAGACACATTCTGTCTCCTAGAGATCAACTTACTTTGGTGTGAAAAGTGCAAATCAATCCCAGAACAACAGCAAAAGACCTTGTGGAGATGCTGGAGGAAACAGGTACAAAAGTATCTATATCCATAGTAAAACGAGTCCTATATTAACATAACATGAAAGGCCGCTCAGCAAGGAAGAAGCCACTGCTCCAAAGCCGCCATAAAAAAAGCCAGACTATGGTTTGCAACTGCACATGGGGACAAAGATCGTACTTTTTGTAGAAATGTCCTCTGGTCTGATGAAACAAAAATAGAGCTGTTTGGCCATAATGACCATTGTTATGTTTGGAGGAAAAAGGGGGAGGCTTGCAAGCCGAAGAACACCATCCCAACCGTGAAGCACGGGGGTGGCAGCATCATGTTGTGGGGGTGCTTTGCTGCAGGAGGGACTGGTGCACTTCACAAAATAGATGGCATGTTGAGGAAGGAAAATGATGTGTATATATTGAAGCAACATCTCAAAACATCATTCAGGAAGTTAAAGCTTGGTCGCAAATGGGTCTTCCAAATGGACATTGACCCCAAGCATACTTCCAAAGTTGTGGCAAAATGACTTAAGGACAACAAAGTCAAGGTATTGGAGTGGCCATCACAAAGCCCTGACCTCAAACCTATAGAAAATTTGTGGGCAGAACTGAAAAAGCATGTGCGAGCAAGGAGGCCTACAAACCTGACTCAGTTACACCAGCTCTGTCAGGAGGAATGGGCCAAAATTCACCCAACTTATTGTGGGAAGCTTGTGGAAGGCTACTCGAGATGTTTGACCCAAGCAAACAATTTAAAGGCAATGCTACCAAATACTAATTGAGTGTATGTAAACTTCTGACCCACTGGGAATGTGATGAAAGAAATAAAAGCTGAAATAAATCATTTTCTCTACTATTATTCTGACATTTCACATTCTTAAAATGAAGTGGTGATCCTAACTGACCTAAGACAGGGCATTTTTACTAGGATTAAATGTCAGGAATTGAGAAAAAACTGAGTTTAAATGTATTTGGCTAAGGTGTATGTAAACTTCCGACTTCAACTGTATGTATTTGCATTGGGACTGGTGGCCTACAGTTACTGTGGGACATAGCAACAGTAATGATAGAAGAAGCCCTTGTGAAATCCATTACTTACCTCTTGGTTTGTTGATAATTCTGGATAATGGAAGCCATGGTTGACCGTCTGAGATTAGGCTGGACTCTTTCACCAGTATCTCTCAGTGATAGACCATGGTTTATCACATGGTTTATGATGGTGGCTCTTATTTCATCAGTGACAACCGCTCTTACTCTCCTTTAACCTGTTTGGGGTAGGGGGCAGTATTGAGAATTTTGGAAAAAATATGTTCCCATTTTTAACTGCCTCCTACACCAACTCAGAAGCTAGAATATGCATATTATTGTTCAGGTTTGGATAGAAAACACTCTGAATTTTCTAAAACTGTTTGAATGGTGTCTGTGAGTATAACAGAACTCCTATGGCAGGCAAAAACCTGACAAGGTTTCAAGCAGGAAGTACCCTGTCTGACAAGGAGTCGTGCGTCTTGCATCTTTTTATTGAAAAGTAAGGATCTTAGCTGTAACGTGACAATTCCCAGGGCTCCAATAGGCTCTCAGAGCCCGCGAAATAACTGAAGGTTTACGAGGGAGCCTCAGGCTGAAACACATTATCACCTTTTGTAAGTGGCTGCTCCGAGGACCTTTGAATGATGCGCGTGCATGAGTCGCTTCTGAGGAGAAATTTTATTCGGCTGTTTAGGCTCAATGCATACTCCCGGTCGGAATATTATCACTAATCTACGAGTTGAATGGCATAAAAATTGGTTTTAAACAGCGGTTGACATGCTTCGAAGTACGGTAATGGAATATTTAGACATTTTTGACACGCCAATGCGCCATGCGCGGGACCGTGAAGAAGCATTCTAGAACTCACGAACAAAACGTCGCTGTTTGGATATAACGATGGATTATTTGGGACCAAACCTACATTTGTTATTGAAGTAGAAGTCCTGGCAGTGTATTCTGATGAAGAACAAGCAAGGTAAGAACATTTTTCTTATAGGAAATGTGATTTTGGTGGATGCTGACCTGGGTGGGTATCTAAATAGCTAGCCCTGTAATGCCGGGCTATGTACTTAGATTATTGCAAAATGTGCTTCATCCGAAAAGCTATTTTAAAATCGGACATATCGAGTGCATAGAGGAGTAATGTATCTATAATTCTTAAAAGAATTGTTATGCTTTTTGTGAACGTTTATCGTGAGTAATTTAGCAAACTGTTAGTAAATTCAACGGAAGTTTGCCGGGGGTTATGCGTTTTCTGAACGTCACATGCTAATGCAAAAAGCTGTTTTTTGATATAAATATGAACTTGATTGAACAGACATGCATGTATTGTATAACACAATGTCCTAGGTGTGTCATCTGATGAAGATCATCAAAGGTTAGTGCTGCATTTAGCTGTGGTTTGGGTTTTTGTGACATTATATGCTAGCTTGAAAAATGGCTGTCTGATTTTTTCTGGCTGGGCACTCTGCTGACATAATCTAATGTTTTGCTTTCGTTGTAAAGCCTTTTTGAAATCGGACAGTGGGGTTAGATTAACGAGATTCTTGTCTTTAAATAGCTGTAAAATAGTCATATGTTTGAGAAATTGAAGTAATAGTATTTCTAACGATTCAAAAATCGCGCCACTGGAATTTCAGTAGCTGTTACGTAGGTGGGACGAAATCGTCCCACATACCCCAGAGAGGTTAAACACCACCATGCATTCTTACTCCTCTCCCCCTACCTGTCCTTCTCCCTTGTCCTGGTCCAGCTACTCCTCTCCCTGGTCCAACTACTCCTCTGCCTGGTCCAACTACTCCTCTGCCTGGTCCAACTACTCCTCTCCCCCAACCTCTCCTTCTCCCTTGTCCTGGTCCAGCTACTCCTCTCCCTCGTCCAGCTGCTCCTCTCCCTGGTCCAACTACTCCTCTGCCTGGTCCAGCTACTCCTCTGCCTGGTCCAGCTACTCCTCTCCCTAGTCCAACTACTCCTTTGCCTGGTCCATCTACTCTTTTGCCTGGTCCAGCTACTCCTCTCTCTGGTCCAGACATTATTTTTTCTCTCTCTGCTCCTCTGTGTTCTGTAACCACATTGAACAAAATCAATCCAAAAAGTGATTTTACAGTGTATGGCCATGTAATTGAAAGAACCTCAACACCTGGCTATGTCTCCGATTGAGATTGGAATCAGCTGTGGTTAGTCTATTTTACACAACTTACAGTAAATCAGCTATTTCTCAATGTTTCAATGATCTGTTCATTCAAAAATGCTTACCAGCTGTTTCAATATAGCTTTTGAGCTGCTGTTGTTGCAGAAGTAGAGGCTTTATACTATATTTAAGGTTTTGAACATTAGGTCTTCATTTCTGGCATGTTGTGTGCAAGCATTTGTAAATTAGACAAGAAAGATCCATAATTTTGGTATTGGGTAAGCTTGTATGTAAAGAAAATATAAGCTTTTTAGAAATGTGTTAATTGACTGCATATTCTGTAAAAACAACATGAATTGTGTTAATGGTATGGTCCATAGCAGACGGATGTTGTGCTAATTGTGTTTTAAGTTTTGAAAATGTGAATACAGATTGACAAAAGTGTCACATCTGCTCCTGCCACACCCCCTAGTGGACATCTGGTATCTCCTTGACCTGCAGCCACTCCTCCAGTACACACTCTCTCTCTCTCTCTCTCTCTCTCTCTCTCTCTCTCTCTCTCTCTCTCTCTCTCCCTTTCTGTTTGTTTGTGATTGTGTGGTTGGAGACAGGTGTGCTGGAGCCAGAGCAGATCCTCACCAGCTGCAACCCATTCCATAATCAAGACCTCTACAAATACTCAGTCCTGCCACTTCCACTCTGTCAGATCGTAATCTCGGCTCATTTTGCCGCTCTGACTCTGTCTCCTGTTGCACATCTCACCACACTGCTACCCTGTTCTGGATTCACCATACCACTACTCCCTTGGATTCCTCTCCGGACCTGTTTACCCTGTTCCAACCCAGCTCACTCCAACCTCAGCCTCCACATCTACCACTCATCCGAGTTTCCCCAGATCTGCACTCCATATCTCCGTGTTACAATAAATACCTTGGATCATTCATCCCTGTTTCTTGGTCTGAGTCTGCTCTTGGGTTCCCCTGTGCTGCTCCGCCTAACAAAAAGGATGTTAGCGATTGTAAAAAATAAAAATATATTTAAAAAAAAAAAGTACTCTATTAAAGACTCACTTAGAACTTCGCCATGAGTTTCCAATATTTGTCCCAGCAGGTCTTGGAAGCTTCTTGCAATATCAACTTAGTCTTAGAGAACGTGCCAATTGAACACACATTAGTGTGAACACACGCATGCACACACACACACACAGTCCTAAAGAGGCTTAGGGATTATAGTCTGGCCTGTACAGTTCAGAGTCATGTGACACACATTGAAACGCACATATTTTATTTTTGCATGTGAGTGTGTGTATGTGTTTGAAAATATAGGTTTATGTGTAAAAGTATACATGCAGTATTTGTTTGAGTGGTTGTGTGCATAGATGTTACATGTAGCGGAACTGTGTGTGTGGACAGGCTTATCTTTGCACTGTGGGGGGCAGCCCATTAGGGCCTTGATTTGAGTAAGCAGATAAGGAAAAGTGAGCGGTGTGTGTGTGTACAACCTGGTCTTCAGACAGCAGCACAGCCACTTTACCCTCACCTCCATTTTGACATGCCATAGATCAAGATGACCAGAGATGATCCAGTGTGAGTGAGTAGATCCTTTTAAAATGACAGGCTGATCCCTACTGTGACACAAATAGAGGGCCATTGAGAAAACACACTATCGTGCCACGGTCCAAGCATGTCAATGACCTTATGTAACAGGTGTGTGTGTGTGTGTGTGTGTGTGTGTGTGTGTGTGTGTGTGTGTGTGTGTGTGTGTGTGTGTGTGTGTGTGTGTGTGTGTGTGTGTGTGTGTGTGTAACTGGCCCCTCTGAGGGGTTCACCTTAATGACCAAAGAGCTGACCCCTTCCATCTTCAGTTTACTACCCCCCCCCCCCCCTTCATTTCTCCATGTACTAAGGTTTCATAACAGCCTAGCACACAAGGCAGTGACAATCCTGCCTTACACTTCACCCATCATCCAACTCCTGGGTGCTAGAATACACATCACACCACCATACACAGCCTTTTAAAAATATAAACTTGGATTAGCTAACACAACGTGCCATTGGAACACAGGAGTGATGGTTGTTGATAATGGGCCTCTGTACGCCTTTGTAGATATTCCATAAAAAATCTGCCGTTTCCAGCTACAATAGTCATTTACAACATTAACAGTGTCTACACTGTATTTCTGATCAATTTGGTGTTATTTTAATGGACAAAAAATATGCTTTTCTTTCAAAAACAAGGACATTTCTAAGTGACCCCAAACTTTTGAACAGTAGTGTATGTAAATTATTCATCAATCAAAAATACAACACTGCTCCTTTAAGACAAAAAAAAGCTCTTTACCTGACTCCATTTTCAAAGATGTCTAGAAATGTACTGGTTTTCTGCTCTTGTAAGAATCAATCACTCCCCCATTGATGACTACAAATTATCTATAAGTGAGCTAATAACTCAATAACTAGCAAAGGATATGAACAAATGTACAAAGTGCACACGTAGCTACATGTTGCTCTCGCTTTGATCGCAAAGCAAGCGCATCTACTTGTCACGGTGTTGTTGTGTAGTTTTGGTCAGGACGTGGCAGAGTATGTCTGTGTATGTGTGTTCTGGGTGGTGTATTTCTATGTGGGTCTGTGTGGCTCCCGATCAGGGACAGCTGGTTATCGTTGTTCCTGATTGGGAGTCATATAATTAGGAGTATGTATGTCACTTGGGGTTGTGGGTGATTGTGCTAACACTGCTAGTCTTTGGTATGTACGTAGCCTGTTAGCCGTTTCTGTTTATTGGTTTTCCCGTGGATACTTTGCTCTTACATATTAAAAAGATGAGTATTCACATCCCGCCTGCATTTTGGTCCTCTATTCCTGATGACAACCGTTACAGAACCACCCACCACAAAAGGACCAAGCAGCGGAGAAAGGAGCCAAGGGAATTCGGTCTGGACTATAGGAAGCAGCGCGCTCGGGAGGAGATGGCATCCTGGTCGTTGGAGTCTAGGATTGACTGGACATGGGAACAATTACTGGACCACTGTGACAACCTGCCTGGGAGGAAGGTAGAGCACGAGAGGCACCCCCAATAATTTTTTTGGGGGGGGCACACGGGTAGTTTGGCTGGGCCAAGGGTGAGCCCTAAGCCAGCTCCCCGTGTTTATATGGAGAAGCGTATGGAGTGGAGGGCGCCGTGTTTCGCTGAGGTGCGCACTATCTCGCCCATACGCACGCACTGTTCGGTGCGCGCCATTCCAGCCCCTCGCAGATGCCGTGCTAGAGTGGGTATCCAGCCTGGTAGGAGGATGCCTGCGCAGCACGTCTGGTCGCTGGTACGCCTCCTAGGACCAGGCTACCCTACTCTCGCTCTACGCACGGCAACCATCAGGCCCCTGCACAGCCCAGTTCGCCCTGTACCAGCACCCCGCTCGTACAGGGCTGTTAGTTCCATCCAGCCAGGACGGGTTGTGCAGGCGGTGCGATCACGGCCACCTGTGCGCCTCCATGGCCCAGTCTTTCTGGTTCCCGCCTCTCGTGATATCCCAGAAGTGAGTTCCTCCAGTCTGGCACGACCAGTACCAGCAACCCGGACCAAGCTTCCCATGAGTCGGCCTAGTCCTATTCAGCCTGTTCCCGCTCCTCGCACTAGCCCTAGGGTGCGTGTCTTCAGCCTGGTACCACCTCTACCAGCCCTACGCACCAGGCTTCCAGTGCGTCGGGCCAGCCTCAAGAGCCCGGCAACAGTGTGCAGTCCAGAGTATCCGGCGCCAGTGTGCAGTCCAGAGTATCCGGCGCCAGTGTGCAGTCCAGAGTATCCGGCACCAGTGTGCAGTCCAGAGTATCCGGCACCAGTGTGCAGTCCAGAGTATCCGGCACCAGTGTGCAGTCCAGAGTATCCGGCAACAGTGTGCAGTCCAGAGTATCCGGCAACAGTGTCTAGTCCGGAACCGAGGGAGCCTGCCTGTGACCCGGAACCGAGGGAGCCTGCCTGTGACCCGGAACCGGGTGAGCCTGCCTGCGACCCGGAACCGAAGGAGTCTACCTGCGACTCAGAACTGAATGTGACTAACTGTGTATTGAATGAGTCTGCCTACAGCGTGGAAATGAAGGAACCTGCCCACGATCCACAACGGATTGAGTCTGTCTACGACCCGGACCCCAATGAGTTCGCCTACAACCTGGAGGGCAGGAGGCCGGAACCAGAGCAACCTCCAGGATAGGTGGGTTGGGGAGGGAGGGTGTAGCACAGTGCCATCGTTGACGGCAGCTACCCTCCCTTCCCTCCCTTATTGTTTAGGGGGTATTTGTATTTGGTTTTGTTGTGGTTTTGGGGGATTTTGTGGTTTCTTTTTTTAGGTGCATTCGGGGTATGCACCTTTGGGGGGGGATACTGTCACGTCCTGACCAGCAGAGGTTGTTGTGTAGTTTTGGTCAGGACGTGGCAGAGTATGTGTGTTCTGGGTGTTGTATTTCTATGTGGGTCTGTGTGGCTCCCGATCAGGGACAGCTGGTTATCGTTGTTCCTGATTGGGAGTCATATAATTAGGAGTATGTTTGTCACTTGGGGTTGTGGGTGGTTGTGCTAACACTGCTAGTCTTTGGTATGTAAGTAGCCTGTTAGTCATTTCTGTTTATTGTTTTTCCCGTGGATACTTTGCTCTTACATATTAAAAAGATGAGTATTCACATCCCGCCTGCGTTTTGGTCCTCTATTCCCGACGACAACCGTTACACTACTCATGACCACTCATGCTGTAAAAACAGTCCAGTTCAAAGTGAATGGCACAGATCCATACATGGCAACGGTCTATTTGCATATAGGCCTACTTGGTTATGGGGCACCCGGTCTGTGTAGAGCATGGGCCTGAGTTGTCTGTCAATGCAATAAAATCCTACTCAGATGCATTCTGCCTTCAACAAAATCTCTTGCATAGTTAGTTTTGCATACTAAGTCTTGCATAGTTTGTATTGGTATGTTGCATTGAAAGTGGCTACTATTGCATTGATACGATCACAATTCCCACAGTAAAGGGAAACATTGATAGTGTTACCTAACAGGGAAAACTCTAGAAAGTTGAGTGAAGTTCAATCTCATGCTTCTCTGCGCAGGCTGATATTTATTCTGCATGCAGTTTAGAGGGTACATTGGGGCAGCTAAAACCATGATTTGGTGAAACAGTAAAGTGCATTATCCTCATGATTCCTGTAATGAAAGTGTGCCTGTGCCCTTGCTGGGGCCTGCTGCTGTGAAGAGCAAGCCTCTCTCCTCTCCCCACATCAAAATGCAATTGCAGGAAAAGCACAGCTTTGGAAGCTTTGTCCCCTTTTCCCTGTTGAAGAAAGGAGGGTCTCAGCTTTCTGTGAGTATACTTTTCTCAACTCTCAATATTCAGCCCAATGGCAACTATTTTACAACTATTTTACAACCAAGATATATGATATGGCTTTGAGATATGGAGCGGCGTGTGCGCGAAATGTACACCGGCCATTGTGACTGCTAATAGGTCTAGTGTGTAGTAGCCTGCAACAGTTTTTTTTATGACATTAAATGTACTGTTGGATAAATGTGTGGCTACTAGCAGTGGGTATTATACAGTATTTAGAGTTAGCATTCTAGTTCATGTGTTTTGAGTTTCCACTTCCATAGGTGTTGAACCCCACATTAATTAGCCTATGAATTTAGTTAGTGCACATGAAGATGTATGTAATTCATCTCTATTGAACCAAAGAAAATGAAAAAAAATCTGTACTATTTTGACAATAAAATATAGAAACTATGGTCTAATTGTCATGAATTTAGGGTTGACAATCACTGGATTAGGTTGCACATCAAAATATCTTGAATCATGCATTCCTGCTTGAACATGTTAGATTAAACAATGTATTTCTTGAATACCTCAGTAGTCTATTTATTATACTTCTTAATAAAGCACTATGAATGAGTTCCTAATATGATAAGTCTTGATTTGGGTCCGACCAAATCATGGGCAGGTGCACAAACTGGGGTGGCAGGTAGCTTAGTGGTTAGAGTGTTGGGTCAGTAACTGAAAGGTTGCTGGATCAAATCTCTGAGCTGACAAGATAAACATCTGTCTTTCTGCCCCTGAACAAGATAGTTAAACCCACTGTTCCCCGTTAGGCCGTCATTGTAAATAAGAATTTGTTCTTAACTGTCATGCCTGGTAAAATAAAATACTTTTTTTTTAATTGTAAAGGTTAGTGACACCAGAGGAAAATGTTAGTCTGGTGCCCTGTAATAGTGTAGGTGTTGATTCAGGGGAACTAATTTGAAATATAGCCTAAGTTGTTAGCTTGGCTTTTATAATGTATATGGCTTAAGCAGAAATACAGACAGACAGAGACAGACAGGCAGACTGAGAACAAAAAGAAGCACAGAGTGACAACAGAGAAAATGCTGAGGGAGGCTGAATGTGTTTTAGAACCGAATGGAAGTACTCTGAAACACTCAGTGGTTCTTCAATCTGAATATTGATGTTTTTAATAGTGATGGAAAGTTAGGCTCTTTTTAATGACTCAAATCTTTTCGACTCATTTAGTCAAAAGAACTAATCTTTCGACTCATCTCGTTCCTTTGAATCAGTAATGCCCAGGGCACCTTGTCCTAGAGAGATTTACATGGTTATCAAAACGTCCCAAAAGGGTAAGCCTACACAAAACACAAGCCTTATTTTAAGTGTTTCTAAAAATGAATGGTGGAAAAACGATTGGAATCATTTCCCTGTTTGACCGCTAGGTTTTATGGGTATTACAACACCTCCACTACAGGAGCTGTCATTAAAAAAATAAATGTCCCCTTTATTTAACTAGGCAAGTCAGTTAAGAACACATTCTTATTTACAATGACGGCCTAACCCAGATGACGCTGGGCCAATTGTGCACCGCCCTATGGGACTCCCAATCACAGCCGGATGTGATACAGCCTGGATTTGAACCAGGTACTGTAGTAGCATATCTTGCATTGAGCTGTAAATGTGTGCTTTAAACAAAGCACATTTGTTGATTGCTAGGCATACAAACAAAATGATTTGATAACTTGAACCAGTTTGCAGGCACTGGTTACAGTTAAGAGACGGATACATGCTAGAAAAACACAACAAAACAAAAGTAGGTTACCTACCAGGCTACAACCGACAAATAGAGAAAAACGAAAACGTTCACAACAAAAAACTCTCATAGCCTGCAAATACGCCTGTGCTGTGCACATACATATTTGTAAACACATGCCAAATCAATCAGGGATTGTGTCCTTTACTCCACGGTAGATGTCCTTCTTGAACTTTTCCCTCAGCGTTGTACTCTAACCACAAGTCCACATTTTAAAAGGAAGCATAAAGTATTCACACCCCTTGACTTTTTAAAAATGTTGTGTTAAAGCCTGAATTTAAAATAGAGCAAATTGAGATTTGTTGTCACTGGCCTACACACAATAGCCCATAATGTCAAAGTGGAATTATGTTTTCTAAATGTTTACCAATTAATTTAAAACAAAAAGCTGTAATGTCTTGAGTCAATAATTATTCAACCCCTTTGTTATTGTTATTAAGCATGTCATGCCTGCTCCTGCTCCCTCCCTCCGGCACCCGACGTCACCAGTTTACTAACCATTGGCCTTGGCAACTATTATTACGCACACCTGCTCCCCATCATTACGCGCACCTGGTCAACATTTACTCAGTGATTACGCCCCCTTTATTTAGCCCTCAGTTGACATCAGTCATTAGGTAGTATTGTTGTCTATCAAGTTCTGTACGCATCCCGTGTTTTGTTCATTGGTATCATTTCATTATTAAACTCACCTTCTGCACCTGCTTCCTGACTCCCAGCGTATATGTTACAGAATACTACCTCGGAAAAATGGAAGTAGCAGAGGATAACACCATCTTCCAGACGGTCAAGGACCAGTGTCACCTACTCCACCAATACCACGACCATGACCAGCTGGCGCAACTGGGTACGGCCATAGAGGAGGTTCTCCACGTTCTCCACTGCTTCGACACCACAAGCGAGGCTATCCACACCCCTAACAGAGGGCATCTTACCACGGGTTGCCACAGTTGGCCAGTCCCCAGGTTTACCCAGCCGTCCGGCCAGGTCAGCGATACCCAACTGTCCCTTCCGCAGAAGTATGACAATACTCCTTCGAAATGCCGTGGCTTCCTACTCCAGTGCTCCCTCTATTTCGCCTATCAGACGGGAGCCCCACCACTGATAGGTCTAAGGTTGCCACAGTCATTTCCCTGCTGACCGGGTGGGCGTTGGAGTGGGCTACGGCCGTCTAGAAGGGAGGAGAGGGGGAGCTGTGTTCCTACGGCAGGTTCGTGGCTCTGATCAGGACAGTCTTTGAGCTTCCTCCAGAGGGCAGAGAGGGAGGTGAGCAACTTCTCCAACTCCAGCAGGGTGCCCAGATCGCTGCAGAGTATGCCCTCAACTTTCGGACTGTGGCAGCCTCCAGTGGATGGAATGAGCCTGCGCTCCGCGCTCTATTCCAGAGAGGACAGCGCAAAGTGGTACAGACGGAGTTGGTATGTCGGGAAGACAACCTCTCCTTTGACGCAGTCATCGCGCTGGCCATCCGTCTGAATAACCTTCTTCGGGAGCACCAGTGCCCACCTTGCCTCTCGCCTCCCTCCTTTGGCTGTCCTGAGGCCGAGCCTGAACCCATGGAGGTAGTGGCCACACACCTCTCCGCGGCAGAGTGGAGTCGCCGGATACAGCTGGGGCTCTGTCCCTATTGTGACCAGGAGGGGCACTAGCTTCAGCGGTGTCCGGTGTGTCCTAACCTGGGTTCCACTAGAGCAGAGGGAAGCCCCGTGATCTTCTGTCTCCCAGGGTAGGCGTGAGTATTCCATCATCATCATTTTCCACCAAACCCTTTCTGGTTCCCATTTCACTGGCTGGCTGTCTCTCAGGTGTTGTCTATACAGTTCTAGTGGACTCGACCAGACCCTCGTCTCCTCCCTGAACATAACTTCATACCCGCTCTCCTCTCCTTTTCCTGTCCAAGCCCTGGATAAGAGACCATTGGGACCCGGCACAATTATACACATCACAGCACCACTCACCCTCACTGTGTGACCCATGCACCAGGAAAGCCTTCTCTTTCTCATCATCACCGCACCCGTACACAAAGTCATCCTTGGCCTCCTGTGGCTCCAACTTCATAACCCCACCATCTCCTGGTCGAGAATGAGAATCAGCCGCCTGGGGACCAGGATGCCGGAGGGCCTGCTTTCCCGCACCCTGTGGTTCCATGTCGTGGAGGGTTCTGTGAGTGTCCTCCAGTACATCAACCTGTCTTTCCGTATCATTTGCCCCGTGTTTTGGGACGTAGATGTGGACATCTGTGAGGCTCTGGAGAGGGAGACCGCTCCTGCTACCTGCCCTCCAGAGTGTATCTACGTCCCCACGGGGATGAGAGATTAACTGATGACCTTTGTACACACATCCCTCGCCGCTTGCCACCCAGGTATCACCAGCACCATTCAATTCCTCTATGATAAATACTGGTGGCCAACCTTGGCGCAGGACATTGCACACTATGTCAACTCATGCTCCATATGTTCAAAATCTCTCTGGCACACTCCAGCAGGGAAACTACTTCCCCTCCTCAGTGGCCTTGTTCACATCTGTCCATAGACTTTGTAACCCCCTTTCTGATGGTTTTACCATTATTATGGTTGTTGTTGACAGATTCTCTAAATCCTGCTGTTTTATCCCTCTCACTGGTCTACCTACCACTCTCCAGGTCGCTGAGGTACTATTCAAGCAGGTCTTCCGGCATTATGGCCTTCCAGAGGACACCGTTTCCGATCGTGGTCCCCAATTCACATTGCGTGTCTGGAAAGCCTTTATGGAGAAGCTGGGGAACACGGTCAGCCTCACATCTGGGTACCGGCCTCAGTCCAATGGGCAGGTGGAGAGGACCAACCAAGAGCTGGGGAGGTTTCTAAGGAGTCACTGCCTGGACCGGCAGGGGGAGTGGGCCCGGTTCCTTCCCTGGGCGGAATACGCCCAGAACTCCCTTTGTCACTCCTCCACTGGGCTGTCTCCCTTCCAGTGCATCCTGGGATATCAGCTGGCCCTGGCTCCGTGGACTCCAAGCCAGACCGAGGCCTCTGCAATGGACGAGTGGTCCTGGCTGGATTTCAACCAGGAACTTCCCACTCCGTCTGTCCTGACAAAAGCTGAGCCCCTGGATTGTGGGGCCCTATAAAACTCCCCAACTATGTTGTTATCTCAGTCTCTCATGTTTCCCTGGCTGATGCAGTCCCCCGTGACACCCCTCCGCCTCCCCTGGACATCGAGGGGACCGCTCCTATGCTGTTAGGTCCCTCCTGGACAAGTACCTGGTGGACTGGGAGAGGTCCCAGTGGCGGACATCCTGGATCCCAACATCATCTGGGATTTCCATCTCTGCTGTGCGGACCGGCCCGTCCTCCTGGCCGGGGGGCGGGTACTGTCACACCTATTCCTGTTCCCTCCCTCCGGTGCTCAACTTCGCCGATCTACTAACCACCAGCCCTGGCAACTATTATTACGCACACCTGCTCCCCATCATTACACTCATCTGGTCATAATTTACGCCGTGATTACTCCTCCTTTATTCTGTATGCTTCGCATGTTTTGTTCATCGGTATTGTTTCATTATTAAACTCACCTTCTGTACCTGCTTCATCACTCCCAGCGTATATGTTACAAAGCCTAAGTAAGTTCAGGAGTAAAACTTTGCTTAACATGTCACATAATAAGTTGCATGGACTCACTGTGTACAATAATGGCGTTTTACGCCGCTACAACTGGTCCATCTGACGCAACTTCGGCAGCGGCAACTGGCCAGTCGGACGCCGCAGCAACTGGCCTGTCCGATGCCGCCGCAACTTCGGCAGATGCAACTGGCCCGTCCGATGCCGCTTGAACTTTGGCAGCTGCAACTGACCCGTCCGCCGCCACCGCAACTGGCACATCCAATGCCGCCGTAAGTTCGGCAGCTTCAACTGGTCCATCCGACGCAACTTTGGCAGTTGCAACTGGCCCGTCCGATGCCGCCACAACTTCGGCAGCTGCAACTGGCCCGTCAGACGCCACTGCGTCTGACAGGCCCTTTCCTGTTTCAGCATGACAATGCCCCCATACACAAAGCGAGGTCCATATAGAAATGGTTTGTCGAGATTGGTGAGGAATAACTTAACTGGCCTGCACATAGCCCTGACCTCAACCCCATCGAACACCTTTGGGATGAAATGGAATGCCGACAAAGAGCCAGGCCTAATCGCCCAACATCAGTGCCCAACCTCACTAATGCTCTTGTGACTGAATGGAAGTAAGTCCCTGCAGCAATGTTCCAACATCTAGTGCAATACCTTCCCAGAAGAGAGAGAGAGAGGTTGTAAAGAGGATAGTGGATGCAGCCTTTTGCCCGTCTGTCGGAGGGCACCTTCAAGTTGATTGTAATCAGAACCACAAGGTGGTTGGCCGACAAGTACAAAAGTGTCAGGCAACGTGTCGGAGAGGTAAAAGAAAGATAACCCCTTTTCACACTCTCCGGGTGCTACCCTCCATAATGTCACCCTGTACAAATTGTCCATTCGTATCATATGTTCCTTCTAATACAGACGCTCAAGATAGGTCAATGTGCCAGGACCAGATGATCGGCAGTCATCTTGGGGGACTGTCTGATTCAACGGTTCTGGGCATAGTATTCATTTTTTATTCAGATTTCACAGGTGCAGTGTTGAATTCACGCACTTGCCACCCTGGATGTTAGGTTACTTCATTATTATCCCATCTCTAAGACATCTTGTTTGCGTTCACTATAAGTTGTACTTGATAGGAACATCTAACAAATGACTCAAACAAAACAGTACCTAGAGGTTAGAGCAGTTATGGCTGACCTATTCAGTAATTCAAATATGTAAAGATGTTGTTGGCAATGCCCGCCAGCCACACACCCCTCTCTGCCAATACTATCACTGGCTAGTACCCAGGCTGTTGAGCCACTGGCACTGCCCACTAGACCCGCTAGATTGCCCTTGGTGAGCAATGTCCATGCAATGTGTATGGTGCTTACATTTAAATCGGTGCAACCCAGGCTGTGTGTGTGTGTGTGTCTGAGTGTGCATGCTTCTGGAGAGCAGACTGCTATGGGATGGTCCCTGGATAAAGGAGAGGACGGAGGAAGGATGAGAGCGTCAGAGAGAGAGGAGAAAAAAAGCCGGGCACAGTCCCAAACACCCACACACAGACCTGACCAGGTGCATTCTGGGAGAGTTCAGCGCTGCAGCAGTGACTGCAGTGGTTGGCCCTTTCTCCTCCTCCATCCATCCAATAAACCCCTCTCCTCCATTCTCCTCCCAATTCCTCCTCTTTCCACTGGCTTGCTCCTCTACCGACCAGAGTCCTGTCCCGACTAGGTAAGTGAAGATGTTGCCCGGGTCAGAGAGTGCGAGGCTGGGGAGAAAAGGAGCCGGGGTGGGGGGGGGGATGTTGAATGGTGGACACACTGTTCCCAAATCAGAGCGATCGCACAGCCTTATCTGTGCACTCTAAATCATTCATACAATACGGCTAGGCCTGGGAGCACATGGGGTCTGTGGCAAAGCTCTGACTGCCTAATCTGCTCCTATATGGTAAAAGCCATCTGTGTCCTTCAGCACCATGTGAATTATGTAAAAGGCCAGAGAATGAGAGAGAAAGAGAAAGGGAGAAAGAGAGGCCATGAGACATAGAAAGAAAGGTAGAGGGAAATGTAAATGGAAAGAGAGAATGAGGGAACTACAGAGTGAAGAGGGAGGAGTATAGGAAGAGGGGGAGTGAAAGAAAGAATGAAGATTGGAACAAGGAAGAGTGAAGAGAAAGGGAGACCGAGGGAGAGATGTTCAGATAAAAAATAACGAGAGGGAGTATTTTGAAATAGAGAAAGGTGATCTGTGAATACTAAGAGATGTACAGATTAAAGGGGAGAGAGGGAGAAGTAGCCTACAGCAAGGGATGGCTTGAAATAAGAAAGAGGCTGAAATAGAGAGGAAGGCTGATGTATAAGTGAGGGAGAGGTAATGAGAGAGAAATGGAATAGAGAATCTGTTCACACACTAACCCCCCCAACATCTCTCCTCCATACTAACAGCCTTACAGCAAGCAACAGTGATCAATAACTTGTGACTGCCCCAACCAACCAAAGCATCTGCTAAATTACTAGTGTTCTCCAGCCTGTGTGTGTGTGTGTGTGTGTGTGTGTGTGTGTGTGTGTGTGTGTGTGTGTGTGTGTGTGTGTGTGTGTGTGTGTGTGTGTGTGTGTGTGTGTGTGTGTGCCAGTGCCTCCCGCACTGGCCTCCTGTCATTCAAAAGTAATTATGACAGCCAAACGCAAGAGCCGAGCCAAGGAGATCCATCATTTATACAATGCCAGGCCCTTTAGTCAGGCAGTAGAACATTTTAAAGTGCATGTACTGGGATTACCTGTAAAACAGCTATAGTTAGCTGCAGCATTTGTTGATTGGCATCAATGGAGCTTTGAAATCCTTCTGTGCATTTGCTTCCTCTGCTGCTGCTTAGTTGCACAGACACATGTGGAGAGCGTTTAGGGGGAGGAGGAGGAGGAGGGGAGGGTGGGAGACTAGGGGAAAGTGTGAAGAAGGGAGGAAGGCCCATAGGGCTCTGGCCGAGGCCCATAGGGCTCTGGTCAAAAGTAGTACACTATAAGGGGAATAGGGTACCATTTGGGAAGCACAGAAATTCTGGGCTTGAGAATGTAGGACATAATATGGCATAGTAGTAGGGTGTGTACTGAGTAGAAACAAGCGGGTGGGAAGAGGAAGGGGGAAGAGAGAGAGAGCCAATTAGAATGTCCTTGGAGGAGGCGGGCAGAGCAAATGACAGTGATGGATGCTTGGTATTAAAGACATCCAAAGGTACGGGGCAAGGGGACAGTGGCACATAACTCAATGGGAAAACACACCACTAATGCAAGGAATGCCATCCTACTTTTCCGAGGTTTCAAGTTCTACAAAACAGTCACCAACACCAACCATATTCTCAAATGAATTATTCTGATAGCTCAAACACAAATGACCTTATAGCAGGTTATATAGCGCTTACAGATACAAGCAAGATATGATGCTACAAACTGTATTTTTTCATCCAACTGAGACAAAATGGAGGCACTTTGATAGATAATCTAAGAGATTATGCAGGGCTCTTAAAGATTAATGTTAACTGCATAACCAAAATGGATTACTACTTCTGGGAAAGAGAAAGCAAGGCTAAGAGACACGGAGACAGAAAGAGTGACGCTGCTGTAGTGCACACATGCATTTGTCCTTGGTTTTCTGGTTGTCATAGATATTGAAACTAGCCTGCAATATGTTCTTAGACACAAATAGCATTGATGACATACAGTACACACTGTTCATTTGTTTATATCAAGGTCTTTGCTATGAATATGCATTTCAACTATACACCATTTGAATTAAGAGATCCTCCCATTTGCTATTAGACAGACAAGTAAGGCCCAGATTTCATCATCCATTGGCATGAATCATCCATTCTACTTCTCCTCTACATTTGAATCATCACTACTTAAGGGAATGGATAGCAAAAAGCAGCGAGGGAAACAATGGATGACCATATAACGAGGATGCTCTTTCCCAAAAGCACTCATGGCTGGCCCACCTGGCACACCGTGTGAGCACATGCTCTTCAGAGCACTCGTCTGGTAGAAAACCAGAAAGGTTTTTAGGAAAGGAAGATACAAATAACTAGGGACCAAGGCAAAGATATCAACAGTGGTTCAGGAATTGGGATGCTAGCGGAAGTCTGATTGCGGCACAAAATCTTGTTGGTAATTGAGCAGAAAACAAATGATCTCAAATAGCAATTTTTTTCCTGAAATTTGCATTTGCTGCCTACCCGTCAAATGGAGTTACTGAGCGATATGTGCGTGGACATTCAGACGAGACCACAGAGAAGATCATATCTGTTTTCAACCAAGATCTCAGTGATTACTGCCTCATTGCCTGCATCAGTAATGGGTCTGCGGTCAAACGACCACCCCTCATCACTGTCAAACGCTCCCTAAAACACTTCAGCGAGCAGGCCTTTCTAATCGACCTGGCCCGGGTATCCTGGAAGGATATTGACCTCATCCCGTCAGTAGAGGATGCCTGGTTATTCTTTAAAAGTGCCTCCCTCACCATCTTAAATAAGCATGCCCCATTCAATTTTTTTTGAACCAGGAACAGATATAGCCCTTGGTTCTCTCCAGACCTGACTGCCCTTGACCAGCACAAAAACATCCTGTGGTGTTCTGCATTAGGGCGGCAGGGTAGCCTAGTGGTTAGAGCGGTGAACTAGCAACTGTAAGGTTGCCAGTTCGAAGCCCTGAGCTGACAAGGTACAAATCTGTCGTTCTGCCCCTGAACAAGGCAGTTAACCCACTGTTCCTAGGCCATCATTGAAAGTAAGAATTTGTTCTTAACTGACTTTCCTTTTTTAAATGAGTATCGAATAGCCCCCGTGATATGCAACTTTTCAGGGAAGTTAGGAACCAATATACACAGGCAGTTAGGAAAGCTAAGGCTAGCTTTTTCAAGCAGAAATTTGCATCCTGTAGCACAAACTCCAAAAAGTTCTGGGACACTGTAAAGTCCATGGAGAATAAGAGCACCTCCTCTCAGCTGACTACTGCACTGAGGCTAGGAAACACTGTCACCACCGGTAAATCCACGATAATTGAGAATTTCAATAAGCATTGTTCTACGGCTGGCCATGCTTTCCACCTGGCTACCCCTACCCCGATCAACAGCCCTGCAACCCCCACAGCAACTTGCCCAAGCCTCCCCATTTCTCCTTCACCCAAATCCAGATAACTGATGTTCTGAAAGAGCTGCAAAATCTGGACCCCTACAAATCAGCCGGGCTAGATAATCTGGACCCTCTATTTCTAAAATGATCTGCCGAAATTGTTACAAACCCTATTACTAGCCTGTTCAACCTCTCTTTCGTATCGTCTGAGATTCCCGTGGTCATCTCCCTCTTCAAAGGGGGAGACACTCTAGACCCAAACTGCTATAGACCTATATCTATCCTACCCTGCCTTTCTAAGGTCTTCAAAAGCCAAGTTAACAAGCAGATTACCAACCATTTCGAATCCCACCGTACCTTCTCCGCTATGCAATCTGGTTTCAGAGCTGGTCATGGGTGTACTTCAGCCACGCTCAAGGTCCTAAACGATATCATAACTGCCATCGATAAGAGACATTACTGTGCAGCCGTATTCATCGACCTGGCCAAGGCTTTCGACTCTGTCAATCACCACATTCTTACCAGCAGACTCAACAGCCTTGGTTTCTCAAATGATTGCCTCGCCTGGTTCACCAACTACTTCTCAGATAGAGTTCAGTGTGTCAAATCGGAGGGCCTGTTGTCCGGACCTCTGGCAGTCTCTATGGGGGTTCAATTCTCTGGCAGACTCTCTTCTCTATATGCATCAATGATGTCGCTCTTGCTGCTGGTGGTTCTCTGATCCACCTCTACGCAGACGACACCATTCTGTATACTTCTGGTCCTTCTTTGGACACTGTGTTAACTAAGCTGGTGACTCATATCTCCCTCACTAACTTTAAGCACCAGCTGTCAGAGCAGCTCACAGATCACTGCCCCTTTACATAGCCCATCTGTAAATAGCCCATCCAACTACCTTATCCCCATACTGTATTTATTTATTTATCTTGCTCCTTTGCACCCCAGTATCTCTACTTGCACATTCATCTTCTGCACATCTACCATTCCAGTGTTTAATTGCTATATTGTAATTTACTTCGCCACCATGGCCTATTTATTGCCTTACCTCCCTTATCCTACCTCATTTGTACACACTGTATATAGACTTTTTCTACTGTATTATTGACTGTATGTTTGTTTATTCCATTTGTAACTCTGTGTTGTTGTATGTGTCGAACTCCTTTGCTTTATCTTGGCCAGGCCGCAGTTGTAAATGAGAACTTGTTCTCAACTAGCCTACCTGGTTAAATAAAGGTGAAATAAAAAATAAATAAATAAATATTTTAATAACCAAGAGCGTCTGACTAACTGGCAAACTCAAAGTAGTCAGACAGGTAGGCTGGGGGTAAGAGGCAAAGAGGGGATGCTGAGAGAGGAGAAGACATTAAGTCACTGCTGTTTTTGTTCTCATGGCAACAATGGAGCCCAATGTTTCACTTAATACAGTGGCTCAGAGTTCATATGCAAATGGGGGAGGTGATGAATGGTAGTGGAGAGAGAGAGAGGTGGAGAGGAGGGGGTAATGAAGCAGGGAAGGACAGTTGGATCTTGAGCTGTGTATGCACAGATATACTGTACATACACAGAGTCAAACAGACAGACAGACAGACAGACAGACAGACAGACAGACAGACAGACAGACAGACAGACAGACAGACAGACAGACAGACAGACAGACAGACAGACAGACAGACAGACAGACAGACAGACAGACAGACTAGTGCCATGCTGACATGTATGATGGGTAAGAGCTCTATTTACCGCCACCAAGCCAGAATCAATTCAGAAGGAAAGATAGCTTTTTCCGCCCTCGGACTGCCGCAAGGCTTGCAGGAATTGGGTAGCAGACGGATGAAGGTGACGTGAATGTCGCTTTGTGGAGAGGAGGGGAGGAGAGTGGAGGCAGAGCAAAGATGGAGAAATAATATGCTCCTGCTAAAAATACTTTAGTGTTATAGCTAGAGCCTCTGCCCATATGATAGAAAATGAATTTGGTTGATGAAGCACCTCATAAAAATACATTATAGAAACTGCAATATGTAACTTTTTGGGCAATCCGACCTAATTCACATAGAAAAGTGAGTTATAGATCAGTAATTTTCATTGTAAGCAAGTCTAAGATGCAGCAGAGCTGTTCATGTGTGCTATTTCTATGCTTCCCGTTCTTAAGTTTCGTTTTTGCATCTTTTACCTTCAGTTTTGTACACCAGCTTCAAACAGCTGAAAATACAATATATTTGCTTATGGAAAATACATTTCTCAGCGGTTTAGATGATACAATGAGGCTCTACACTATACTTGCTTGTTTTGTCACATAAACTGAAATTAGGTGAACTATTAGAATTTTAGCCATCAGGGAATGGCGGAGCGATTTCTGCATAGTGCACCTTTAAAACAAACATAGGAGGTTGAGCTAATCCCATAAAAGAAATAAGAATGAGACTGAGATACTAAACACGCTTAACAAAAATATAAACACAACATGTCAAGTGTTGGTCCCATGTTTCATGAGCTGAAGTAAAAGATCCCAGAAATGTTCCATATGAACAAAAAGCTTATTTCTCTCAAATGTTGTGCACAAAGTTGTTTACATCCCTGTTATCGAGCATTTCTCCTACGCCAAAATAGTCCATCCACCTGATAAGTGTGGCATATCAAGAAGCTGATTAACCTGTTGTGGTATAGGGGGCAGTATTTTCATGGCCGGATAAAAAACGTACCCGATTTAATCCGGTTATTACTCCTGCCCAGAAACTAGAATATGCAAATAATTTGTGGATTTGCATAGAAAACACTCTAAAGTTTCTAAAACTGTTTGAATGGTGTCTGTGAGTATAGCAGAACTCATATGGCAGGCCAAAACCTGAGAAGATTCCATACAGGAAGTGCCCTGTCTGGCAATTTGTTGTCCTTCTGTTGCATCTGTATCGAAATTACAGCATCTGTGCTGTAACGTTACACTTTCTAAGGCTTCCATTGGCTCTCTAAAGCCGCCAGAAAGTGGAATGGGGTGTCTGCTGTCTCTGGGCAAAGTATAGGAGCAGAGTTTGTAAGTGGTCAGCCTGGGGACAGTGAGACTGGAGATGCGCGTTCATGAGACTTCTCCATTTTTTTTCTTTCAGTCTGTGAATGAATACAACGTTGCCCGGTTGGAATATTATCGCTATTTTACGAGAAAAATAGCATAAAAATTGATTTTAAACAGCGTTTGACATGCTTCGAAGTACGGTAATGGAATATTTAGAATTTTTTTGTCACGAAATGCGCTCGCGCGTTACCCTTCGGATAGTGACCTGAACGCATGAACAAAACGGAGGTATTTGGATATAACTATGGATTATTTGGAACCAAAACAACATTTGCTGTTGAAGTAGAAGTCCTGGGAGTGCATTCTGATGAAGAACAGCAAAGGTAATCCAATTTTTATAATAGTAATTCTGAGTTAAGGTGACCCCGAAGTTGGCGGATGTCAAAATAGCTAGCCGTGATGGCCGAGCTATGTACTCAGAATATTGCAAAATGTGCTTTCGCCGAAAAGCTATTTTAAAATCGGACATAGCGATTGCATAAAGGAGTTCTGTATCTATAATTCTTAAAATAATTGTTATGTATTTTGTCAACGTTTATCATGAGTAATTTAGTAAATTCATGGGAAGTTTTCGGTGGGTATGCTAGTTCTGAACATCACATGCTAATGTAAAAAGCAGGTTTTTGATATAAATATGAACTTGATTGAACAAAACATGCATGTATTGTATAACATAATGTCCTAGGAGTGTCATCTGATGAAGATCATCAAAGGTTAGTGCTGCATTTAGCTGTGTTTTGGGTATTTGTGATGCATGCTAGTTGCTTGGAAATGGCTGTGTGGTTTTTTGTGTCTATGTACTCTCCTAACATAATTTAATGTTTTGCTTTCGCTGTAAAGCCTTTTGGAAATCGGACAATCTGGTTCGATTCAGGAGAAGTGTATCTATAAAATGGTGTAAAATAGTCCTATGTTTGAGAACTTTGAATTATGACATTTTGTGGTTTTAAATTTGGCGCTCTGATTTTTCACTGGCTGTTGAATAGTGTGGGACGATTTCGTCCCACCTCCCCTAGAGAGGTTAAACAGCGTGATCATTACACAGGTGGACCTTGTGCTGGGGAGTTATGTCCCACAGTACAATGCCACAGATGTCTCAAGTTTTGATGGAGCGTGCAATTGGCATTCCGACTGCAGGAATGTCCACCAGAGCTGTTGCGAGATAATTTAATGTTCATTTCTCTATCATAATCCGCCTCCAACATCGTTTTAGAGAATTTGGCAGTAATTCCAACCGGCCTCACAATCGTAGACCACGTGTATGTCGTCGTGTGGGCGAGCAGTTTGCTGATGTCAACGTTGTGAACAGAGAGCCCCATGGTGGCAGTGGGGTTATGGTATGGCCAGGAATAAGCTACGAAAACAATTAGATTTTATCGATGGCAATTTGAATGCACAAAGACACCGTGATGAGATCCTGAGGCCCATTGTCATGCCATTCATCGGCCCGCCATCACCTCATATTTCAGCATAATAATGCACATCCCAATGTCACAAGGATCTGTACACAATTCCATGGCCTGCAGTTCTTCCATGGCCTGTCACCCATTCATCATGTTTGGTATGCTCTGGATTGACGTGTAGAACAGCGTATTCCAATATCCAGCAACTTCACACAGCCATTGAAGGCGAGGTGGACAACATTCCACCAGCCACAGTCAACAGCCTAATTACTTCTATGCAAAGGAGATGTGTCATGCTGCATGAGGCAAATGGTGGTCACACCAGATACTGACTGGTTGAAATTAATCATATAACAACTAATTAAGTAGTAATCTGGGGCACCACGGGAAAAGTTATTTAACGAGTTACTATCTCCCGACTAAACTCTAAAGACATAAATCTCTCTTACATCAGTCACAGTCAATTAATTATTATTTACCTTATCAGTCTCATTCTGAATGTCGCAAATTCTTGGATATCTGCACGAACCCTAGCATAGATGATGAATCAGCGATATGCAAGTTGTCTTAATTATTTACTAACTAACTAAATAATCACACATAATTACAAAAACACACAAACAGGATAGCTTACACATTGATTACTATGAAAAGTCCCTAGTGGACTAACCTGATATAATGGCTTGTTACAAAATTACAAAGGAGGGGCATGTAAGAAAGAGCGGGAGAAGATTCAAAGGACTATCGTACATACAGTTGAATACTAAACTCATTGTAAATATGGATATTTAGCACCCCAACAACTTCTCATTTGGATTTAGAAATACAATGTACATTTCGTACCTTTCAGCTCACGCTGTCGGTCACTCAGGTCTAATGTAGAGTCTAACCATTTTACACGTCTGGCTTACCATCCACCTACTGGTCTCTATTTAAATGGAAACTATTTCAACATGTACCCAAAGCTCCACGTTTTCTGGTCTGTTGTGAATTTCGTCACGAGGGGTTTTATGCACTCTGGCAAAAGGGCAATTCCATTACATTTGGCATAATGTCTGTGCTCACGTTGTCACGATCGTCGTACGAACTGGAAGCTTACTCAGACCAACGTGCAGCGTGATCTAGGTTCGATATCTTTATTAGTGAAATGCACAAAACAATAAACAGCAAACGATACGTGAAGTAAATGAAGTGCTCACAGGCAACTACACATAAACAAGATCCCACCAAAACACAGTGGGGAAATGGCTGCCTAAATATGATCCCCAATCAGAGACAACGCTAAACAGCTGCCTCTGATTGGGAACCATACCAGGCCAACAAAGAAATACACACACTAGATTACCCACCCTAGTCACACCCCAACCTAACCAAAATAGAGAATAAAAAGGCTCTCTATGTTCAGGGCGTGACACATGTGGGCGAGGTTACTGACTGGATAAACTTTATATGAAAAACGATTTCCTCATTTAGAAGGCTAAGATCACGTTTCATCTCCTCTCAAATAGTTTCATTTTTAATCATATAATTTCCCCAACATTTAGATGTAAATCTGATCCCTGGGAAATATACACATTCAGAGATACAGTTATCTGGTTATACCGTCCTTAATGATATCCCAAAACAACAACCGATCTGACATAATTGTTCTTTAAGTCCCTCCCTCCCAATTCCCACATTCTTTGTGTTGGGAATATTGTCTCAATGTCCAACCTTTTGATGTTACCATACTGCAAAGTCTCTCTGTGGTAACAAAGAGATTTTTAACTTCCATTCCTGCAGAGTGGGAGAGAGAGTTCCTACAATGGAATTCACAACCGTCATAAAACTGTGGTGGGAGAGAGAGAGAGAGGGTAGGGGGGGCTTATCTGGCGCTTATGATCCTCACCCAAGAGGGCAAGTCATAAAACCAGTCACATGGAATCCATAGATTAGGGCCTAATGAATTTATTTCAATTGACTGATTTCCTTTTATGAACTGCAATTCAGTAAAAGTAAAATCTTTGGAATTGTTGCATTTATATTTTTGTTCAGTATAGTATAGCATTGTTTACAAACTGCAGTGGTCATGGTCATGGCCTGGCAATAGGTGAAATACCACCCAGTAAAAACACAGTGTTTGGTTTCACACAGTGTATGATTTCAGAGTTATATGGCCTTGGATCATATAGCCAATGGATCAAATTACTATCCACTTTTAAACCCCCATTGTGTACCACAGTTTAGCTGTTAAATACAGTACATAATGAAACCCCACTGCTTTTGAGAATAATAAGTGTAATGAAACGTGTCCCAGTGTGCAGTTAGAGGAACCCTTTGGCTAAATGATCAACATCATGGGAACACAAAGGTGCTATCCTTAGACAAATGTGTACTGTCAGTGCAATTGCTAGTAGTTAAGACTGGCTTTATGGAGGCTAGAGGTGGGAGAATATCATCTTCATCAATGTCTTCTATATCAGTAGGTCTCGCATACTGTACATTGCATCGAGTAGTTGTGGGAGCCAGCCTCTGAATGTGCTTTGGAGAGGAATGGGCAATTAGCCGTCACCCTGCCGACACCCTCACTGCAGGACACCTATCAGATAGCCACTTGGGCCAGCCTCATTCACCTTCACGAAGGATCGGGGTGGACCCCTCCAGTCTACACTCTGTCTGCAACCTCTTCTCCACTGCTAAACAGCTCCGGCATTCAATTGTCTGTTGACATGGTCTCACTGTTAAATGATAGAGGATAATGTCACAGTGTAGATAGATGCTTTGGTGTCAAACTCAGGTCAAGGCCACTGCTTCCCATTGTAGCTGGAGCAGGAAAATTGCATTATTGTACTCTCTCTCAGAAAACAAGGGGGAAATTGCAATCTCGTATGCAATCTGGTTTCCTCTCAGGTTATGGATGTGTCACTGCAACCTTAAAGGTCCTCATTGCCCTTGATTCTAAGCAATGTGTGCTGCTATTTTTATTGACTTGGCCAAAGCTTTTGATACGGTAGACCATTCCATTCTTGTGGGCCGGCTAAGGAGTATTGGTGTCTCTGAGGGCCTTTGTCCTGGTTTGCTAACTACCTCTCTCAAAGAGTGCAGTGTATAAAATCAGAACATCTTCTGTCTCAGCCACAGCCTATCACCAAGGGTGTACCCCAAGGCTCGATCCTAGGCCCCACGTTCTTCTCTATTTACATTAACAAAATAGTATTAGGGCACAAGGCGAGACCCAGCAGACACGGCAGGCAGATGGTTTGAGTCTTTGATATTTATTAATAATACAAAAGGGGTAGGCAAGAGAATAGTTGAGGACAGGAAAAAGGTCAAAACCAGTCCAGGAGGTACAGTGTGGCAGGCAGGCTCGAGGTCAGGGCAGGCAGAATAGTCAGACAGGCAGGTACAGAGTCCAGAAAACAGGCAAGGGTCAACACCGGGAGGACTAGCAAAGAGAATAGAAAAGGCAGGAGCACGGAATAAACATGCTGGTTGACTTGGAACATACAAGACGAACTGGCACAGACAGACAGAAAACACAGGTTTAAACACCCAGGGGATAATGGGGAAGATGGGTGACACCTGGAGGGGGTGGAGACAAGCACAGGTGAAACAGATCAGGGTGTGACACATAGCTCAGACAGTAGGAAGCTCTCTCATCCATGTATATGCAGATGATACAGTCTCATACTGAGCTGGCCCCTCCCTGGATTTGGTGTTAAACGCTCTACAACAAAGCTTTCTAAGTGTCCAACAAGCTTTCTCTGCCCTTAACCTTAACATTGTTCTGAACACCTCCAAAATAAAGGTAATGTGGTGGTTTGGTAAGAAGTATTTCCCTCTCCCCACAGGTGTGATTACTACCTCTGAGGGTTTAGAGCTTGAGGAATTCACCTCATACAAGTACTTGGGAGTATGGCTAGACAGTACACTGTCCTTCTCTCAGCACATATCAAAGCTGCAGGCTAATCTAGACTTGGTTTCATCTATCGTAATTGCTCCTCTTTCACCCCTGATGCCAAACTATCCCTGATTCACATGACCATCCTACCCATGCTAGATTACGGAGACTAAATGTATAGATCAGCAGGTAAGGGTGCTCTCGAACGGCTAGATGTTCTTTACCATTCGGCCATCAGATTTACCACCAATGCTCCTTATAGGACACATCACTGCACTCTATACTCTTCTGTAAACTCGTCATCTCTGTATACCCGTCACAAGACCCACTGGATGATGCTTATTTATAAAACCCTCTTAGGTCTCACTCCCCCCTATCTGAGATATGTACTGTAGCCCTCATCCTCCACATACTACACCCGTTCTGCCAATCACATTATGTTAAAGGTCCCCAAAGCACACACATCCCTGGGTCGCTCGTCTTTTCAGTTCGCTGCAGCTAGCGACTGGAACGAGCTGCAATAAACACTCAAACTGGACAGTTTTATCTCAATCTCAATCTCTCAATCTCTTCATTCATGAAAAAACAAATAATTAAAGATTCAGTCATGGACACTCTTACTGACAGTTGTGGCTGCTTTGCGTGATGTATTGCTGTCTCAACCTTCTTGCCGTTTGTGTTGTTGTCTGTGCCCAATAATGTTTGTACCCTGTTTTGTGCTGCTACCATGTTGTGCTGCTGACATGTTGTTGTCATGTTGTGCTGCTACCATGCTGCGTTGTTATGTGCTGCTGCCATACTATGTTGTTGTCTTAGGTCTCTCTTTATGTAGTGTTGTGTTGTCTCTCTTGTCGTGATGTGTGTTTTGTCCTATATTTGTATTTAATTTATTTGTATTTTTAATCACAGCCCCCGTCCCCGCAGAAGGTATTTTACCTTTTAGTAGGCCGTCATTGTAAATAAGAATTTGTTCTTAACTGACTTGTCTAGTTAAATAAAGGTTAAATCAAATAAATCCAAAAATTGGTTCATAAAAATGAGACACCCAACTTTTTACCTCACAAAATGTAAACACCCCCGTTTCTTGTCTATAGGGTAATACTGCCAATAATGAATGTGTTTCTATTCACTTCATTTTCAATGGAAATATGGACAGGGTCTGTTTAGTTTTTTTGTGGAGGACTTCCAGTTAGGCACTTCCGGCCAATAGTTAGCAGCTAGCTAGCTAACTAACTCAGTATAGCTTTTCACAACTTTCCAAACATGGATTCACGGAAAACAGGCATTTTATGTTTGGTAAGGGGATGCCACAATAACTGTCAGAAACAGAAGCTGTTCATGCAGCAGGAGTGTTTTGACCACCTAACTTTTTTGAGGAGAGAGTGCAGTTGTTTGATTTGCACCCACCTACTGAGGACGTGGAGTCTCTACGGGTTTGGCTCAAAGCATTGAACTTGAAGAAACCACCAAATCAAATCAAAGTAAAATGTATTTGTCACATGCACCGAATACAACAGGTGTAGACCTTAAAGTGAAATGCTTACTTACAAGCCCTTAACCAACAATGCAGTTTTAAGAAAATACAAAAAAACGTAAGAGATAACAAATAATTAAAGAGCAGCAGTAAATAACAATAGCTGGGCTATATACAGGGGGTGCCAGTACAGAGTCAATGTGCGGGGGCATTTGATTAGCTGTTCAGGAGTCTTAAGGCTTGGGGGTAGAAGCTGTTTAGAAGCCTCTTGGACCTAGACTTGGCACTCCGGTACCGCTTGCCTTCCGGTAGCAGAGAGAACAGTCTATGACTAGGGCGGCTGGAGTCTTTGACAAATTTTAGGGCCTTCCTCTGACACTGCCTGGTATAGAGGTCCTGGATAGCAGGAAGGTTGGCCCCAGTGATGTACTAGGCCGTACGCACTACCCTCTGTAGTGCCTTGCGGCTGGAGGCCGAGCAGTTTCCATACCAGGCAGTGATGCAACTAGTCAGGAAGCTCTCGATGGTGCAGCTGTAAAACCTTTTGAGTATCTGAGGACCCATGCCAAATCTTTTCAGTCTCTTCAGGGGGAATATGTTTTGTCATGCCCTCTTCACGACTGTCTTGGTGTGCTTGGACCATGTTAGTTTGTTGGTGATGTGGACGCCAAGGAACTTGATGCGCTCAACCCGCTCCACTACAGCTCCGTCGATGAGAATGGGGGAGTGCTCGGTCCTCCTTTTCCTGTAGTCCACAATCATCTCCTTTGTCAAACCGACCCTATGTGTGTTCCTATCACTTCGTGGACAAGAGACCAACTGAAGAGCAACCTTTCCCTGAGAAGTGGCTGGGCTATGATGCTCCAGTACAGACCAGAAGGCGACATCTCATCAAATCAAATGTTATTGGTCACATACACATGGTTAGCAGATGTTAATGGGAGTGTAGCGAAATGCTTGTGCTTCTTGTTCCGACAGTGCAGTAATATCTATCAAGTAATCTAACAATTCCTCAACAACTACCTAATACACACAAATCTAAAGGGGTGAATGGGAATAAGTACATATAAGTACAGTGGGGAGAACAAGTATTTGATACACTGACGATTTTGCAGGTTTTCCTACTTACAAAGCATGTAGAGGTCTGTAATTTTTATCATAAGTACACTTCAACTGTGAGAGACGGAATCTAAAACAAAAATCCAGAAAATCACATTGTGTGATTTTTAAGTAATTAATTTGCATTTTATTGCATGACATAAGTATTTGATCACCTACCAACCAGTAAGAATTCCGGCACTCACAGACCTGTTAGTTTTTCTTTAAGAAGCCCTCCTGTTCTCCACTCATTACCTGTATTAACTGCACCTGTCTGAACTCATTACCTGTATAAAAGACACCTGTCCACACACTCAATCAAACAGACTCTAACCTCTCCACAATGGCCAAGACTAGAGAGTTGTGTAAGGACATCAGGGATAAAATTGTAGACCTGCACAAGGTTGGGATGGGCTACAGGACAATAGGCAAGCAGCTTGGTGAGAAGGCAACAACCAATGTCTCTAACAGACCCTGCCCTGCAACACAAGAACACCCTGCAGTCTCCACCGTGCCGACAGATGATACAAGAATTATCAAGTACCACACTGTTTTCTTCATTTGTGCCCTTGAAAACCAAACCCAGAATCAAACTGAAAACACATTTGAAACCCTTAGACATGCCTCCTCGTCCTTCATTTAAGTATCAAAGAAAATGTTAACAAAATTGAATTTCATTGTGTTTTTATTAACACCATAATTTGCCAAGCGCATGATAAGTTACGATATGGTATGCTTAGATAAGTTCATGAATTGCCATATGAAAAGAACGAGCTATACAAGGTACAATAAAAATATTCATAAATCATGAGGAGTTATCCTTAGGTATAAGATAAACATGTATTAAGAGAGCTGTACAAGGCAAGACAAAAAAAACACAAAGAATTGTGCAAATATAATCAGGTAAATGTGCATATGAAGAGAACTGTGCAAGACAAAAAAAAAACACCAAGAGTTATGCTTTGATAGTAAAGTAGAGCTGACGGAACTTCACAAGGAACAAAATATAAGAACTATTTAAAAACAGAAGTATTAGGACCTTAGATACCACATAGATGAATATATTTGTACCACAGTTATTCTGCATGACTGTAACTCATCTACTATACTTGGCAGCATATGTGTGAAATAGAATGCCTTCAATTTAGGGATAACATCAGCACAGAACTTCACATCAAAAGGCACATCAATAACAACCTGCTCAGATGAAGCCCAGACAGCAGTTTGCATCTCTCCAGTCCTCTGGAACATGCTCATTTGCACCTGCATGTACCCACAGGCTCCATTAGGTTGCAGCTGAGGAACCCCATCCACCAGCTTCACGTCAGTGAGTTAGCCAGAGAACAGTTCAGTCAGAGACTCACACTTACTCGGAACAGGACATTTGATTTCTAGAAGTTCTTGAGAGTTTAACACTCTATCTGGGCTTGCAGAAAGTCATGGCTCCTTGACACTCACTACTGTGCTTCTAACAGTTACTCTCCAGTCTAAACCCGCAGGTATCATCACAATTAGCTAGCTAGCTAAGTAACTAGCTAACGTCAAACGTATCAGTTATAGAAAGGGCAAGTTATGATTAACAAAAAGCCAGCAAGCTAGCTACCTTCCATAGTATTGCAGCTGCATGACTGCAAGACTTCCCCTGCCCTGCAACACATGAACACCCTACAGTCTCCACCGTGCCAACAGATTACAAGAACCCAGGCAGAATGATGCTGTGTTTTACTCTGACTGGGCTGGACATCTGCATTGAGGAACACCAAGTTGTCATCCTCAAGACAGTGAATAAGCACTCGCCCAACTTTGTCACTGTGGAGGTATTGATATACCTCTGTGCTTTTGTAGCTCCTCATCTCTGACCCATCCACACTGAAAGACAAGACAAAATAATTGAAGATGTCTTCATAGCTGATATGTGGCCATTTTTTCATATCATCCTCCCACTCTTGAATAATCCGCAGATGTGGCACAGACTTAACCATTTGACTTTGAAAGGTTTTTCTTGGTATGATCCCACGACATAGCTAGCTAACATTACATTTACATCATTTAGCAGACACTCTTATCCAGAGCGACTTACAGTAGTGAATGCATACATTTCATACATTTTTATTTTTTTCCCGTACTGGCCCCCCGTGGGAATTGAACCCACAACCCTGGCGTTGCAAACACCATGCTCTACCAACTGAGCTACAGGGAAGGCTGTAACATTTGCAAAACAGCAAGAACGCCACAATGGAACATTCAGACATTGTTTTGTTTCCGGGTTCTTAAATAAGGTGAATTCTCAGCTGTAACCAGGACTGAGTCCCAAATGGCAGCCTATTCCATACATAGTGCACTACTTTTATTAGAGCACTATGGGCCCTGGAAAAAAGTAGTGCAATACTGTACATAGAGAATAGGGTGCAATTTTGGACGCAGGAGAAAGTGCAAACCACATGACACCTCGTCTTCAGTGTTGCCACAGAATGTCCTGGGTAGCGAGGATGGCCAGAAGGCCAGTGGGTTCTGTGAAGCAGCTAAAAGGCTTAATTCAGTGCATCAGGGCGCTTTAGCACATCAGCTAGCCCGTGATAAGAGCACCATCTGTGTACGAGGTCACATGATGGGTGAGTGACACCAGCCATGGAGGAGGCTGAATCAGAGGAAGAGTCCAAGCAGAATCTTTCTCAGTAGGATGGAATGTGTTTAGTGGTATCACTCGTACATACCTCACACACACACATTAAAAATGAGGGGTGGCATGAGTCCGGTGTGGGACAGGCAGACAGCGTAGTGATTAGAGTGGATTCCTTACCTCACAGTGCGTGATCATGGCGGAACTACCTACTGGAATGACCTGAGCTCGCTTCCTTATTATATCACTCCAATTAAATCTTCCCTACATCATGCCTGACCCCCACTGAGCTTATGTGTGTGTGAGAGAGAGAGAGGGAGTATTACGCAATAGGGAATCTGTGCGTCCGCCAACTGCACTTTCACTTGATCCACCGAGGATCCTGTTATCCACAAGATGAGCTGAACACACAATTTTAGCATTGTGCTAAAGTGAGGATGTTTTAATGCAAAGCTAGAGCTAAATAGTCCATATGCAGGGGCCAAGAGATAAGGGAGGCCGCCGTTTAGCATATTAGCAGCACTCTTCTGACATGAGGCATAAAGCCTGTCTCACAGAGTATGGAGAAAGAGGCGTTAAATAATCCAATGCATAACTCTCTGATCTATTGTAGCCTACACTAAGGTAGCTTCAATGAAGCCATGAAGGTTTCATTCTTAAGGAGGACCCTTCGCCTTGTGTTTATCGGGGGTTGCATGTTCAACTGACACCAAGGACTGTCATTGGGACTACCTTAAAATCACCTGCAAATAAATCCGTGCTACAGCAGATTGTGTGGGGGATGGGGAGTGTGTGAAAAGGGGAAGTGTATGGTGAGAAGCCTCAGCCCCTTCGAATCGCTGTGTTGATTAACAGCAAGCGCTCTTTAGAATCACTGACTCATAACATCTCTTTCTCTGCGCCCATCTCCTCTGCCACTGCCACAGAAAACTTTGCTTTGCATCGCTCAAGGCCATGCAGTCGCAGCCAAACACAAACACACTTACACAGCCACAGAAATGTCTATGATAGCCCTCACAAATCCATCACGAGACAGTTTATTTGGATAGGGATAAGTAAAACAAATTGACGCATTGAATAAACAATCAGCCCTTATACCATAGCATGTATAGCGCATGCTAATATTCAACACTGGTCCCTAGATGGGACACAGACACAGACAGGCTAAATACACACAAGTAAACACACTGACAGTGAGCATGGTATACCATGCTACAATTTAAACACCCTCACCCTGGCTCTTCCTATCATTGTGAAGCAGAATTCACCAAGCATTGGATTGTTCACCCACTAATAGGGAACGTGAGCTGGGATTAGACCGTCGTGAGACAGTTACTGGACAACAGCTGTCTTACCCAGTCTCTCCACCTCCTCCCTGGACAACAACTGCGCCGGAATATCACGACGGCTGTTCCAGCTGACACAAGACTACATAAACAATGGGTTCCTGTATATGTCTATAGACATATACAGGAACCTCATATGTGTTTGAACCTCACTGTGAGAATTGCACTTCTGATCATTGTAAACAAGGACTAGCTTTCCGGTAGTCTAAATTTGGGAGGTAAATTGTAATTGTTCTCGTGACTCAATGTACCTAGTCAGCCTATAATGGCTGAACCCTTTGGAATTATCTGGATTTCTATTCTATCTGTTACTACACTGCGTGCACAATTATTAGGCAAATTGTATTCCTCGGGATGAATTTTATTGTTGAACAAACACAATGCTCTCAGTCAATCCAAAATGCTATTGGACCTCAAACCTGAATGTTTAACAAAGGAAAAGTGAGTTTTGTCTTTCTCAGGGAAATATATAAGTGTGCACAATTATTAGGCAACTAAATTACACAAATAATTTCTCTCAACTCACTTGTTTATTCTCAATTTTTAGAGTAAGTGTAACAGATAAGTAACACAAAATGACAATTATATAACATTTTTGGCCTTTCAAAAATATTCAGTGACCAATATAGCCACCCTTATTTTCAATAACTGCCATGAGCCTTCCATCCATGGAGTCTGTCAGTTTCTTGATCTGTTCACGATCAATTTTCGCTGAAGCAGCAACCACAGCCTCCCAAATGCTGTTCAAAAAGGTGTATTGTCTTCCATCACTGTAAATCTCACGTTTGAGAAGGGCCACAAGTTCTCAATAGAATTTAAGTCAGGTGAGGAAGGGGGCCAGGTCATTATTCAGGCATCTTTGAGGCCCTTGCTGGCTAGCCAAGCAGAGTGCTGAATGCTGAGGACTTCTTGTTTGACGAAAGAATCTTCCAGAAACTGGCAGTAGGTTTGGGAGTTGAGTTTCAATCCATCTTCAACCCGAAAAGGTCCAACTACCTCATCCTCAATGATAGCAGCCCATACCAGTACCCCTCCTTCACCTTGCTGGCACCTGACTCAAAGTGGTGTCCTGTGTCCATTACTGATCCAGCCACAGGCCCCTCCATTTGGTCCATCAAGAGTCACTTTCATTTCATCTGTCCATAAAACCTTTGAAAAATCTGTCTTCAGGTATTTCTTTGACAAATCTTGACATTTCAACTTGTGAATCTTATTCAGTGGTGGTCTTGTTTCCGTCTTCTTGACCTTGGCCATGTCTCTGAGCACTTGACACCTTGTACTTCTGAACACTCCAGGAAGGTTGCAGTTCTGGAATACGGTGGCACTGGAGAATAATGGGTTCCTGGTAGTTTCACGTTTAATTCTTCTCAAGTCTTTTGCAGTTAATTTGTGCCTTTTCTTCCCCATGCGTTTTTTGCGCCCCAGTTGACTATTCGCAACAAAATGTTTGAATGTCCGGTGGTCACACCTCAATAGTTTAGCTATTTAAAGAGTGTCGCATCCATCTGAAAGGCATTTTACATTTTTGGCGTTTCATTGTCAGTTACATTTCTTTTTTGGCCCATTTACCTGAGGTAATGAGGATGCCTAATAATTATGCACACCTTGGTATAAGGTGTTATTCACTTTCGCCACACCCTCCCTCATTACACAAATACATATCACCTGAAAATGATGAAATCCAATAAGCATTCAAGTTTATATGGTTTGGAGTTCGAAATGTGAATAGAAACAATGATAAGATCAGAATACTCACTTGCCTAATAATTGTGCACGCAGTGTATTCCTTAACGTAGAATTTTTGGTTGAGATGGAGACGCTTATAAGAAATCCCGCAATGCCCTCCGACTAACCATCAAACAGGCAAAGCGTCAATACAGGAATAAGATTGAATTGTACTACACCGGCTCCGACGCTCGTCAGATGTGGCAGGGCTTGCAAAGGGAAGCACAGCCACGAGCTGCCCAGTGACACGAACCTACCAGATGAGAATTTACTTCTATGCTCGTTGCGAAGCAAGTAACACTGAAATATGCATGAGAGCACCAGCTGTTCCGGACGACTGTGTGATCACGCTCTCTGTAGCCGATGTGAGTAAGACCTTTAAACAGGTCAACATTCACAAGACTGCTGGGCCATACGGATTACCAAGACATGTACTCTGAGCATGCGCTGACCAACTGGTAAGTGTCTTCACTGACATTTTCAACCTCTCCCTGACTGAGTCTGTAATACCACAGGGACTATGGTGGTCAAGCAGACCACCATAGTCCCTGTGCCCAAGAACACTAAGGTAACCTGCCTAAAAGACTACCGACCCGTAGCACTCACGTCTGCACCATGAAGTGCTTTGAAAGGCTGGTCATGGCTCACATCAACACCATTATCACAGAAACCCTAGACCCACTCCAATTTGCATACCGCCCCAACAGATCCACGGATGATGCAATCTCTATTGCACTCAACACTGCCCTTTCCCACCTGGACAAAATAAATACCTATGTGAGAATGCTATTCATTGACTACAGCTCAGCTTTCAACACCATAGTGCCCTCAAAGCTATTCACTAAAGTAAGGACTCTGGGACTAAACACCTCCCTCTGCAACTGGTCCTGGACTTCCTGATGGGCCTCCCCCAGGTGGTAAGGGCAGGTAACAACACATCCGCCATGCTGATCCTCAACACAGGGGCCCCTCAGGGGTGCAAGCTCAGTCCCCTCCTGTACTCCCTGTTCACTCATGACTGCATGGCCAGGCATGACTCCAACACCACCATCAAGTTTGCCGATGACACAACAGTGGTAGGCCTGATCACCAACAACGATGAGACAAGGAGGAGGTCAGAGATCTGGTCGTGTGGTGCCAGGACAACAACCTCTCCCTCAATGTGATCAAGACAAAGGAGATGATTGTGGACTACAGGAAAAGGAGGACCGAGCACGCCCCCATTCTCATCGACGGGCTGTAGTGGAACAGGTTGAGAGCTTCAAGTTCCAAAAAACTATCATGGTCCAAACACACTAAGACAGTCGTGAAAAGGGCACGACAAAGCCTATTCCCCCTCTGGAGACTGAAAAGATCTAAGATCTCTAAAAGTCAGTCTACGGTAAGACAAATTGTCTATAAATTGAGAAATTTCAGCACTGTTGCTACACTCCCTAGGAGTGGCCGTCCTGCAAAGATGACTGCAAGAGCACAGTGCAGAATGCTCAATGAGGTTAAGAAGAATCCTAGAGTGTCAGCTAAAGACTTACAGAAATCTCTGGAAGATGCTAACGACTCTGTTGACCAGTCTACAATACGTAAAACACTAAACAAGAATGTTGTTCATGGGAGGACACAATGGAAGAAGCCACTGCTGTCCAAAAAAAACACAGCACTACTGGCAAAATATTCTGTGGACAGATTAAAATAAAGTTGAGTTGTTTGGAAGGAACACACAACACTATGTGTGGAGAGAAAAAGGCACAGCACACCAACATCAAAACCTCATCCCAACTGTAAACTATGGTGGAGGGAGCACCATGGTTTGGGGCTGCTTTGCTGCCTCAGGGCCTGGACAGCTTGCTATCATCGACAGAAAAATGAATTCCCAAGTTTATCAAGACATTTTGCAGGAGAATGTAAGGCTTCACAGATACATTAACTTTAAAAAAAAGTAGGTGTGACGATCAGAAAACCAGTCAGTATCTGGTGTGACCACTATTTGATTAAAGCAGCACGACACATCTCCTTTGCATAGAGTTGATCAGGCTGTTGATTGTGGCCTATGGAATGTTGTCCCACTCCTCTTCAATAGCTGTGTTGACTTGTTGGACATTGTTGGGAACTGGAAAACGCTGTTGTGCACATCTATCCAGAGCATCCCAAACGGGATCAATGGGTGACATGTCTGGTGAGTAATGCAGGCCATGGAAGAACAGGGCCATTTTTAGCTTCCAGGAATTGTGAATAGATCCTTGCGATATGGGGCCGTGCATTATCATGCCAAAACATAAGGTGATGGTGGCGGATGAATGGCACGACAATGGGTCTCAGGATCTCGTCATGGTATCTCTGTGCATTAAAATTGCCATCGATAAAATGCAATTGTGTTCATTGTCCATAGCTTATGCCTGCCCATACCATAACCCCACCACCACCATGGGGCACTCTGTTCACAACGCTGACATTAGCAGACTGCTTTCCCACACAACACCATACACGTGGTCTGCGTTTGTGAGGCCGGTTAGATGTACTGCCAAATTCTCTAAAACAACATTGGAGGTGGCTTATGGTAGAGAAATTAAAATTAAATTATCTGGCAGCAGCTCTGTTGGACATTCCTGAAGTCAGCATGCCAATTGCACACTCCCTCAAAAGTTGAGAAATCTGTGGCTTTGTGTTGTGTGACAAAACTCCACATTTTAGAGTGGCCTTTTATTTTTCCCAGCACAAGGTGCACCTGTGTAATGATCATGCTCATAAAATCAGCTTCTTGATATGCCACACCTGTTACATGGATGGATTATCTCGGCAAAGGAGAAATGCTCACTAACAAGGATGTAAACTCGTGTGCACATAGTTTGAGAGAAATAAGCTTACTGTGCGTATGGAACATTTCTGGGATCTTTCATTTCAGCTCATAAAACATGGGACCAGTCACTACAAAGATACAGGTGTCCTTCCTTACTTAGTTGCTGGAGAAGAAGCAAATCGCTCAGGTATTCCACCATGAGGCAAATTATGACTTTAAAACAGTAACAGAGAGATAGGCGAAAGCTGATGATGGCTCAACAACATTGTACTTACTCCATAATACTAACCTAAATGACAGATGTGAAAAAAAGGAAGCCTGTACAGAATAAAATGTTTCCAAAACATGCATCCTGTTTGCAATAAGGCACTAAAGTAAAATTGCAGAAGATGTGCCAAAGAAATTAATTTTATGCCCTGAATACAAAGCGTTACATTTGGGGAAAATCCAACAACACATCACTGAGTACCCCTCTTAATATTTTCAAGCATGGTGGTGGCTGCATCATGTTATGGGTATGCTTGTCATCGGCAAGGACTAGGGTTTTTTTTATAAAAAAATGGAATAGAGCTAAGCACAGGAAAGAAATCCTATAGGAAATCCTGGTTCTGTCTGCTTTCCAACAGACACTGGGAGACAAAACAAGCATCTCTCTGGTAAGAAGAAGGGTGGGGGTGTATGCCTTATGATTAACGAGACGTGGTGTGATCATTACAACATACAGGAACTCAAGTCCTTTTGTTCACAGTCGTGTATATCCCCCCCCCAAGCAGACACATCGACGGACTTCTGTCATCATGAAGTGCTTTGAGAGACTAGGCAAGGACCATATCACCTCCACCCTACCTGACACCCTAGACCCACTCCAATTTGCTTACCGACCCAATAGGTCCACAAACAACGCAATCGCCATCACACTGCACACTGCCCTAACCCATCTGGACAAGAGGAATACCTATGTAAGAATGCTGTTCATCGATTACAGCTCAGCATTTAACACCCTAGTACCCTCCAAACTTGCCATTAAGCTCGAGACCCTGGGTCTCGACCTCGCCCTGTGCAACTGGGTCCTGGACTTCCTGACGGGCTGCCCCCAGGTGGTGAGTGTAGGTAACAACATCTCCACCCCGCTGATCCTCAACACTGGGTCCCCACAAGGGTGCGTTCTCAGCCCTCTCCTGTACTCCCTGTTCACCCACGACTGCGTGGCCATGCACGCCTCCAACTCAATCATCAAGTTTGCAGACGACACTACAGTGGTAGACTTGATTACCAACAACGACGAGATGGCCTACAGGGAGGAGGTGAGGGCCTTCGGAGTCAGGAAAATAACCTCACACTCAATGTCAACAAAACAAAAGAGATGATCGTGGACTTCAGGAAACAGCAGAGGGAGCAGCCCCCTATCTACATTGACGGGACAGTAGTGGAGAGGGTGGAGAGTTTTAAGTTCCTCGGCATACACATCACAGACAAACTGAAATGGTCCACCCACACAGACAGTGTGGTGAAGAAGGCGCAGCAGCGCCTCTTCAACCTCAGGAGGCTGAAGAAATTTGGCTTGTCACCAAAAACACTCACAAACTTTTACAGATGCACAATCGAGAGCATCCTGTCGGGCTGTATCACCGTCTGGTATGGCAGCTGCTCTGCCCATAACCAGAAGGCTCTCCAGAGGGTAGTGAGGTCTGCACAACGCATCACCGGGTGCAAACTACCTGCCCTCCATGACACCTACACCACCCGATGTCACAGGAAGGCCAAAAAGATCATCAAGGACAGCAACCACCCGAGCCACTGCCTGTTCACCCCGCTAACATCCAGAAGGTGAGGTCAGTACAGGTGCATCAAAGCTGGGAGAAAGAGATAGAAGCTATTTTTCAATCTCAAGGCCTTCAGATTGTTAAACAGCCATCACTAGCACAGAGAGGCGGCTGCCTAGCTAGACTTGATATCATTGGCCACTTTAATAAATGGAACACTAGTCACTTTAATAAAGCCACTTTAAGAATGTTTACATATCTCACATTACTTATCTCATATGTATATACTGTATCCTTCACTATCTATTCTTTAGCATCTATTGCATCTTAGGCGCTCTGTCACTGTTCATCAATATATTTTATATTTAAATATTCTTATACCGTTCCTTTACTAGACTGTGTATATTAGGTTTTGTTGTGGAATTGTTAGATACAGTGGAGGAAAAACGTATTTGATCCCGTGATGATTTTGTACGTTTGCCCACTTACAAAGAAATGATCAGTCTATAATTTTAATAGTAGGTTTATTTGAACAGTGAGAGACAGAATAACAACAAAAAAATCCAGAAAAACCCATGTCAAAAATGTTATAAAATTATTAGCATTTTAATGAGGGAAATAAGTATTTGACCCCTCTGCAAAACATGACAGTACTTGGTGGCAAAACCCCTGTTGGCAATCACAGAGGTCAGACGTTTGTTGTAGTTGGCCACCAGGTTTGCACACATCTCAGGAGGGATTTTGTCCCACTCCTCTTTGCAGATCTTCTCCAAGTCATTAAGGTTTCGAGGCTGACGTTTGGCAACTCGAACCTTCAGCTCCCTCCACAGATTGTCTATGGGATTAAGGTCTGGAGACTGGCTAGGCCACTCCAGGACCTTAATGTGCTTCTTCTTGAGCCACTCTTTTGTTGCCTTGGCCGTGTGTTTTGGGTCATTGTCATGCTGGAATACCCATCCATGACACATTTTCAATGCCCTGGCTGAGGGAAGGAGGTTCTCACCCAAGATTTGACGATACATGGCCGTGTCCATCATCCCTTTGATGCGGTGAAGTTGTCCTGTCCCCTTAGCAGAAAAACACCCCCAAAGCATAATGTTTCCACCTCCATGTTTGACGGTGGGGATGGTGTTCTTGGGGTCATAGGCAGCATTCCTCCTCCTCCAAACACGGCGAGTTGAGTTGATGTCAATGAGCTCTATTTTGGTCTCATCTGACCACAACACTTTCACCAGTTGTCCTCTGAGTCATTCAGATGTTCATTGGCAAACTTCAGACGGGCATGTATATGTATTCTTGAGCGGGGGACCTTGCGGGCGCTGCAAGATTTCAGTCCTTCACGGCGTAGTGTGTTACCAATTGATTTCTTGGTGACTATGGTCCCAGCTGCCTTGAGATCATTGACAAGATCCTCCCGTGTAGTTCTGGGCTAATTCCTCACCATTCTCATGATCATTGCCACTCCATGAGGTGAGATCCACTTGAGCCAGACTCCAAATAAGTGTCATGATGTTGGAAAAATTGCACACAACATTGCACAGGTCTTATTTCACAATTTGGACATTAATTTGCTTTCCAAAGCTAATAAACATGTGGAAATGTGAGCAGCATTTTGTATTCCTCGTTGAATTAGTTAGGGAGCATAAACAAAGTACAAACTTTTTTTTACATTCGAATTGGTCATGTGACCTAATGACATCAAACACGGTTCATTATGTCCACTGACTACCCTTCCATATTGCACACCCTTTAGATTGTCCAATTTCATCTCACATGATTTTATATGAATTTTTCTAATTTTAAAATGTCAACAGCTCCTTGGTCATGTGACCTAGTGACTTCAAACAAGGTTCAGAATGTCCACTCAGTGGGCCTACACATTGCACACCCTTTAGTTTGTCCATGTTCATCTTACATGATTTTATATGATTTTTTTTTTAAATGTAATAATTCAATAGCTCCTTGGTCATGTGACCTAATGACTTCAAACAAGGTTCAGAATTTCCACTGACTACCCTTCTATATTGCACACCCTTTACTCTGTCCATTTTCATCTCACACGTTTTTACATGAATTTTTCAAAATGTAGAATTTCAATAGCTCCTTGGTCATGTGACCTAGTGACTTCAAACAAGGTTCAGAATGTCCACTCAGTGGGCCTACACATTGCACACCCTTTAGTTTGTCCATTTTCATCTGACATGATTTTACATGAATTTTTCTAAATTTAAGTGTAAGCTTGCAGGCCTTCATTTTACATGGGTGTAACATTTTTTTTTTTTAAGTTAAGAAATGTTCCAGCCTTGCAATAACTATCTTTCACATAGACACTGAAAAGATCCGCAAATGGCTGTATGTGGTATGGATTAAGGACAGGAGAGGTGTTCGAACAGAGGTGCTTAAAGGAAGGCGCACAGGTAGGCCTCATGAAAAACAATGTTTTATATGCTCTTTTTACTCAGTAATGGGCAGTGATTTGTCAGTCAGACAAATCTTGAGCTTGATAACGTGAAAGAATCCTTTTCATAGCCTCACTTTCATGCACTGTACATTAAGACAAATCCTTCTTGAGTATTAGAATGCAGTTTACGTAACCTGATAATGACTTGATATTTGAGTGCATTCACAACAAGCCACCTGCAGACAACTTACAAAATGCAATAGTGCATTTGAGGGTTCGTTTTTCTGATGAAAATAGTTATTTGATGCACGGCCTACTATTTCTAACTGGAAATATAAATTCCTACGTCTTTTGTGAGTAAAATCCTTTTTCCAAAAATGAAAAAATGCATTTTTGTGAAGAGGTATGAGGGTTGTGATATGGGTCATTTAATAGTAAAATCATTTAAGGGATCAATACATTTCTATATTGCTTCCCCAGTATCTGCATGAACCATCAGGCCAAGTGTTTTTGGTTGACCCTGCTTGACAGAAAGAGAAGGAGGAATTGGATCACGCATTCATATTCAGGTCTTAGTTATTCCATTGACTGGATCTAATACATATTAGCATTTTACATAGGTTTATAAGTGTAATATTTTTTTATGACATATTGTGAAAAACTCTCTTGGCTGCTGACTCTGTCACTTTCAGACATGCACAGAGCAGACTGAAATGGGAAGGGTAGCTCTTGACTTGAACCACAGGGGTTCTCTGTAAAGAGAGTAATCCAAAAGGCACAGACACACCCCTTGACTTTCAATTGGCACCCTTGACCTGTATGTATTCTCTCATGATTGGCTCTGTGGTGCACAGTCTGGCAGTCTGACTAAAGTGCCAGAGGTATGAGGAGAGACATCCTCCTCTGTATTTATGGGAAAAAATATTTCCTAACACTTTGGATCCTATTCTTGGACAGTTAGAAGACGCAAAGCATCAATGCAAAAAACTTTAAAAAAAAGACTAATTACTGTCCATGAGTAACCTCAACCTTGTGGGTGTTTGGGCCAATAAAGTGCCAACTCAATTCTACCATTGATGAGTCTCTCATGCCCCTATGAACAGGGACATAGGGCAATAGTTAATCATCAAAACCAGCCCTTTTTTACTGGAGTACACTAACCCCTGATTGGGGCTCTTTTCTTGACACATAGTAGCAGTTTACCAGATAAAAAGTCAAGAAGATCAAAAATTAGATTGTTGTAAGGGTGTATTACATCCTGTGCTGGCCCCATCGTCATATCCATTCTGGATTCTGAGTGGTAAAATCATAGCTGAAAAATGCCTCTATGTATGTGTATACATTTTCCGCCAAGACAGTACTGCCAAAGGGGGTGGAGTTGCAATCTACTGCAGAGACAGCCTGCAGAGTTCTATCATGCTATCCAGGTCTGTGCCCAAACAGCTTCTATTTTTAAAAATCCACCTTTCTGAAATAAGTCTCTCACTGTTGCCACTTGTTTACAGACCCCCTCAGCCCCCACCTGCGCCCTGGACACCATATGTGAATTAATTGCCCCCTGTTTATCTTCAGTTTGTACTGTTTGGTGACATAAACTGGGATATGCTTAACACCCCGGCCGTCCTACAATCTAAACTAGATGCCCTCAATCTCACTCAAATTATCATGGAACCTACCAGGTACAACCCCAAATCCGTAAATTCGGGCACCCTCAGAGATATCATCCTAACCAACCTACCCTCTAAATACACCTCTACAGTCTTTGCCTGCATCTGTAATGGGTCCGCAGTCAAACAACCACCCCTCATCACAGTCAAACGCTCCCTAAAACACTTCAGCGAGCAGGCCTTTCTAATCGACCTGGCCCGGGTATCCTGGAAAGATATTGATCTCATTCCATCAGTAGAGGATGCCTGGTTATTCTTTAAAAGTGCTTACCTCACCACCATAAATAAGCATGCCCCATTCAAAAAATGTAGAACTAGGAACAGATATAGCCCTTGGTTCACTCCAGACCTGACTGCACTTGACCAGCACAAAAACATCCTATGGCATATTGCATTAGCATCGAAGAGCCCCCGCGATATGCAACTTTTTAGGGAAGTTAGGAACCAATATACACAGGCAGTTAGGAAAGCAAAGGCTAGCTTTTTCAAACAGAAATGTGCATCCTGTAGCACAAACTCAAAAAAGTTCTGGGACACTGTAAAGTCCATGGAGAATAAGAGCACCTCCTCCCAGCTGCCCACTGCACTGATGCTAGGAAACACGGTCACCACCGATAAATCTACAATTATCGAGAATTTCAATAAGCATTTTTCTACGGCTGGCCTTTCCACCTGGCTACCCCTATCCCAGTCAACAGCTCTGCACCCCCCACAGCAACTTGCCCAAGCCTCCCCATTTCTCCTTAACCCAAATCCGGACCCCTACGAATCAGCTGGGCTAGATAATCTGGACCCTCTCTTTCTAAAATTATCAGCCAAAATTGTTGCAACCCCTATTACTAGCCTGTTCAACCTCTCTTTCGTATCGTCTGAGATCCCCAAAGATTGGAAAGCTGCCACGGTGATCCCCCTCTTCAAAGGGGGAGACACTCCAGACCCAAATCTATCCTACTCTGCCTTTCTAAGGTCTTCGAAAGCAAAGTTAAACAAGCAGATCAAAGACCATTTTGAATCCCACCGTACCTTCTCCGCTATAAAATCTGGTTTCCGAGCTGGTCATGGGTGCACCTCAGCCACGCTCAAGGTCCTAAAAGATATCATAATCGCCATCGACAAAAAACAATACAGTGCAGCTGTGTTCATCAACCTGGTCAAGGCTTTCGACTCTGTCAATCACTGCATTCTTATCAGCAGACTCAACAGCCTTGGTTTCTCAAATGACTGCCTCGCCTAGTTCACCAACTACTTCTCAGATAGAGTTCAGTGTATCAAATCGGAGGGCCTGTTGTCCGGACCTCTGGCAATCTCTATGGGGGTGCCACAGGGTTCAATTCTCGGGCCGACTCTCTTCTCTATATGCATCAATGATGTCGCTCTTGCTGCTAGTGATTCTCTCATCCACCTCTATGCAGACGACACCATTCTGTATACTTCTGGACCTTCTTTGGACACTGTGTTAACTAACCTCCAGACAAGCTTCAATGCCATACAACTCTCCTTCCGTAGCCTCCAACTGCTCTTAAATGCAAGTAAATCTAAATGCATGCTCTTCAACCGATCGCTGCTCGCAACGGCCCGCCCGCCCAGCATCACTACTCTGGACGGTTCTGACTTAGAATATGTGGACAACTACAAATACCTAGGTGTCTGGTTAGACTGTAAACTCTCCTTCCAGACTCACATTAAGCATCTCCACTCCAAAATTACATCTAGAATTGGCTTCCTATTTCGCAACAAAGCATCCTTCACTCATGCTGCCAAACATACCCTCGTAAAACTGACTATCCTACCTTGACTTTGGCAATGTCATTTACAAAATAGCCTCCATCACTCTACTCAGCAAATTGGATGCTGTCTATCACAGTGCCATCCGTTTCGTCACCAAAGCCCCATATACCACCCACCACTGCGACATGTATGCTCTCGTTGGCTGGCCCTCGCTTCATACTCATCGCCAAACCCACTGGCTCCAGGTCATCTATAAGTCCTTGCTAGCTGAAGCCCCGTCTCATCTCAGCTCACTGGTCACCATAGCAGCACCCACCCGTAGCACCCGCTCCAGCAGGTATATCTCACTGGTCACCCCCAAATCCAATTCCTCCTTTGGCCGCCTTTCCTTCCAGTTCTCTGCTGCCAATGACTGGAACGAATTGCAAAAATCACTGAAGCTGGAGACTCATATCCCTCACTATCTTTAAGCATCAGCTATCAGAGCAGCTTACAGATCAATTCACCTGTACATAGCCCATCTGTAAATAGCACATCCAACAACCTCATCCCCATATTGTTATTTCTTTTATTTTAGTATTTATTTTGCTCCCTTGCACCCCAGTATCTCTACTTGCACATTAATCTTCTGCACTTCTATCACTCCAGTGTTTATTTGCAAAATTGTAATTATTTCCCCACTACAGCCTATTTATTTGTCATGGGGTGAGTGTAGCTGGTGCATAGATGTCAGGCGCAGGAGAGCAGAGATGAGTGGACAAAGCACTTTACTTAGGCAATCCTTTGCACAGAATGCAACCGCATCACAAAACAAATGCCCAACGAACAAGTGAGGCAGCACAAAGTACAAAAACCCAAGTACAAAGTGCAGGCTGCCACAAAGCACGGGTATAAAACAGAACCTGGCACAAACCAGCCGGAAGCATGCCAACCTCAACAATAAACAATTTCACACACAGACATGGGGGGAACAGAGGGTTAAATACACGACAAGTAATGAGGGAAATGTAAACCAGGTGTGTGGGAAAACAAGACAAAACAAATGGAAAATGAAAGGTGGATCGCGATGGCTAGAAGACCGGTGACGTCGACCGCCGAACGCCGCCCGAACAAGGAGAGGAACCGACTTCGGCGGAAGTCGTGACATTATTGCCTTACCTAACCTAATCTTACTTCATTTACACACACTGTATATATACTTTTCTATTGTGTTATTGACTGTGCGTTTGTTTATTCCATGTGTAACTCTGTGTTGTTGTTTGTGTCACACTGCTTTGCTTTATCTTGACCAGGTCGCAGTTGTAAATGGGAACTGGTTGTCAACTGGCTTACCTGGTTAAATAAAGGTGAAATAAAAAATATATTTTTTAAATACTATATGTGGGAATGTCTTATGACCGTCCTACATGTAGTGTTGGGTCATTGAATATTCCTCAACTGCATATATCATAAATTGCTATTGCAAATAGAAGTATTATGTTCAACAACTGACATTTTCAGATATTATTTTGACAAACACACTTTGGTGCTCACAATTCATTCTCTATTGTCATAGATTTGCTGGGCACTGTCATCTGTGATCTTTGTGATATGACTTTCTTTAAGCACATACTGATGAAACTGTCACTTAACATTTTTTTCTTAAAGTCTACAAACGCTCTACATTTATTCACTCTGTGATAGGGTTGGATCCTATATGCTACTTTTATTATTGTCCTGTAAATGGTTCAGTGCCTGTAATTTAGGCTGTGTGTAGAATGGGGCATAAAGGAAATTACCTCAACTACTAAATTACTACTAGATTATAGTGATAAGGAAAACAGCATACAAATTTGGCCTGTGTATTTATTTGTCTATAACTGATCAGAATTCCATTATGTTTACATAAAAAAAGAGAGAACTTCAAAATGAGAAGATCCTGCCATGGAAAAGATGACTGGGTGGACATAAAGTGGAAAGGAGGGGAAATAACTCACACAATGCAGCAGGACACCTTCAGCTGCGGGGTCTTTGTAATGCAGATTTGATAGTTATATTTTCAATAATGAATGGTTAGCTGTTATGTGACAATTAGATAAAAAATTATATTTTACTTTTTGGTGTAGATGGCCTGTAAAGCTTACAGATTTAAGTCTAATAGCATGAGATGAAAGTAGACAAACATCAGAGTGTGCGATATGAAGGCATAGTCAGTGGACATTCTGAAACTTGTTTGAGGTCACATGACCAAGGAGCTATTGAAATTCTAAATTTTGAAACATGTATGTATAATCGTGTGAGATGAAAATGGACAAACTAAAGGGTGTCCATTTAGTGGGTGTGTAGGCCCACTGAATGGACATTCTGAACCTTGTTTGAAGTCACTAGGTCACATGACCAACGAGCTATTGAAATTCTAGATTTGGAAAAATTCATGTAAAATCATGTGAGATGAAAATGGACAAAATAAAGGGTGTGCAATATAGAAGGGTAGTCAGTGGACATAATTAACCTTTTTTGAAGTCATTAGGTCACATGACCAAGGAGCTATTGAATTATTAAATTTTGAACAATGTATGTAAAATCACGTAAGATGAAAATTGACAAACTAAAGGGTGTGCAATGTGTAGGCCCACTGAGTGGACATTCTGAACCTTGTTTGAAGCCCCTAGGTCACATGACCAAGGAGCTATTGAAATTCTAGATTTGGAAAAATTCATGTAAAATCATGTGAGATGAAAATGGACAAAATAAAGGGTGTGCAATATAGAAGGGTAGTCAGTGGACATAATTAACCTTTTTTGAAGTCATTAGGTCACATGACCAAGGAGCTATTGAATTATTAAATTTTGAACAATGTATGTAAAATCATGTAAGATGAAAATGGACAAACTAAAGGGTGTGCAATGTGTAGGCCCACTGAGTGGACATTCTGAACCTTGTTTGAAGCCCCTAGGTCACATGACCAAGGAGCTATTGAAATTCGAAATTTTGAAGAATTCATGTAAAAACGTGTGAGATTCAAATGGGCAAACTAAAGGGTGTGTAATATAGAAGGGTAGTCAGTGGAAATTCTGAACCTTGTTTGAGTCCAGTAGGTCATATGACCAATGAGCTATTGAAATTCAAAAATGTAAATAAATAATTGAAAATAGTGCGAGATGTAAATCGACAACAACAAAAAATGCATGCAATGTGTGTCTATGCCATCGGGTTAGCTAGAAACAGTTTTTAAAGTTTTAGGAGTAATGGTTAAATAGCTATTGAAATGTGAAAACATTTATTTGTCACTATGTTGACGGTCCCTAACTGCTGTTGGTGGAGGTAAGGAAAACTACATGCAAATATCCGTCGAATATCCAACCTGAAACTGTCTTTACCTCGGGTTTTTTTTGTGGGGGGAGAAATAAGCCCCATGGAGCGTATATTATATGCCTATTGTTAAAATGGAATTACAAATGAGCCACACAAAAGCACTGGAATATGAAAATAAAACATTATTCATATATATTAATAGGCCACTAAATGTCCCAATCATCATAAAGAACAACGACATTCCCCTGAAACAGACCGAGATTTTAGCTTATGTATAGGCTACCTGAAGCCCATTTGACCATATTAACATATTTGACAATGCTACATGAGCAAGGCAGGGTTCTGTGTGTGGTGACATTCAGGCTTACTAGGAGAATCAATATCCATTCATCCCAGTGCGGATAAATTGAATGTAGCCACTGGTACCGTTAAATTCTCTCTTACTGATGTCAATAATGAGATCTGTCAAGGAACGCACCACTTGATCTGAGAGGTTTCGCAGCGGTGACGCTAAATGCAATTGCGTTACTCCCATTTCCAATAGGATGAATGAACTTTAAATAGTATCCAATCAGAGGAGAGCTCATCTGGCATATAAAAACCTAGCGAAGCTGATTAATTCTGGACACCATTATTAGCTTTGGTGTGTCGCGAGAAAGGATTTTTGTGTATTTCCCAAAGAAAAACGTCTTACGGTAGGTTATTTATTTTTTAACGTTGTATAAATGCATAAGTATGTCATCATATTTGCAGAACTTAGGTGTCTAATGTGCTTTGTATTTAATACATGTATTGGTTAAATAGGCTATATGATAACAATGGCAAAACGTTTGGACTATAGGCTGAACAAAGACAGGAATTTTAGACAGTATCTCGGGAAAGCGCATCTAACCCTAGAGAAATGAGGAGACGTCAGTGATTTGGTTTCACGCAAAACGATTAAATCGAATTGACATGTACAATATTTCATCCTGGTTAAAATCGTCTCAACTAGTGTAGAGGGGTGTATTTTCCGTTTGGCATAGCAGTTTACAAGGAAGAGACCGCAAGGTCGTGGTCTATCTGCAAGGTCTTATCTGCTGCTGGACATTACGCAATCGGTTGCTTCAAACTAATGTGGCCTCGCACTGTAACCTACATATTTGGATTAACGTGGATGAATATGCATTCCCTTTATGTTGGACATTTTTTTTATATTTTAGAGAAAATAAATTGCTATATTTGGGCACCGATTGTATGTTGCGTGTACCCTCTCAGATTATGAGGAATTGGCACGCAAATGGCAGGTATTTGTTTGCTAACATTTGCTGACATCTCATCGTTTCATCCTTGCGCACAGGTGAACGCAATCATGCCTTTCGGTAACACCCACAACAAACTGAAGATGAACTACTCGGCGGAGCAGGAGTACCCCGACCTCAGCCAACATAACAACCACATGGCCAAGGTGCTCACTCCAGAGATGTACGCCAACCTGCGGGACAAAGAGACTCCAAGTGGATTTACCGTGGATGATGTCATTCAAACTGGAGTTGATAACCCAGGTAAACAGCCCGAGTTTGCCTACGTTGGTCTTAAACCGTCTGTTATGCCGCGTCGAGAGGACGGAGGGTTTTAGTTATAGCCTACCCACTCATCCGGTGCTTGGATTTTGTAATGTCAGCCATGTACCGAGTGAAAAACCTCTGCTGTTGAAACGGTGACCTTGTTACCAAGTGCCTGTGATGTGGCCACTAATGCAATGTTCAGTATAATAATAGGAATTCATTATTTATGGCCCTGTCGAGTGCATTGTTCCAGTTAACTATCAATGCATTAGGACTGACATGGGATCCATGGCCATACACCAATTTCACAGCAGCATCACCAACGATCTTTGTTGAGCAAGGTCATGTCCACTATTTGCAGGTGACATTACAGGCTAAATTGAGGCCTTACATTTTATTCTGTTGGGTCACATATCCATTTAACAGCGGAATTACGGACTTTGAATTCTAATGTAGGCCTTCAATTTGATAATGTCTATTGTGAGGCCCTACTACAACATCCAGTTTAAGTGGCAACCAGCTGAAGATGTGTACCGGTATGCAAACTAGACCTGGGTTTAAATACTATTTCAAATACTTTCACATTTTGAGCAGTAGCTTATAGATGTCTTTATTTGAAAATACAAGTAGTTGAATATTGGAATGTATTTGGAAATGCATGCATTTAAAAAAACAAATATTTAAATACTCCCATGCATTTTAACTCAGGTCCTACATTGGGAGTATTTTAAATAAATGTATTTGAAAATATTCAAATACACAGAAAATAAGTACTTAAATGACAAATAATTCAAAACAAATTATTTTAAACTCAGGTCTGCTGCAAACCTTAGTGACCTCAACTTAACATTGTTCTTAACCAGAACATGTACAGCATTATGTATGTCAACCCAAATTTGTATTAATGCCCAATGGCTTCAGTGTAGATGGTGTTATTCTGACAGCAGTTTGCATCTGGAGGGTGGCTACAGCTATTATTGGAACTAAGACCAATGTGACTGCTGGCACAGTTGACCAATTTTGTATAAAATTCCAAAACCAATTACTGTCAACCAATGGACTGCATTTTGTCAGTGAATCTTCACTTGGATGGCATTTTATTCCTTCACCCTGTCCCTGTTTTATTCAAGGCCACCCCTTCATCATGACAGTGGGCTGCGTGGCCGGAGACGAGGAGACGTACGAGGTGTTCAAGGAGCTGCTGGACCCCATCATCGAAGACCGCCACGGGGGATACAAGCCCTCAGATAAACACAAGACCGATCTGAACCCAGATAACCTTGTGGTAAAGGCACACAATGTCCACACACTCTGAATTGCCTCACACCCTGATTCACCACATACACACTCCCAAGGTTGTCCTACATGAGTCGTCAATTATTTGGGAAATGAATTTGTCAAAGAAAATCCATATTGGGCATAATGGCCACACAACCCATTGTTTTCAAACCTCCAGGTAGCCCAACCCTGGTTTACAGTTGATATCAAATGTCCATACATGTTAGCTTTCATGCTAATTGCTAACACGACGGTTATTGTTTTGGCAGGGTGGGGATGACCTGGACCCCAACTTCGTCCTGAGCTCCAGAGTGCGAACTGGCAGGAGTGTCCGCGGGTTCTGCCTCCCCCCACACTGCAGCCGTGGGGAGCGACGTGCCATTGAGAACATGGCAATTGAAAGTGCGTAACCGAGCCCTGTCCTCTTCAATGTCTTGAGTCCTGCTGCATGCCCTTTGTGACACTGCCCCCAGACAGCACTGAGTGGAACTCTATTAATTATACTATTGAAATGATGCCACACTGCAATTGACTTGCTGCTCTTGACTGGCATTGGTTAAGACTTAATTATTCTAGATGTGTTTTATATAATGGGAGTTGTGTAAAAAGTACCCAATTGTCAAAGTAAAGATGCCTTCATAGAAAATTAAGTGAAAGTCGCCCAGTAAAATACTACATGAGTAAAATGATGTGGTTTTAAATGTACTTGCTAAAATATACTAAAGTATAAGGAATTTGGAATTATTTATATTAAGCAAACCAGTCGGTACAATATATTTTTATTTAGATAGCCAGGGACACGCCGACATGATTTAAGCATTTGTGTTTAGTGAGTCTGCCAGATCAGAGGCAGTAGAAAGTGTAGTAAAGTAAAAGCAGTCACCCCAAAAAATTACTTGGGTAGTAATTTAAAGTATTTTTACTAAAGCACTTTACACCACTGTGTAATGGAATCCTTAACTAAAATTGCCACTTTGAAAAAATTATAACTGCTTGATTGTTGGTCTAATCCTTACAAATAGGCAATTTTCTTTAAAGTTGGTGAAAAAGGATGACCACTCATGTAGGCCTACTTGTTTTACTGCCATTCTCATTTTTTTGCAGGTCTAGCCTCACTGGATGGGGACCTCAATGGCCAGTATTATGCCCTTAAGAACATGACAGACGATGAGCAGCAACAGCTGATTGACGACCACTTCCTGTTTGACAAGCCCGTGTCCCCCCTGCTGTTGGCGTCTGGGATGGGCCGTGACTGGCCCGACGGCAGGGGCATCTGGTGAGTTCCCCGGGCATAACAGCAGAGTTTTCCCCATGTAGACGTCAAATGGCTTCCTTTTCCTTTCATGATGGCAGATGAATAAAGGGACTTAGCCTAGTATTCTCCTGCCATTCAGCTTTTCTAGTGAATTCCTCCCCTGGTCTGTCGGTGTTCATTAAGGAAGGCGCGAAAGTGCAGTAAAGGATAAAATGGTGCTGACGCTTTACGTGTCCCAACCAATTTTTTTTGTTTATTTGCATTATTTTGTAACTTTTTTAAACTTATTTTGTACATGATGTTGCCGCTACCGTCTTTTATGACCGAAAATAACTTCTGGACATCAGCACTGGGATTACTCACCATGGACTGGCAGAATCCTCTTTTCTTTTTTCTTTGACAAGTCTGACGAGCCCGACGCAAATTATATACTGCTTTCTCGGGAACAGGCCCAGATCCATGATTGGTGTGAAGAGGAGGTGGAGAAAAAGGGGCCAGAGGGCGTACTGACTTCTGAGAATTTGTAGGCGATCAAATAAACCCCCACTTCCTTCCATTCTGCTAGCAAATGTGCAGTCTTTGGAGAATAAAATGTATGACCAATGTGGAAGATTACCATTGGGACATTCAAAACTGTAATATCTTATGCTTCACGGAGTCGTGGCTGAACGACGACACTATCAACATGCAGCTGGCTGGTTATACGCTGTACCGGCAGGATGGAACAGCGGCTTCTGGTAAGACTAGGGGCGGTCTGTATTTTTGTAAACAGCTGGTGCATGGTATCTAAGTCTTGCGCTATTGCTCGCCTGAGGTAAAGTATCTCATGATAAGCTGTAGACCACACTATCTACCTAGAGTTTTCATCTGTGTTTTTCGTAGCTGTTACATACCACCACAGGCAGAGGCTGGCAATAAGACTGTGTTGAATAAGCTGTATTCCGCCATAAGCAAACAAGAAAACACTCACCCAGAGGTGGTGCTCCTAGTAGCTGGGGACTTTAATGTAAAGAAACTTGCATCCGTTTTACCAAATTTCTATCAGCATGTTAAATGTGCAACCAGAAAAAAAACTCTGGACCACCTTTACTCCATACACCGAGACGCATAAACTCTCCATTTGGAATATCTGACCATAATTCTATCCTCCTGCTTATTAGCAAAAATTAAAGCAGGAAGCACCAGTGGCAAGAGCAATAAGTGGTCAGATGAAGCAGATGCTAAGCTACAGGACTGTTTTGTAGCACAGACTGGAATATGTTCTGGGATTCTTCAGATGGTCACTGGCTTCATCAATAAGTGCATCGACGACATCATCCCTACAGTGACTGTACGTACATGCCACGGATTATAGGCAACATCCGCACTGAGCTACAGGCTAGAGCTGCCGCTTTTAAGGAGCAGGACTCTAACCCTGAAGATTATAATAAACCCCCGCTATGCCCTCCGAAGAACCATTACAGGCAATGCGTCAATACAGGACTAAGATTGAAACGTACTACACCGGCTCTACCGCTCGTCGGATGTCGGGGCTTGCAAACCATTAGACTACAAAGGGAAGCACAGCTGAGAGCTGCCCAGTGGCACAAGCCTACCAGACGAGCTAAACTACTTCTATGCTCGCTTCGAGGCAAATAACACTAAAATATGTATGAGAGCACCAGCTGTTCCGGGAAGATTGTGTGATCACGCTTTCCTCAGCCGATCTAAGACCTTTAAACAAGTCAACATTCACAAGGCCACAGGGCACGACGGATTACCAGGATGTGTACTGCGAGCATGCACTGACCAACTGGCAAGGGTCTTCAGTGACATTTTCAATCTCTCCCTGTCCGAGTCTGTAATACCAACATAATTTAAGCAGACCACCATAGTGCCTGTGCCCAAGAACACTAAGGTAACCTGCCTAAATGACTACTGACCTGTACCATTAATGTCTGTAGCCATGAAGTGCTTTGAAAGGCTGGTGATGGCTCACATCAACACCATTATCCCAGAAACCCTAGACCCACTCCAATTTGCATACCGCACCAACAGATCCACAGATGAGATATCGATTGCGCTCCACACTGTTCTTTCCCACCTGGACAAAAGGGACACCTATTTGAGAATGCTACTCACTGACTACGGCTCAGCCTTCAACACCATAGTGCCCTCAAAGCTTCTCAATAAGCTAAGGACCCTGGGGCTAAACACCTCCCTCTGCAACTGGATCCTGGACTTCCTTAGAGGCCGCCCCCAGGTGGTAAGGGTAGGTAACAACACATCTGCCACGCTGATCCTCAAAACAGGGCCCCTCAGGGCTGCGTGCTCAGTCCCCTCCTGTACTCCCTGTTCACTCATGACTGCACGACTCCAACGCCATCAAGTTTGCCCATGACACAAGTGGTAGGCCTGATCAGACAGCAACGAGACAGCCTATAGGGAGGAGGTCAGAACTGGCCGTGTTGTGCCAGGACAACCTCTCCCTCAACGTGATCAAGACAAAGGGGTGGCAGGTAGCCTAGTGGTTAGTGTTGGACTAGTAACCGGAAGGTTGCAAGATCCCTGAGCTTACAAGGTAAAAAAATCTGTCGTTCTACCCCTGAACAGCAGTTAACCCGTCATTGAAAATAAGAATTTGTTCTTAACTGACTTGCCTAGATAAAGGTTAAAAAAAGTGGACTACAGGAAAGAGGCCCGAGGCTGCAGTGGAGCAGTTTGAGAGCTTCAAGTTCCTTGGTGTCCACATCCGCACACCAAGAATATCAGAGGGCATGACAACCTATTCCACCTCAGGAGACTGAGAATATTTGCCATGGGTCCTCAGTTCCTCGAAAGGTTCTACAGCTGCACCATCAAGAGCATCCTGACTGTTTGCATCGCTGCCTGATATGGCAACTGCTCAGCGTCCAACAGTGTAGTGCATACGGCTCAGTACATTACTGGGGCCAAGCTTCCTGCTATCCAGGACCTCTACCAGGCGCTGTCAGAGGAAGGCCCTAAAAATTGTCAGACTCCAGCCACCCTAGTCATAGACTGTTCTCTCTGCTACCGCACGGCAAGCGGTACCGGAGTGCCAAGTCTAGGTCCAAGAGGTTTCTAAACAGCTTCTACCCCCAAGGTCATAAAACTCCTGAACATCTAATGAAATGGCTACCCAGACTATTTGCATTCCCCCTTTATTTACACTGCTGGTTCTGTCATTTTAAAACTACCTACATGTACATATTACCTCAGCTAACCGGTGCCCCCGCACATTGACTCTACAGATACCCCCCCGCCCCTGTATATAGTCTCGCTATCGTTATTTTACTGCTGCTATTTAATTACTCGTAACTTTTTCTGATTCTTATCTGTAATTTTTAAATGCATTGTTGGTTATGGGCTCGTAAGTCAGCATTTCACTGTAAGGTCTACCTACACCTGTTGTATTCTGTGCATGTGACTAATAAAATTAGATGTGTGCCAATAAAATGGATGTGACTTGACCTCTTCAATGGTCAAAATTCACTGGAGGCCCCTTCTACGATTCTTCAATCCACATTACGTACTCCAAAACGGGGCTCTCCAACCCTGTTCCTGGAGAGCTACCCTTCTGCAAATTTTTGGTTAAATGCCAATTATGAGTAATCTAATTATTAGAACCAGGTGTGCTAGATTAGGGTTAGTGTGAACCTACAGGATGTTAGCTCTCCAGGAACAGGGTTGGTGTGCCCTGCTCTTAAATAGTGATATGCAGGGATGTGCTCTGATGTTGTGGGTCAATTAAAGGAGGCTCTGGATCGAAGTTCTTCTAGGTACAGATCTAGGACAAGCTACCCTCCCCGAATCCTAACTGTTAGTGGTGGATTTATTTCTTAATCTACCCAAGATCAGCGTCTATGAGTAACTTCACCCTACACTGGAGTACCAGCTGGAGGGTGCCTTCAGTGAGAATAAACATGAGCGTTATGTATAATTGCGTCTCATTCCAACTAATGTTGAACTAATATGTTCATTTTTGTTGACAGGCACAATGATGGCAAGACCTTCCTGGTCTGGGTGAATGAGGAGGACCATCTGCGAGTCATCTCTATGCAGAAGGGCGGCAACATGAAGGAGGTGTTCCACCGCTTCTGCACAGGCCTCACAAAGGTGTGTGTGTGATGAATCCTGAGTGCACAAGGATGTCAAATGTGTGAAATCCAAGGCTTAATTCTACAACGTAATGTTAAAACAAATGTGCAAAGCAAACTACGGCGTTGGGGTTAATTGCATTTGAATGCAGTCAATTTGGGAGTCTACTTAAAATTCTATGCAAAATGTGGCACTTCAAAAACAGTTGCAAAACAGTCCCCCAACACTGCAGTTGCTTTCTCAACACAACTTATAACCTTTGGCCCCTTACCTCACTGTTTCCTCTGACCACTTCAGATTGAGACCCTGTTCAAGGACAAGGGCCATGAGTTCATGTGGAATGAGCACCTGGGCTACGTGCTCACCTGCCCCTCCAACCTGGGCACAGGGCTGCGTGCCGGCGTGCACGTCAAGCTGCCCAACATGAGCAAGCACGAGAAATTCAGCGAGGTTCTCAAGAGGTTGAGGCTGCAGAAGCGTGGCACAGGTATGTACATTTTCAATACACCAACTCTATTAGGAAATGTAGATGGGACATTCTGTCTAGCAGTTATTGGATTAAGCGAACGTTGAGCAGATCTGGTATATTGCCCTAGAATAGTCTCTCTACGTTTGCTTTATTAACCAATGTTTGTTACTGTAGGCTGGTAAAACATTGTGCATTGAAGATGCCAATGTTTAATTGAATTGGAATCCATGTACTTAAATTAACAAAATTATGCTATTCCAACATGCCTCTAAACCTTTGGCTGTAACTGTGGTTACAATTCTCCTAAATGTGGATAACACTTTCTACTAGGTCTTAACTGTCCACTGACTAGGGCCAGGATGGCCAACTCTCCTCCTGGGGAGCTACACTGCTGTGGGATTTTGATTCAGCCCTACTCCTGTTTTGGCTAAGTAGCTGCTCCTCAGGGGCCTTATAACTGTGCACCACTTTTGAAAAGACTGCACACGTACAAAAATATTGAGTTTTATAAATCACCCTTGTCCTGAAACTGCAAGTGTGAACAAGCATTAAAACACTGCCTGAAACGCCTATCTTTCCCTTTTTTATAGTGACAACACAGCCCTTACTTGCTGGATGTATTGTAATTAGGCCAAGGCAGTTTCTGAAGGCAATGGCCAACTACATCTCTCTGGAGGTGTTGGCAGAATGTTTTAAACTTTTAGTTACGTTTGCTCTGACAGTTTCTGAAAAACGATTTGCAAATTGTTGTGGACCTGTAAACATGTTTTTAGTTTTTCCCGACCTTAAATATGCTGCACTGCCTGCAAACTCTGAAACATTGTCAATGTTGAATTTAAAACTACAGTAGGCCTACTTAGTAATAGCCTACACACTTCAAAGCAAAAAGTAAACTCTGTTCATTTACATTCTACTGTATATTATAAATCACACTCCCTTTTCTGATGCATAGAGCAAAACACTTCAAATAATAGCTTATCTAATTGGCCCAATTTAAATGAGGGATGCCCGTGGTAATTTGTTGCAGGCTAAAGCTTATTCTGCAATGGTTATGACAATGTTATGTTTATTAATGAAATATTGTTTACGTGAAACATTTGCAATTACAGTACCCTAAAATGTAAGTTGAAATGGTGAACCTTCTGTTCTACCCTTAAACTGCGCTCGATTGGATTGCATGGAGATAAATCCTTAAGACAGTGTTTCAAATATTTACTACTGTAAAGTAGGTCCAATTTAATGTAGGCATTTTAGGCTACTTCGTGAGTATGAAACAAAGGTACATTTATTATGGAATGAAATCGGAAATGGATGCCTATTTCCAACTTTTAGAATGCAGAGATGCAATCATTTGCCATTAGTGAAGAGCAATGTTTCACATCTTGTTAAGGCTACCTGTTTATTAATTATCAGTAAGCATGTCATATCCCCCATTTGCACAAAATGGTAGGCTACTTGCAATGCATTACTTCAACCACTGGAAACTGTGCATACACATGGTCTAAAGCTGGATCATCAACTAGATTCAGCCATGGGCAAAACCTTAGTGGGTTTTGGTTGGGGGGGGGCGCAGAACATAATTACAAATTTGTAGACTGCAAGCCCAAACCAGAATATTTGACTAACAATCATTTCAAACCTTGCTTACATTTTGGACACGGTCACGTCTCTGTGAGAGTACTAGAACAGATTAACAACATTTTTATAATTTGGTGCTGATTTCCTTGGTTTTTAGTCTTATGTCCAACAATGCAAGTGTCTTAGAACTTGAGGGTGCCAAATAAAACCACCCATGGGCTGCCAGTTGGGGAACCATGGTCTAAGGTCTGCAGGAAGCTAAGCATATTCTCATGTCAAATTCCATTTTATTAATGCTAACTTTTGAGTGAACTGCAGCATGCATATTTGTGTATTTTGTGGAGGCCCCAGGACTTAGATTACAGCAGCTGAAAGGTGTTAAACTAGGGCTGCCTGGAACTAAAACCTGCATACACACTGGCTCTCCAGGGGCAGGATTGGCCTATCACCCCTAGTTGCGGAGAAGCCAACCGTATCAGCACCATTTGGCTCAGCTTTTCTTTGGTATCCCCCAGGTGGTGTGGACACCGCAGCAGTGGGCGGTGTCTTCGACATCTCCAACGCAGACCGTCTGGGCTTCTCCGAGGTGGAGCTGGTGCAGATGGTTGTCGACGGCGTCAAGACCCTTGTCGAGATGGAAAAGCGTCTGGAGGGCGGCCAGTCCTTCAACGACCTGATGCCCGACCAGAAGTGAACACGCTCTCTCAAACCTTCTAACCTCTTATCTCTCACCTCGTCACCAATATCTCCCCCTTGTCTCCATAAACATTCTTAACTACATCAAGGAAATGCACTCTGCCTGACACTTTTAGTGGAACAAAAGTTAGATGAGTCTTCATCTGCGTGATGATGGATTTTGTATCAAATGCAGTCTTTTTGCTAAATGTTTGCAGATGGATATTAACACCTGAAATAAAAGTATCTTTGGCCCATGGAATGTGGTTGTTTGTCACTTTGTGAGCAAGTGATTTGTTTGGACATTGTGTCATGAATGAGTTATTTCTAATACTTTTTCTGTGCTTAATTACACTTGCCTACTGTAGCTCAATTGCCCAAGGGACATTCTGATGCAATTCCTTTTATGCCTATTGTCTCCATTTATTCTGTTTAATTTATGCATAATAGCATGCTATTTGTAAAGAGTGGAAACCAAATGCATGGTGTCTATAGATGCATTGTATTCTGACTGAATTCCCTTAGTGTACCACCTTATGTGCAATTGTTACCCTTCCAATGAGCTTATCACAAACTACAATGCGAAAAGTATGGTTTACTTCACTTTAATCATGTCAGCACAGGTAACAGCTGTTTAGTCTTGTTTTTTCATTCTTACTCTCCCCAATTCTCTTAAACTATTTCTTTATTTCCCATGGGCTTCACCAGAGTACCCCCTAGTGGCTGGAATACAACTGTATTAAGCACCTTACAACACCACCCCTGCAAAAACTAAATGTTGTCCCAAATATTTCACTGGCCTCAAGTACTGGTCATGAGAACAATGGAGAAAACTGGCCTAACAGCCATAACTATCTAGACCTGTCCAGTCTGCCTTTATGGGCAAAGACGCAACCCCCACTAAACATTATCACACTGATTTGTAAAGGTAAACGAGAAAATATATACGCATCAGAACATCTCTAGTTGGTATCCTGATAAGAGCTTGGCAGCCCTAAAGTGTTAGGTTAGAATGTCTCTGGGCCTCCTCTGCCGGGCTGAACGGCGGGGCAAGTTCATGGGTGATCCCAATGAATCAGTGTCTACTTCATGAACTGATTGAATCTCTGAGCCCTCAGCTGTTTCCATATTTGCCCCTGTCCTCTCTGGGCTCTCTTGGAGGACTGGCTGGCACTCCTTCACAGTGAAGTTTCTATCAGTCTGACCCTGTTCCTCACCATCTGATACTAGCTGTGTGCTACTGTCTGCTCTCTTCATCCCCTTGTGGCCTATTGATAAACTGGATAGAATCCTCATCTGAGCTCTGACTCAGCGCTCTCCCCATTTTGCTGCTTTTGCTGGGGTGGTTTCCTTCTCCACAGACCTACTGGGTGTTTCAACAGGTTCCTCAAATGGTAGGGAATTACATGACATGAGCATATTGCGATGCAGAACCCGGGCCCTGCCTGTACCCCTCTCGGGTGTGACCTCAGACAGGGCTGTCATCACTTTTCCTGGTTACATGTATTTGGTCCTCCCAGTGTTATCTTAGCTTTCCCGGCCCCCCACGTTCTGACATGTTCCTCACCAGTACACGATCCCCTGAGACCAGAACCAAACTCATTTTCTTCCGATCGTAGTAGGCTTTTCCCTTTGCTGTTGATTTCTCCATGTTTCTACTGGCGGCGACATGGGCTTCCGCCATCTGTGGCTGCCACTTCTTAGCATAATCCTGGTATGATTTCTCCTGTTCCTTTATCTGTAACCCAAAGACAAGGTCAACAGGTAGCAGTGGAGCCCTTCCAAATAGCAGGAAATACGGCGAGAACCCAGTAGCATCACTGGTGGTACAATTATATGCATGAATGACCTTGTTCAGATAATCACCCCAGTTGGCCTTTTTCTCTTCATCTAGTGTGTGCAAAATTGACAATAGTGTATGGTTAAATCTCTTCACCGGATTCCCCTGTGGATGATATGGAGAGGTTCTGGAATGGGCTATTCCTGTACAGTTCTACAAGGCTCTGAATAACTGATTTTCAAACTCTCTTCCCTGATCATGATGGATTTGACACAAAGCCAGACTTTGGGGGAAAAAATCATCAAAGCTTTTATGCTGCAGTTTTCCCTGACTTATTTCTGGTGGGGTAGGCTTGTGCAAATTTTGTAAAGTTATCTAAAATGTACTCGTAGCCCTCTCTGCTTTTCTCCAAATGCACTTAGTCAATTGAAATCATCTGGAAAGGAGCTGTAGCTCGTACATGTTGCATTGGGGCCCTAGTTATTACACTGGGTTTCTTTTGTTTGATACACTTCCACACTTTGGTAATAAAGTGTTCAATGTCATGTTGCATGCGCAGCCAATAAAAGCGTTCTCGTGCTAAGTTCAACAATTTCTGTTCCTAGATGAGCCATTTCAGTGTGTAAGTACTTGTAAATCAGTGTTCTATACTGACTTGGTACCACAACTTGTGTCCTTTTTGCTGTTTTCCTTTGTAATAATCCATCTGGTGAGACATGGAGCCTGTTCCACTCTTGCAGTAACTGTTTGACTTTGTATGACTTGTTGACATTATGTTGGTTTAGGCTTAGTCCTTTGACTTTTCAGTTCCAAGATTCTCGATACAGCTGCATCCTTTAACTGAGCCTGCATGATATCGTGTGGAGATAGTTGGTCTGTAACTGTTCCCCCCCACCATGACAGCTCATCTTGCACTGATGGCCTTTGTATGACTGTGGATATCCACGTTACACAGTCATTCTGTTGTGTCTGAACATTATTGAGTGTTGCTTTTACCATTTCAAGTGAGTGTTTCTCTGTGCATTCTTCCATGTAATGTTCAGCATGCAAAGGAGAGCATGACAAAGTCTGTGTGAGTGTTTACCTTTCCAGGACGATACTTCAGTCTTGCTGTAGTTAGTACATATGTCAAGGGGTTATTATCACTGTACACTGTCACAGAGGGAGCATAAAATAGGTAATCTCGGAACCGCTCAGTCACTGCGCATTTGAGGGCCAAGAATTCCAGTTTCCCAGAGTGAAGGGGATAATTTCTCTCTGCTTGAGTCAGGGTGCGGGAGCCATATCCAATGACTCTCAGTTTGACACTTTGTCGTTGGTATAACACACCTCCCAATCCCTCTTCGGAGGCATCAACATGCAGGATAAAAGGGTCCTTGAAATCTGGGTAAGCAAGCACAGGTGGATTAGTCAACACACTCACCAAGTGTTCTAATGCTCTCTGGTGAGCATCCTCCCATATAACCTTCTGGTGGGGCAGAGCCTGTCCCAACTGCGTAGCTACCTTGGTCCTTCACTTCCCAGATGCTGGCGTCTCTGACTTCACTGCTAGTAAGTCATAGAGACATTTAGCATGTTGTGAAAAGTTCTGTACATAACCCCTATAGTACCCTAGAAACCCCAGTAGTTTCCTCAGCTCTCTCACGTTTGTTGGTGGCCTGTTTACCAGTTTTTGCACTGCTACAATTTCTTTAACATCCGTTCTGTAACCTTCAGCAGAAATTATTTTTCCTAATTAACAGACCTCATTCTTGAATAGGTCACACTTAATACCCCATTTATTTTGCTGCCTGAGTACCTGACGGACATCTTCCACATGTTGTTCAAATGACTGACTAAAAATAAGAACGTCATCCAAATATGGTATACAGATTCTATCTCTTATCCCCTCTAAACTTTCCTCCATGCTTCGTTGGAAGGCAGAGGGACTGTTTGATAAGCCAAAGGGAATTCTATTCCATTCATATATGGCCCAAGGGGTGCTGAAGGCAGTGTATTTTCTAGACTCCTCTCCCACAAATCCTTGGTGGTATGCCTTTCCTTGATCTAAAACTGTAAACCATAAGTTTCCTCCCAAACCATCAAGTATTTCCTGTATACGGGGTATGGGATGCCAGTCCAGAACAGTCTTCTTGTTCAATCCCCTGTAATCAACACAGTCTTAAACTCCCATCCTTTTCTGTTGGAGCGATTCCTAACTGAACTGTCTCCTGGGCCCTGCACTGACTGTACTAATGAGTTCTTTGATTCCTTCATTGCTCGCATGAATTTTACTCAGGAGAGGATTATATTTATTTTGTTTTCGGACAGTGGTCTGTGAGGGCTATGCCTGTGCACATTCCTCTCCGCTATCCCCGTTATCCTCACTCTGTACTGCGTTCACTCGTGTGGGTGTGAACTTACAGGAAATCCTGGCCTTTTGCATGCGTTCGCTTTCATTGCCCTGGGCAATTTGCATTTTCTCAAGCAACAGTTCATCACTGGTGTTAATATTCTGGAGATGCACTCTCATCTCTGCCCTGACATTATCATTTGTTAATCCTGTAACAATGGCCTGCAGGCATTGACTCTTGACTAACTCTGTGCCATATTTCAGTCCTGATTGGGCACGAGCTGGGGCTGATAACACTTTCTGTCTCAGGTCAAAGACTTGGACTAGGAAGTCCGAGGCAAACTCTCCCGGCTCTTGTGTTGCTTTAGTCAACTTGTGATACAGTTCAGTAGCATCCTTCTCTGCATAATGTGTCCTCAAGATTTGCCTTAGTGTGTAGTGTCATGTCTGTTTTTCCCTCCAGATAACTCCTCATCTTAAGCCCTGGGCTCACAGCTCTGATTACTGCTTCTATAATTTCTAATTCATGGTACCCTTTTCTCCATCCATTTTCAATCTGATGTTCCATGCTGCTGAAGCTGAGCTTATCTTTTTGATTCTGATCTATCTGTCCATGAATCTTAAAGTATTTATAACTGGACATACTCACTCCATTCTCTCTCTGTGGCGGGTTCCTTTCTGGAGCTGAGACCACTTCTCTGCTTGGCTGAGGAGCCCCTCCCTCTTTTCGTTCTGCCGCAGCTCCTGTGTTTCCGCTGTCCACTTGCCTCGTTGGCGCCGACTGGCTGGAACTTGTAGGCAGACTTTTCACAGTATCCTCAGAGTCTGATATTCCTTTGATTTCGTCTTTCAGTTGAAGCAGCCAAGACATTCCCTCATCCTCTGATTCCATTAAATCCTCCTTCTCACAGTAATCTTGCATCAATTTGTGCCACAAAGCACGATGGCTCTTTCCTTTTACTTCAGTCATCTAACGTAAACTCACTCACTTTTGTACATCGCCTTGGTCCGTACAATTGACCTTATTTTAGCACCCCAAAAACATAATACTTCCAGATCAACTGTAATACCAATACCAATGTAAAGCACAATTTCTCCCCTTTCCAACAAAATTAATGATGAGACCTTCATGATTCCTGTGCTAAAGTGATCTTCAGAAGTAAACATTGTCTTTTGAGAGTCATGATCGCTTGCAGTGATGACGCAAAAAATGACTAGGTATCCCCCCTTACCCCCGTCACTGTCCATTTTTTGTTTTTAAACAATGAGAGAAGTGCTACACCTGGTGCAGAGAGATTGTAAGACAGAAATAGTTGCTTTACGCGTGCTGTACGTTACTGCATGACACGTCACGATGTAACGGGGGGTCAGTTTTTTTTCAACTTTTCTCCAATACTATAGAGCCATTACCATGTCGATCGACGCTTGAATAGAAACGTAGTTCAACCCCAGATTTTGAAGTCACAGTCGCTATAGGCCCATTAGTTTTCTTTGCAGCCTCGTTTGAATGTTGCGGTTGCGCACATTTGTACGGAATGGGGTGAGTTTACGTTACACCTCCTATTCCACAACGTACACAAGTGCTGTAAATTGTCCTCAGTTAAAGTCCATAAACTCTGTTTGATTTCATCCAACAACGTTTCCCTCTCTCGACTCATATTGTCCTACTCACGTGGACACAACGACAATGCAGGCAATGGCAAGATAGCTACACTCCGTTAGGTGGTTAGCCTGCTACCAATGTCTCTCACTCGTTGTCCGTTCCAGGAATATGGGCCCATGCTCACATGAAAATAAATCTCAACGGAGCCTCCAAATTTGTTACCCTTCCAATGAGCTTAAAAGTACGGTTTACTTCACTTTTAATCGTTAGCACAGGTAACAGCCGTTTAGTCTTTTTTTTCTTCATTCTTACTCTCCCCAGTTCACTTAAACTATTTCTTTATTTCCCATGGGCTTCACCAGAGTGGCTGGAATACAACTGTATTAGCCCCTTACACAATCAAACTTTGAACAACGTTGTTCAACCTGTCAGTTCCAAGAGGAACATCTACCTTTTTCCTGAATAGCAATAGCGCTTGTCAATTTGTAAATTAGAGAATGGTGCTATGTAAATGAGTAAGCCATTTAGTTAAGGGGATTGTAAATACTACAATTGTTTTGGCTCCATTTTAACACTGGAGATGTGAAACCAGTCATATTGCAACATACTGAAGCATATCACCACTTCCACAGAAGTTTATGAAATGCTGGTCTTAACTTGAGACCTAAGCTATAGGCTTCTGTAGCCATGTGCAAATGACAGTATAGCACCAAACCTAGTTTATTTGTTTTAATTATCCCCAGACTTAATGTTTCGTTAAATATTAGCCATTATCGGTAGCCACCGTCAGTTAAACCAACATGTCACTGACTTGTTAATTTACATTTCTTTCCTCAAGTTCATGTGGTTGTTCCTGAGGACTGTAAATTCTCCTTCCAGACTCACATTAAGCACTCCAATCCAAAGTTAAATCTAGAATCGGCTTCCTATTTCGCAACAAAGCCTCCTTCACCCATGCTGCCAAACAGACCCTCGTAAAACTGATTATCTTGCCGATCCTTGACTTTGGCGATGACATTTACAAAATAGCCTCCAACACTCTACTCAACAAATTGGATGCAGTCTATCACAGTGCCATCCGTTTCGTCACCAAAGCCCCATATACCACCCACCATTGCGACCTGTATGCTCTTGTTGGCTGGTCCAAACCCACTGGCTCCAGGTCATCGTAAAGTCTTAGCTAGGTAAAGCTCTTCCTAAGCTCACTGGTCACCAAAGCAACACCCACCCGTAGCACGCGCCCCAGCAGGTATATTTCACTGGTCATCCCCAAAACCGACACCTCCTTTGGCCGCCTTTCCTTCCAGTTCTCTGCCCCCAATGACTGGAACGAATTGCAAAAATCACTGAAGTTGGAGACATATCTCCCTCACTAACTTCAAGCATCGGCTGTCAGAACAACTACCTACCTCATCCCCATATTTGTTTTTTTCTGCTCTTTTACACACCAGTATTTCTACTTGCACATCCTCATCTGCACATATATCACTCCAGTGTTAATTGCTAAATTGTAATTACTTCGCCACTATGGCCTATTTATTGCCTTCCCTAACTTCATTTCCACACACTGTATACAGATTTTCTATTGTGTTATTGACTGTACGTTTGTTTATCCCATATGTAACTCTGTTGTTGTTTGTGTCGCACTGCTTTGCTTTATCTTGGCCAGATTGCAGTTGTAAATGAGAACTTGTTCTCAACTGGCCTAACTGGTTAAATAAAATAAAATAAAAATAGGCTGATGCAGTAGAGTACAATTTAGTTTGAATAATTTTATAGGATTAGTTCTTATTCTTAAGCCTTGTTAAGAATTAGTTAATAGTTGAATGCTCATCCTTGACTAATTGTTTCGGTAAGATTTTGACATATCTAGCTAAAACATTTTGGTATCCACTGAACCTTATCTGAGAATCTATTCATATTTAACATAACTAACTGCCTTCAGTCTGGACCACGATTATTGTTAGCATGTGTAATACTGCTGTGTACTCTAGCTCTTCAGAACCCATGGTAACACTTTACTTACCCACTGTAGCCAAAGTATTAAGACATCTGTTAAATACAAACCAGCTCATTAACATAACAGATAGGTGTGAAGCTGTGAGCACAGTTCACTCAAAGATGACTCAGGATGCGTCCCAAATGGAACCTTATTTCTTATTCCAAATGGGCCCTGTTCAAAAGAAAATGCATTACAAAGGGGATAGGGTGTTGTTTAGGACACAGTGTACTCAACTACAGCCCTGCTAAAAGAATGACAACTGATGGGGCCAGAAACCTACAATCCAGAGTTATGGAGCTGTTCTTGAATACAGTGATCTAAATAGTGACATAGATCTACAGTACATCTGAAGATCAAGACATGCTTATCCAGATATCAGGTAATTGAAAGCAGAGCAATAGGCATTCTATTTCGATTCCCAATCTGCGACACTACGTCCATTTTTGGACTTTAAAATGCATGATACGTACCCATTGATTCTTGAAGAATATAACTTAAATTCCTCATGAGCTTAGTTCAACTGTCGTACTCCATCAGAACCCAAAATATGCTTGTTTTCTGTTTGTAAACATTTTCATTGTAAACACACTGTACAGCCTCTAAGCATGGTTAAAACTATAATTTTAAAATCATGGATGGTCAGTCCCTGCTTGCGTAATTTAATGGTACAAATGAATCAATGTGGCATGAACACAACCAGTCATGATGGTTTCAACTGATTGTCAAACAAAACACTTAAAGTGGGCTATCTGTGCATGTTCGTCCACTCCAAAATAATCCAAACAGTGCAATGCATGTACACTCGTGCCATTTAAAGAATTTTAAACAGATGTCTATTTCCAAACACAAAGTGTGCCCAATGACATTCTTGCTGACAAATTTACCTTTTTTTTGTAGCCTAAAATGGGCCTGAAACTGTCCCGGGATGGTCACCCTCACACATGGTCAATTTACTTGACTAGGCTACAATGTGTAATAGGCCTATTACCATAAACTTCAAATAGGCCTACCCGTAGCTAGTGATGTAGTGGTAAAAAAAAAAATAGGTGGATAAACTGATTGCCGGTCGCGTGAACTTACGCTCCATATACTTTCAATGCATTTTTCTGAAAAGGGAGGGTCAACTGCGTTTAGTTGAGTTTACCCTCCATTAGGCCTACATCACTGCCGGTAGATTACCCTCTAAGCTGAGGCAGTTTTGCACTTGCAGAAGAGGTAGCCTACATTAATATAATACACAAGTTGAATTCAAATGTGTTTACACCATAATTCATGAGTTGAATGCTTGTAGTCTTCACAGATTGTGTGACATAAAATACTACCTTTCTTTCCTTACATTAATGAGTGTTATTTGTCATTATTAAGCATTTAACAATTGAATTAGAATCCTGTACGATTCCGGAAAACGCATTGTAACTATGCCTATGTAACATTTCATTATGTATCTCTGTGAAAACAGTTCTCATAGGCACCCAAATCCAAAATAATGTAGGCCAACGCCATTGCAAAATCAAATGTTTCTAACTGAAAGAATCAACTATCATTAATGTTGGGATGGTTTGGATTCGCATTGGTGTCTAGCCGTAGGCTAGTTGTCTAGTGATATTGGCGACCATCATCAGCTGATCCAGGAAAGAAAACAAATATTGATAGAAAATAATAAAGTTAAATAAATGGTCCACTTCTGGCCACATTTAGGGGAGCTAATATCTCATTCATGGAAGCTGAGCCTCCCCTGGCTCCCCTGTAATTTGCACCCTCATCAGTCCTTGCATCCATTGTCTCGATCTATGAATTTGAGTTGGTCTCCAGCTCCATCCCTTAGCTTTTTACTAAAACAGTGGCAGGGTTTCTGCTTTGCTATTGATTAAACCGCAGATGGCCCCTTTAATGCCTTTTCAGTGTCATTGACGGCTGAGTAATGTAACAATGAAGGCACTTTCTACAACCTTCATTACTGCAATAGATAACACGGAAAAATATAAAGATCTTACATTACCCGCATCCTTTTTTCAAAACTATAGTCACTTAATATTGCATTTTCATCTAAACCTTTATTGATACAGGTTCGTTTTATTGACAAAATAACTTTTGCAAGAGAGAATATGGTCACTTTATTTCTAAAGCGACTTCTGAAGTCAACACATTCGTTAGGTGTCCCATGCGGGAATCGAACCCACAACCCTTGAAGTTGCCATGGATTCAGTCAGACACAGAGGCTAGTCATTGCAGGTATTTTAATAGAGACACGTGTTAAACTTACCCAGTGATGAATGAGTTAACACTAATTCCACAGCTCCGGGCTCAATAAAAAAACGAGGAAGTATATCAATATGCAGTTGTTGCAAAACTAAGGTATATTATTTACATTCTCCCCCACCCCCCCCAAAAAACAGTGCCAGCGTTTTTAGGAGGTTGGAAGTGAATACTGAAGGCCTGAATATGGCCATGGTTGATCTTCGATCTGTTCCAGGAATGCCCGACCGCATCTGAACCGGCCCAGGTGGGTGGGACCAGATAGAACGGAGCATTTCAGTAATATCTGAGAAGAGAACCGTCGAAACAATTATGGTAACAAAGGAAAAAAAACTAAATATTCAGATATGCCAGGAAGGAAAAGCTTCCCTGAAGTCTCTTTTTTGTAGCGAGTGACTCAGTCCCATGATACCTTGCAACAATCCCCCATTTTAAATCGGGGGGTCTGCAGAAGTGCGTCATCCTCCAGGCCCTGCTTTCTGGGGTGAGTGACCCCGTACAGCAGAGGCTTAGCTGGGTCCATACATTGCATTTATGCTGTTATCACATCATTAACACTAATGAACAACCGGTTCAAATCATAGAATGAAAGTGTGTGTGTGCGTGTGTGCGTGTGCGTGTGTGTGTGTGTGTGTGTGTGTGTGTGTGTGTGTGTGTGTGTGTGTGTGTGTGTGTGTGTGTGTGTGTGTGTGTGCGTGCGTGCAAGTGTGTAGAAGCTGGCTAAGTAAGCGTAGAGGGCGCAAACGACTGCCGAAATCAACAGTATTTGACAATGATAACAATAATACCGTAACTAGTTGTGCAATTAGCTAGGCTATCCAACCACTCATATCTGGCAGCCATATTCTCTTGACAAGAGGAATTCTGGGTACTCTGTAAGAGGGGGAAGGGGTCAATTTTTAATGTTCTTCCTCCACTCCCTCCCTTGTATGAGAGTTTAAACTCCCAATAGGGAGGCATCTTCCAGACAAAGGCTCTCCAACCCTGTTCCTGGAGAGCTACCTTCCAGTAGGTTTCCAATCCAACCACAGTTGTAACTAACCTGATGTAGCTTATCAACCAGCTAATTATTAGGGTTGTAGCAAAAACCTACAGGATGATAGCTCTCTGGGAGCAGGGTTGGAGAACCCTGTTCCAGCGCCACATTGGCAATAATGCATTCAGCAAAAAAACAAGACAACTAAATGTCAATGTCAGACCAACGTCCCGACAGCTCAAGACCACCTTTCACATCATCAACAATAATAATGCTCCAAAGACGCAGGAAATTATTGCCAAAAGCTATACATAGTTTTCAATACATACTTTGTAAGTGTCTTGGAGGAAAACCGTTGTGAATTTGCTACTTAAGTTTTTTATAACGACTGTTCAGAGTCCATTTTGAAGCGCTTTCTTTCCCCACGTTATGCAACCTACTTTAGTCCCGTCAAATACAACTTTGGACCGCAAAGCCAGTTCCACTGCATGTTTTCATTGTTCCCCTCTAATCAGGGACTGATTTAGACCTGGGACACAAGGTGGGTGCAATTATTTATCATCAGGTAGAACAGAAAACCAGCAGGCTCTGGACCTCATAGGGTAAGAGTTGAATATCCCTGCTTTAGTCTATTTCAAATCGCAATATTTTCCCTGCTCGCTCAACACTCCCCCTCCTCATATCTTTAGGAGGCCCTACAACTTGAGCTCGTTGGCGATTTTGGACGCAATGTTCTTAAAGGCGATGGATGTGCCCGAGATCCGCTTGAAGCGCACACCGTTGAGTGAGAGTCGCGGCAGCTTGCACACTTCCATCTCCCACTGAACCAGGCTCTCGGCGTGGCCGTCGCCGTGCACACATAGCAGCAGGAAGCGCTCGCGCTGCTCGTAGTCGCAGTTGTTGGCGTCCAGCACCTTGCGGATCTCGCGCATCATGTCGTTGGGCTCCATGGATGATGTGGTCTTCATGCTCCAGGTGAAGCGGAGGGAGCGTGGCTTGGTGTCCTTGGGGTGTTGGCCGTGGGGGGGCTGAGGCTGCTGCTGGTCCTCCTGATCACCTGACATGTTGCGGCTGCCGGGGGGAGAGGAGTTAGTTAGAGCGGTGGCAATGTGGAGATGGAGGGGTGGGTGTGTGTGTGAGAATCTATGCATCTGCCTAAGTGAGTTTTGAATGCCAATGTGTCTAAATATGTAACATAATCAAAGGTGTGTAGTGGATCACCTGTTCACACATTTAATTTAGCCTGCTCATGAATATCTTAATGGCTACAACACCATATAGACACATGGCACTGAGTGTACAAAACATTAAGAACACCTTCCTAACATTGAGTTGCACTCCCCCCTTTGCCCTCAGAACCACCTCAATTCGTCGGGGCATGGACTCTACAAGGTGTCAAAAGCATTACACAGGAATGCTGGCCCATGTTGACTCCAATGCTTTCCACAGAGGTGTCAAGTTGGCTGGATGTCCTTTTGGTGGTGGACCATTCAGTGTGGAAAAACACAGCAGTGTTTCAGACACAAACCGGTGCGCCTGGCACCTACTACCATACGTCGTTCAAAGGGACTTAAATCTTTTGTCTTGCCCATTCACTCTCATTGGCACACATACACAATCCATGTCTCAATTGTCTCAAGGCTTAAGAATCCTTCTTCCCCTTCATCTATGCTGATTGATGTGGATTTAATAAGGGATCATAGATTTCACATGGTCTGTCTGACATGTTTGTACACTCAGTGTATACAAGCAGACACTGTTGACAGATTCATTTTAACGTCATTGGTGCATTTACACCCCACGTCCATGCAGGGGCACTCTTGTGTCATGCAGTGGGGGGACACAAAGGCAACAATGTAATTTCACAATACATCTAGTGACATGCACAAGAAAATGCAAACCTCACTTCTGCATGCAGGCAAGGCAGAAAATAATTTGCCACTAATCAAAATAATTCCAACACATGAAATAGAGCATTATGTTCAACCAGAAAGGCAAGGTAATGCCATTGACTCAAATTAGTCTGCTCCCATTACACTGGTTTGCATTAATGAGTTTCACCAATAGATGTCAGTAAAAAACAGGAATTCAAAATTGAGGGACAGTCAGGGCTGTCCTCTGTTGGACTCCTAGCCACTCTTATAATGGTCCTATTGGAGACAGCAGTATCTCTACACATACAGAGATCCAGTGTACATGTTCAGCACTGTGCATAGCAAAATAGATAAGAGTGAACTAGGTTCAGTAGGGCCCTATAAAATCCTTATGTTTTGGCCCTGATTCCATAGTTTTTCCCAAATTCTGTTTTCTCCGTTTTGTTTTTCCAGGTTTGCATTTATCATTAACATTGTCACTAACAGCTACATAGCATACAGTCGTGGCCAAAAGTTTTGAGAATGACACAAATATTAATTTTCACAAAGTCTGCTGCCTCCGTTTGTATGATGGCAATTTGCATATACTCCAGAATGTTATGAAGAGTGATCAGATGAATTGCAATTAATTGCTAAGTCCCTCTTTGCCATGCAAATGAACTGAATCCCAAAAAAACATTTCCACTGCATTTCAGCCCTGCCACAAGAAGACCAGCTGACATCATGTCAGTGATTCTCTCATTAACACAGGTGTGAGTGTTGACGAGGACAAGGCTGGAGATCACTCTGTCATGCTGATTGAGTTCGAATAACAGACTGGAAGCTTCAAAAGGAGGGTGGTGTTTGGAATCATTGTTCTTCCTCTGTCAATCATGGTTACCTGCAAGGAAACACGTGCCGTCATCATTGCTTTGCACAAAAATGGCTTCACAGGCAAGGATATTGCTGCCAGTAAGATTGCACCTAAATCAACCATTTATCGGATCATCAAGAACTTCAAGGAGAGCGGTTCAATTGTTGTGAAGAAGGCTTCAGGGCACCCAAGAAAGTCCAGCAAGCGCCAGGACCGTCTCCTAAAGTTGATTCAGCTGCGGGATCGGGGCACCACCAGTACAGAGCTTGCTCAGGAATGTCAGCAGGCAGGTGTGAGTACATCTGCATGCACAGTAAGGCGAAGACTTTTGGAGGATGGCCTGGTGTCAAGAAGGGCAGAAAAGAAGCCACTTCTCTCCAGGAAAAACATCAGGGACAGACTGATATTCGGCAAAAGGTACAGGGATTGGACTGCTGAGGACTGGGGTAAAGTAATTTTCTCTGATGAATCCCCTTTCCGATTGTTTGGGGCATCCGGAAAAAAAGCTTGTCCGGAGAAGACAAGGTGAGCGCTACCATCAGTCCTGTGTCATGCCAACAGTAAAGCATCCTGAGACCATTCATGTGTGGGGTTGCTTCTCAGCCAAGGGAGTGGGCTCACTCACAATTTTGCCTAAGAACACAGCCATGAATAAAGAATGGTACCAACACATCCTCCGAGAGCAACTTCTCCCAACCATCCAGGAACAGTTTGGTGACGAACAATGCCTTTTTCAGCATGATGGAGCACTTTGCCATAAGGCAAACATGATAACTAAGTGGCTCGGGGAACAAAACATCGATATTTTGGGTCCATGGCCAGGAAACTCCCCAGACCTTAATCCCATTGAGAACTTGTGGTCAATCCTCAAGAGGCGGGTGGACAAACAGAAACGCACAAAGTCTGACAAACTCCAAGCATTGATTATGCAAGAATGGGCTGCCATCAGTCAGGATGTGGCCCAGAAGTTAATTGACAGCATGCCAGGATGGACTGCAGAGGTCTTGAAAAAGAAGAGTCAACACTGCAAATATTGACTCTTTGCATCAACTTCATGTAATTGTCAATAAAAGCCTTTGACATTTACGAAATGCTTGTAATTATACTTCAGTATTCCATGGTAACATCTGACAAAAATATCTAAAGACACTGAGGCAGCAGACTTTGAAAATTAGTATTTGTGTCATTCTCAAAACCTTTGGCCACGACTGTAGACTAGACATACACGCGCACCGCACACAACACACACAGATGGGCGTTCCTGTGCCATTTCTGAAAAAAAACTGTGAATCACATTCGTTTTGTTCATGTCTTATGATTAACTTGGCAAATTAATTTTCAATACAAATTTACTTTATGTCCTAAGTTCAATTCCATTTTAATGTCTGGATTCCATGATTCCATCCACGTTTTCCACAATGCAGATTTTATAGGGCCCTACTCCAGATAGACCCCAAAACCCCAGGCACGCCTGAAGTGGAGACCCAGGATGGCAGAGCAGATGGCTGGGTTGACAGCACATTGGGTTGGGGGGATAAGAGATGGAGGTGGAAGAAAACACTGATGATTTTAAGTATTCTGTCTCACCTTGAACCCTCCAACCTCCCGTTTCTCTCAAACTCTGCTGGGCCTCTGAGATATGGAGGCGTGAGAGAACACATAAAGACATGGAGAGAGAAAATCTGATCTTACAGTCCAGTTAAAAAGAGAGCGGATCAAAAATACTGATACAGAAGGGGGAAAGACTAATTTTAGATATTAGGAAATAAGAGAGAGAGGGAAAAAAGGAGGGGAAAAGACAGTATTGACAGGAAGGCAGTGTTAAACTGTATCTACTCCATAAAGGACCATGCCTAATGGCACGTCTGGTAGTCGGACATTTCACACCACCAGTATGGGACGTGCAAACAGCAGAGAAGTCCTGTGAGTTGTGATGAAACAAAAGGCAGATGCTCTGTGTCAGTGCTGAACTTCCTGTCCTCAATATTGCCATGCATCTCCAGCCAGTTTGATTACCTATATACATTCTCTTTGGCAATGGGAAGGAAAAACAAAGGGAGTACAAAAGAGTGAGGAGAGACTGTTTGTTTTGTGGAGGTGTTTGGTAGAGGCGTGCAGGCAGCTGTGTGTGTGTTAAGATAAATACTTTAAGGCATATTCACACACTCAAGTGCAGATACAGTACATTCGGAAAGTATTCAGACCCCTTGACTATTTCCACATTTTGTTACGTTAAAGCCTTACTCTAAAATTGATTAAATAGTTGTTTCCCCTCATCAATCTACACACAATACCCCATAATGACAAATCATAAACACATTTTTGCCCCCTTAAAAAATGAAATATCACATTTACATAAGTATTCAGACCCTTCACTCAGTACTTTGTTGAAGCACCTTTGGCAGCAATTACAACCAGAAGTCTTCTTGGGTATGACGCTACAAGCTTGGCACACCTGTATTGGGGAGTTTATCCCATTCTCTGCAGATCCTCTCAAGCTCTGTCAGGTTGGATGGGGAGCGTCGCTGCACAGCTATTTTTTGGTCTCTCGAGATGTTCGATTGTCCGGGCTCTGGCTGGGCCACTCAAGGACATCCAGAAACTTGTCCCGAAGCCACTTCTGCGTTGTCTCTGTACTTTGCTCTGTTCATCTTTCCCTCGATCCTAATTAGTCTCTCAGACCCTGCCACTGAAAAATATCTCCACAGCATGATGCTGCCACCACCATGCTTCACCGTAGTGATGGTGCACGGTTTCCTCCAGACATAATACTTGGAATTCAGGCCAAAGAGTTCAATCTTTGTTTCATCAGACCAGAGAATCTTGTTTCTCTTGGTCAGAGTCCTTTAGGTGCCTTTTGGCAAACTCCAAGCAAGATATCATGTGCCTTTTACTGAGGAGTGGCTTCCGTCCGGCCACTCTACTATAAAGGCCTGATTGGTGGAGTGCTGCAGAGATGGTTGTCATTCTGCAAGGTTCTCCCATCTCCACAGAGGAACTTTGGAGCTCTGTCAGAGTGACCATCGGGTTCTTGGTCACCTTCCTGACCAAGGCTCTTCTCCCCCGATTGCTCAGTTTGGCTGGGCGGCCAGCTCTAGGAAGAGTCTTGGTGGTTCCAAACTTCTTCCATTTAAGAATAATGGAAGCCACTGTGTTCTTGGGGACCTTGAATGCTACAGAAATGTGTTGGTACCCTTCCCCAGATCTGTGCCTCGACACAATCCTGTCTCGGAGCTCTACGACCATTCCTTCGACTTCATGGCTTGGTTTTTGCTCTGACATGCACTGTCAACTGTGGGAGCTTATATAGACAGGTGTGTGCCTTTCCTAATCATGACCAATCAATTGAATATACCACAGGTGGACTCCAATCAAGTTGTAGAAACATCTCAAGGATGATCAATGGAAACAGGATGCACCTGAGCTCAATTTCGAGTCTCATAAGAAAGGGTCTGAATACTTATGTAAATTCAATCGCTTTATCATGATTGGGTATTGTGTGTAGATTGATGAGGAATCCATTTTAGAATAAGGCTGTAACATAACAAAATGTGGTAAAAGGGGTCTGAATGCTTTGAATGCACTGTATATGTAGACACACACACACACATTCACGCCAAACCCTCTTACACAGATGCACGCAGACAAACACAACAAACACATCTAATAGTCATGCGGATGGAGAGTGCTGGACCTAGTTGGCTGTGAGATTGAAAAAACAAAGAGAGAAAGAGTTTGTTCGATGCTCAGACAGAAGGAACACTATCTCTGGGCTGGATGGACTGGAGTTCCCCTGAAAAGAGGCAGTACACTAGAACTGGTGGAGCAACGGCTGTGGCACTACACCATAGAACTACACCCTATTAATAGAGCTAGACTGTACTGAACTGAAGAGCTTCAAAATACAGCTATAATTGAAGTCCACAATGCATGGCTCGTGTGGCTACGCTTCACAGCTAAACCAAAGGCCTGCACTTTTGAGCTGCATTGTGCAGGTAATCGACAGTCATCGAGAAAAAAAACCTCTTGCAAGAAGGACTTAAAGGCTATTTGGAACTGATTCTAAGTCATACTACTCTGTGCGTCTGTCTGGGACTGAGTCAAGGAGAAATTGAGGGACAAGTTCCTTAGCCAGGTGGATAAGGGCTGGGCCACCAGCTAGCAAATCAAAGATAAGTTCTATTGCTGGGCCAGAATAGCTTCCAGGGACACCAACGCGAGGAGAGAGAGGACGATGGGGAGGAATTTATCTATAGTCTGGGGGATTCGGTACCTGAACTTCGTCCTGCAACGAACCACTTCTCAATCATCATCTCGATCGGCAGCCACATTAAGAGCCCAGTAGGGTACCCTAAATTACACAGCCAAGAAGAAAAATTAAGCAGAGCTCTCTGAAATTAAAGATGGTGTCCATTGCGTGTGAGAAAAAAGTACAGCCTATCCCTAGCCCATGAAATTATTCTCTTAAAGAATGTTGGTTGTCTTCAGTGTATGTGTGTATGTATGTGTGTATGTGTGTATGTGTGTATGTATGTATGTATGTATGTATGTATGTATGTATGTATGTATGTATGTATGTATGTATGTATGTATGTATGTATGTATATATATATATATATATATATATATATATAGCGGCAGGTAGCCTAGTGGTTAGAGCGTAGAACTTGTAACCAAAAGATTACAAGATCGAATCCCCGAGCTGACACCTGAACAAGGCAGTTAACCCACTGTTCCTAGGCCATCATTGAAAATAAGAATTTGTTCTTAATTGACTTGCCTAGTTAAATAAAGGTAATATATATATATATATATATAAAATACAGTTGAAGTTGGAAGTTTACATACACTTAGGTTGGAGTCATTAAAACTTGTTTTTCAACCACTCCACACATTTCTTGTTAACAAACTATAGTTTTGGCAATTCGGTTAGGACATCTACTTTGTGCATGACACAAGTCATTTTTCCAACAATTGTTTACAGACAGATTATTTCACTTATAATTCACTGTATCACAATTCCAGTGGGTCAGAAGTTTACATACACTAAGTTGACTGTGCCTTTAAACAGCTTGGAAAATTCCAGAAAATGATGTCATGGCTTAAGAAGCTTCTGATAGGCTAATTGACATCATTTGAGTCAATTGGAGGTGTACCTGTGGATGTATTTCAAGGCCTACCTTCAAACTCAGTGCCTCTGTGCTTGACATCATGGGAAAATCAAAAGAAATTAGTCAAGAATTCAGAAAAAAAATGTTGACCTCCACAAGTCTGGTTCATCCTTGGGAGCAATTTCCAAACGCCTGAAGGTAACCACGTTCATCTGTACAAACAATAGTACACAAGTATAAACACCAAAGGACCACACAGCCGTCATACCACTCAGGAAGGAGATGCGTTCTGTCTCCTAGAAATGAATGTACTTTGGTGTGAAAAGTGCAAATCCCAGAACAACAGCAAAGGACCTTGTGAAGATGCTGGAGGAAACAGGTACAAAAGTATCTATATCCACAGTAAAACGAGTCCTATATCGACATAACCTGAAAGGCTGCTCAGCGAGGAAGAAGCCACTGCTCCAAAACCGCCATAAAAAAGCCAGACTACGGTTTGCAACTGCACATGGGGACAAAGCTCGTACTTTTTGGAGAAATGTCCTCTGGTCTGATGAAACAAAAATAGAACTGTTTGGCCATAATGACCATCGTTATGTTTGGAGGAAAAAGGGGGGGGCTTGCAAGCCGAAGAACACCATCCCAACCGTGAAGCACGGGGGTGGCAGCATCATGTTGTGGGGGTGCTTTTCTGCAGGAGGGACTGGTGCACGTCACAAAATAGATGGCATTATGAGGCAGAAAAATTATGTTGATATATTGAAGCAACATCTCAAGACATCAGTCAGGAAGTTAAAGCTTGGTCGCAAATGGGTCTTCCAAACGGACAATGACCGCAAGCATACTTCCAAAGTTGTGGCAAAATGGCTTAAGGACAACAAAGTCAAGGTATTGGAGTGGGCATCACAAAGCCCTGACTTCAATCCCATTGAAATGTTGTGGGCAGAACTGAAAGCGTATGCCAGCAATGAGGCCTACAAACCTGACATAGTTACACCAGCTCTGTCAGCAGGAATGGGCCAAAATTCACCCAACTTATTGTGGGAAGCTTGTGGAAGGCTACCCAAAACATTTCACCCAAGTTAAACAATTTAAAGGCAATGCTACCAAATACTAATTGAGTGTATTTAAACTTCTCACCCACTGGGAATGTGATGAAAGAAAAAAAAGCTGAAATAAATCACTCTCTCTACTATTATTCTGACATTTCACATTCTTAAAATAAAGTGGTGATCCTAACTGACCTAAAACAGGGAATTTTTACTAGGATTAAATGTCAGGAATTGTGAAAAACTGAGTTTAAATGTATTTGGCTAAGGTGTATGTAAACTTCCGACTTCAACTATAGATATATATACACACACACACAGGTCAAAAGTTTTAGAACACCTACTCATTCAAGGATTTTTCTTTATTTTTACTATTTTCCACATTGCAGAACAATAGTGAAGACATAACACACAAGGAAATAACACACAGGGAATCATTTAGTAACCCCCCCACCTTGTCACAACACAACTGATTGGCTCAAATGCATTAGGAAGAAAATAAATTCCACAGATTAACTTTTAAGAAGGCACACCTGTTAATTGAAATGCATTCCAGGTGACTACCTCATGAAGCTGGTTCAGAGAATGCCAAGAGTGTGCAAAGTTGTCATCAAGGCAAAGGGTGGCTACTTTGAAGAATCTCAAATACAAAATATATTTAGATTTGTTTAACACTTTTTGGATTACTATATGATTCTATATGTGTTATTTCATAGTTTTGATGTCTTCACTACTTTTCTACAATGTAGAAAATAGTAAAACATAATGAAAAACCCTTGAATGAGTAGGTGTTCCTAAACTTTTGACTGGTAGTGTATATATCTCAAATGTACTATACCTCAATTGCAAACAAAAATATACATTTTCTTTTGTAAAAATGTATTTCCATAGGGCATAGAACACTCTTGGGCCACCCCTGATGTCACTGATCCATAGAGTGTGGTAAAAGCCTTGTCACCAAAAGGAAGGGTTCTTGCCTGAATACCATCATGCTAGATGCTGCCAAACTAGCAAATGGCTACCACCAACCTTTTACCAACTTGTATGCATTTGATGTACGGTCATAAATGCATTGTATGGTGCAGAAGTTCTGCAATCAAATACACATGTGAAACGAGCACACGACTAAATAAAAACATACTGTATTTCTTAGAAGAAATTGGTCAGCATTTACATTAGTGATTGTGCACAGACCTGCTCTGTAGAGGACCATGCATGGTTGATTAGTATAGTCTGAACTGAAAGACCGATAAGAAAGCATATAGGTCTTAGACATGCTAAATTGCACACCGATTAGGGCTTGAGGAGCCAAGAGGTCAGTCAGTTTCAGGCATTTTATTCAAGCTCTTTGTCCACACAGGGTTAAAAAATGAATTACACAGTTGACCGATTAGTCAAGTGTTTCTGATTAATTGCATACTGAGCCAATTGGCGGGGTCTTCCTACCTTTTGATAAACCTGATTGAAATATTTGTATAAAAAAAAATGTAACAACCAGTCAAATGTTGTACAAACAAATCTTTAGTTTTCAAAAAAATAAAAAATAATGTTTAACATTTCTTTTTTTGGAGCAGCATAATACAAATCAGTAGAATTTAGGTGTCAACATTTCTGTGAGACATCTCTGTCTGAGCCTGGCTGCTAGCATCTGTTACTGGCATATTTCAGACAGCTTGGATAATGAATCATTGCAGCTTCCCTAGTATAGAGTATAATTTTAGAGCTTAGGTGTTCAAATCTGGTCCAGGAAATACCTGAATAGCAGCTATGAAAGGATAAAGTTGTGAAAAAAGTTTAATTAATATATTAAATAATACTTTCATGTTATGTTACTTTTCTGATTGAACTTGAGTCTTTGTTCTTTAGTCATCTAATGCAAAAAGGCCCAAAAAAGTAATGAAGCCATTCTGTACATGACAGAGCATCGTGACATCAAAATATAATTTGGGTTAAAATGTAGAACCAGATTGATTCTGAGAGGAGACTATTCATCTTACTTTTCAAAAGAATTTCAGTCTATGACCATATCTGTCTGGACAGAATAATGAATATTACCCACAAAAACTGAGACGCTGCCTCTATTCATTCTAATTCTGGTACACAAACAAATTAAAAGCCGCATTGATAGATTTTGTCAGGGGGGAAGCCAACATGGACTACAAAGAAGTGAGAGATATACATATTGACATTTAGTGTTAAAAGCAGGGCAGGTCTATTACTCAGTTACACTAAATCCGAGTGTACACATGGCAGACCTTTGAGGGAATGATGTAGCTGCACTAAGACTAAGGCACTGTAAAGGGGTTTCTGAGGTAAGAGAAAAACAACTTTCATTTCACTCAGTGAGTCAAACTACAGTGAGCTCCAAAAATATTGGGACAGTGACATATTTTTTGTTGTTTTGGCTTTGTACTCCAGCACTTTGTGACTGGGGTTCAAGTGCAGACTGTCAGCTTTAATTTGAGGGTATTTTCATCCATATCGGGTGAACCTTTAGAAATTATAGCACTTTTATACAAAGTCCCGTCCCATTTTAGGGAACCAAAAGTATTTTCCCACTAGAAATGTGTTTCCATCACTGTGTGTGATGATGTTTTTTTATTTTATTTTTTTATTTTTTTTTATTTCACCTTTATTTAATCAGGTAGGCAAGTTGAGAACAAGTTCTCATTTACAATTGCGAGCTGGCCAAGATAAAGCAAAGCAGTTCGACAACATACAACAACACAGAGTTACACATGGAATAAAACAACATACAATCAATGATGCAGTAGAAAAAAATAAGACTATATACAATGTGAGCAAATGATGTGAGATAAGGGAGGTAAAGGCAAAAAATGCCATGGTGGCAAAGTATATAAAGTATAGCAAGAAAAACACTGGAATGGTAGATTTGTAGTTTGAAGAAAGTTCAAAGTTAAAATATAAATAATATGGTGCAAAGGAGCAAAATAAATAAATACAGTAGGGGAAGAGGTAGTAGTTTGGGCTAAATTATAGATGGGCTATGTACAGGTGCAGTGATCTGTGAGCTGCTCTGACAGCTGGTGCTTAAAGCTAGTGAGGGAGATAAGTGTTTCCAGTTTCATAGATTTTTGTAGTTCGTTCCAGTCATTGGCAGCAGAGAACTGGAAGGAGAGACGACCAAAGGAGGAGTTGGCTTTAGGGGTGACCAGAGAGATATACCTGCTGGAGCGTGTGCTACAGGTGGGTGCTGCTATGGTGACCAGTGAGCGGAGATAAGGAGGGACTTTACCTAGCAGGGTCTTGTAGATGACCTGGAGCCAATGTGTTTGGCGACAATTATGAAGCGAAGGCCAGCCAACGAGAGCGTACAGGTCGCAGTGGTGGGTAGTATATGGGGCTTTGGTGACAAAACGGATGGCACTGTGATAGACTGCATTCAGCTTGTTGAGTAGGGTATTGGAGGCTATTTTGTAAATGACATCGCCGAAGTCGAGGATTGGTAGGATGGTCAGTTTTACGAGGGTAAGTTTGGCAGTATGAGTGAAGGATGCTTTGTTGCGAAATAGGAAGCCAATTCTAGATTTCACTTTGGATTGGAGATGATTGATGTGAGTCTGGAAGGAGAGTTTACAGTCTAACCAGACACCTAGGTATTTGTAGTTGTCCACAAATTCTAAGTTAGAACCGTCCAGAGAAGCTGGACGGGCGGGCAGGTGCAGGCAGCGATCGGTTGAAGAGCATGCATTTAGTTTTACTTGTGTTTAGGAGCAGTTGGAGACCACGGAAGGAGAGTTGAATGGCATTAAAGCTCGTCTGGAGGGTTGTTAACACAGTGTCCAAAGAAGGGCCAGAGGTATACAGAATGGTGTCGTCTGCGTAGAGGTGGATCAGAGATTCACCAGCAGCAAGAGCGACATCATTTATGTATACAGAGAAAAGAGTTGGCCCAAGAATTGAACCCTGTGGTACCCCCATAGAGACTGCCAGAGGTCCAGACAGTAGGCCCTCCGATTTGACACACTGAACTCTGTCAGAGAAGTAGTTGGTGAACCAGGCGACGCAATCGTTTGAGAAACCAAGGCTACTGAGTCTGCCGATGAGGATGTGGTGATTAACAGAGTCAAAAGCTTTGGCCAGGTCAATGAATACGGCAGCACAGTAATGTTTCTTATCGATGGCGGTTACGATGTCGTTTAGGACCTTGAGCGTGGCTGAGGTGCACCCATGACCAGCTCTGAAACCAGATTGCATAGCGGAGAGGGTGCGGTGAGATTCGAAATAGTCGGTAATCTGTTTGTTGACTTGGCTTTCGAAGACCTTAGAAAGGCAGGGTAGGATGGATATAGGTCTGTAGCAATTTGGGTCAAGAGTGTCACCTCCTTTGAAGAGGGGGATGACAGCAGCTGCTTTCCAATCTATGGGAATCTCAGACGACACGAAAGAGAGGTTGAACAGGCTAGTAATAGGGGTTGCAATAATTTCGGCAGATAATTTTAGAAAGAAAGGGTCCAGATTGTCAAGCCCAGCTGATTTGTAGGGGTCCAGATTTTGCAGCTCTTTCAGAACATCAGCTGAATGGATTTGGGAGAAGGAGAAATGGGGGAGGCTTGGGCGAGTAGCTGTGGGGGGTGCAGTGCTGTTGAATGCAGTAGGGGTGGTTAGGTGGAAAGCATGGCCAGACGTAGAAAAATGCTTATTGAAATTCTCAATTATAGTGGGCTTATCGGTGGTGACAGAGTTTCCTATCCTCAGTGCAGTGGGCAGTTGGGAGGAGGTGTTCTTATTCTCCATGGACTTTACGTCCCAGAACTTTTTAGAGTTGGAGTTGCACGAAGCAAATTTCTGTTTGAAAAAGCTAGCCTTGGCGTTTCTAACTGCCTGTGTGTATTGGTTTCTAACTTCCCTAAAAAGTTGCATATCGCGGGGGCAGTTCGATGCTAATGCAGAACGCCACAGAATATTTTTTTTTGTGTTGGTTAAGGGCAGTCAGGTCTGGGGAGAACCAAGGGCTATATCTGTTCCTGGTTCTAAATTTCTTGAAAGGGGCATGCTTATTTAAGATGGAGAGGAAGGCATTTAAAAAAAATAACCAGGCATCCTCTACTGACGGGATGAGGTCAATATCCTTCCAGGATACCAGGGCCAGATCGATTAGAAAGGCTTGCTCATTGAAATGTTTCAGGGAGCGTTTGACAGTGATGAGTGGAGGTCGTTTGACCGCTGACCCATTACGGGTGCAGGCAATGAGGCAGTGATCGCTGAGATCTTGGTTGAAAACAGCAGAGGTGTATTTAGAGGGCACGTTGGTTAGGATGATATCTATGAGGGTGCCAGTGTTTGCGGCTTTGGGGTTGTACCTGGTGGGTTCATTAATAATTTGTGTGAGATTGAGGGCATCAAGCTTGGATTGTAGAATGGCTGGGGTGTTAAGCATGTCCCAGTTTAGGTCACCTAGTAGCACGAGCTCTGAAGATAGATGGGGGGCAATCAGTTCACATATGGTGTCCAGAGCACAGCTAGGGGCCGAGGGGGGTCTATAGCAGGCGGCAACGGTGAGAGACTTGTTTTTGGAGAGGTGGATTTTTAAAAGTAGAAGTTCAAATTGTTTGGGTACAGACCTGGATAGCAGGACAGAACTCTGCAGGCTATCTCTGCAGTAGATTGCAACACCGCCCCCTTTGGTCGTTCTATCTTGTCTGAAAACGTTGTAGTTAGGGATGAAGATTTCACAGTTTTTGGTGGACTTCCTAAGCCAAGATTCAGACACAGCTAGGACATCCGGGTTGGCAGAGTGTGCTAAAGCAGTGAATAAAACAAACTTAGGGAGGAGGCTTCTAATGTTAACATGCATGAAACCAAGGTTATTACGGTTACAGAAGTCATCAAAAGAGAGCGCCTGGGGAGTAGGAGTGGAGCCAGGCACTGCAGGGCCTGGATTCACCTCTACATCCCCAGAGGAGCAGAGAAGAATAAGTATGAGGGTACGGCTAAAAGCTATAAGAATTGGTCGTCTGTGACGTCCAGAATAGAGAGAAAAAGGAGCAGGTTTCTGGGGGCGATAAAATAGCTTCAAGGTATAATGTACAGACAAAGGTATGGTGGGATGTGAGTACAGAGGAGGTAAACCTAGGCATTTAGTGATTATGAGAGAGATATTGTCTCTAGAAACATCATTGAAACCAGAAGATGTCATAGCATGTGTGGGTGGAGGAACTGAGAGGTTGGATAAGGTATAATGAGCAGGGCTAGATGCTCTACAGTGAAATAAGCCAATAAACACTAACCAGAACAGCAATGGACAATGCATATTGACATTAAGGAGAGGCATGCTTAGCCGAGTGATCAAAGGGTCCAGTGAGATTCAGACAGCTAGCAGGGCCATAGGTAGCAAGCTGGTGGAAGATGGGAGGGAGGTCTGTTTTTTAGCCACCTCGTGCGTTTCCGGCTGTGGGTTAGTGGGGTTCCGTGTGGAAGGGGGGACCTGTCCAAATTGGCAAAATAGTTAGTTATAGTGGCCCAAGAAAAGTGTCCGATAGACCTATTCAGATCGCAGCCGAAAAGACAGCTAACGATTAGCCGGCCGCAGATGGGCGATGAGGTTACGTCGCGACGGAGGGGCCAGTTGGATAACTCCCTCGGGCAGATAACGTCGGTGGTCCAGTCGTGAAGACCCGATGGGGCTCCGCATCGGCAGTAAAACGGGTCAGGATAGGTGAGTTGTAGCCCAGGAGACACTTCAGCTGGCTAGCTCAGGAATAGCCCACGAGTGGCTGACGGAACTCTTCAGCTGGCTAGCTGGCTAGCTCCGTAATAATGTGTGTTAATTCCGTGACCGACGTTGCCAATAGTCACTCAGGTAGCAGCTAGTTAGCTGCAAGATCCCAATAAGCTGCATACATTCCCAATGTGGGAGGACCACACACAACATGTCATCGTGACTCCAGGTTTTCGTCAATATGATGGTTATTATATCATTTTTTTAGCATAATTAATTTTACCGACACAAAAAGATCCCACCTTGTCTATCGTATTTTGTTGCCATTTGGAAAGTTTACATATTTTTTTATCCATTTCCATCAGGCCTGTCATGACATTCCTTATCCGACGTACTTTACTCACATAAAAAAGGTTGGATGGAAACCTAGTTACTTTCCCAATACTTTTGGAGCTCACTTTATATGACTGGGCGATATAGACAAAAATCCATATCACAATTTATCACATTTTATTGAGTCTAATCATCACGATGAAGATGTGAAGGATGATATTATATCCACCTAAATTAGACAGACTTGAATATGAAATAGGGTATGGATACATTCCTCAAACCCCCGGTGCTGAACACTGCGTACAGTGGGAAGTTTTAATTGTTTCGGCGACACCATTGGTGGCTTTGGCTTACCTGCGTGTGAGCTTGGAGGTGAGCTTGGTGAAGAGGTTGGAGGAGCCGCGGCTGCGGGACTGCGAGAGGGGTGTGGCGTCATGCGAGAGCGTGGGCGAAGCAGGCGGGCCGTTGTAGGTGGCAGTGCGGCGCTCCCGCAGCTGGCCGCCATGGAAGGTGCTGCGGCTGGCCGTGCCACGGGGGAAATGCACCCGGTCGGGGGGCGTGGCGCCGCCAGGGTTCCGTTGACTGGACGTCGCCGTTGTGCTAGGGAGGAAGCCGGGGGTGGAGGAAGGAGAGGAGTTAAGGGTCAAGACTAAACAATCAAGCCTGGATCACAGTCTGTTTTGTACATTAGGCCAAAACTTGGCTAAAGCTGACCGGGTTCCAGGTTATTCATGTTCATAACAGGGGGTACCATCACCCTGCAGCAGATGTCAACTCGGATGGTTTGGTTAGTTATGACTTTATCAACCACATCATGTGAAACACTTGTTTTTATTGTTTAATTGACTAAAGAGTTAAAGGGAACCTAAAACCTTTAGGACATTCGAGCCAATGACAAAGAGGTTGCTTATCTTTGCTACATTAGGGATGGTTTGTTTATCAGGTGAGATTTGGCTAGCACTACTTCAGACCAAAGACACTTGGGTATGTTAGTGGAAAGAGACCAGAGCAGGAGGCAATCCTTCTTCGTATTAAGACAGAAATGGACCTTGAAAAGAGGTCCTCAGCCATTGGAGGTGGTGTTTTGGGGGTGAAGCTAACGGAATGAGAAGTGAGCAAATGTGTGGGATGAGTGTTCGGGAGGGAAAGGGTACGATTGGTCAGAAACTCATTCGGTGGGAGGTCAGAGGGTGTTAGAGAAAGTGTGGACAGGGAGGGGGATGGAAAACGAGGTTAGAGAGAAACGCAGACATATCAAATGGGACCCCCTGGTCAAACCCCTGGGAGTTGGGGTGGGAAGCCTCTTACTTAGGCCTGAAGTCAACACCGTCGGTAGGTGGCAGCGTTTGGCAGCATGTGTGGCCCGAAGCCGACAGGGCCTTCTGGTGGCGCAGGCGGACTGAGGCCGAGGAGGAGGTGAGGGCCTTGGAGTAGGCATAGAGGCTAGTAGTGCAGGCCGCCGACATTTCACTCATGCTGCCCCCAAGAGAACAGGAGGCGAAGTGGGGCGAAAAAGGCCACAGGGCCAGAGCAGAAAACGTGGATTTTAATAAAGCATTGAGGGCATACAAAAAAGAGTCAAACTTCATAAGAGAGAGGTAAAGGACAGAAAAGGCTCTATTGAATGAATGTACTGTAGCAGCAGTGTAGTATAGCTAGTTAGACAAGCAGAAGTTTAAGGGAGCTTATTTGGCAGTGGTGACTGCACTGCGTCTGTATTGGGTTGCACTGGTAAAAGGGTGTGGATTGTCGAATGGATAGGAGTGTGTCGCCCTCAGTCCTCGATACATATCGGTTTTATTTATAATTGAGGGGAATTGGATCAGTGTATAGCAATGTTGCATTGCACAAATTCTATTTGTGAATGTCATGAATAACTCATTCGCAACATGAATGACTCATTCAAAAAGTCATCTTGTTGATAAATCTGAGCACTCAACATTAATTGCCATGGTAACACAAGGAATCTCGGAAAACAAAATGTGTGTTTCTTAGTGGACAAACCCAGGTAAGTCCATCCCCGTTTTACTCAATTTCTTCCATTTGGTGCCTAATGAACATGAGAGAGATGAAAGACTGTGACCCCTGCTAACCGACGGCGGTCAAATAATGGTCAAAATCCAAGCTTACATCTCAGTTTTAAACCCTCTTGGAACCATGAGTAGAAATTCAAATATACCTTCCAAGCATTTTTGTCCTCAAGATTCTCTTGGAATAGTCTATTTTAATCTTGACCAGGCTCGTATAGTTGTAATCAGAACACTTCACCAAGCAGACCATCTATTGTATTTTCGAAGAACTCAAGAGTTATGACTTTCAAAAGTGTTTTATCCAACGCTACATATGAACTACTTAAAAAATGTTTTTTTAAATGTGGATAAGACAGTGCTTTCAAAGTAGCAGTCTTGGGTAATACACTTTGGTTTTTCTTGAGCTTGACATTTACCGGCCCCAATGTATCCCTCTGTTGTTCCAAACCAATGGGTTTTTGGCATGGCTGTCCCCCCCTAGTGTTACAGAGAAAACACTGTGTGCGTGCGTGTGATAATGATGAATAGGGCCTGCACCTCTATTGGAACAACAACCCCCTTCAGACACAGTGTTTAACTAGAACACCATATTCAAGGCCAGCATGAATTTTGAATAGGGTGGTGTACGGAGCTGCCGCGGGCATAATGTTTCTTCCAATAGTGTGGAAAGAGATGTGTGTGAAATTGTGTGTCTTTGTTCGTGAGACAAAGACAAATGTGTGTTTGAGAGTGCGTTCGTGAGAGTGTGTATGTGAGAGAGTGCGACGTGGGAGTGTGTGTGAGTCCGCGTGCATTCGTGGGAGTGTGTATGCGTGTGTAGCCTAGCATCTAAGAGCGTTGGGCCAGTAAAAGTAACATAATTAAAGAGCAGCAGTAAAATAACAATACAGGGGTATCGGTTCAGGGGCAATGTGCGGGGCCACCGGTAAGTCGAGGTAATTGAGGTAATAGGTAGAGTTATTAAAGTGACTATGCATAGATAATAACAGAGAGTAGAAGCAGCGTAAAAGAGGGGGGGAGGGGCAATGCAAATAGTCTAGGTAGCCAGTTGATTAGATGTTCAGGAGTCTTATGGCTTGGGGGTAGAAGCTGTTTAGAAGCCTCTTGGACCTAGACGTGGCGCTCCGGTACCGCTTGCCATGCGTTAGCAGAGAGGACAGTCTATGACTAGGATGGCTGGAGTCTGACAATTTATAGGGCCTTCCCCTGGTATAGAGGTCCTGGATAGCAGGGAGCTTGGCCCCAGTGATGTACTGGGCCGTACGCACTATCCTCTGTAGTGCCTTGCGGTCGGAAGCCGAGCAGTTGCCATACCAGGCAGTTATGCAACCCATCAGGATACTCTCTGGTGCAGCTGTAAAACCTTTTGAGGATCTGAGAACCCATGTCAAATATTTTAAGTCTCCTGAGGGGGAATAGGTTTTGTTGCGCCCTCTTCATGACTGTCTTGGTGTGCTTGGACCATGTTAGTTTGTTGCTGATGTGGAAACCAAGGAACTTGAAGCTCTCAACCTGCTCCACTACAGCCCCATCGATGAAAATGGGGGCGTGCTCGGTCCTCCTTTTCCTGTAGTCCACAATCATCTCCTTTGTCTTGATCACGCTGAGGGAGAGGTTGTTGTCCTTGCACCACACGGTCAGGTCTCTGACCTCCTCCCTGCAGGCTGTCTCGTCGTTGTCGGTGATCAGGCCTCCCACTGTTGTGTCACTGGCAAAACTTAATGGTGGTGTTGGACTTGTGCCTGGCCTTGCAGTCATGAGTGAACAAGGACTACAGGAGGGGACTGAGCACGCACCCCTGAGGGGCCCCTGTGTTGAGGATCAGCGTGGCGGATGTGTTATTACCTACCCTTACCACCTGGGGGCAGCCCATCAGGAAGTCCAGGATCCAGTTGCAGAGGGAGGTGTTTAGCCCCAGGGTCCTTAGCTTATTGATGAGCTTTGTGGGCACTATGGTGTTGAAAGCTGAGCTGTAGTCAATGAAGAGCATTCGCACATAGGTATTCCTTTTGTCCAGGTGTGAAAGGGCAATGTGGAGTGCAATAGAGATTGTATCATCTATGGATCTGTTGGAGTGGTATGTAAATTGGAGTGGGTCTAGGGTTTCTGGAATATTGGTGTTGATGTGAGCAATGACCAGCCTTTCAAAGCACTTCATGGCTCCAGATGTGAGTGCTACGGGTCATTTAGGCAGGTTATCTTAGTGTTCTTGGGCACAGGGACTATGGTGGTCTACTTAAAACATGTTGGTATTACAGACTCAGACAGGGAGAGATTGAAAATGTCAGTGAAGACACTTGCCAGTTGGTCAGTGCATGCTCAGAGTACACGCCCTGGTAATCCGTCTGGCCCTGCGGCCTTGTGAATGTTGGCTTGTTTAAAGGTCTTACTCACATTGGCTGCGGAGAGCGTGTCCACACAATCGTCCGGAACAGCTGATGCTCTCATTGCATTTTTCAGTGATACTTGCCTCAAAGCGAGAACTAATTTTGCCCGTCTTACTGGGCAGCTCTCAGCTGTGCTTCTCTTGGTAGTCTGTAATAGTTTGCAAGTGCTGCTACATCCAACGAGCATCGGATACAGTGTAGTACGTTTCAATCTTAGTCCTGTATTGACACTTTGCCTGTTTGATGGTTCGTCGGAGGGCATAGCGGTATTTCTTATCATTTTTTACATTTTAGTCATTTAGCAGACGCTCTTATCCAGAGCGACTTACAGTAGTGAATGCATACATTTCATGCATTTTTTGTTGTTGTTGTTGTTGTACTGGCCCCCCGTGGGAAACGAACTCACAACCCTGGCGTTGCACACACCATGCTGGCGTGGCAAACACCATGCTCTACCAACTGAGCCACAGGGAAGGCCCTTATAAGGCCCTTATAAGCTTCCGGGTTAGAGTCCCGCTGTTGGCTGAGTCACTGGTGCTTCCAGCTTTAATTTTTGCTTGTAAGCAGGAATCAGGAGGATAGAATTATGGTCAGATTTGCCAAATGGAGGGCGAGGGAGAGTTTGTACGCGTCTCTGTTTGTGGAGTAAAGGTGGTCTAGAGTTTTTTCCCTCTGGTTGCACAATTGACATGCTGGTAGAAATGAGGTAAAACGGATTTACTAAGGTTCCCTGCATTAAAGTCCTCAGCCACTAGGAGCGCCACCTCTGGATGAGCGTTTTCCTGTTTGTTTATGGCCATATACTGCTCATTGAGTGCAGTCTTACTGCCAGCATCGGTTTGTGGTGGTAAATAGACAGCTACGAAGAATATAGATGAAAACTCTCTCGGTAGATAGTGTGGTGTACAGCTTATCATGAGATACTCTACCTCAGGCGAGCAAAATATCGAGACTTCCTTAGATATCGTGCACCAGCTGTTGTTTAGAAATATATATAGACTCCCACCCCTTGTCTTATCAGAGGCTGCTGTTCTATCCTGCCGGTATATTGTATAACCCGCCAGCTGTATGTTACTCATGACGTCGTTCAGCCACGACTCGGTGAAACATAAGATATTACAGTTTTTAATTTCATGGTGGTAGGATATACGTGCTTTTAGTTCGTCCATTTTATTATCGAGCAATTGTACGTTGGCCAATAGTACCGATGGCAAAGGCAGATTAGCCACTCGTCGCCTGTTCCTCACAAGGCACCCCGATCTCCTTCCGCATAATCTCTGTCTCTTTCTCCTGCGAATGACAGGGATGAGGGCCTGTTTGGGTGTCTTGGAAAATCCCCCTAGTCCGACTCATTAAAGAAAAAGTTCTTCATCCAGTTCGAGGTGAGTAATCGCTGTTCTGATTTCCAGAAGCTCTTTTTAGTCATAAGAGACGGAAGCAGCAACACTATGTACAAATGAAGTTACAAACAATGCGAAAAAACTAACAAAATAGCACGGTTGGTTAAGAGCCAATAAAACAGCAGCCATCCTCCCAGGCGCCATTTTATAATCCCCGAGCCGACTAGGTGAAAATCTCTCTTTGAGCAAGGCGCTTAACCCTAATTGCTCCTGTTAGTCAGTCTGGATAAGAGCGTCTGCTAAATGACTAAAATGTTTTTTAAAAACGTGTGTGTATGCATGCATCTGGGTCTGTGTGCCTGTATTTAGGGGGCCAGGAGGGACAACAGGACAGACAGAGCTTTGGCTTCTCTCACCTGTTCTCTTTTCCATTCTGGATGACAGCGGAGTGGCGGTCCGAGGCATTCCTGTCACTACACACATACGTGTTCCTCCTCGTCATGCCCCCTGATGTTGAGTTAGCCTGGAGGGAGAGAGAGAGAGGGTTATGAAAAGAGAGAAAGAGGATAAGGGTGAGAGAGTGAAAGAAAGAGAGAAATTGTTGTTTTTAAAGAACACAATCCAGTTACACTGTTGTGCTTTGGCAATGTCAGTTCTTTCACTTTTCGTGCCAATAAAGTTTCTTCAATTGAATTGATAGAGGGTGAGGAAGGAAGCTGAGACAGATGGTGACAGACAGAGAAAGAGATACAGAAATAATGAAAGAACAAACAGAAGAAAGAAAGTAATGCAGACTACAACACACTAGCTCATAGCAGTAGAAGAATTATAGAGTGGAAAATAGGCAATCAAAGGAAAAACAAGAGAAGATACTGTACCAAGTACAAATGGACCAGTACAAATGCTGTAAACATTCTCTCTCTCTGTCTCTCTTTTTCCAACATTGGCATCAACACTACCCTGTGAGCGAGAATGTTTGTGTGTTGATGTCTACGTAATTGTGGTTGGTGTGTGAACCTGTGTGTATATACACTATACAGTGCACTTGGAAGTATTCAGACGCCTTCACTTTTTTCACATTTTGTTACATTACAGCCTTATTCCAACATTGATATAAAAAATGTTTAATGATCATCAATCTACATGCAATACCCCATAATGACGAAGCAAAAACAGGTTTAGAAATGTTTGCAAATAAACATTTAAATATCACATTTACGTAAGTAATCAGACCCTTTACTCAGTACTTTGTTGAAGTACCTTTGGCAGCGATTACAGCCTCGAGTCTTCTTGGGTATGACGCTACAAGCTTGGCACACCTGTATTTGGGGAGTTTCTTCCATTATTCTCTGCAGATCCTCTCAAGCTCTGTCAGGTTGGATGGGAAGCATTGCTGCACAGCTATTTTCAGGTCTCTCCAGTGATGTTCGATCGGGTTCATGTCCGGGCTCCCGCTGGGCCACTCAAGGACATTTAGAGACTTGTCACGAAGCCACTCCTGCGTTGTCTTGGCTGTGTGCTTAGGGCCGTTGTCTTGTTGGAAGGTGAACCTAGCCCCAGAGGTCCTGAGCGCTCTGGAGCAGGTTTTCATCAAGGATCTCGCTGTACATTGCTCCGTTCATCTTTCCCTTGATCCTGACTAATCTCCCAGTCCCTGCCGCTGAAAAACATCCCCACAGCATGATGCTGCCACCACCATGCTTCACCGTAGAGATGGTACCAGGTTTCTTCCAAATGGGACGCTAGGCAGTCAGGCCAAAAAGTTAAATATTGGTTTCATCAGACCAGAGAATCTTGTTTCTCTTGGTCTGAGAGTCCTTTAGGTTCCTTTTGGCAAACTACAAGTGAGCTGTCGTGCCTTTTACTGAGGAGTGGCTTCCGTCTGACCCCTCTACCATAAAGGCCTGATTGGTAAAGTGCTGCAGAGATGGTTGTCCTTCTGGAAGGTTCTCCCATCTCCACAAAGGAACTCTGGAGCTCTGTCAGAGTGACCATTGGGTTCTTGGTCACCTCTCTGACCAAGGTCCTTCTCCCCCGATTGCTCAGTTTTTGGCTGGGCGGCCAGCTCTAGGAAGAGTCTTGGTGGTTCCAAACTTCTTCCATTTAAGAATGATAGAGGCCACTGTGTTCTTGGGGACCTTCAATGCTGTAGAAATGTTTCGGTACCCTTCCCTTGTGCCTGGAAACAATCCTGTCTCGGAGCTCTACGGACAATTCCTTCGACCTCATGGTTTGGTTTTTGCTCTGACATGCACTGTCAACTGTGGGACCTTATTTTGACAGGTGTGTGCCTTACCAAATCATGTCCAATCAATTGAATTTATCACAGGTGGATTACAATCAAGTTGTAGAAACATTTCAAGGATGATCAATGGAAACAGGATGCACCTGAGATACATTTTGAGTCTCATAGCAAAGGCTCTGAATACTTATGTAAATAAGGGTTCTATTTTTTATACATTTGCAAAAATGCTTTGTCATTATGGGGTAATTGTGTGTAGTTTGGTGAGAAAAAACTAAAATGTAATCCATTTTAGAATAAGGCTGTTATGTTACAAAATGTGAAACAAGTCAAGGTGTTTGAATACTTTACGAATGCAGTGTGTATTCAAAAGTATGTGGACAACCCTTTAAATTAGTAGATTCGGCAATATCAGCCACACCCGCTGATGGTGTATAAATAGAGCACACAGTCATGCAATCTCCAAAGACAAACATTGTAAGTAGAATGGCCTTACTGAAGAGCTCAGTGACTTTCAACGTGGTACCGTCATAGAATGCTATCTTTCCAACAAGTCAGTTCATCTGCTAGAGCTGCCCAGTTCAACTAAATGCTGTTATTGTGACGTGGAAACGTCTAGGAGCAACAACCGCTCAGCCGCGAAGTGGTAGGCCCACACAAGCTCACAGAACGGGAGTGCGGAGGTGCGTAAAAATCATCTACCCTCAGTTGCAACACTCACTACTAAGTTCCAAACTGCCTCTGTATGAAATGGATTTCTATGGCAGAGTAATCACACACAAGCCTAAGATCACCATGCGCAGCCTGCCGATTGGCGCAGCGGTCTAAGGCACTGCATCACAGTGCTTGAGGCGTCATTACAGACCCGGTGTCGATCCCAGGCTGTGTCACAACCACCGTGACCGGGAGTCCCATAGGGCCAGCGTCGTCCGGGTTAGGGGAGGATTTGGCCGGGGGTGCTTTCCTTGGCTCACTGCGCTCTAGTGACTCCTTGTGGGGGGCCTGGCGCCTGCAGGTGGACTTCGGTTGTCAGTTGAGCGGTGTTTCCTCCGACACACTGGTGCAGCTGGCTTCCGAGTTAAGCGGGGACGGATGTTAACAAGTGCGGTTTGGCAGGTCATGTTTCGGAGGACGCATGACTCGACCTTTGCCTCACCCGAGTCTGTTGGGGAGTTGTAGCGATGAGACAAAATAGTAATTGGGGAGAAAAAGGGGGTAAAATACCAAAAAGATTTCCATGCACAATGCCAAGCGTTGGCTGGAGCAGTGTAAAGCTCGCCGCCATTGGACTCTGGAGCAGTGGAAATGCGTTCTCTGGAGTGATGGATCCCGCTTCACCATCTGGCAGTCCGACATACGAATCTGGGTGTGGCGGGTGCCAGGTGAACGCTCCCTGCCCGAATGCATAGTGCCAACTGTAATGTTTGGTGGAGGAGGAATAACGGTCTGGGGCTGTTTTTCATGGTTCAGACTAGGCCCCTTAGTTCCAGTGAATGGAAATCTTAACGCTACAGCATACAATGACATTGTAGACGATTCAGTGCTTTCAACTTTGTGGCAACATTTTGGGGAAGGCCCTTTCCTGTTTCAGCATGACAATGCCCCCATGCACAAAGCAATGGTCCATACAGAAATGGTTGTCGAGATTGGTGTGGAATAACTTGACTGGCCTGCACAGAGTCCTGACCTCAACCCCATCGAACACCTTTGGGATGAATTGAATAGCCAACTGCAAGCCAGGCCTAATCGCTCAACATCACTAATGCTCGGGGCAGAATGGAAGTTCCTACAGCAATGTTCCACCATCTAGTTGAAAGCCTTCCCAAAAGAGTGGAGGCTGTTATAGCAGCAATTAATTACCATGATTTTTGAATGAGTGTAGTGTATATTCCGTGTTTATATTCTTTGTACTCACGGTGGGTGTGGTGGAGCCTTTCTTGTGGTCGGGGATGTCGGCCTTGTTGGGGTTGTTGGCATTACCCAGTAGGGGACTGGCAGGGGCAACGCCGCCACTGCACCCACCCGACGAACCAGACTTCCGGGTCTGAGCACCCCCGTCCTCTTTGTAGTCTCCGTTTTCGGCCGAGGTGGTCTGGCTCCTCTTGGGGTAGCCCACCGAAGGGATGGACGGACCGGCTGGATGGATGGAGGGAGAGAGAGATACAGGGATCAGTGTGGAGTTAGAATGGGAACTGTGCTGCATTGGAGGTTCACATCCATTTTCCTATATTATCCCATATTCTCTTTACCTCCTTTCCTCCTGTCCCACTTACATCATCTTCCTCCCTCCCCTCTCTCCTCCCTCCCTGCCCCTCTCTCCCTCCCTCCCTGCCCCTCTCTCCCTCCCTCTCTCTCTCTCTCTCTCCCTCCCTCCCTCCAATCCCTCCCTGCCCCTCTCTCCCCCTCTCTGCCCCTCTCCTTCCTCCCTCCCTGCCCCTCTTTCTCTCTCACTCTCTCTCTCTCCCCCTCCCCCCTCTCCCCCCTCCATGCCCCCTCTGCTCTCTCCATGCCCCCTCTGCTCCCTCCATGCCCCCTCTGCTCCCTCCATGCCCCCTCTGCTCCCTCTCTCTCACCCTGGTCGCTGTAGCGTCTCTGTTTCTGGGTGCTGGAGATGGACCGCTGGGTCTTGAGATGGGCAGAAGAGTGGCCGTTGTTGTTGTGCTCGCTGGCGGGCCGCGCCTTGGCCAGAGACAAGTTACTGCTAGAGCTGGAGTCACTGGCCTCTAACTTCGAGAGAGAAGAAAAGTTTCCAATTAAATCACGCTGCAGATGAGTTTTACTGTATTTTTTGGACAGGTCTGTGCTCTTTTGAAAAGTCACTCAATATGTTTAACATAGCATATCAAATAGGGACATTTGTGACGGTGACAGTATCATCCAAACACACTGTATCACTTCAGATATTATGCATGTCATTTGGTTTCAAACCTGTATACTTTCAACCACTTACATACCCCTAAACCTTGATAAAAACATTTTTTAAATTGTGCTAAAAGCAAAGAACCAATACATGATAGAACCAGTGCTTTCTAACATGGTCATTTATGGCCAGGTACTGGGTCAATCCCAAATAATTCCCTTAACCCTACACACTTGGGGAGATTGAGAGGATTTGATTGGTATAAACAATATTGTGAAACTTCCACCGAGCCTATCAGAGGGCAAGGTGGAGCTATTACCAGATTGATTACACAGGTCAAATCCTCTCAGCATCCGCTCAGTGCAGGGCTTGGGGGACAATTTGGGATTGGGCCACTTTCCCAGTCTGTCCTTACCTCTGTGGACTTCCTGCCCAGTAGCAGGTAGGTGGCGGTGATCTCATCGTACTTCATCCTGGTTAAAGACTCAGTGACCTCCTCTTGAGTGTAGCCCATCTCCACCATGATGTCTGCAGGGGATCAGGAGTGGGACAGGACAGGCATTAGCCTCACCCAACATGGTATGGATCTGATATTTTTTTAGACCTTATAACTGGAACCCCCATCAGAAGTTAGCCTTCAGAAGCTAGCCAGCTAATTAGCTACTAGCTATTTAGTCATTGTTAGCCACTGCTAGCAGTCTTTACATTTAGCACAGACACCAGCCGCTTTAGCCCGGATAATATCTGCCAGTCTGCATAGCGCGATATCAGCCCTGAGCATATCGGACTGCTTTTTCCCCCCACTACATCTCCGAATTCCTGCCGCAAGCTCTGGATCATCGCAGCTAGCTAGCTGCTACTGAGTGGCTATCGTGGCTAACGCCCTTGTCCAGAAGCAGTTTGCCTCGAGCTAGGCCCATTCCCCCGGCTAGCAAACGAAGTACACCGACTACAATACCTCTCTTGCCAATTGGGCTGGACCCTTTGTCGACACGGAGCCCCGCCGATCCATCACAACTGGTCTGCTGATTTATTTTGGGCCGATGTGCTCTCAACCGGCCTCTGCGTCGTTGATGTCAGCGAAGACCCAGCTACTAGCCCCGGCCCGCTAACTCTCTGAGCGCCATGTCTACCTAGCGTAGTGATGACTGCCGAGCGGCTCCCTGTTTTGTCCATTGCTGCTTATTGGACCCTATGATCACTCGGCTACACAGCTGATGCCTACTGGACTGTTCATTAACACGGTACTCATTTTGTTTATCTGTCGGCCCCAGCCTTGAACTCAGGCCCTGTGTGTAGCTAACTGACCCTCTCTGCCCATTCATCGCCATTTACCCGCTGTTGTTGTCTTAGCCCTCCCAATCAAAACCTGTGATTGCTTTATGACTCCCTCTAATGTCAATCTGCCTTGTATACTGTTGTTTAGGGTAGCTCTCATTGTTTTGTTTTACTGCGGAGCCCCTAGTCCCGCTCTACATGCCTCGGATAGCTCCCTTGCCCCACCCCCCACACATGGGAGACCGCACCTAGCTTAACTGCCACTTCCAGAGATGCAGCCTCTCTCATCGTCACTAAATGCCTAGGTTTACCTCCACTGTACTCGCACCCTACCATGCCCTTGTCTGAGAATTATGCCCTGAATCTATCCTACCACGCCCAGAAGTCTGCTCCTTTTACTCTCTGTTCTGAACGCACTAGACGACCAGTTCTTATAGCCTTTAGCCGTACCCTTATCCTACTCCTCCTCTATTCCTCTGGTGATGTAGAGGTTAACTCAGGCTCTGTGTGTCCCCAGACGCTCTCATTTGTTGACTTCTATAACCGGAAAAGCCTTGGGTTCATGCATGTTAACATCAGAAGCCTCCTGCCTAAGTTTGCTTTATTCACTGCTTTAGCACACAAACCCTGTTGTCCTAGCCGCGTCTGAATTCCTGGCTTAGAAAGGCCAACAAAAATTCAGAAATGTCTGTTGCAATCTACTGTAGAGAGAGCCTGCAGAGTTCTGTCCTACTATCCAGGTCAATGCCCAAACAGTTCGAGCTGCTACTTTTAAAAATCCATCTCTGCAGAAATAAGTCTCCCACTGTTGCCACTTGTTATAGACCCCCCTCAGCTCCCAGCTGTGCCCTGGACACCATATGTGAATTGATTGCCCCCCATCTATCGTCAGAGTTCGTACTGTTAGGTGACCTAAATTGGGATATGCTTAACACCTCGGCCGTCCTACTATCTAAGCTTGATGCCCTCAATCTCAAACAAATTAGCAAGGAACCTAGCAGGTACAACCCCAAATCCGTAAACATGGGCACCCTCATAGATATCATCCTGACCAAGTTGCCCTCTAAATACACCTCTGCTGTCTTCAACCAGGATCTCAGCGATCACTGCCTCATTGCCTGCATCCGTTATGGGTCCGACCACCCCTCATCACTGTCAAACGTCCCCTAAAACACTTCTGCAAGCAGGCCTTTCTAATCGACCTGGCCCGGGTATCCTGAAAGGATATTGACCTCATCCTGTCAGTAGAGGATGCCTGGTTATTCTTCAAAAGTGCCTTCCTCACCATCTTAAATAAGCTTGCCCCTTTCAAAAAATGTAGAACTAAGAACAGATATAGCCCTTGGTTCACTCCAGACTTGACTGCCCTTGACCAGCGCAAAAACATCCTGTGGCGCACTGCACTAGCTTCAAATAGTCCCCGCGATAAGCAACTTTTCAGGGAAGTCAGGAACCAATATACACAGTCAGTTACAAAAGCAAAGGCTAGCTTTTTCAAACAGAAATGTGCATCCTGCAGCACTAATTCCAAAAAGTTTTGGGACACTGTAAAGTCCATGGAGAATAAGAGCACCTCCTCCCAGCTGCCCACTGCACTGAGACTAGGAAACACTGTCACCACCGATAAATCCACGATAATCGAGAATTTCAATAAGCATTTCGCTATACCTGGCCACGCTTCCACCTGGTTACCCCAACCCCGGCCAACAGCTCTGTGCCCCCCAACAGCAACAGCAACAGCCATTTCCTATTTATTAAGGGGGAACCAAAAATACTAGGGGGCATTGAACTTATTAATTTAATTGAATAAACATTATTCATCCCACAAGGCTAAATTGGATGTACAGCAACAACATACTAATGCATACATTAGAGACATATTGACAGAGAACTTACGGCTGGTGAAACAAACAAAACCCAACCCAAAAACTAAACCTAAAATGAAGACCGTAAATAAAGGTGAATAAACTGTACATAATGTGGGGAAGTAAACCAAACAGAACCTCCTTGTTGTTGAGGTTGTGGAATATCCTTTCTGACACTTGTCTCTCTCCCACTGCTGAGTGAGATCAATGCTGCCATCGACAGAGGGCATGGCAGGGGAGGGGGCAAGCCCTGGGGGTCCGAGTGGAAAGAACAATGCCTGCCAGACTGTATCGACTTGTGGATCTGTGTGTGCGTTTGTGTGTTTGCACGCACACATGTATTTCAATAATGACTGTGTCACTGATTGTGGTTGTGTTAATGCAGGGTCGTGCATGATTTTTAATGACTGTGTGTGTTTTAATGACTGTGTGTGTGTGTCTAAGTGAAGTGCTAGACCATGTGCTGCCTGCGGATATCTGAAAACAACACAGCTCTGCCATGCTCACGTTGGGCACAGCATGCAAGGCTAGCCCCTAACACAGGGAGTAAGGGGCGATTCCCTCTAAATACATGTGCCAACACATCTGAATCAGGTGTGTTAGAGCTAGACAGGAACAAAAGCCTGTATACTCAGTAACTCTCCATGAAGCGGTATGATGGCAGCATTCGCGCAAAACTGAACGCGCAAATCACTGCCTTTAATCAGGGCAAGGTGACCGGAAACATGACCGAATACAAACTGTGTAGCTATTCCCTCCGCAAGGCAATCAAACAAGCTAAGCGTCAGTACAGAGACAAAGTGGAGTCGCAATTCAATGGCTCAGACACGAGAGGTATGTGGCAGGGTCTACAGTCAATCACTGACTACAAAAGAAAAACCAGCCCCGTCGCGGATCACGATGCCTTGCTCCCAGACAGACTAAACAACTTTTTTGCTTGCTTTGAGGACAATACAGTGCCACTGACACGGCCCGCTACCAAAACCTGTGGGCTCTCCTTCACTGTAGCCAACGTGAGTAAAACATGTTAACCCTCGCAAGGCTGCAGGCCCAGACGGCATTCCCGGCCGCATCCTCAGAGCATACGCATACGCAGCTGGCTGGTGTGTTTACAGACATATTCAATCAATCCTTATCCCAATCTGCTGTCCCCGCATGCTTCAAGAGGGCCACCATTGTTCCTGTTCCCAAGAAAGCTAAGGTAACTGAGCTAAATGACTACCGCCCAGTAGCACTCACTTCTGTCATCATGAAGTGCTTTCAGAGACTAGTCAAGGACCATATCACCTCCACCCTACCTGTCACCCTAGACCCACTCCAATTTGCTTACCGACCCAATAGGTCCACAGACAACGCAATCGCCATCACACTGCACACTGCCCTAACCCATCTGGACAAGAGGAATACCTATGTAAGAATGCTGTTCATCGATTACAGCTCAGCATTTAACACCCTAGTACCCTCCAAACTTGCCATTAAGCTCGAGACCCTGGGTCTCGACCTCGCCCTGTGCAACTGGGTCCTGGACTTCCTGACGGGCCGCCCCCAGGTGGTGAGGGTAGGTAACAACATCTCCACCCCGCTGATCCTCAACACTGGGTCCCCACAAGGGTGCGTTCTCAGCCCTCTCCTGTACTCCCTGTTCACCCACGACTGCGTGGCCATGCACGCCTCCAACTCAATCATCAAGTTTGCAGACGACACTACAGTGGTAGGCTTGATTACCAACAACGATGAGACGGCCTACAGGGAGGAGGTGAGGGCCCTCGGAGTGTGGTGTCAGGAATATAACCTCACACTCAATGTCAACAAAACAAAGGAGATGATCGTGGACTTCAGGAAACAGCAGAGGGAGCAGCCCCCTATCTACATTGACGGGACAGTAGTGGAGAGGGTGGAGAGTTTTAAGTTCCTCGGCGTACACATCACAGACAAACTGAAATGGTCCACCCACATAGACAGCGTGGTGAAGAAGGCGCAGCAGCGCCTCTTCAAACACAGGAGGCTGAAGAAATTCGGCTTGTCACCAAAAACACTCACAAACTTTTACAGATGCACAATCGAGAGCATCCTGTCGGGCTGTATCACCACCTGGTACGGCAGCTGGTCCACCCATAACCAGAAGGCTCTCTAGAGGGTAGTGAGGTCTGCACAACGCATCACCGGGTGCAAACTACCTGCCCTCCAGGACACCTACACCACCCGATGTCACAGGAAGGTCAAAAAGATCATCAAGGACAACAACCACAGCCACTGCCTGTTCACCCCGCTATCACCCAGAAGGCGAGGTCAGTACAGGTGCATCAAAGCGGGGACCGAGAGACTGAAAAACAGTTTTTTCTCAAGGCCATCAGACTGTTAAACAGCCATCACTAACATTGAGTGGCTGCTGCCAACACACTGACTCAACAACAGCCACTTTAATAATGGAAAAATTGATGTAATCAATTTATCACTAGCCACTTTATATATATGTTTACTTACCCTACATTACTCATCTCATATGTATATACTGTACCCTATACCATCCACATCATCTTGATGTAATTAAATGTATCACTAGCCACTTTAAACAATGCCACTTCATATAATGTTTTCATACCCTACATTACTCATCTCATATGTATATACTGTACTCTATACCATCTACTGCATCTTGCCATCTTGATGTAATGTATCACTAGCCACTTAAACAATGCCGCTTTATGTTTTCATACCCTACATTACTCATCTCATATGTATATACTGTACCCTATACCATCTACTGCATCTTGCCTATGCCGTTCGTCCATCACTCATTTATATATTTGTATGTACATATTCATATTCATTCCTTTACACTTGTGTGTATAAGGTCGTTGTTGTGAAATTGTTAGGTTATATTACTTGTTAGATATTACTGCATGGTCGGAACTAGAAGCACAAGCATTTCGCTACACTTGCATTAACACCTGCTAACCATGTGTATGTGACAAATACATTTGATTTAATGATTTGATTTGACCATCACTGGTTTAATAAAGTCATTGACTGTGTCCCAAATGGCACCCTATTCCCTACATAGTGCACTACTTTTGACCAGAGCCCTATCAAACATAGTACATTATATAGGGAATGGGGTGCCATTTAGGATGATACAGTGTATAGATTTATAGATGTAAAGCCAGTCCCCTATTCCCTACCTAACCCTTCCTTAATGCAGATCTAAGGTGTAAGCAATATGGTAGAAGCTCCACCGCTACACTCTTTATACCTATACCTGTTCAGATCTGAAAACATTGAAAGGTAAGGAAGCAAATTGGGAGCCGCTGATATATATATATATATATATATATATATATATATATATATATATATATATATATATATATATATGGAGCCACTGATAGATAAAGGATTGGATATATATATATCCAAATTGAGTGAATTGAAATAGAATTCATATATATATATATATATATATATATGAGGAGTGTTTGAGTCAATGTACCTATTCTCTTCTGGTCTGTGATGTCCTGTTCTGGCTCCATGAATGGCTTCAGTTCATTCTCCTCTAGGCCTGCGTTTATCCACCGGTCCTTCATGATTTGCTATGAGGGAGAAGGACAGACAAACATCAGTCTCTGCTCTAGAGGCCCAATTACCCGCCAAACGAAGGGGAATTTCCTAACAGTGATGCCCAATCCTAAATCAACCACTCACCCGTACACCGTGCGCCTATGCACTTAGTATCTATCCAACCCTTTACAGATCTATCAGCAATTTGTAAATATTTCCACCTAAGCTATCAAAAGGCAAAATTAGGAGCCATTATAATATTGCTTATCTAATCCTTTCCGATCTACCCAAGTGAGGCAATGGCAAGGGCCCGCGGGTAGGGGCAAGGGGTCGATTTGGGATTGGGTAAAATAGTGGCATATACAGTGCATTAAGAAAGAATTCAGAACTCTTCACTTTTTCTACATTTTATTACGTTACAGCCTTATTCTAAAATTGATTACATTCCTTTTTCCCCTCAATACTCCATAATAACAAAGCGAAAACAGGTTTTTAGAAATGTTTGCTAATTTAAAAACAATTTTAAAACAGAAACACCTAATTTACATAAGTATTCAGACCCTTTCAATGAGCAAAAATGTCTAAAAACATGTTTTCACTTTGTCATTATTGGGTATTGTGTGGAGATTGATGAGGAAAAAATGAAACTTAACCAATTTTAGAACAAGGCTGTAACGTAGCAAAATGTGGAAAAATGTAAGGGATCTGAATACTTTTCGAATGCACTGTTTGTGCCAGTCTCTTTCTGCTTCGGCCAAGTCTTTTCTCATGGGCTTGTTTGGCAAGACCAGGAAGTGGGGTTGTTGAATGTAGAACCAGCCTGGCACCCTGAATGTTAGGAATGGATTCTTTAGTACAAGGGTAATGACAGGGTTGGGGTCAATTCCATTTGAATTCACATTTGGTTCAATTCTTTGAATTTAAATAGTATTGTCCCCAACTCTGGTACTCAAGTCACAGCCTGGACGTCTGCAGTACTGCTGGTTTTAGATTCTTCCTGGTAGTAAAATGATTGATTCATTTCATTGAATGGCCCGAGATGCCATTCACCTAGGTCGTGTTCATTGAGGCACACCACGGAAAACATTTCAAAACACTTTTCAACAGAAAACACAAACAAGCGTTGGTACCTAATGAAATCGACCCTAGTGTCCCATGTCTGAATAGTTCCTTGATTAGAAGGGAAGGATGAAAACCAGCAGAGTGGCGGACCTCCAGGTCCAGATTCGACAGAGGTGGGTATGGTTGGGACCAATTACAATTTCATTTCAAATCAGGAATTCAGTGAATTGAAATAGAATTCACCCCAACTCTGGATGAGGGTCTATAGAAGGACTGTCGGTCAGTAGAGTGGTTTACTGGGGTCACATTCAGCAGAGAACTTTACATACCATTCAGATTGAAAAATAAATACTTCTCTCTCAAGAGGGAATCGTGTCAACTCTATACAATATATTTATATCTGCAACATTCTGGAACGTTGCAACATCCTGAACGCAACCCAGGATCCATTCCAATGGGGAGCGTCTGATAAGTTGAATGTGGGAGCCAGGGTTGGGCTCAGTTCCATTTCAAGGAATTGAATGCTTGGTTCAAATTTCTGGGACTTTTAGCATAAAACAAGATTGAGATCTTAGTGTTTTCATTCCGAGCTAGGTAAAATAGCAGTTTTCCTAAAATGGCCTTATAAGTAAGAATGTACCAGTGTTTGAGCCTGCATGTTGCTAGTGATGTCCACCTGACAGCATTGTAGAGATCACAATGAGTTAGACGTCTCTGATTGGTGACAAAACATAGGGCTGCAAGATACACAGCGCCAAGAGCATTCAATGTAGAGCTTGATCACATAAATAGTATGACCATAGTCCAAGTACAACAAAACTATTTTCTCGTGGCATAGGAAAACAAGCTCTGTGCCGGTAATAAAACCCAATACGCAGCTTGAGTTTCCTGGCAAGGTTCTCCACATGGGTGGTGAAGCTCAACTTCTCATCCACCCAAACTCCCAGATATTTGTACGTTCTGATTTGCTCTATAGAATGTCAATCCAAGGTAGTAGTTACATGGTATTCAGGGTGGTTAGTATTAGAAAATAGCAAGCATTTTGTTTTAGAAGATTTCAGAACAAGCTTGAAATTGTACAGATTCTGTTGAATGATGTTAAACGCTGTTAGAGCTTTTTCCAAAGCCAAAGTCAAACTGCTGTCACTTGAATAGAGAACAGTGTCATCCACATAAAAATGTATATCAGCTGTCTCAATATGGCTCCCAATGTTGTTGATATAGATAATAAACAGGGGACCTAAAATTGATCTTTACGGTGTCCGACTCACAACCATCTGGCTTAACACACTGTGCTTGAAAATACGGAGAGAGGTACTCAGTAATGTGTTGTACTGGATTTGCCCCAAACATAACACGTTGTATTCAGGACAAAAAGTGAATTGCTTTGCCTAATTTTTAGCTGTATTACTTCAGTTCCTTGTTGCAAACAGGATGCATATTTTTTTTCTGTACTGGCTGATTTATTTTCACTCTGTCAAAGAGGTTATTATTGTGGAATAAGTACAATGTTGTTGATCCATCCTCAGTTTTCGCCTATCACAGCCATTAAACTCTAACTGTTTTAAATTCACCATTGGCCTCCGTTTCCTTCCTCTCCGCAACTTAGTCAGGAAGGACGCCTGTATCTTTGTAGTGATTGGGTGTATTGATACATCATCCAAAGTGTAATTAATAACTTCACTATGCTCAAAGGGCTATTCAATGTCTGCTTGTCTTGTTTTTACCCATCTACCAATAGGTGCCCTTCTTTGCGAGGCATTGGAATACCTCCCTGGTCTTTGTGGTTGAATCTGTATTTCAAATTCATTGCTTGTTAAGCAAATGTTTACTCCTACTGACCTGAAACCTGATTGAAACCATACCACTCAAAATATTGTTTTCCTGGAGGTAGGCCTTATTGTCCAAGGCCTCCAATACCTCTGCCAGAACAGACTATTTATATGTGGGCCAATAGTTATTCAGAAGAATGTGATCACCTCCTTTCAAAAGAGGTTGGACAAATCCTGATTTCCACAACTTGGATATTTCATTCTAGGGTGAGGTTAAAGATGAAACTTGAAAGCATTTTACACGACAATACTCATCCCCCTTCACTCAAATACTCATCCCCTTCACTCAAAATGCAGACAGCAGCAGCCAGACAAGGGGAAAGATACTTCTTCAAAAGAAAATTTAAACAGATAGATATGGGGACTATTTTATTCCAACAGGCATTAGGCTGTATAATAGATAGTCTGTTGGTCCCACGAGTATCCACCATATTGCACTTTCACTTTAAATGTGTAGCTATAGCACTTTGAATGAATTATTGTGTAGTTTGTGTTTTCATGTTTTATGTATTTTTAAGCACATGACCAAATGAATTTCCCCCTGGTGGGATAATAAAGTTGATATGAATCTAAAGGAGGAGCAATGACGTCTGCAGCTCCGAGACAGAGAACCTGGAGAAGGCTTGCTTTTTATTTCATTTCACCTTTATCTAACCAGGTAGGTCAGTTGAGAACAAGTTCTCATTTACAACTGCCACCTGGCCAAGATAAAGCAAAGCAATGCGACACCAACAACACAGAGTTACACATGGGATAAACAAACGAACAGTCAATAACAGAATAGAAAAATCTATATACAGTGTGTGCAAATGTAGTAAGATTAGGGAGGTAAGGCAATAAATAGGCCATAGTGGCGAAATAATTAATATTTAGCAAATAAACACTGGAGTGATAGATGTCCAGAAGATGAATGTGCAAGTAGAGATACTGGGGTGCAAAGGTGAAAGAAAATAAATAACAACATGGGGATGAGGTAGTTGGGTGGGGTATTTACAGATGGGCTATGTACAGTACAGGTGCAGTGATCGGTAAACTGCTCTGACAGCTGATGCTTAAAGTTAGTGAGGGAAATATAAATCTCCAGCTTCAGTGATTTTTGCAATTCGTTCCAGTCATTGGCAGCAGAGAATTTGAAGGAAAGGCGGCCAAAGGAGGAGCTGGCTTTGGGGGTGACCAGTGAAATATACCTGCTAGAGCGCGTGCTACAGGTGGGTGCTGCTATGGTGACCAGTGAGCTGAGATAATGCGGGGCTTTACCTAGCAAAGACTTATAGATGACCTGGAGCCAGTGGGTTTGGCGACGAATATGAAGCGAGGGCCAGCCAACGAGAGCATACAGGTCGCAATGGTGGGTAGAATATGGGGCTTTGGTGACAAAACGGATGGCCCTGTGATAGACTACATCCAATTTGCTGAGTAGGGGTTTGGATGCTATTTTGTAAATGACATCGCCGAAAGCAAGGATCAGTAGGATAGTCAGTTTTACAAGGGTATGTTTGGCAGCATGAGTGACGGATGCTTTGTTGCAAAATAGGAAGCCGATTCTAGATTTAATTTTGGATTGGAGATGCTTAATGTGAGTCTGGAAGGAGAGTTTACACTCTAACCAGACACCTAGGTATTTGTAGTTGTCCACATATTCTAAGTCAGAACCGTCCAGAGTAGTGATGCTAGACGGGCGGGCTGGTGGGTGTGGGCAGCGATCGGTTGAAGAGAATGCATTTAGTTTTGCTTGCATTTAAGAGCAGTTGGAGGCCACAGAAGGAGTGTTGTATGGCAATGAAGCTCGTCTAGAGGTTTGTTAACACAGTGTCCAAAGATGGGCCAGAAGTATACAGAATGGTGTCGTCTGCGTAGAGGTGGATCAGAGAATCAGCAGCAGCAAGAGCGACATCATTGATGTATACAGAAAAAAAGAATCAGCCCGAGAATTGAAGCCTGTGGCACCCCCATAGAGACTGCCAGAGGTCCGGACAACAGGCCCTCCAATTTGACACACTGAACTCTATCTGAGAAGTAGTTGGTGAACCAGACAAGGCAGTCATTTGAGAAACCAAGGCTGTTGAGTCTGATGATAAGAATGTGGTGATTGACAGAGTCGAAAGCCTTGGCCAGGTCGATGAATGCGGCTGCACAGTATTGTCTTTTATCGATGGCGGTTATGATATCGTTTAGGACCTTGAGCGTGGGTGAGGTGTACCCATGACCAGCTCGGAAACCAGATTGCATAGCGGAGAAGGTACGGTGAGATTCGAAATGGTCGGTGATCTGTTTGTTAACTTGGCTTACGAAGACTTTAGAAAAGGCAGGGTAGGATAGATACAGGTCTGTAACAGTTTGGGTCTAGTGTCACCCCCTTTGAAGAGGGGGATGACCGTGGCAGCTTTCCATTCTTTTGGGATCTTAGACGATACGAAAGAGAGATTGAACAAGCTAGTAATAGGAGTTGCAACAATTGCAGCGGATAATTTTAGAAAGAGAGGGTCCAGATTGTGTAGCTCAGCTGATTTGTAGGGGTTCAGATTTTGCAGCTCTTTCAGAACATCAGCTATCTGGATTTGGGTGAAGGAGAAATGGGGGAGGGTGTCGGGTAATTTCCCAGGGGGCGCATATGGACCTTTAACCCTATCAAATAACCTGCATCAAGAACATGTTGATTAAAAGAGTTCAGAATAAAGGTTCTCAATTACCACCTGTGAGTCAACCAGCAGTTGTTTAGGGAGCTGTGCATCTCCTTTGCACTCTAAACTTTTCAAAAATGTTGAAGGATTATTCAGATTATCAGCAGTAGATTTGAGATAGTGGTCTGCTTTCAGCTTTCGGGTCATAGCCACAACCTGATTCCCGAAGGCATCCAATCATCAGCTGAATCAGACCTTCTTGCTTAAGCCCACAAAGCATTCAGTTTCCTTATGACTGCTAGTTCATCTGAGAACCAAGGGTTGTCTCTGCCTTTAATTATGTTTTGTTTGAAAGGGGCATGCTTCCTGGAATGCTTTATGGAAGTAAAAAAAAAAGCAAATTCAACATCAGGGATGAATTCAACTTTATTTCAGGTAAAGTTAAAAACATCATGTACAAAACCCTGAGTATCAAACTGCTTCCAATTCCTTTTCATAATGATACGTGAAGGAAGTTTAGGAATTTTACAATCCCTCACATAGGCAACAGCACAGTGATCATTTAAATAATTTGAAGAAAAATCAATTAAGATTTTAGTGGACACTTTGCATTCAACCTTGTTACATTGTTAACAACAGTGGCGGTCGGTTCCGTTTAAGATGAGGGAGGACAATAAAAAAATATAATGGGCATGGCCTTATTTCTATTACAGCATATTGGATGACTGTCATCCATTTTCCATTCACCCAGCTCAATGAATCATTGAAAGGCTGAGGCTACTACATGATACTTAAACTTTCCATATACCCATCATGGGGTTGCTACAACCTAGCCTATGAATGACATTTTACAACGTACACTACATTCGAAAACTATTCAGACCCCTTGACTTTTGTTACGTTACAGCCTTATTCTAAAATGGATTAAATACTTTTCTTTCCTCATCAATTTACACACAAAACCACATATTGATAAAGCAAAAACAGGTTTTTAGAATTTTTTACAAATGTATTTAAAATAAAAAACAGAAATGCATTATTATACATAAGAATTCAGACCCTTTGCTACGACTCTCGAAATTGAACTCAAAGATTCCATTGATCATCCTTGAGATGTTAATACAACTTGATTGGATTGTGGTAAACTCAATTGATTGGACATGATTTGGAAAGGCACACACCTGTCTATATAAAAGGTCCCACAATTGACAGTATACAGTTGAAGTCGGAAGTTTACATACACCTTAGCCAAATACATTTAAACACATTTTTTCACAATTCCTGACATTTAATCCAAGTAAAAATTCCCTGTTTTAGGTCAGTTAGGATCACCACTTTATTTTAAGAATGTGAAATGTCAGAATAATAGTAGAGAATGATTTATTTCAGCTTTTATTTCTTTCATCACATTCCCAGTGGGTCAGAAGTTTACATACACTCAATTAGTATTTGGTTTTGGGTAGCCATCCACAAGCTTCCCACAATAAATTGGGTGAATTTTGGCCCATTCCTCCTGACAGAGCTGGTGTAACTGAGTCAGGTTTGTAGACCTCCTTGCTCGCACACGCTTTTTCAGTTCTGCCATCAAATGTTCTGTAGGATTGAGGTCAGGGCTTTGTGATGGCCACTCCAATACCTTGACTTTGTTGTCCTTAAGCCATTTTGCAACAACTTTGGAAGTATGCTTGGGGTCATTGTCCATTTGGAAGACCCATTTGCGACCAAGCTTTAACTTTCAGACTGATGTCTTGAGATGTTGCTTCAATATATCCACATAATTTTCCTCCCTCATGATGCCATCTATTTTGTGAAGTGCACCAGTCCCTCCTGCAGCAAAGCACGCCCACAACATGATGCTGCCACCCCCATGCTTCACGGTTGGGATGGTGTTCTTCGGCTTGCAAGCCTCCCCCTTTTTCCTCCAAACATAACGATGGTCATTATGGACAAACAGTTGTATTTTTGTTTCATCAGACCACAGGACATTTCTCCAAAAAGTACCATCTCTGTCCCCATGTGCAGTTGCAAACCATAGTCTGGCTTTTTTATGGCGGCTTTGGAACAGTGGCTTCTTCCTTGCAAAGCGGCCTTTCAGGTTATGTCGATATAGGACTCGTTTTACTATGGATATAGATACTTTTGTACCTGTTTCCTCCAGCATCTTCACAAAGTCCTTTGCTGTTGTTCTGGGTTGATTTGCACTTTTAGCACCAAAGTACATTAATCTCTAGGAGACAGAACGCGTCTCCTTCCTGAGCGGTATGACGGCTGTGTGGTCCTTTGGTGTTTATATTTGAATGCTGTTGTTTGTACAGATGAACGTGGTACCTTCAGGCATTTGGAAATTGCTCCCAAGGTCAAATTTTTTTTTCTGATGTCTTGGCTGATTTCTTTTGATTTTCCCATGATATCAAGCACAGAGGCACTGAGTTTGAAGGTAGGCCTTGAAATACATCCACAGGTACACCTCCAATTTACTCAAATGACGTCAATTAGCCTATCAGAAGCTTCTAAAGCCATGACATAATTTTCTGGAATTTTCCAAGCTGTTTAAAGGCACAGTCAACGTTTTGTATGTAAACCTCTGTCCCACTGGAATTGTGATACAGTGAATTATAAGTGAAATTATCTGTCTGTAAACAATTGTTAGAAAAATTATGTAGATGTCCTAACCGACTTGCCAAAACTATAGTTTGTTAACAAGAAATGTGTGGAGTGGTTGAAAAACGAGTTTTAATGACTCCAACCTAAGTGTATGTAAACATCCGACTTCAACTGTATATCCTACCAACGGGACATTCAAAACTGTAATATCTTATGTTTCATCGAGCCGTGGCTGAATGACAACATTAAGAACATACAGCTGGTGGGTTATACACTCCATCGGCAGGACAGAACAGCAACCTTTGGTAAGACACAAGGCGGGGCCCTATGCATATGTGAACAACAGCTGGTGCACGATATCTAAGGAAGTCTCAAGGTTTTGCTCGCCTGAGGTAGAGTATCTCATGATAAGCTGTAGACCACACTATCTGCCTAGAGAGTTTTCATCTGTATTTTACGTAGCTGTCTACATACCACCACAGACCGATGCTGGCACTAAAACTGCGCTCAATGAGCTGTATGCCGCCATAAGCAAACAGGAAAACGCTCATCCAGAGGCGGCGCTCCTAATGGCCGGGGACTTTAATGCAGGGAAACTTAAATCAGATTTACCGAATTTCTATCAGCATGTTAAATTTGTAACCAGCAGAAAAACAATTCTAGACCACCTATACTCCACACACAGAGACGCGTACAAAGCTCTCCCTCGCCCTCCATTTGGCAAATCTGACCATAATTCTATCCTCCTGATTCCAGCTTTCAAGCTAAAATTAAAGCAAGAAGCACCAGTGACTCGGTCTATAAAAAAAGTGGTCAGATGAAGCAGATGCTAAAACTACAGGAATGCTTTGCTAGCACAGACTGGAATATGTTCCGGGATTCTTCCGATGGCATTGAGGAGTACACCACATCAGTCACTGGTTTTATCAATAAGTGCATCGAGGACATCATCCCCACAGTGACTGTACATACATACCCCAACCAGAAACCATGGATTACAGGCAACATTCGCACTGAGCTAAAGAGTAGAGCTGCCGCTTTCAAGGAGAAATGCCGCTTTCAGGGAGAAATCCCAATATGCCCTCCGACGAATCATCAAACAGGCAAAGCGTCAATACAAGACTAAGATCTAATCGTACTACACTGTCTCCAACGCTCATCGGATGTGGTATATTATATTATTAAATATTACCAAGAGAAGCACAGCCGAGAGCTGCCCAGTGACACGAACCTACCAGACGAGCTAAATAACTTCTATGCTCGCTTCGAGGCAAGTAACACTGAAACACGCATGAGAGCATCAGCTGTTCCGGACGACTGTGTGATCACGCTCTCCGCAGTCGATGTGAGTAAGACCTTAAAACAGGTCAACATTCCCAAGGCCGCAGGGCCAGACGGATTACCAGGACGTGTACTCTGAGCCTGCGCTGACCAACTGGGAAGTGTCTTCACTGACATTTTCAACCTCTCCCTGTCCGAGTCTGTAATATCAACATGTTTTAAGCAGACCACCATAGTCCCTGTGCCCAAGAACACTAAGGTAACCTGCCTAAATGACTACTGACCCGTAGCACTCACGTCTGTAGCCATGAATTCTTTGAAAGGCTGGTCATAGCTCACATCAACACCATTATCCCAAAAACCCTAGACCCACTCCAATTTGCATACCGCCCCAACAGATCCACGGATGATGCAATCTCTATTGCACTCAACACTGCCATTTCACACCTGGACAAAAGGAACACTTATGTGAGAATGCTATTCATTGACTACAGTTCAGCGTTCAACACCATAGTGCCCTCAAAGCTCATCACTAAGCTAAGGACCTTGAGACTAAACACCTCCCTCTGCAACTGCATCCTGGACTTCCTGACGGGCTGCCCCCAGGTGGTAAGGGTAGGTAACAACACATCCGCCACGATGATCCTCAACACGGGGGCCCCTCAGGGGTACTCTCTGTTCACTCATGACTGCACGGCCAGGCACGATTCCAACACCATCATCAAGTTTGCCGATGACAGATTAGTGGTAGGCCTGATCACCGACAATGACGAGACAGCCTGTAGGGAGGAGGTCAGAGACCTGACCGTGTGGTGCCAGGACAACAACCTCTCCTCTCCATCGAGAGTATCCTGACCAGTTGCATCACCTCCTGGTATGGCAACTGCTCGGCTTCCGACTGCAAGGCACTATAGAGGGTAGTGCGTACGGCCAGCACATCACCGGGGACAAGCTTCCTGCTATCCAGGACCTCTATACCAGGCGGTGTCAGAGGAAGGCTCTAAAAGTTGTCAAAGACTCCAGCCACCCTAGTCATAGACTGTTCTCTCTGCTACCGCACGGCAAGCAGTGCCGGAGCACCAAGTCTAGGTCCAAGAGGCTCCTAAATAGCTACTACCCCCAAGCCATTAGACTCCTGAACAGCTAATCAAATGGCTACCCAGACTATTTGCATTGCCCCCCCCCCCGCCCCCTCCCCCTGGAACGCTGCTGCTGCTGCTCTCTGTTAATATCTATGCATAGTCACTTTAATAACTTTACCTACATGTACATATTACCTCAATTACCTCGACACCGGTGCCCCCACACATTGACATTGACTCTGTACTGGTACCTCCTGTATATAGCCCCTCTATTGTTATTTACTGCTGCCCTTTAATTATGTGTTATTGTTATCTTTTGGGGGGGGGGTATTTTCTTAAAACTGCATTTCACTGTACGGTCTACACACCTGTTCTACTCGGCACATGTGACAAATAAAATTTGATTTGAAGAAACGGTTTTGTTTTTCCCCTGGGTGATGTGGTATTGTACAAAAAGGACGAGAATGAAGTTGCCCCTAGACACTGATCTATGGTCAGTTTTAGATAAATACTAAAATAAATACTAAAATGTACACAAATGCACACACACGGACACACACACACACGTGATGTGAGTGGTAGGACTGCCTTTTGCTGTTTAATTAATTATGTCTGTTTCTTCAGCACAGGGAGATGAGTGTGTGTACAGACAGGACTATGGTGTAGATGGGGGAGGGATAGGTGTGTGTGTGTGAGTGTGCGTGCGTGCGAGTGCATATGCGTCTAACAGTGGGAAATCTACTGTATCGGATGGAAGAGGTGTGTGTGTGTGCACATACCAGCGTGTGCGTGTACGCATGCATGTGGGCGACCACATGAAGGTGCTGTGTTCAAACCTTACATCCCATACATCTCCACACAGACAGAAACCAGGCAGGAGTGACGTGAAGAAGGAAGGAGTCCGTGGACGGCGAAGTAAAATAAGTAGTAAGCGTAAGACATATTTACATTTTGGACATCCTCCCTCACCTCAAGTGTACCACGCTTGGATGGGTTGAGCACCAAGAAGCGCTTGAGGAGGTTTTCACAGTCGGTGGACATGTAGAAAGGGATACGGTATTTACCCCTTAGAACACGCTCTCTCAGCTCCTATAGGGGGAGATAGAGAGGAGAGGTTAAAGGCAGGGTCGGAAGTTTAGAGGTCAGGGGTCAGTCGGTGGACATGTAGAAGGGGATACAGTATTTTCCCCGCAGACAACACTTTCAGCTCCTACAGAGGATATGTAGACCCTGTGTCTCAACCTGTCTCCCAGTGTGCAATCATGTACTCTTCCCCACGCAGTTAGCATGGTAGGCAAGTGTAAGCATGGACTAGATGGAGTTTCCACCATTCTTACACTAGTCCTTTCCTTTCAAAGCAAGTGCACATTTAGGACAGATGGGTAGAGAATTGGGACATAAGAGTAGAGGCCAGGGTTAAAGATTAACACACATACACAGATTTGCACACACCTTCAGATTCTGACCGTCGAAGGGCAGCGACCCTGACACGAGCGTGTACAGTATGACTCCCAGGCTCCAGACGTCCACCTCAGGCCCGTCGTACTTCTTCCCCTGGAACAGCTCTGGGGCGGCGTAGGGTGGGGAGCCGCAGAATGTGTCCAGCTTACTGCCCATTGTGAACTCGTTACTGAAGCCAAAGTCGGCTATCTTGATGTTCATGTCAGCGTCCAGGAGTAAGTTCTCAGCCTGGGGGAGAGAAGGTGAAGTGGGTGTGTTTGTGTGTGGTATTTATTCAGTGATGTGAAACACTGAACATTGTTGTTGTTTACAATTAAAAGAAGGGGGATGTAGATGGGTAGGTTTTACACCGGAACTAGTGAACTATAAGTGGGGTGTGTGGGGACATCATTCAGTGACACAAGATGTTGATCCCATGTGGCTTAGTTGGTAGAGCATGGAGCTTTCAATGCCAGAGTTGTGGGTTTGATTCCCACGGGGGACAAGTACGAAAAATGTACCCACTCACTACTGTAAGTCGTTCTGGATAAGAGCGTCTGCTAAATGACTCAAATCTACAATGTATGAGATGCTAATAACGAAGTAAACGTTGGACATTTACACCGGCAGTAACGTTGCCAGACTGTCAGTCACCCACACTTTATAGTCTTGAATGTTGCAGGTAAATTAAAGAATGAACAGAGCTGACACGATTCCCAGTTGTTCTGACAATAATCATATGTTCTACACTATATATTTATATCGGTACGCTCTGTAACATTCTATCCTCCTGAACAGGACACAGGTCTCGTGACATGCCTATGGATCTCTTCAAGCAATCAATGTGTTGTTATGAATGATAACAAGTTATATCAGGTAATAATGCAGACAATAATAGGCACTTCTAATGCAGTAATAAATAAGTGCATTCATAGTATAATAAGAAGTAGGCACATGCAAAGTTCCAGAATTCGTTCTTTCTTCTTGTTTCTCCCACTCTCCATCTTCCTCTCCCTCTTTGTTTGTCTATCCAACTCTTTCTGTTCCTTCCTCCCACTTTCTCCCTCTATCTTGTGCAACTGCATAATTTAGGACATGTCATCGTGGAAACAGAGTGCGGAAACAGAGCGTGTAATGCCCTGTAGAGACTACTACAGTATGTCACACACACCTCTGGGGGATGGTAACACCACATCCCGTGTCGTAGCAGGTGAGAGGATGTAGATGGGAGGTGGGAGGTGTGGGATGTGATAATGAACAGTGTTTCTCCCAGGGCAGTGAAGGAGTGAGTGTGTGTGTGTGTGTGTGTGTGTGTGTGTGTGTGTGTGTGTGTGTGTGTGTGTGTGTGTGTGTGTGTGTGTGTGTGTGTGTGTGTGTGTGTGTGTGTGTGTGTGTGTGTGTGTGTGTGTGTGTGTGTGTGTATGTATGTCAGGGTACATGTGTGTATGCGTGTGTGTGTACATAAAGTGTTCATTACCTTCAGGTCTCTGTGTACAATATTTTTCTGATGGCAGTACTGCACAGCTGACACAATCTGGAAAGGAATGGATCAAGACCATAGAATTAAAGTTATTATGCCGTTTCTAAGTTGTTATAAAAGTTATTATAACTACAGCCACTGCAGCCCTTTAGATTTGGAGTTTGACACGTGACAGAGGAGCTTGGGGTTAACTTGGGACTGGTCAACACTGTCACACTGTGTGTGTGTGTGTGTGTGCGTGAGAACAATTAGCGACATCGACCCGCACCCACTTCTCAGAACTTCATTGATTGGACAACAGGGACGTGATTATGGCCAGTACTGACTCGCACGGTGTGTGTCTGTGTGTGTATGTAAGATCTGGTGGTTTTCCCCATCCAGGTAAGCAGGGGCTGATTTGAACAGAATTAGCTAGTGACTGATTACTGTCAATAACATACTATATAACTACAACAATATCTATCAATGTACCTATCCATTGGGGTAATACATGTTAATATTATTAATTTTGACGTGTCCTGTTTGCTCTCCTCTCCCCTTCTATCCTCCTCTTTATCCCATCCCTCTTTTCTCCCCCTCCCCTCCATCTCCCCTCTCCTTTACTCCTCTTTAATCCCATCCCTCTTTTCTCCCCCTCCATCTCCCCTCTCCTTTACTCCTCTTTAATCCCATCCCTCTTTTCTCCCCCTCCCCTCCATCTCCCCTCTCCTTTACTCCACTTTAATCCCATCCCACTTTTCTCCCCCTCCATCTCCCCCTCTCCTTTACTCCTCTTTAATCCCATCCCTCTTTTCTCCCCCTCCCCTCCATCTCCCCTCTCCTTTACTCCTCTTTTATCCCATCCCTCTTTTCTCCCCCTCCCCTCTCCCTTTACTCCTCTTTTATCCCATCCCTCTTTTCTCCCCCTCCATCTCCTCTCCTTTACTCCTCTTTAATCCCATCCCTCTTTTCTCCCCTCTCCTTTACTCCTCTTTTATCCCATCCCTCTTTTCTCCCCCTCCCCTCTCCTTTACTCCTCTTTTATCCATCTATATTTTCTCTCATCTTCCTTTCACCCCCCTTCTCCTAGCTCCCTGTCCCAGCTCTTACATCAAGTGACCCAGATATCCCCATCTCCACAGCGACAGTGGACTGAACCAATGAGGAGAAGGGGTGGGGTCAGGGGAGCCCCTGTCTGGACTTACGGAAGACCCCCTTTCACTGATTGGCTGAAAATGACAGGAATGGCCAAGGATCTTCCCAGTTCCCAACAAAATATGATGATATGTGTGTGTGTTAGCATGTTTGTGTGTGAGAGGGGGGGCTTAAGTCTGTGTGTGTGTCTTGCTTGAAAGTCTGTGTGTCACCCAGCCAGGGTGACTTTGAACACGGGGTATGTATGTTAGTGTATGTGCGTGCGTGCGTGCGTGTAGGGCTGAATCCAGTCTGCTGCAGTACCTGTCTAAATTTAGCCCTGGCTTCCTTCTCCTTCATCCTCCCATGAGCTACGAGGTAGTCAAAGACCTCCCCTGAAAGGAAGGGAGAGCGAGACAGAGAGACAGTGGGGGAGAGAGCAATATAGAGTGAAGGGAGAGAGAGAGAGAGACCGAGAGAGAGAGAGTCCGAGAGAGAGAGGTTTAAGTTCAACTTTGACTGAATGTAGACATTCTAGAATTTTGTCTCAGTCTCCCAACTTATTTTTAATGTCTGCAACCCATCAACAAAGCATCAATTGCTAGTTCGGCAGCCTCATTTGTCCTAGATTAAGGCAATACTATGTGTTATAATAAAGTACTATGAATATCAGGAGACAGACCAACCCTCCTCCTGGAGAGCTACTGGTTGTGCAGGATTTTGCTCCAGCCCTGCCCTCAAACACAGTTAATTCCACTAATAGACAACTCATCAGGACCTTGATTGCCTGAAGCAGGTGAGTTAGCACAGGGCTTGGGCAAAAGCCTGCACACCCGCTAGCTTTTCAGGAGAAGGGTGTCATACTATAATAATCATAATACTTGTATTTTAGATAAATGAGCTTTTCATGGATTACGCTCAAAGCATATTATAAATATGTTGTACTGTATGTCATATTACTAGGTAACTTACCTCCACTGGCATATTCCATCACCAGGTAGAGAGTTTTCTCAGTCTCTATCACCTCAAACAGTTTCACTGTGGAGGAAGGGAGAGAGAGAGAGAGAGGTAGAGGGTGAGCGAGCGCACTCGACATAACGAGATTAGCCAGGTTGCCTCAGGAAAGTATCGGTGCAGTAGCGCTGGCTGTTTTGTTCCCAGGCTACCGAAATTGTTGCAACCCCTATTACTAGCTTGTTCAACCTCTCTTTCGTATCATCTGAGATTTCCAAAGATTGGAAAGCTGCCGCGGTCATCCCCCTCTCCAAAGGGGGAGACACTCTAGACCCAAACTGCTACAGACCTATATATATCCTACCCTGCCTTTCTAAGGTCTTCGAAAGCCAAATTAACAAACAGATCACCGACCATTTCGAATCCCACCGTACATTCTCTGCTTTGCAATCTGGTTTCAGAGCTGGTCATGGGTGCACCTCACCCACGCTCAAGGTCCTACACGATATCATAACTGCCATCAATAAGAGACATTACTGTGCAGCCGTATTCATTGACCTGGCCAAGGCTTTCGACTCTGTCAATCACCGCAATCTTATCTGCAGACTCAACAGCCTTGGTTTCTCAAATGATTGCCTCGCCTGGTTCACCAACTACTTCTCTGATAGAGTTCAGTGTGTCAAATCAGAGGGCCTGTTGTCCCGACCTCTGGCAGTCTCTATGGGGGTGCCACAGGGTTCAATTCTCGGGCCGACTCTCTTCTCTGTATACATCAATGATGTCGCTCTTGCTGCTGGTAATTCTCTGATCCACCTCTACGCAGACGACACCATTCTGTATACTTCTGGCCCTTCTTTGGACACTGTGTTAACTAACCTCCAGATGAGCTTCAATACCATACAACACTCCTTCCGTGGCCTCCAAATGCTCTTAAATGCAAGCAAAACTAAATGCATGCTCTTCAACCGATCGCTGCCCACACCTACCCACCCGTCTAGCATCACTACTCTGGACGGTTCTGACTTAGAATATGTAGACAACTACAAATACCTAGGTGTCTGGTTAGACTGTAAACTCTCCTTCCAGACTCACATTAAGCATCTCCAATCCCAACATAAATCTAGAATTGGCTTCCTATTTCGCAACAAAGCATCCTTCACTCATGCTGCCAAACACCGTCGTAAAACTGACTATCCTACCGATCCTTACTTTGGCGATGTTATTTACAAAATAGCCTCCAACACTCTACTCAGCAAATTGGATGCAGTCTATCACAGTGACATCCGTTTCGTCACCAAAGCCCCATATACCACCCACCATTGCAACCTGTATGCTCTCGTTGGCTGGCCCACGGTTCATATTTGTCTCCAAACCCACTGGCTCCAGGTCATCTATAAGTATTTGCTAGGTAAAGCCCCGCCTTATCTCAGCTCACTGGTCACCATAGCAGCACCCACCCGCAGCACGCGCTCCAGCAGGTATATTTCACTGGTCACCCCCAAAGCCAATTCTTCCTTTGGCAGCCTTTCCTTACAGTTCTCTGCTGCCAATGACTGGAACGAACTGCAAAAATCACTGAAGCTGGAGACTCATATTTCCCTCACTAGCTTTAAGCACCAGCCGTCAGAGCAGCTCACAGATCACTGCACCTGTACATAGCCAATCTGTAAATAGCCCATCCAACTACCTCATCACCATATTGTTATTTATTTTGCTCTTTTGCACCCCAGTACCGCTACTTGCACACTCATCTTCTGCACATCTATCACTCCAGTGTTTAATTTGCCATACTGTAATAATTTCACCACTATGGCCTATTTATTGCCTCACCCCCTTATCCTACCTCATTTGCACACACTGTATATAGACTTTCTCTATTGTATTATTGACTGTATGTTTGTTTATTCCATGTGTAACTCTGTGCTGTTGTTTGTGTCGCACTGCTTTGCTTTATCATGGTTAGGTCGCAGTTGTAAATGAGAACTTGTTCTCAACTAGCCTACCTGGTTAAATAAAGGTGAAAAAAATAGAAAAAAAAGAAACATGAGACAGACAGGCCTTAGGGCCATAGACAGGCAGGCAGACAGACAGACAGACAGACAGACAGACAGACAGACAGACATAAGCATACAAACGAAGAGGCAGGTAGACACAAACAGACATACAAGAAAAGACAGACGAGTAGACAGTCTCTACCACAGCAGCACACAGCAACTCCCACCACCACCTGAGCAGATAACGTGTGTGTGTGTGTGTTCCGGGGGAACAGGAGTGTGTCGGGCACGGGATACAGAGCATGGAAAGGGTGAGAGGAAAGAAACACACAACACACATGGGTGATGTGTGTGCGTGCGTGTGCCTCCAAGCACTCTCATAGCCATTTCTCATAGGCCTTGAATGCATTATGCCAATTGCTTCAGTGATGTGCCATGACTGGACACGAAGCGCTAGGCTGAGGGAATGTGAATGAGAAATCAAAGCCTACAGTTAGGTGGAAAATCACCAGCCATCAGGCTAAATCCCTTCCCATCTAATTGAATTGGAGCAGAGATGAGCACGACTCCCTCTGTCTCGCTTTCTAAATCACTATCTGTTTCACTGTGTCTCTGGGTGCACTCCAGAATACACACATTTTGCAGAATTAGGATAACTTGACAATATTGACATCTTATTGATGTCTGGTACATTAAAAACGTATGCGGATGTTGAATTGCACAGAATGCACCCTGCTTGTCTGTCGGTTAGGGCTGCACAATGAATCAAATTCATATCCAAATATTGACATGTGCAATATCCATATCGCATGCAATATTTTGAAGAATGATTTTTATTTTATTTAACTAGGCAAGTCAGTTAAGAACAAATTCTTATTTACAATGGGGGTTAACTGCCTTGTTCAGGGGCAGAACAACAGATTTTTACCTTGTCAGCTTGGGGATTCGATCTAGCAACCTTTCGGTTACTGGCCCAACCCTCTAACCACTAGGCTACCTGCCGCCCATATACGCCAGTGTAAGAGATGAGAGAGAACAAAACTGTACACTCCCTGGGTGTCCCCACCAACAATGGAAACCCTGCTATTAAAGGTAAGAAAACTGAAAATATGGCCCAAAATTCACATTGTTACTGTTAGCAACATTTGGCATAATCTGAACATTTATGTATCTGGGTGCTTAAAAATGTTTGTTTGGGCTACTTTTCATCCTGCCGAAGAAATTGTCTTGGAGAGAAAACCTGCAGATTTTTCGAACATATGCTGGTGCCAGGCTCAATGGCCACATACTGTTCTGAAATGAGACCATAGCCAACTAATCCCACAGTCACTGTCTGTATCAATTAGTCTCGCATCTCTCCCTCTGTCTTGCTATCTCCTTCAGTCTGTCTCCCTCTATTTATATTACTTCTTCATTGTCTATATCACTCAGTCTATCTCCCTCTCTTCCAATGTCTGTATCCCTCTGTCTCTCTTCCCCACCAACAATGTTCCCTCTAAGGTGCGCGCACCTCCTCCGGGACTGCAGTGCAGAAAAAATGCCAGGCTGCGCAGAGACAAGAGATTGAACTTCACTGAGTTCGCACAATTAGTTTGCATTATATAGATCCATTTTTTTTCTGTGATCCAATCAACATTATGTCAGACCCTTTTCAATGCAAAAAAAACAGAAACAAACCAGATCGGGTGAGAGCCGCGTTTCCACATTTGTTGATATTCTTTGCTAATTAGCAAGTTATTAGCCCAGTTATAGATAAGTATAGGTCAGCAATGGGGAGTTACTGTTTCCTACAAGAGCACAAAGCGTGTACGCTTATACCCTGACTACACTGCTCGCGTCGCGTGCGCGAGCATTACAAAATAAATGTAGAAATGTATATTATTCAATTATTGCACCCACACTGCTCGATCGCACGCACCAACGAGCGTCTGCATTGCCAAGGGCTAAAATAGAAGTCAGTTCTATTTGTGATGCAGATCGCGCTGCCTCTCCCAGTCCTGCCTCTCCCATCTCCTCATTGTTTTCTAGAAGCAGGTACCCACTTGCCATCTCCTCATTGGTTATACCCACGTGGGTGACTGAAAGACAAACGAGGTCGGTGGCGGTAATGCACCTAATTTATGAAAGTTGCCAATTGCAATATAAAGTCCAGAGAAGAAAAGGCCTGAAAGGAGGAGAGATGACTAGAAACGATTCGGTTGACCGTTTTATGTGTGGATTAATTGTCGGAGTAGAGGACCTTGTGCATTTCAGGTAAAATAACAACTCAATGTTTATATCCCAGGACAAATTAGCTAGCAACTGTAAGCTAGTTAAATAGCTAGTTAAACTGCTGCTCCAGTTTCAACTGTTCTGTCTGCGGCTATGGAACCTTGACCTGTTCACCGGATGTGCTACCTGTCCCAGACCTGCTGTTTTCAACTCTCTAGAGACAGCAGGAGCGGTAGAGATACTCTGAATGATCGGCTATGAAAAGCCAACTGACATTTACTCCTGAGGTGCTGACCTGTTGCACCCTCGACAACCACTGTGATTATTATTATTTGACCCTGCTGGTCATCTATGAACATTTGAACATCTTGGCCATGTTCTGTTATAATCTCCACCCGGCACAGCCAGAAGAGGACTGGCCACCCCTCATAGCCTGGTTCCTCTCTAGGTTTCTTCCTAGGTTCTGGCCTTTCTAGGGAGTTTTTCCTAGCCACCGTGCTTCTACACCTGCATTGTTTGCTGTTTGGAGTTTTAGGCTGGGTTTCTGTACAGCACTTTGAGATATCAGCTGATGTAAGAAGGGCTTTATAAATACATTTGATTTGACTTTACAAATTAGCTAGCAAGTGCAAGCTAGCTAGCTAAATTGCCATAAATGTTTAATGCTTTTCGACCTGTCCCCAAATTAATGTAATTGGTTCAGAGTTTGTTTTGATATTTTAACCTACGTGTTTTGTGTGGGGGACAAAATAAATGTATGCACGATGGCGCACGCGCGCAGCCGGTTTGGGTTCCGTGTTAGCCTACATTTCAAGCTGTCTTGAACATCCAGTCAGGTCAAATATGCAAATAAGCCAATAGGCAGAGGGGTAGCTTACATTGTCTAATTCTCTGTATGGTAATAATTCATTTTATTTTGTAAAGTAAACACAGTAAAATGCCGTTTAAAGTCACCTATTTGGCCCATGGTGTTACAGACCAACTAAAAAATTACAAATTAAAATGTCAAGTCTTCATAATGTAAATTTTTTTTTTTAAGTGTCATGCAATATAAGCCTGCATTGATCCCCACATATAGGCTACTGTAGGCTATATTACAAAAATCAAAAAGCTATTTCCATGTGAAAATGTAATTGGGATTTGTTCCATTGGTTTTGTTGGTAGGCCTACATTATGCCTATTGGCTACTGTAAGGGTACAGCCTCAGTGTTCACTGTAAACTCGCACCGGAAGTTGCACAAAATTCTCACAACATTCAAGTTTCCGCTCACAAGACCTAAAATTTGCTCAGCGGCAATTTTTTTGGAGGGAACATTGCCCACCTCATCTCTCAATTTTCTTGAACACCTGTCATATTTTAACTCAATATGCTTTATTGGCATGGCAATTTGAAATTCACTGAGGGCATATCTTTCCGTCCCTCCCATTCTCCCTATTAACTAACACCCTTCCTTTCTCCAAATCATCCTCCTTCCCTCCCTGACCTACCTGGCTTGGGGGAGGGAGAAAGTGGGAGAGCGGAAGAGAGGAAGTTGAGTGAGAGAAACACAAACAAAATGGCTTCCCCCAGGCATAACCAAACGATCGCCAACCACATGCCGGCGGAATCAGACCACCAAAGGGGAGCCTGCTGGGCAAGCAATCACAAATCGGCTTTGTAGATGACATTTCCCATTTTGTTTTGTTTGGCATATGAAACTTAATGAATATATGAGATCATTGCACACTCCTCTCTCATGAGCAATTTTAAGAAGACCAAAACATTAAAATAGTGGCATTTATTACAAACTTGATTCAAATAAATAATCAACACATCCTGGTCTTCAATCTGGACCATCGGCTGATTCTGGTCTGTTAGTGCCAGGCTAGAGCTTGAGGGAGTAGCCCAGGAGGGAGTAGCCCTCCTATTGATATGAACAGAGAAAGAAACGTCATTGCCATGACAACTGGTACCACGTCTCATGGCCTCTTTCTTTTTGGGGTCTTTCCAGGTTTTCCTAAGAGGGCTGGTGTGTATGAGCGTGGACACACTCGCACACGGTTGCACACACGCAGAAACACACACACCACAAACGTGGACAAACACACAAAACACGAACACGGACAGACACAAAACACAGCAACACGGACACACACACACAATTAGGCTAAAGATACCCACAGTAGGAAGTGGAGTGCCATTTTTCAGTTCATTAGAATGAATGAGAGAGATTGGGAGGTACACTATGTGGACACCTGCTCATCGAACATCTCATTCCAAAAACATGGTGATTACTATGGAGTTTGTCCCCCCTTTGCTACTATAACAGCCTCCACTCGTCTGGGAAGGTTTTCCACTAGATGTTGAAACATTGCTGTGGAGACTTGCTTCCATTCAGCCACAAGAGCATTAGTGAGGTCGGGCACTAATGCAGTCGGCGTTCCAATTCCTCCCAAAGGTGTTCCATGGGATTGAGGTCAGGGCTCTGTGCAGGCCAGTTAAGTTCTTCCACACAAACCATTTCTGTATGGACCTCACTTTGTACATGGGGGCAGTGTCATGCTGAAACAGGAAAGGACCGGTCATGTTGCTCATAGACATTTCCACTTCACAATAACAGCACTTACAGTTGACTGGGGCATCTCTAGCAGGGCAGAAAGTCACTGAGCTCTTCAGTACGGGCCATTCTACTGTCAATGTTTGTCTATGGAGATTGCATGGCTGTGTGCTCGATTTTACATACCAGTCATCAACGGATATGGCTGAAATAGGATTGTGCACATAGTTTTGACAATGTAGTGTAGGTGGGCCATTAGAATAATTAACTGAGTGAAGCTGCATGGTGTATTAAACAGTGAATCATTGATGGACCTCCTCACACACGCACGTGTGTGTGTGCATCTGCTGCCCAGAAGTCATTCAGAGGATTCGTCCAGGGTAGAGATGAGGAAGTGTGTGTGTGTGTGTGTGTGTGTGTATGTGTATATAATGGTGGTGGGGGCGCATGTATACTGAACAAAAATATTAACGCAAGATGCAACAATTCTACTGAGTTACAGTTCATATAAGGAAATCAGTCAATTTAAATAAATTCATTACACCCTAATCTATGGATTTCAGGGTGGGCTAAGGCCCACCCACTTGGGAGCCAAGCCCACTCACTGGGGAGCCAGGTCCAGCAAATCAGGCTTTATTACAGACAGAAATAAGCTTTTTGTGTATATGGAATATTTCTGGGATCTTTTATTTAAATTCATGAAATATGGGACCAACACTTCACATGTTGTGTTTATATTTTTGTTCATTATAGATGACATCACCAAAATGACAGAGGGAGAGAGGCATGTGGGGACCTGTTAGATAATCGCCATGGCTTAATGACACACACAAAGAGTGACACGGGAAAAAATTCACTGTGTGTGTGTGTGTGTGTGTGTGTGTGTGTGTATATGTGAGAGAAAGAATGTGAACAATCTAGGAAAATAAGGGTGGAATCCTACCCAGGCATTAGAATAAAGTTTGGGAATGTCACAATGTCACCACTCTGGAGAGGAATTCCCAAACATGGGACAAGGGAGGAGGGAGGAGGGGGAAAGGGCAGAGGAATGGACGGCAGCTATCATTTTGACTGGGAATGAGCCCATTCATTCAAGAAATTAAAGAAATTACTAATTGAAAGTGAATGGACACGTTCCACCTTGTTATTAAAATACGCTAGGAAAGTGTAAACAAACTCGTACCAGCTCGTGAATTTTTGGAGGCATGAAACCTCCATATTGTGACGACCCTCCCACTCTGTCTGCTGTATTTTCTCTCTTTGCTCTTGTTCCTTATTAGGATGCCAGTGGGCGGAGTTGGAAGGGTCGTCAGCTACATGGGAAACACCTGGGCTTGGGTGTGTCCCAGGATAAATGGACATCTTCCACAGTCATTGGGGAGACTCTCTCCATGCAGACACCTTGTTTTTGGTTGTGCTAGCTAATAAATATATATTTTTTATACTCCTTGTCTCCACGTTGTCTCCCTTTTGTTGCGAACTCTGAGCCGGTTCGTAACAATATGTTGTGTTGTTTTATAGGCATTCATGCCTATATAATTGCCCCTTGTGAAAAAATTAAAGGCTTTAAATTGTTATAAAAAGTAAAAACCATAATAAAAATCTGAATTGTTTACCATTTACCAACATCTTAAATTTTTTCCTCGCGAAAACCTTTTCCATTCAACTTTTTCACCCTGGAAGCTTTATCTGGACATGATTCTACAGGACATCCACCAGCCGAAGGTAAGCAGTAACATTAACACTATGCCATCTAATTGCATCGCTGTAATCATAATATACAGGAAAACTATCGCTTTATGGTGAGGATAGCTGTGCTGCAAGCCCAGCTTCAGATGCAATTCTTAGGGAAAGGTAATTTACTTGAAGGAAAGGATGAAACAGCATCTGTGCCACCAGTAATTACAGACAGTAGTATAAATCCCCTCGCACAGTCCCCGCAGCCGGACAATTTTCTCAAGGCTTCTGGAAGGAAATGCTGCTCAAACGGTGTTGCTCATTCAGCCAAGAGAAACTTTCAACCGGTTCTACCCATTAACCTCTCTGGGCTAACCTACTCAACAGCCAGTGGAATCCCGTGGCGCGATATTCAAATACCTTAGAAATGCTATTACTTCAATTTCTCAAACATATGACTATTTTACAGCATTTTAAAGACAAGACTCTCGTTAATCTAACCACACTGTCTGATTTCAAAAATGCTTTACAACGAAAGCAAAACATTAGATTATGTCAGCAGAGTACCCAGCCAGAAATAATCAGACACCCATTTTTCAAGCTAGCATATAATGTCACAAAAAACAAAACCACAGCTAAATGCAGCACTAACCTTTGATGATCTTCATCAGATGACACTCCTAGGACATTATGTTATACAATACATGCATGTTTTGTTCAATCAAGTTCATATTTATATCAAAAACCAGCTTTTTACATTAGCATGTGACTAGCATGTGACTAGCATTCCCACCGAACACTTCCGGTGAATTTACTAAATTACTCACGATAAACGTTCACAAAAAACATAACAATTATTTTAAGAATTATAGGTACAGAACTCCTTTATGCAATCGCGGTGTCCGATTTTAAAATAGCTTTTCGGTGAAAGCACATTTTGCAATATTCTGAGTAGATAGCCCGGCCATCACAGGCTAGCTATTTTGACACCCACCAAGTGTGGTACTCACCAAACTCAGATTCACTATAAGAAAAATTGGATTACCTTTGCTGTTCTTCGTCAGAATGCACTCCCAGGACTTCTACTTCAATAACAAATGTTGGTTTGGTTCCAAATAATCCATAGTTATATCCAAATAGCGGCGTTTTGTTCGTGCGTTCAAGACACTATCCGAAGGGTAAAGAAGGGTGACACGCCCAGTGCGTTTCGTGACAAAGAAAATAAAAATATTCCATTACCGTACTTCGAAGCATGTCAAACGCTGTTTAAAATCAAATTTGATGAGATTTTTCTCGTAAAAAAGCGATAATATTCCGACCGGGAAACCCTGTTTTCATTCAAAGACGAAAAAATAAAAACATGGAGTCGTCTCGTGCACACGCCCCCAGTCTCATTGTTCTCAGATCGACCACTATCCAAATGCGCTACTGTTTTTCAGCCATGGCCTGCAAAGTCATCATTCAACGTTCTGGCGCCTTCTGAGAGCCTATGGGAGCGTTAGAAAATGTCACGTTATGCCAGAGATCCCCTGTTTTGGATAGAGATGATCAAGAAGGCCAAGAAATAGTCAGAGAGAGCGCTTCCTGTTTGGAATCTTCTCAGGTTTTGGCCTTCCAAATGAGTTCTGTTATACTCACAGACACCATTCAAACAGTTTTAGAAACTTTAGAGTGTTTTCTATCCAAATCAAACAATTATATGCATATTCTAGTTACTGGGCAGGAGTAGTAACCAGATTAAATCGGGTACGTTTTTTATCCGGCCGTGCAAATACTGCCCCCTATCCCCAACAGTTTATGCGAGTCAGCGTCAGAGGCCGAGCCTTCTCTGGTCTCTCCTCCACCCGTTGCGGGGTCTGAGACGCCGAAGCCTCCCACCATTAGCTCTGACAAAATGAAAACCCTAGTCATTGGCGACTCCATTACCCGCATTAGACTTAAAAATAATCATCCAGCGAGGGTGCAGGGCTACCAACGTAAAGGCTAATCTAAAGAGGGTGCTGGCTATGGTTAAAACTGGCGAGTGTAGAGAGTATAGGGATATTGTTATCTATGTTGGCACCAACGCTGTTCGGATGAAACAGTCAGACGTCACCAAGCACAACATAGCGTGTAAACTAGCTAGAAAGATATCGGCATCGAGTAATTGTCTCTGGCCCCCTCCCAGTTAGGGGGAGTGATGAGCAGAGACTTACAACTCAATCGCTGGTAGAAAACTGTTTTCTGATCATCCCAAAATATATAATTTTTAGATAATTGGCCCTCTTTCTGGGACTAATCCATAAACAGGTCCAAGCCTGGCCTGCTGAGGGGTGACAGACTCCATCCTAGCTGGAAGGGTGCTCTCATTTTATCTATGAACATAGACAGGGCTCTATCTCCTCTAGCTCCACAATGAGATAGGGTGCAGGCCAGGCAGCAGGCTGTTAGCCAGCCTGCCAGCTTAGTGGAGTCTGCTACTAGCACAGTCAGTGTAATCAGCTCAGCTATCCCCATTGAGACCGTGTCTGTGCCTCGATCTAGGTTGGGCAAAACTAAACATGGCAGTGTTCGCTTTAGCAATCTCACTAGAATAAAGACCTCCTCCATTCCTGTCATTATTGAAAGAGATTGTGATATCTCACACCTCAAAATAGGGCTACTTAATGTTAGATCCCTCACTTCCAAGGCAGTTATAGTCAATGAACTAATCACTGATCATAATCTTGATGTGACTGGCCTGACTGAAAAATGGCTTAAACCTGATGAATTTGCTGTGTTAAATGAGGCCTCTCCTTCTGTAAACACTAGTGACCATATCCCAGAGCAGTTTTGCTAACATTTACGAGAGCAAATTTCAATATTAAAAAAGAAAAATTGCTGCATTTTCGTCTTTTGAGCTTCTCGTCATGAAATCTCTACAGCCTATTCAATCACTTTCTATAGCTACTGTTTACAGGCCTCCTGGGTCGTATATATCGTTCCTGACTGAGTTCCTATCGGACCTTGTAGTCATGGCAGATAATATTTACATTTTTGGTAACTTTAATATTCACATGGAAAAGTCCACAGACCCACTCCAAAAGCCTTTCGGAGCCATCATCGACTCAGCGGGTTTTGTCCAACATGTCTCTGGACCTACTCACTGCCACAGTCATACCCTGGACCTCGTTTTGTCCTGTGGAATAAATATTGTAGATCTAAATATTTATCCTCATAATCCTGGACTATCGGACCACCATATTATGTTTGCAATCGCAACAAATAATCTTCTTAGACCCCAACCAAGGATCATCAAAAGCTGTGCTATAAATTCTCGGACAACCCAACGATTCCTAGATGCCCTTGCAGACTCCCCCCCACCTACCCAAGGACATCAGAGTACAAAAATGTGATAACCAACTAACTGAGGAACAAAAATGTACCTTGCGTAATAGTGTAGATGCAGTTGCACCCCTTAAAACAAAAAACATTTGTCACAAGAAACTAGCTCCCTGGTATACAGAAAACACTCAAGCCCTGAACCAAGCTTCCAGAAAATTGGAACGGAATTGGTGCTCCAACTGGAAGCCTTCTGACTAGCTTGGAAAGACAGTGCCATGCAATATCAAAGAGCCCTCACTGCTGCTCGATCCTATTTTTCCAAAACTAATTGAAGAGAATAAGAACAACCCAACATTTATTTTTGATACTGTCGCAAAGCTAACTAAAAAGCAGCATTCCCCAAGAAAGAATGGCTTTCACTTCAGCAGTGATGAATTTATGAACTTCTTCCATGAAAAGATCATTAGAAAGAAAATTACGGACTCCTCTTTGAACCGGCATATTTCTCCAAAGCTCAGATGTCCTGAGTCTGCACAAGCCTGTACAGGTCCCTGTCAAGGTCCTAGGATCAAGGGAGACACAAGTTTTTTTAATCCAATATCTCTTGGCACATTCATGAAAATAGTCATGGCCTGTAAACCTTCAAGCTACATACTAGACCCTATTCCAACTAAACTACTGAAAGAGCTGCATCCTGTGCTTGGCCCTCTTATGTTGAACATAATAAATGGCTCTCTATCCACCGGATGTGTACCAAACTCACTAAAAGTGGCAGTAATAAAGCCTCTCTTGAAAAAGTCAAACCTTGACCAAGAAAATGTAAAAAAATTAAATCAGCCAATATCAAATTTCCCAATCCTCTAAAATGTCTTTGAAAAAGCTGTTGCTCAGTAACTCACTGCCTAATGCATATGAAACGCTTCAGTCTGGTTTTAGACCCCAGACTGCACTCGTGAAGGTGGTAAATTACCTTTTAATGGCGTCAGACCAAGGCTCTGCATCTGTCCTTGTGCTCCTAGACCTTAGTGCTGCTTTTGACACCATCGATCACCATATCATTTGGAAAGATTGGAAACCCTAATTGGTCTACACGGCCAAGTTCTTGCCTGGTTTAGAGCTTATCTGTCGGAAAGATATCAGTTCGTCTTTCTGAATGGTTTGTCCTCTGACAAATCAATTTTAAGTTTCAAGAATATTTCAAGGACAGCTTTTTTCCATCTTCGTAACATTGCAAAAATCAGAAACTTTTTGTCCAAAAATGATACAGAAAAGTTAATTCATGCTTTTGTCACTTCTAGACTAGACTACTGCAATGCTCTACTTTCCCGGCAACCCTTAATAAGGAACAAAATAAACTTCAGTTAGTGCTAAACACGGCTGCTAGAATCTTGACTAGAACCAAAAAATGTGATCATATTACTCCAGTGCTAGCCTCTGCACTGGCTTCCTGTTAAGGCTAGGGCTGATTTCAAGTTTTTACTGCTAACCTACAAAGCATTACATGGGCTTGATCCTATCTATCGTTCCGATTTGGTCCTGCCATACATTCTAAAACATACGCCTCCTTATTGGCCATGTACTCTTATAATCTCCACCTGGCACAGCCAGAAGAGGACTGACCACCCCTCAGAGCCTGGTTCCTCTCTAGATTTCTTCCTAGGTTCTTGTCTTTCTAGGGAGTTTTTCCTAGCCACAATGCTTCTACATCTGCATTGCTTGCTGTTTGTGGCTTTTGGCTGGGTTTCTGTATAGCACGCTGATGTAGAAAGTACTTTATATATAAATGTGATTGATTGAAACATGTATGGGCACACATTGTTATGATGATTTACAGAAGTGACAAAAGTCACTCAGTGGTACACTTACCAATGTTTGGATGGTTTAGAATCTTCATTATTCTGACTTCTCGGAAGAGCTGAAAAGAAAGGAAGTTGAGAAGATGTGAGATTTTCTTTCCTGCAGACATTTAGAAGAACAGGTACATCACTGGTGACATTCTCTGGTTGTTCGAGGGATAGTATAGGCCAATATTGGACACTAAAACTAAAGTATGTACTTTAATACAGGCTTCCACACATACTCTAACACACACAAACACATGACTTTTTTCATTGTTATTGGTAACTTCCACTCCCCCCCATACCGCCCCTAAAACAATCTCATTTCCCACAAGTTACTTCCACATGAAAGCCCAGAACAACACAGACAGACAGAGGCGGACAGAGAGAGACGGACAGAGAGCCTCCCAACTCTCCCAGACTATGACTTCCTGGTGAATTTGAAAAACACTTACTCTGCCTTTCTTTCCCTCTCCCTCTTTTCCTTTCCCTCTCTCCCTCACTCTTTTTCTGTCATGAATGAATGAGCAGGACAGTCTCTCGTTCTAGTAGCCGCCCATTGTGATGCTTATTGGACCATGGGGTCTCAGATGACCTTTTGACCCCGATCTCTCGTCATTGCCCTCGGACGTAGATGATCTGATTGGCCGGTTATCAGCCGTGGTCTCCCACGCAAGGCGGTAAGGCCTACCCTTGGTATCCCTCTACCACTCCATCTATTCACCTCTCTCCCTAAGAGAATACATTCAATGTCACCAAAAATGATTGGGTCCCCTAGGAAACACTTATCAATTTTGTTTCCTACCCTGTCACAATAACTCCTCCCTGGGATTTTAATTTGTTGTCAAACAACACTGTGCCCACTATTATACTCTAACTATATAATTAGAATAATCATTATATTTCCATGATGCCAACAGTTCACCAAAGTGTTTTGGTCTAAATCACAAGTCAAATCGCAATTGCAACATTTGGTAAAAAATAAGGCCTACAACTGTGGAAATTATCTCAAATGAGTGCAGGAAATGCAGAAATTTACAAAAGTGCTGAAAATAATTTCAGGTTGAATTGAACAGTATAAAACAATTAGAATGGAGAAAGACTCATTGAAATCAATTAGAATGTAAGTGTTGCCACCCTAGGATCACTCACTACTCATAAAGCACATGTAGAACTTTTAATATTCAAAAACTAAAAATACCGTCAATTCTTTATTTATTTAAACACTTTGATATGATATTTTGGCCATGTCGCCCAGCCCTAATCTCTCTGTATCTCCAACCATCGCTTTTGCTGCAACTTCCCTTCCAATCCATTTCTTCCTCTCCACTCCATCCATCTCTCCTACCCTTCAGGCAGGTGGCATAAATAGGGGCTGAGCCCTCAGCACGCTGAATCATAAAGTAAGAGTGTATGCCTTGGTGTGTTATAAGAGTATGTTATGTGTGTGCCTGTGTATCAAGTAAGTGTGTGTGTGCTTGTGAGTTGAGCCTGAGTGCATGCGTGTGTGTGTGTGCAAGTGTTGTGCATTGACTTCTGAGTACTGGGAGGGGTTCACTATCTCTGAGTGCTCTGACTCATGGCTGGTAGCTCAGAATAGATCCCTGACAAAAACGGGCCATTATCTCCTGCGTCACAGGTACGTACGCGCATACATTGACTCAATGACCCACACAACCAACTTACTGAAGCATGTGTGCACAAACACACAGCTTCACTGACACACACACACACACAAAATGGTTTCACACGTGCCTCTTTCTTTGCTTTTTTTTAGCTTCGTCTTGCCAGTGATCATTCTCTGACCATGCCTGCAACTGATGTGAAAACATAAGAATGTGGACCCTCAATCATTGAAACCCACCCTAGTAAATAAGAGATGTTGGGGTATGTAATGTTTTTAAACATTCCTTTAAGTGAGGGAAAGATTATTTGGCAGAACTTTATTCCACAGGACACCATTTAACCACAATTGACTTCCTGGTAAAGTAAGACATCAGAATTGTAGCTCAGCAATGTATCTGAGATAAATACATGGTTTTGAAACATGAATGAGAACAGAGTTTGGAGATCTCCCTGCCTAGAATAAATCCCCTGGGTCATGATCATTAGGCACCAAACGCTATAAAACATTCTGATTAGGGTATCCACCCACTTTGCCCAGAGTGGGTAAAAACCTGTTTTGGTGATGAAATTACAATACCTTATGTTATAAAATACATTTTACCATGATAAATATGAGTATTAATGTTCTGAATAGTTCAGTGTGGTCTTTAACATATTATTAACATTATATATTTTTTTTAAGTCAGATTTCATAACATAATACATCCGATAATAAGCAGAGCTTTGTTGAAACCTGCGATGGGACAGGTTTCTCGTAATAACTTGAGGATTTTACATTTTGTGGTCTTCGTCTTCAATGTTGTTTCAGCGGGTCGCAGAAAGCAAAATGACCATGACACGAGCTGAATTAAATGTATAAGGCTTTGAAAATAAAGTGTTTTATACACTCATTGAGCCGTTGATATTTCACAGAAAAATGCTTGTTTTTGTGAAACATGATCGAAAAATAAGACATTTAGAATATGAAAAGTGTATACTTAAATATGAAAATACATGTCATGTCTCAAAATCGATATCCATCTTACCTCTATATTGTTTTATATACTGTAGATTTCAAGAAAAAAGATGACAAGTTCAATGGGAAAGTGAGCCTGTCAGGTAGGCAGTGAACCTAATTCTTGCACAAAATCCAGTCTAGATTTTTGACCACTTTTTCTTTTTATCTGGTGTCCTGGTAATCTGTCTGTGAATGTTAACCAGTTTATTGGTCTTACTGACATCAGCTACGGAGAGCGCGATCATACAGTCGTCCGGAACAGCTGGTACTCTCATGCGTGGTTCAGTGTTGCATGCCTTGAAGCAAACATAGAAGGTACTTAGCTCATCTGGTAGGCTCGCGTCACTGGGCAGCACGCTGCTGGGTTTCCCTTTGTAATCCGTGATAGTTTTCAATCTGTCACATCAGATGAGCGTCAGAGCCGGTGTAGTAGGATTCCTTTAGCTCAGTGTGGATGTTGCCTGTAAGCCGTGGTTTCTGGTTGGAATATGTACGTACGGTCACTATGGGTAGACGCAGTCAGTGCAATCCCGGAACATACTCCAGTCCGTGCTTGCGAAACAGGTCTGTAACTTAGCATCCGCTTATTCGGACCACTTCCTCTTTGAGTTTTTGCTTTTAAGCAGGAATCAGGAGGATAGAGTTATGGTCAGATTTGGCAAATGGAGGTCGAAGGAGAGCTTTGTATGCGTTTGTGTATGTGGAGTAACGATGATGTAAATTTTTTTCGCCTCTAGTTGCACAGGTGACATTCTGGTAGAAATTAGGTAAAAACAGATTTCAGTTTCCCTGCATTAAAATCACCGAACACTAGGAGTGCCGCTTCTGGATGAGCATTTGCTTGTTTATCCATTGCAGCGCCATACAAACTTTTTAGAGAGAGGCAACTCAAAAATAGATTCACACATGGTCTTAAAAGTTAGATTGGGAGTAGTGACTATCAGGACTGTACAGCAGTGATGTAAGTCAGTCCTGTGTTCACTGTTCCCTACCTGCCTGTGAGTCTATCTGTGAAGTAAACAAACAGGCAACATACATGCTCATCATTTTCATACAACATACAGACACCAACTGCCCCCCCACCCACTGCTCAAAGGTTGTACTTATTTGCTTTATTAAAACCAGCGGCTCATCTGTGTGAGCGAGGTTGGTTGATGATTGGCAGCGCTCTCTTTTCCTGGAAGAGAGAGGGGAAAAAGTGTTCACCACTGACGATTCTTGGGAAAGAGGGATTGAGTGAGGGACGGAGCCAGGGAGCGAGAGAGAGGGAGTGAGTATGTTCCCTTCTCAAACTCCCACAGAAGTGAGTGGCAGAACAGTAGACAGTACTGAACACACACACAGTTCATGTCAGTATTAAACCTGAGAATCTGCTTAAGACAGGAGCACACACACTTAACATTCTCTCCAACACACACACAATTCTCTCTTTTGTCACACACACACACACACACACACACACACACACACACACACACACACACACACACACACACACACACACACACACACACACACACACACACACGACCTGTGAGCAACAGCAGGAGTGTTGATACAGGGAGCCACTTTACCATAATAAACATTTTATGGATGATCTGAACAGTCAGCCCACACAGGTCTCTGTTGCATGGGGAGGTATCTCTCCCTGTGTGTATGTCTGCTCCACATCTGTCAGCTAGTATAGGTAACTGCATTCAAGTATTTACCGGTATATGCACGTCTGCCTGACGTGTGTGTGTGTGTGTGGTGCCTGTGGGGCAGTGGCAGCAGCATCCTGTGTTTCACCATGACACAGCTGTTCAGTGGGAGAGGGAGAGAGATGTGAGTACTGAATAATTCACTCTACTCATGTGGATCAACACACACACAAGCAGACATGCATCCAAATGGCATGCAGACGAATCACACGCACAGTAAGTGTAAAAGAAAATGTCAAACGGTACTATCACTGCAATACCATGAAGAAAATTTGTAATGGGAAAACAATCCTCACACAAAAAACGGACGTGGTTTGTGTATGAAAAGCGGCACACCATATGGCAAAGAATCACGAAGATGGAAGGAGATAACAGCTGCCGTTACAACTTACATCTGCAAAGACATGGCCCCAATTTACACGGACGAGAAACGGGGGTTTCGCGAGTTGGTGCCAACACTCGACCCAAGGTACCAAATGCAAATTGATATGTGACACGTATTAATGCCAAAATAACATGCAAAACAGGCAAGCCCCAAAAATATATATATACATTTTAGGCCTACATTTATTTTGTTTGAAACTATAGTTGAACTGTTTTCTATTTACCTTTTTAGATTTTATACATTCATATTTTATATTTTGTTACATGCTTAATTGAAAATTTGCACAAAGGTTCTAAATAAAAGGAGAAATAATCAAATATGAGTAAGTACCTTTTTATTTGTTGAGTTTAATTCAAAATGTAATAAGAAATAGGCCTTTACATGTGGTCATTTTATATAAACTATTTATTCATTGAATTTACAGAAAATGTGCTATATGTGATATGTATCGTTATCTGGATATGAGATTTTGGCCATATCGCCCAGCCCTATGCTCAGCTAACGATTAATAAATGAGGCCCATTGACGCAACCCTGCATGGATATCACAGAATAGGTTTTAAAATAAATAGAGCTACAAATATGATGCATATGAATGCTCTCTCTCTCACACACACAAACACACAGAGCAGTCTCAGTGGAGGAGACAGGTTGACCCTGGAGAAAACACACATTGCAAGCTTTTCCTTCATATCAGCCACATACATTCACAGCAGAAAAAGTTGATCAATATAAGAGCTGAGGTTAACGAGACAATCTGAGGCAGAGCTGTAAATGTTTGTTCCAGCCTAGTACTAAACAAATCAACTAAGCATCAAGCCCTTTATTTGTTTAATAGGGTGTGCTAATGGGGTGTGTTCATCAATTATGTGCAACGGCTGAGGACCTGGTTTCTGAGGACTGGGTTGGGATCTATACTAGTAAACACTGATCTAGATGGTGTGGGAGCAGGGCTAGAGGTGGTTTGAGTTGGCTAGAGATTACAGGTTGAGCCCTGGCCCTAGTTCAACAGGTCAGGATGAGCTATCAACTAGTGGGGACTAGGCAATGGGTTAGTGTTTTGTGCTAAACAGAGGTATCCACATAGAATGGTAGACAGACAGACAGACACAAATGCATTCAAAACACACAAGAGACACACACATTCCTTTACAGGCACAGCAATCAATATGGCATGCTAGGCTACTTGGCCACTGGCCCACTTTCCACAACCCCCATTAATGTGTTTGCCTCTACAGCTTCATCCCTGTTTTTCACATGCATACATTTATTGCTCTGTTCACACACACGGCAGCAATACTGTTCCCTCCTTGTACATACCTTCCTGTTTGTCACATGCGCACACACACACACACACCATTTCCTGCCTCCTGTGAGTTAGGCCCTAGTGTTGTGAGTCTGAGGCGTTCCCCTCCGCCGTTGTCATAACGCTGCTGCTAGTACCACCACTACTGCTAGTAACCCCTGTGTTTGTGAGGAACAAGTCAAGACTCACTATGTGTAAGAGAGAGGGTGGGTGGAGCGAGGAGGGAAGGAAGGAGAGAAGGGGGTGAGATTGATAGAGATGGGGAGAGAGAATGGTGGAAAGAGAGGGGGGAGAGATAGCGAGAGGAAGACCAAAAGGGAGAGAGAATGGAAGGGTTATTTGGAGTGATAAAGAAGAAAGGAGAGAAAGAAAAGATAACAAAGACATAAGTCTCAATGTCTATTGCGGTTCCTCTTTGCTACACCCCTATGCTGACCTCAATATATCCCTCAGTCGCTCTCCTATACTCTCTTTTTCTGTCTCTCCCTCCATTACAATATCCCTTCCATACCGTCTTTTGTCACAATTTCTCTCCCACTCTCCTTTTCTCCCTCCATCACCTGTTCTTTTGTGGGCAGGACCACAATGTTTCTTATCATCAAACTATAGCTACAGCACAAATATTTGGAAAGCTACTATTGTTAAGCTTTCACAATCATATCTGTACATTATGTTTACATAACAAAACAGAATTTAGAAGGAAGTTATATAACCACCATGGTTTAACCCAGAGCTTTGGTGCAACATGAGGTCTAATGAATTTCCAATGCAGCCAATTCAGGAAGATAATATAAATTAGCTTTTTAAATAAAACAAGGAAACAAATGGGCGATTTTTCAACTGATTTGAAAACCCCTGTCTCCTGTACTCCGGAAATTCAGTTGGTTCTAGAAAATGTATCCTCCATATTTATTCCTCTGGCAGATAAACACGCCTCTTTTAAACAATTCCGTCAAAGATAGATCGAACCCTTGGTTTTCTTCTGCATTATCTGAGCTCATTCAGAGGAGAAATCAGACCAGAGCCAAAGCAAGAAAAACTGACAGTAGTGGACTGGAAATCTTTCAGACAATTGAGAAACCGATGTACTCTCTCGATTAAGAAAGCTAAATCAAGCTACTTTTTTAAGCTCTCAGACTCTGCTGGTGATCCTTCAAACATTTGGAAAACACTAAATGCATTGAAGCGTAAAAATGATGCTATTAAATCAAAATGATCTTGGCAGGCTTTTTATCTGATAGAAATGGTGGTGTAGTTGACTCTGGTCAGCCAATCGACTACTCTTACCTAATGGTTAAACTTCTAGAGAATCTTTGTTTTCTCGCTAAAAAGTAGAAAGCAGACTATTCATTCGACATTCCTAAAAATCGGTCCTAGACTACTGCGACATCACCTACAGTTGAAGTCGGAAGTTTACATACACCTTAGCCAAATGCATTTAAACTCAGTTTTTCACAATTCCTGACATTTAATCCTAGTAAAAATTCCCTGTCTTAGGTCAGTTAGGATCACTACTTTATTTTAAGAATGTGAAATGTCAGACTAATAGTAGAGAGAATTATTTATTTCAGCTTTTATTTCTTTCATCACATTCCCAGTGGGTCAGAAGTTTACATACACTCAATTAGTATTTGTTAGCATTGCCTTTAAATTGTTTAACTTGGGTCAAACGTTTCAGGTAGCCTTCCACAAGCTTCCCACAATAAGTTGGGTGAATTTTGGCCCATTCCTCCTGACAGAGCTGATGTAACCGAGTCAAGTTTGTAGGCCTCCTTGCTCGCACACGCTTTTTCAGTTCTGCCCACAAATTTTCTATAGGATTGAGGTCAGGGCTTTGTGATGGCCACTCCAATACCTTGACTTTGTTGTCCTTAAGCCATTTTGCCACAACTTTGGAAGTATGCTTGGGGTAATTGTCCATTTGGAAGACCCATTTGTGACCAAGCTTTAACTTCCTGATTGATGTGGCTCAGTTGGTAGAGCATGGTGTTTGCAACGCCAGCATGGTGTGTGCAACACCAGGGTTGTGGGTTCGATTCCCACGGGGGGCCAGTACAAAAAATAAATGTGTGATATGAAATGTATGCATTTACTACTGTAAGATGCTCTGGATAAGAGAGTCTGCTAAATGACTAAAATGTAAATGTATGTTGCTTCAATATACCCACATAATTATCTTTCCTCATGATGCCATCTGTTTTGTGAAGTGCACCAGTGCCTCCTGCAGCAAAGCACCCCACAACATGATGCTGTCACCCCCGTGCTTCACGGTTGGGATGGTGTTCTCCGGCTTGCAAGCCTCCCCCTTTTTCCTCCAAACATAACGATGGTCATTATGGCCAAACAGTTCTATTTTTGTTTCATCAGACCAGAGGACATTTCTCCAAAAAGTACGATTTTTGTCTCCATGTGTACTTGTAAACCGTAGTCTGACTTTTTTATGGCGGTATTGGAGCAGTAGTTTCTTCCTTGCTGAGCGGCCTTTCAGGTTATGTCGGGCTCGTTTTACTGTGTATAAAGACACTTTTGTACCTGTTTCCTCCAGCATCTCCACAAGGTCCTTTTCTTTTATTCTGGGATTGACTTTCACTTTTCGCAACAAAGTACATTCATCTCTAGGAGACATAACGCATCTCCTTCCTGAGCGGTATGAAGGCTGCGTGGTCCAATGGTGTTTATACTTACGTGCGATTGTTTGTACAGATGAACGTGGGACCTTCAGGCATTTGGAAATTGCTTCCAAGGATGAACCAGACTTGTGGAGGTCTTGGCTGATTTCTTTTGATTTTCCCATGATGTTAAGCAAAGAGGCCCTGAGTTTGAAGGTAGGCCTTGAAATACATCCACAGGTACCCCTCCAATTAACTCAAATTATGTCAATTAGCGTATCGGAAGCTTCTAAAGCCATGACATCATTTTCTGGAATTTTCCAAGCTTTTTAAAGGCACAGTCAACTTAGTGTGTCATGCACAAAGTAGATGTCCGAACCGCCTAGCCAAAACTATAGTTTGTTGACAAGAAATTTGTGGAGTGGTTGAAAAACAAGTTTTAATGACTCCAACCTAAGTGTATGTAAACTTCCGACTTCAACTGTATGTAAGAATGCTGTTCATTGACTATAGTTCAGCATTCTACACCATAGGGCCCTGGGTCTGAACCCCGTCCTGTGCAAATGTGTCCTGGACTTCCTGATTGACTGTCCCCAGGTGGTGAATGTTGGAAAAAACACCTCCAATTCACTAATCCTCAATACAGGGGACCCACAAGGAAGTGTGCCCAGCCCCCTCCTGTACTCCCTGTTCACCCATGACTGTGTGGCCACGCACAAAAGGACTTGAGTTTCTACATACCACAATCACACCATGAGTAGTTAATCATGAAACAAACACCCCATGCCTTTCTTCTTCCCGGAGAGTTCTTTATTCCTGTCTGTTTGATGTACTGAGAACTCAGCTGGTTGTATGAACGGAGACAGTATATCCCGAGAGAGCCATGTTTCTGTGAAACAGAGTATGTTACAATCCCTGATGTCTCTCTGGAAGCAGATCCTCGCCCTGAGCTAGTCTACTTCATTGTCCAGGGACTGAATATTAGCGAGTAAAATACTCGGCAACGATGGATGGTGTGCACGCCTCCTAAGTCAGACTAGAGGGCCACTCCGAATACCTCTTCTCCGCCGACAGTGCTTTGGAGCAGCCTCTGGAATAATCTACCAGTCAAAAGTTTTCGAACACATACTCATTCAAGGCTTTTTCTTTATTTTTACTATTGTCTACATTGTAGAATAAAGGCAAAGAGTAGCTACTTGGAAGAACCTCAAATACAAAATATATTTTTATTTGTTTTACACTTTTTGGTTACTACATGATGATTCCATGTGTTATTTCATAGTTGTGATGTCTTCACTATTATTCTACAATGCAGAAAATAGTAAAAAATAAAGAAAAACCCTTGAATGAGTAGGTGTTCTAAAACTTATAACCGGTAGTGTAAGTACTGGGGAGTACGAACAATGGATCCAATTGGTCACAATGAGTTACCACCGCTCTGATATCCAAAAGTCATTTCCCGGCTGTATGTAATAACACAAAAATAATTATGGACTAATAATGTAAGAAATGACACAAAAAAAATTAAAAATACTTCAAAGGTTGCTTAGGAGCTAGAAGCAGAGCTGCCATATTTGTCAGCACCATTATTTTACCTGGGGAAGAGTTGCAGGGTAGAGGAGAAGAAGAATGTGCTTATTTGAAAGCAATAAAAAAAATGTTTAAATGTAAATGAGTAACTCAGGACGTTTCATTTTTAAAAACTAGCTCTCATGCTAGAAAAAGGTTGGAGACCACTGCTCTAGGGAAATTCTAAAGGCTGATTGAAGACATTTTTACGGAATAAATGTTTCTTTCCAATGACTGTTTTGCTTTTTGAGTATTGATGTGAATATGTGTGTTTGTGTATTGATGTGGATACAGGGCTCATCTGTTAGAGACCTTGGTCTCAGCATGACTCCCAGACAAAATAAAGGTATTTTTTTTTAAAAAGCACACAAATTACTTTCTCAAATGCTAGAGTTTGGCAGTATACCGTATCCCAGAGTATGATTTTCCAATCATGCATTTTAATACATTAAGATTTTTACTTTTTTAAATAAATACCTGCAGTCAATTTGTGCATCAGGCTAATCCCCAAAACAGCTGTTTGAGCCAGTCCGTGTTTGTTTACAAAGCACAACAAGCAAAACGGGAGCATCAAGGGGTGAGTCACTCCTGCAGCGCAACTTAAGTGAGGTGATCATTTACACTTGTATGAAATTGACTACTAACGTTATCTTAATAATTATAAGATGTGTAGCTGGTCAACTAAGATGTGTCAAATAAATTCACTCCAGCTGGTTTTTGCAAACTTGCTAACGTTAGCTTGCAAAATCAAGCTTCTTGGTAACAGCAGCAGAGACAATCCCCTCGTGGATTAAGATACATGCTATGTAATATTTGTTTTGTGCTGTAAACTTTGTTTTGAGATACTTGCATTATGTTATGAGCTGGGTTGTCTTAGTACTAAATGTTTGCATGCGCTCATTAGCATTTACCTATGGCAATTCCTCAGTACATGTTAGGATTTTCTTAGCATTCTGTTAACTGATGTTTTCAGGGCATTTTTTTACCTTTGAAAAAACAAATAGAGCCCCTTGTGTGCAATTCCATATATCCCTGGATGGCACAGGCATGGCATGAAGGTATGGAAATCTGGATATCACCCAATCCTATTCACACAAATACTCACACACCCAGTGTACACTGCCCGATATACAGCCATCAACATCAAACACTACCGTAGTGCAAAAACATCAGCTACTGTAATGCACAGTCAATATCAGCCCACCACTCAAAGATTCAGGAATGACCTGATGGAGACAAATACCGGGAGCCCAAATCCTGTGGAAGAGGCAATCGGCTGACTGCCAACATAACCCCTTCCTAAAACCCAGCAAGGTGGTCGTCATTGCAGCACGCACACAGATTCAAGGACACTTGGGGGCTATTTTGACACCACCAACTCCCCCAGTATCCATGGACATGGTCCTCCTTGCATACTACCTAATACAAACACACAAATGTAACATCATTTGTTAGCCTCTGGTCATTATCAATCTGTAGCATTTTTTATTTTTTACAAAATCCATTGTGTGAATGCCTTGTCTATACTATCAGTATTGTGTTGTAAACATTTTTATAATTGTCTTTGCCGGTTCATTAATCATGTCATTACATAGGTCTAGACTATGTTTTGTTGGCTTTTACCAATTTACCTTTAGTATTCAAATGTTACTGATACATTTATCTGACCGCTATATTTCATACACAACACTATCTCATGTGGCAAACTGTAATGAATCATTTATAGTAGATAGTTACAAAAAAAGATGGTACTGTTTCAAATGGCATATTTTACAGTGATTTCGCAACATTAACAAAATGGGTTGTACTGGTTTAAACAGCAATTATTAGAGTGATGACAAAATTGGTTAGACAAGGTCTGTCTGTGAAGCCGAATCCTCAGAGTAATTACAACAGGTCCATTACATCCTTTGCCTCCTTGAATCCCATATAGACTCCAGTCGGTAAGGGATTTTTGTGGCGAATGGCACAAACAACACATGAAGGCAAGACTCTTCTGTTCCCTCATCCCAGTATTTCTCCCTTCAGTGCCCACTCCAACACCAGTCGATACGCAACCAGCCTGTATTGACTGAACAAATTGTTATTCGTGAGTACCTAGATACAAATAATTTTATAACAAGAAACAATTGGATTCAACAAAAGTCAATAGATTACCTTCTTTACATTTTGTTACTGTGTGCTGGGCCAAGCAATAATCATGTAACTTACTTGATAGACAGCTGTGTAGTCGGTCCTGCAGGTATGGGCTGCTTCTTCTAGTTTACTTTTGAAACATGGAAGAATGTCTCTATAACTCCAGGGTAGATGAGCGCAGAAAAGTCCTTGGGTTTGTTAGACAGTCTCTGGGTGGGATGCTTTCTTCAACGTAGATATCAAGCTCCCCAAATCGATGACAGTAACAATCGGCAGTTGCCATGGGTTGACATGCTCCGCAGTTGCACCACCAGTCCCTTAGACCTGGTTCTCGCCACTGCTCCTGGTCTACCGGCTATGCTGACTCAGCCTCTCTCCGTGCTCTGAAACTGCACAAGTTCCTCCTCAGTAAATTCTGTCTTGAATAAATATGGCTCTGAATAAAAAACCTTATCAAATGTTATTATTATTTGCCAATAAGCAAGAAAGATTGCTACTTTAGCTACTAGAGCACGCAACAGCTGACTGCCTTTTGTTAACAAATCCACACCAAGTCTTACAAGAGAGTACAGGCAAAACCCAAAGCTGTCCATAAATTAGGAAATTAATAGAATCTAATTTCTTAGGATTATCAGTAAAATTACTGAATATATAAAATATTGATTACTATGTATAGCTTTGTAAGACTATGAATGACCAACCACCCAGCTTTGGAGTAGTTAGGAGGGCTATTTCCCTGGTTTTGAGAGGAGCTGGCTAGTAGACTTCCAGCAATTGCGCTAAGCTAACAATATGCTACCTTCAACTTCCTTCAAACTATAAGCAGAGACATAAAAATGATATCCATAAGTTTGTCTGACTCTGGGTAAGTAGGAAATTACCCCAAATACCGAAGTATCCCTTTAAAAATGTATCATGGCTTAATACGTGTTCATATGCCATTTCGTTACTTGAACATGAAAAATGGTTCGGTAGTTGAATTTGTTACTTTCAGTTCTTATGTCAAATGTGTCTCACGGATCAAGTCTGTATCAGTGCAGCCGATGTCCCCCTTACAGCGCGAGCACACAGTACCAGCTCCACTCTCGGCTGCATCGTGTTAGCTAACCACTCATTCTGCAGAGAAGTTTGCACACTTGAACAATGAAACACCGCAGGTAGAAACGGTTCACAAAACATACAAAACACTTCACAATGCAAGAAGATGACGGTTACTTCCAGCTTTGTAGGCTAACTTTTCTTGCTAGCTTACAGCAGAAGCTAACATCAATTCACTACCCTAATCATTTGGCAAACCATGATGTAAAATATGCTAATTGCCACCAAAACTTTATTAATTTACTTAAAAATCGGTCTCTCCCAAAGATGATCTATTGTCTCAGCGAACTGACTGTGTGTAAATAGGGCTCTGACAGCCGCTCCCTCGACCCTCCTGAATTACGTCATTACTTGTTAAAGAGACAGCGCGCATTTTTATAAAATAAGATACTTCTATGCAAATGTTGTTGATCAGTACTAGGGATGACCCCATTTAGTAGAATGGTCGTTTGTTTGGTTGATAGGCTGTTGGTCGACCGAGATTTCTGTAGTCGAGCAGTCGCAATTATTATTTAAAAAATTAAATGGTGCACAAGACACTTGTCTGATTCACGCTGTCTCATTGGTCTAATCCATTGCGGAGGCCACAGGGATGGCACAGTCCATCACTCTAAGACGTGATGCTGAAATTGTATATGGTTATATTGTGCAAAACTAATGGCGCAACACTAATAAATCTAATATTATTTTATAACAAATGCACTTCCTCCCGTGTTGGATAAGGTCTCTGTCCGCAGTTCTGAAACAATCTTCAGTGCACCGTAGAATTAGCGCCTTCCCCTATGTTGCCATGTGTATAATAGAAAAGTTAACAGGCATATTGGGATTGAGAACAACGCGGCGAGGCAGCAGAGGCGAGGAAAAAGCCCTTGATTTAGCCTAATTGTCCTTGATTTAGCCTAAAGAAAATTGAGGATAGTGGAAACCAACTTAATTAGGTCAATAGCCTAGCTGTTATCTGTGCCTGGTTTTATAAGTCATCCATATACAGTACAAGTCGAAAGTTTGTACACCTACTCATTCAAGGGTTTTTCTTTATTTTTACATTGTAAAATAATAGCGAAGACATAAAAACTATGAAATAACACATATGGAATCGTGTAGTAATCAACATTTTAAACAAATTATTCAAAGTAGTCACCCTTTGCCTTGATTACAGCTTTGCATTTACCATATCATATGGAGACAGAAACAAACCATTTACCTTATCATAAGCAGACAATTGCAAATGGTTAAATCCTTCTAATAGAAATTTTAAAAATTGTTACGAATTGAACTTTAATTCAATGAATTAACTCTTCACTTGGGATGATTTCACTGAACAACAAAAGGGAATATTGAATGATCCCCAATGATCCATCGCATCTCCCAAAAACGTTTTCAACATACATCTGTAAAATGATAGTCTAGAAACTAAAGCTTTGGTTTTCTTCCTTTCAGGCTTCCATGTCTTCTCCCTGGACCTTCTCAATGTCCACCTCTTGAACATCAGGCCTCATCTCCACTGTCACTTTCCAACCTTGTTAAGGATGGCTCGCTGTCAGGCTCAAAAAGCCTCAAACTGCCCGGATGGCAACCAATTTTTCAACCCATGTATTGGTCAGCCTGTTGCGTGCTTTGGTGTGTGTGTGTGTGTGTGTGTGTGTGTGTGTGTGTGTGTGTGTGTGTGTGTGTGTGTGTGTGTGTGTGTGTGTTCCCAAACAAGGACCAGTTGCGCTCTGAGCCGGCTGATGTTGGTGAGATTTGGAAGATGGAGGCAACAGGGGAAAGAGCCTCAGATGCACAAAGTCCCTTCCACCAGGTGGCTGATGAGATATGTTGGCACGATTGCCATATTGCATCTCCATCCCAAAGCCCTTGCTTGGAAGTGTACTTTGCCAGACTGCCAAGAACGTTGCCCACATCCAGGCCAAGGTGGCGAGACACGGTGGTGATGACACCATAGGCCTTGTTGATCTCTGCACCAGACAGGATGCTCTTGCCAGCATACTTGGGGTCCAACATGTATGCTGCAGCATGTATAGGCTTCAGGCAGAAGTCTTCACGCTTTTTGATGTATTTCAGAACTGCAGTTTCCTCTGCTTGGAGCAACAGTGAAGTGGGCAGGGCAGTATGGATTTCTTCTCTTAAATCTGCAAGCAGGTTCTGAACATCAGACAGGATGGCACTGTCTCCCTCAATCCGTGCAATGGCTACTGCTATAGGTTTCAGGAGTTTCAGGCTGCTTACAACTCTCTCCCAAAATACATCATCCAGGAGGATTCTCTTGATGGGGCTTTCCATATTGGCAGACTGGGATATGGCCATTTCTTGGAGAGACTCCTTCCCCTCCAGGAGACTGTCAAACATGACAACACCACCCCAACGAGTGTTGCTGGGCAGCTTCAATATGGTGCTCTTATTCTTCTCACTTTGCGAGGTAGATTGCTATAACTTGATGACCCTTCACATACCTAACCATTTTCTTGGCTCTCTTGTAGAGTGTATCTAATGTTTTAGGTGCCGTGATATCCTTGAGGAGCAGATTTAATGCATGAGCAGCACAGCCAATGGGTGTGATGTGAGGGTAGGACTCCTTCACTTTAGACCAAGCAGCCTTCATGTTCGCAGCATTATCTGTCACCAGTGCAAATACCTTCTGTGGTCCAAGGTCATTGATGACTGCCTTCAGCTCATCTGCAATGTACAGACTGGTGTGTCTGTTGTCCCTTGTGTCTGTGCTCTTGTAGAATACTGGTTGAGGGGTGGAGATGATGTAGTTAATTATTCCTTGCCCACGAACAGTCGACCACCCATCAGAGATGATTGCAATACAGTCTGCTTTCTCTATGATTTGCTTGACCTTCACTTGAACTCTGTATCCAGAAAATGAGTAGATAAAGCATGTCTGTTTGAAGGGGTGTATGCTGGGTGAAGAACATTCAGAAATCTCTTCCAATCCACATTGCCTGTGAGCATCAGAGGTGAACCTCCATTGAGTCAAATAAACTTCTGATTCCAGGACTATGAGCTGTTGCTATTGATAAGGTGTCCGATTCATCATTTTCACCTCGAATTGAAGTAGATGGACTTTTGTCAGAGGTTGCTTGTTGTGAGCACTGAGGGAATTTTATGCACTTGGACAGATGATTCTGCATCTTTGTAGCATTCTTCACATATGATTTGCCACAGTATTTGCAAATGTACACAGCTTTTCCTTCAACATTAGCTGCAGTGAAATGTCTCCACATCAGATAGTGCCTGTGGCATTTTCCTGTAAAATTAGAAAAATAAATAAATAAATAAATATATATATATACATACACATACACACAATTCCATGTTCTGATAAATATTTAAGCAGTTAGATTAAACAGCTCCTTTGTAAGAGAACTGTTTTAAAATGAGACATGTATGGAAACAGGTTAGCAGGCTCAAGCAAGCTAAAACCCACATGGTAACAAAACCTAACTAGCAGAAATTGTTAACAAGTTAGAAATGATTTAAAACAAAAACTTTGCTGTAGGCTACTATTTACTAGTTAACAAAAATGTGGTGTCATAAAATATATTCACCCCACCCAGTATTGTATTCAAAACTTACCAGAAAGCATGTAGTCCTTTGCTCAGACAGTGTAGTAATGTGGGCTAAACAGCATCTCATTAGTGTGCAAGATCTTGAGAATCATCTGCACATGTGATGGAAGAATGCACTGTGCATGCAGAGGGTTGCAATTCCATTGAATTGGGGATAATTTAACCAAAATATGCCACAAGACCTAGAATTGCGTTGTGTATCACACAAAAAAAAGGTTCTGTTATAAGCTAACTTTTTTTATGAATTTAAGCAAAATTCCCAGGCTTAACTTCATTCCGGAAATTTACCAGAAAGTTTCCAACCCTAGGTGTGACCACCATTTGCCTCATGCAGCGGGACACATCTCCTCTTTGCATAGAGTTGATCAAGCTGTTGTGTCCTGTGGAACGTTGTCCCACTCCTCTTCACTGGCTGTGCAAAGTTTCTGATATTGGCGGGAACTGGAACACGGTGTCATACACGTCGATCCAGAGCATTCCAAACATGCTCAATGGGTAACATGTCTGGTGAGAATGCAGGCCATGGAAGAACTGGTCCTTTTTTTAGCTGCCAGGAATTGTGTACAGATCCTTTCGACGTCGAGCCGTGCATTATCATGCTGAAACATAGGTAGATGGCGGCGGATGAATGGCACGACAATGGGCTTCAATAACTCTTCACGGTACCTCTGTAAATTAAAATATCCATCGATAAAATGCAATTGTGTTCATTGTTCGTAGCTTATGCCTGGCCATACCATAACCCCACCATGGGGCTTTTCATAATGTTGACATCAAACTGCTCACCCACACGACGCCATACACTGTCTGCAATCTGCCCAGTACAGTTGAAACCGTGATTCATCCTTGTAGAGCCCATTCTCCAAGCATGCAAGTGGCCATCAAAGATGAGCATTTGCCCATTGAATTCGGTTACGACGCCAAGCTGCAGTCAGGTCAAGACCATGGTGAGGACGATGAGCACGCAGATGAGCTTCCCGGAGACGGTTTCTTACAGTTTGTGCAGACATTTTTTGTTGTTGTACAAACCCACAGTTTCACCAGCTGTCTGGGTGGCTAGTCTCAGACCATCCCGCAGGTGAAGAAGCCAGATGTGGAGGTCCTGGGCTGGCATGTTTACACATGGTCTGCGGTTGGGGGGGATGGTTGGATGTACTGTCAAATTCTCTAAAACAATGTTGGTAGAGAAATGAACATTCAATGTTCTGATGGACATTCCTGTAGTCAGCATGCCAATTGAACACTCCCTCAAAACTTGAGACATCTGTGGTATTGTGTTATTTGACAAAAAAACTGCACATTTTAAAGTGACCTTTTATTGTCTCCAGCACAAGGTGCACCTGTGTAATGATCATGCTGCTTAAATCACCTTCGTAATATGCTTATTGATATGCCACACCTGTCAGGTGGATGGATTACCTTGGCAAAGGAGAAATGCTCACTAACAGGGATGTAAACAAATATGTGCACACAAATTTGAGAGAAATAAGCTTCTTGTGCGTATGGACATTTTCTGTGATCTTTTATTTCAGCTCATGAAATATGGGACCAACACTTTACATTTTGCAGTTCTATATTTTTGTTCAGCATATGTTAAAAGTACTCCAACAGGGCCAGCGTATGCTGAACCAGGCGAATGGGAAAAGAGATGCGGAGGAGCAAAAACGAGACATGCCGTGACCCAATTTGCTTCACCCATGATGCACTGCAGGAAATAAACAGTCCCCAAAAAGACTACTGAACACACATAAGTGCAGAGTCTCTGGTCCAGTGGACGCTCCCAGGTCTATAAGCACATACCACTCTTTGAGACCAGTGTTAAATCCCGGTCTGTCTAAATCGTGTTAAAAAACACACAGGAGCCTTAATTGGGGGAGAACATTCATGTGCCACCACAGTATCTTACCAGTTCCATACATACAATAAGATGGATCAATATTGTGTTAAAGTCCAGCTACACCCATTTTCCTAGTTTATTTGGTCCAGCTTTATTTTGGTCTGCATTGGGAGTCTGTTGGTCGAGACGTTGGTGTTTTCTAGTTTCACCCCACTCGTTTGAAGTGACCTAGTTTCGAGGGGAAATAACAAGATCCTACGGAAATATGAACTGGACACCTATTGTACCGTCCAGCACAAATATCTCTGCATAACAGGGAGGCGGCCCTAAAGACAAGGTTTACCCATTCAAGGCAAGGGACAATGTAATAAAGAGAAGAAAACAAATTATTGTCTGTAGCTCTGGGTATTGTTGCACTCCATTGCTCATACGAACCCTAGCAGGAATTCATTTCAGTGAGGGGGTTATAGTCACCCAACCCCCACTCTTGCTGAAATTACTTGTTTGAGGCCATCCTGGGTTATGGATGATAAAACACCCACAACGCCGGGTGACATATCACTTCACAAACAGGGCCTGAGAGGAAGGAAGCAGGCTGGCTCGGTGGCGTGGGAGTGAGTGTTGCCTGGGTAAGGCTGCCTGTTTGCCTGAGGTCATGGAGGGACAGGTTGCAGGAGGGATTGAACCCAGCCACAGCCCCCCAGCCTCTGACTGTCGCCTGGATTGACCCCTCAAATACAACCCGGACATGAGCACTTCCGAGGTCAAATGCCTGATAGAAATTATTAGGAAAGAAAATATGTGCAGTGCGACAACGTCTCAGTCGAGCTGACCGAAACATAAAACAAAAACACTCCCATTACATTGCTGCGTAATGAGTTGCATAAACAGTTCGAAAGGTAGCACGAGATGGTTTAAAAAGGCCCGGGGTTCGATATCTAACGCTGCACTATGAAGTGGAAAGGAGAATAATTTTTTTTTTATATTGCAAGGCAAAAACAAAATGTCACTCTCCTAGAGAAAGAAAAACAGGAAAGGAAATGTTCCAGTAACATCTGATGGCAGCGTGCCTCTGGAGTGCCGGAGAGAGGCCAAGAGGAACGACTTACGGGCCTGAACTACCCCTAGTTAGGCCTAGTTATTTCCTTTACATTCTTGCAAAGCTAATAAAATTGGTACATTTTGTGGCTGGAGAAAGTCACATTTGGAGTGCCCCAAAATCATCTCTTCTCCTCTAGCACATGCCCTGGTGGAATTTTCCAACCCGATAGGAAAACTGTCTGCAACCCACACCGTGATACAGAACACCTGGTGACTCAGTCTGCAGAAGACATATCAGCAAGAAACACTAGGAGGAAATTGAGTAATGGTGGAGATGCAAAGATTTATTGTGTGAGGCTTTGTAAAGCCCTTGGATGATGGATCTCAAAGATAAAGTGTGAGGGATGCTACACATTTCACTGTAGAAGCTCATTTCTTTAAAATGGTACCAGAGGCATATCATTAATTTAGCTGGCTCCTCATCCTAAAATCCTATGAAAGCATTTTGATTCTAAAGTGACCCCCCACCCCCCAAAAGAGTGCAATGTGCAAAAGCGAGACAGCTCGCTCAGACCTTATGAAAATGCAATGTCGAGTCCAGACACTATAGCTCCACAGATGAGTAAACAAATGGAGCAGCACAGACATAACAGCAACAGTCCCTTTCTGCTACTGGCTGATGTCAACACCAATGAGGTCACTGCCTGCCAAAAGTAAATGGGACTGGACCACATAGGGGCCGCCAGACAACCCTGATCGCTCCGGTGCAAGCATTCATGAGGCATCGCTAACTGCAGCCCCACAGTCCCTCCCAAAACTGTTCTCACCGATTTGTGGGTTACACCTACCTGCTCATCCCCTCTGCTTCCGCAATAGGGTAATTGCCATATGTTCAGGAGTTGGGATTCACTAAAGGGTGTTATTCAATCAAAAGCGCTGTTTCATCGATTGGACAAAAACATTTTCTTCCCGTACTGTGAGGAAGGTGAATGAACACCCAATTGGGTAACTTTTTGTTTCACACGTCATTCTCTTGCTAATTATGTAAATTGAAACATGCATTATTGCAGCACAGGCAGACTATTGTTTTGTCTTTCCCCAGACATTCACTGTTGCCAGGTTGGATTGAATATGGCCTCATATTAGTAGAATAATAGAGATTGTGGAAACACTCATTTCAATCCAGTGAGAAAACATTTTGAATGTGAAACCACCATATTGATAGGAGCTGACACAGAAGCTGACTAGAAAATAAACTGTCTATGTAACACTAACTTAGAGATAAAAGCAGACAAGACAACTACGCTACTGATGTTATCTACCAAACCTGGAAAACTATTCTTCTGCCCAACATCTCTGCCCAATATCCTTCTAATCCCCTCCTTCCACCCCCACATCCTATGGCTGATTAACATAGCTCATAACGCCCAGGTAAATGTGACTTCACCACACCTCTAGCAGATTCCTTATGGTGTTTGAGGGGTTTCACGAGTATACTTCCATATCCCCGGCGCCCCGACCCATGTCTTAATAAAACCACTTCCCTTCTAAAAGCAGGAATATCGACTGACTCGGCAGCGGGGTTCTCCTCCCACCAATTACATAAGAGGTCACACCAAACGCAAATAAAAATAGCTACAGCGAACGAGTCTGAAAAGCTGAGGAGCGCAAGAGGGGAGGTAAGGATGGAGGGATGACATTTTTTTGCTGTACAAACTAAGGTGCTCATTGTCTGAATTAAGGTCCTGAGTTGTCTGGGTTTGTCAGTGTATTTTAATCTAGGATAGCGCTGCAGTGGATAGTCACCGTTTTGGGGGCTCCTGACCAATTCTGTTATTTTGTGGGTTTTTTTATGCTGATCTTAACTTTTTTTGTACATAATGTCTCCGCAATCATTTCCTAAGACCGAAAACAGCTTCTGGACATCAGAACAGCGATCGGTATCCTCGATTTGGATGAAAATGTTAACTTCAACGAGGCGGCAGCTCTGGACTTTCTGCTTTCTTGGGACCAGGCCCTAATCACCGGGACTCGAAAGAGGAAGCGGCAGCGAAAGTGTGGCAAGCGAGGTGGCATCCTGACGAGACCATGTCAGCAAGCAAATAGAACAGAGGGCAATGGCGGTCTATTTGTGACTTGCAGTCACTGGAGAACTCATGCCAAAATCCTACGAGAGCATTCCTGTTTTGCATTCTGAAGTGACCCCCACCCCCCCCCCAAAATATCATGATCAGCTCCTTTATTTTACTGACACTGAGCGAGAGGTTGTTGTCCTGGCACCACACTGCCAGGTCTGACCTTATCATCATCGGTGATCAGTCCTACCACCATTGTGTCGTCAGCAAACTTAATGAAGTCATGCACGGCCACACAGTCGTCGGTGAACGGGGAACAGGAGGGGGCTGAGGGGCCCCCTTGGCGGATGTGTTGTTGCCTACCCTTACCGCCTGGGGGCGGCCTGTCAGGAAGTACCGGATCCAGTTGCAGAGGGAGGTGTTCAGACTCTTGAACTTGAAGGGGACTATGGTGTTGAATGCTGAGCCGTAGTCAATGAACAGCATTCTTACATGGGTATTCCTTTTGTCCAGGTGGGTGAGGGCAGCAGCAAAGATTCCACCCAAGCCTTTGCACGAGCCAAATTGCTCACAGCTCCCGGGGAGGAGACAATGCCTGTCACCTGCAAACGACGAGATTTTAGGAAGTGTGTTAAGCTTGTGAAAGTGGCAAAGATTTGTGTCGACTGAAATCCAACTGATTCCATTGTGTGAAAATGCACACTAGAGGGTTGCATTCCCGTGGGATGCCCTCAGGACCTGCAGATTCTATGACTGCGGCACGGTTTGCATTTTTCATGTCGCAGGCGAGAGGTCAGAGATTATTTGGAAATGCGCAGTCTTACACGAACTGGCACATTATTGGGCTGGCGTTCGCATTGCCTTCATTGTTGTTGTTCTCCTTACAAATAAACTTTGGACATGTATGGGTTCCTATCAAAGTGCCTTAAAACCCAGAGAATCAATATTTTATCTGTATACATGCATACATACATAAACTCAGCAACAACAAAAAAAGTCCTCTCACTGTCAACTGCATTTATTTTCATTAAACTTAACATGTGTAAATATTTGTGTGAACATAAGATTCAACAGACAAACTGAACAAGTTCCACAGACATGTGACTAACAGAAATGGAATAATGTGTCCCTGAACAAATCAAAAGTAACAGTCAGTATCTGGTGTGGCCACCAACTGCATTAAGTACTGCAGTGGATCTCCTCCTCATGGACTGCACCAGATTAGCCAGGTCTTGCTGTGAGATGTTAACCCACTCTTCCACCAAGGCACCTGCAAGTTCCTGTACATTTCTGGGGGGGGGGGGGGGGGGGGGGGAGATCCGGGCTCTTCGCTGGCCATGGCAGAACACTGGCATTCCTGTCTTGCAGGAATTCACGCACAGAACGAGCAGTATGGCTGTAACGCACAGCATTGAGATTCCCTGTAACGCACAGCATTGAGATTGCCTGCAATGACAACAAGCTCAGTCCGATGATGCTGTGACACACCGCCCCAGAACATGACGGACCCTCTACCTCCAAATCGATCCCGCTCCAGTGTACAGGCCTCGGTGTAACGCTCATTCCTTCGACGATAAACACGAATCTGACCATCACCCCTGGTGAGACAAAACCGCAACTCGTCAGTGAAGAGCACTTTTTGCCAGTCCTGTCTGGTCCAGCGATGGTGGGTTTGTGCCCATAGGTGACGTTGTTGCCAGTGCTGTCTGGTGAAGAACTGCCTTACAACAGGCCTACAAGCCCTCAGTCCAGCCTCTCTCAGCCTATTGCGGAAAGTCTGAGCACTGATGGGGAGATCGTGCGTTCCTGGTGTAACTCGGGCAGTTGTTGTTGCCATCCTGTACCTGTCCCGCAGGTGTGATGTTCGGATGTACCGATCCTGTGCAGGTGTTGTTACACTTGGTCTGCCACTGTGAGGATGATCAGCTGTCCGTCCTGTCTCCCTGTAGCGCTGTCTTAGGCGTCTCACAGTACGGACATTGCAATTTATTGCGCTGGCCACATCTGCAGTCCTCATGTCTCCTTGCAGCATGCCTAAGGCACGTTCACGCAGATGAGCAGGGACCCTGGGCCTATTTCTTTTGGTGTTTTTCAGAGTCAGTAGAAAGGCCTCTTTAGTGTCCTAAGTTTTCATAACTGTGACCTTAATTGCCTACCGTCTAATGCTGTTAGTGTCTTAACGACCGTTCCACAGGTGCATATTCATTAATTATTTCTGGTTCATTGAACAAGTATGGGAAACAGTGTTTAACTTCATTAGCATACTGGTTTTTGTCTGAAATTTCGGATGACTGACGTGCCCAAAGTAAACTGCCTGTTACTCAGGCCCAGAAGCTAGGATATGCATATACTTGGTAGCATTGGATAGAAAACACTGAATTTTCTAAAACTGTTTAAAAAACAATTCTGCGAGTACAACAGAACTGATATGGCAGGCGAAAACCCGAGAAGGTCACAGGCCATTTCAGTGCTTGCGTATTGGAAATACAAATAGATAGGACCCAGATTGCAGTTCCTATGGCTTCCACTAGATGTCAAAAGTCTTTAGAAAGGGTTTCAGGCTTGTTTTTTGAAAAATTAACAAGTAGTTGGAAGAACTACAAGGTGTTTCTCAGAAAAAAGTGGTCTTGTTGGCGAGTGAATGAACATGAACATACTATTCTCCGTCTTAAATATTATCGTTTATTTAGATATTAGAGTACCTGAGGATTAATTAGAAACATCGTTTGACTTGTTTCGATGAACTTTAACTGGTAACTTTTTGGATTCGTTTGTATGCATGTTGAAAGAGTGGATCAATGAGATCATTGGCGCCAACTAAACAGACTTTTTTGGATATAAAGGACTTTATCGAACAAAACAACCATTCATTGTATAGCTGGGACCCTTGGGATTGCAAACAGAGGAAGACCTTCAAAAGGTATGTGATTTATTTAATCACCATTTGTGATTTTGTGACGCCTGTGCTGGTCGAAAAATAATTTTGGTGTGGGGCGCTGTCCTCAGAATTGCATGGTACGCTTTCACCGTAAAACCTTTTTGAAATCTGACAATGTGGTTGGTTTAACAAGAAGTTAAGCTTTTAAATGATGTATGACACTTGTATTTTCATGAATGTTTAATATTACGATTTTTGTATTTTGAATTTCGCTCTCTGCAATTTCACCGGATGTTGTCGTAGGTGTCCCGCTAGCGGTTCATGCGCCAAAAATAGGTTATTTAACCCTTTACAATGATCTGTGAAGTTATTCGGATTTTTACGAATTATCTTTGTAAGACAGGGTCAGAGCTTACATACATACGGGAAAAAAAAGCCAGTTCAAAAAACCATTGGGAATTGTGTTCCCGCAGGACAAAATGCAAAACTTGTTTCTTTCAAGACATTACAATGAACACATATCTCCAAGGGCCCTGGCTCCTATACCATCCCTGTCACGATGCCCTGAGCGGAGATGTGGAGGAGGGTGTGACATGAGACTGATAGTGCACCGAGGAGGCAGTAACAGATTGGTAAGGCTTAGCATGGTACATTGCCAGTCTGACTGCAGGCTGCCAGCAAAGCTGCCACGGCTCCACGCAGTTATCTAGTTGGCACCGTTCCCTGAAGGACACTTGTGCATTATAGACGGAGCCTACTCCGGCTCCGATCCTCATGGAAGGAACGGGACAGCATGGTGTCCCCTCAGCTACCTTTGCATATGGAGGTTTGTCCATTTCGAGTCAGTGATTGGTGTATTGGGCAGAGGCTCTCTGGCTACTGTTAGCTACAGTTTGTGTTTAAGACCACTTCATCACTCAGACTGCTGGCTTGCTTCTGAAGCTAAGCAGGGTTGGTCCTGGTCAGTCCCTGGATGGGAGACCAGATGCAGCTGGAAGTGGTGTTGGACGGCCAGTAGGAGGCACTCTTTCCTCTGGTCTAAAGAATATCCCAATGCCCCAGGGCAGTGATTGGGGACACTGCCCTGTGTAGGGTGCCGTCTTTCGGATGGGACATTAAACGGGTGTCCTGACTCTGAGGTCATTAAAGATCCCATGGCACTTATTGTAAGAGTAGGGGTGTTAACCCCGGTGTCCTGGCTAAATTCCCAATCTGGCCCTCAAACCATCACGGTTACCTAATAATCCCCAGTTTACAATTGGCTCATTCATCACTCTCCTCTCCCCTGTAACTATTCCCCAGGTCGTTGCTGTAAATGAGAACGTTTTCTCAGTCAACTTACCTGGTAAAATAATAGATAAATAAATACAAATTTAAAAAAAGAGGCCTGTTTGCTTTGGTTGCCAACCCAGAAAGCAGTGGGCTCCTGATGAAGTGGCAAGCACACAGGTGGAGACTGAGAAACTAGAGAGAGCAGCATGACGCTGGCCCCCTCTCCCTCATAGTCCCCTCCTCCCTCCACCCATCCCGTATACCCACAGTCTGAGCCACGGGCTGTCAATTGGCCAATGAATGGAAAACTAACTGAATCGATAGCCTGTGCTGGCTAATTATAGAGGTTGGTGGGGTGGATGAACATCATCAGTCTGACACTGGCCTCAATGTGACAGTCTGATCTGTATAGCTGCAAGGAAAGGCGACAGGACAGGACAGCAGCCGCAGTCTGGTAAAGAGCCACCCAAGGGCACCATAGCAAGGTCTACTACAGTTCCAAGCGGATCTCAGAAAATAGATATACTTTTCTAGTTGTATATATATGATATTACCAGTTGACATAGGTCCTAATATTGGTTTAGGGTTACTCTGCCACAAAACATTGGGGGGGGAAAAAGTTCTGATGTCCAAGTTAAATAAATGTCCAGAAAGACGCACCTCATTTGTTGCCTTTAACTCTTTTGTGGGCCAGCAGGTGTGTTTTAGCGTCAGCTCATTCCAGTTTCATCAGAGCATAATTATAAAATAGGCCTTGAGGAGGGAATTTGGGTACTGTGTGCACTAGGCCCTCCAACCATCCAATGGGTCAATGGCCCCACTTCCCTTCCCTTTCCCCACTACAGCCCAAACCCCAGCCCCTTCTCCTTGGAAAGTTGTTGCTTCTCTTTCCATGTTGGCAGGGCCAACCCTCTTCTTTCGCCAGCCACCCATTTGGATTTCTCCTCCGAGGCTATTATTAGCAGCCTCTGAAATTCAAGTCTACCGAGGGTTCCTCTAACAGCCACCACTTTACCCCCTACCTCCCATCATGCAGTGGGGCACAACGACAGACCTTTAAGGGGGTAGGGACTCTGCACCTCAGCTCAAACTAATGCAGAGTCCTCTGTGAAGTTAGTAACACACTCTGAAATGAAGCTAGTTATGTCACCAAGACACGGACTGTGGTGTGTAGCACCCACTATGACAAGGTGTCAAGAACTCATAGGGAATCAGATGAATTAGCTATAATTGTGCGTTTCGCAACAAAAATTGTTTCAATGGCTACTCAATGAAGGGAAGTCCCATACACTCACAGGCACCTCCATCAATATAGAAACAAGACTCATTTTATAATACATAATGAATATAGGGCATAAAAAAGTGTTTTACTAATGCTTTTCACTGCATACAGCTTTCAAAGTGGGAATATTACATGCAGGCCTAATGATATCCCCATCATCCACAACCAGAGAATGCACTAATGTGGAAATAACGTTGGAGAAGGATGTGTACATTTCAATAGGGAGACAAGACAGGTTTTTCCTTTTACCTTTTGAAGACTGGTAGGATTCAGTTGTGTCTTGTCAATGATTTTAATGGCAACCTATCAAGAAAGAGTAAAGGAAAACAATCAATCCTGTAGCAGCCACTCCTAAAGAATTGGCAAGCCTGTAAACGGGCCACCAATGACAAACATGTTTCTCAGAATGCATAGTTGCAATTTTAGAGTGTGTAAAGCATTGCCTCTAGGAGAACAGCGAGGGCTGGAGGGGGTCTCTATACAATTTGCTTCAGTTTGTCTAGTTTGTTAAGTTTAAGTTTCATTTACAGCATTGAAAGCACAGTATATCTAGTTCAATTTCCCTATTACTCTCAGGCCATTAACTTGCATTTTGTTTGTTTCACCAATGACCAAAATGCAATTACATTGACTATTGTTATGATTAGTGCAGTGCGTTGGCCCTTGACTTTTCAGGTACAGGAAGGGTGAGGTGGCCGGTATTAGCTAAGCCCACAAACAAACTTTGTGAAAATAACTTCCTCCATAAAGTACAAACAATTCTACTTTACTGTATTATATTATATTCTACCCAAACAATTAGATAATGCACAAACATGGCAGGTGCCTCCGGAGTCTGATGGGGTCTCACCTCTCTGCCCGTGAGGATGTGGCGTGCCAGCTTGACCTTGGCGAAGTTTCCCTTGCCGATGGTTTTGAGCAGCCGATAGTTTCCGATGTGCGGCTGCTCGTCGGCACACGAGGCAATAGAGTTCTGGCAGCGGGAGCCCGAGCGGCCGGGTCGCGTGGTAACCTCATTGCGCCCATCAGCGTGTGAGGTGTGCTGTGGACAGAAGATAAGTCTCGTGTCAAAGGGGGGAGGGGACATTGATCTTGCACAGACAGGCAGCAGCAAGGCAGCTTATAACTTGACACAATCAAAAGCCAAAGCTAGAAAAGGTACAATTTTCCTTGCCTAGAGGGCATTGATCAGAGCTGAACTTATCAATAGACATTCAAACAATCACTATGGGTAGAGCCGTAGTTCAGTGGTAACACTTCCCGGCACGTGTCACATCTGGGTCGTTTCAGCAAGCAATGACACCCACCATCTCAGATTGTTTTGACATAGATTCTGTAGTTCGAAACTGATAACATAAGCATTCCAGAAACATTACTTTGTTTAAATATAATTTGATCTCTTGAGAAATTAATCTAATTGACTGCACCCAAATTGGCCAGTTTAATTGATAGGATTCATATTATACTTAATTATAGTACCTGACGTCCGATTTGGACTAAACTTTTTTCTAACAATGAACAAGACATGAGGAATCCAAAGATGTGGTCAAAAGCCATCCATGGACCCCATTCCCCCACCCCAACAACGAGTATTTAATCATACATGTTTGAAAAGTAGCATGGAGCTGCGTCTCAGAGTACTGTTTCTTCTTCTTCTTCTGCTGATGTAATATATTCTTAGAAAAACAAATCAGTTGCTGGAATTGTAACGCCATGGTCATTTCATGCGTAACAGTTGAAAAGAACAGAGAAAAGTCTAAGTTGGATCTGTTTGAACTGACCTATGACAGAAAAGACAAAGGACTTTGCAGCAGCACGGTGTGTTCACAGAGGGTCCAACGTTCGTGCTGCGTGGGGATGTTTTTCCCCCCCTGATTGAAATGGTTGGGTTTATGTACCATCTTACATCCTGATATTACCAGGTTCTGACCACTAGATGGTAAGGTTCTTGCGGTTAGGTGATAATTATTTAACTTGTTAAATTCAGAGCGGTTGTTTTGGGCCTGGTACCGGGTTTGCGGAGCTTAAGTATCCACGCCGTCAATGTCGGTCAGAAAATAGAAAGTGACATCCTTCGAATGCTACAGAACTTATCTTTTTGGAAATTGCGCTCAAATCTTACTGCTAGCGAAGTCATGAGAATGCTCCCACCACCACACAGGTCATAAATCATACACTATGGTCATATTCATAGAGTATACAATGTAGATGGTTTTTTTTCTCCTGTTGACATATCACCATTGGTAAGGATTGCAAAGGATACAAACATACAGGCATTAGCATGAGTTGACATAAGGATAAGAAAGTACTGGTGAGTAAATCATATCAGCACTGCCTGGTAATGAGGGTAGAGATTGCTAAATGTTTGAAAAGCCATTAGTATTAAAGAATGAGCAAAGCAGTCTTGTGAGCATGTGGCTGCACGCACAAACTTGACATTGAGAAACCTTCCCACGGTATAATACCTCATCTAGAGAAACCTTCCCGCGGTATAATACCTCATCTAGAGAAACATTCCCACATTGTAATAACTCATCTAGAACAGACTTATTTCAGAAAACAGACCTTGAACAGACTCAAAATAGCACGGCAAGTCGTACCGAAGCGCCAAGTCTAGGTCCAAAAGGTTTCTTAACAGCTTCTGTTAACAGCTAATCAAAATGGCTACCCGGACTATGTGCATTGTCCCCCCATTTTTACGCTGCTGCTACTCTCTGTTTATTATCCATGCAGTCACTTTACCTCTACCTACATGTACAAATTACCTCAACTAACCTGTGCCCCCGCACATTGACTCTTTACCAGTACCCGCTGTATTTAGCATCGCTACTGATATTTTATTGTTGCTCCATAATTATTATGTTATTTTTATATTGTGCTTATTTATTTTTGACTTCAGTTTCAGTAAATACTTTAACACATTTTTCTTAATTGCATTGTTGGTTAAGGGCTTGTAAGTAAGCGTTCCACTGCAACATCTACACGTGTTGTATTCGGCACGTGACAAATACAATTTGATATAGCTTAAGAGCCAATGTCTTTAAGGGACGTTTTCATATTGAAATTGATTGTATAGATTTCTTAGCGATGAGGGGGGAAGAAAGAAAAAATAACTTTAAGTAAAAGGCATGTTTAGATGTGGATACCCATACATCACCCAACAACATTCTCAGAATCAATTCCATTTTTACAGCAATCAATCCAGGTATACAATGTCTTATCTTCACATAAGTTCGATGTCAATCCATTTATTGACTGACTGTCTAACTAACCAACCAACCGTGTGCAGTATGGCATTGCTATCAACTGATGAGATCCCCATGTAGATTGACCTTGACTGAGATTAGTTTTGTCTTGGAGGCAGAACTGAGCAGTGTCCGATAGATAGGCAACAAATATGAGATTGAGCCTCACCATGGTGTTTTCCTCTACTCTGAAAGCCCTACTCACAGTTGAATTGTCAACTAGTACAGCGTGTATAACTTTGGAATGGGTTAATGTACAGTGCCTATAGAAAGTCTACACCTCATTTGGATTAAATGTGGGATTTTTTTGTCAACAATCTACATAAAATACTCAGTCAAAGCGGAATAAAGAATTTTATTTTGGGGGGATTCATACCTTGATTGGATAAGTATTTTACCCCAGAGTCAATACATGTTAGAAAACACCTTTGGCAGCAATTACAGCTGTGAGCTTTCTTGGGTAAGTCTCATAAGAGCTTTGCACACCTGTATTGTGCAATATTTGCCCATTATTCAAGCTCTGTCAAGGTGTTGGGGATAATGGCTGAACCTCAATTTTGAAGTCTTACAATAGATTTTCAAGCAGATTTAAGTAGAAACTGTAACTTGGCCACTCAGGAACATTCACTGTCTTCTTGGTAAGCAACTCCAGTGTACATTTGGCTTTGTGTTGTTGATGGAAATGCAGGAAATAATTGTTGGTTGAATTGAACAGTTTAAAACAATCAGATTGGACAAATTCCCTTTGAAATCACTTAGAATGTACAATTGTGGCCAAAAGTTGAGAACGACACAAATATTAACTTTCAAAGTCTGCTGCCTCAGTTTGTACGATGGCAATTTGCATAAACTCCAGAATGTTATGAAGAGTGCTCAGATGAATTGCAATTAATTGCAAAGTCCCACTTTGCCATGCAAATGAACTGAATCCCCCCAAAAAACATTTCCACTGCATTTCAGCCCTGCCACAAAAGGACCAGCTGACATCATGTCAGTGATTATCTCATTAACACAGGTGTGAGTGTTGACAAGGACAAGGCTGGAGATCACTCTGTCATGCTGATTGAGTTTGAATAACAGACTGGAAGATTCAAAAGGAGGGTGGTGCTTGGAATCATTGTTCTTCCTCTGTCAATCATGGTTACCTGCAAGGAAACACGTGCCGTCATCACTGCTTTGCACAAAAAGGGCTTCACAAGCAAGGATATTGCTGCCAGTAAGATTGCACCTAAATCAACCATTTATCGGATCATCAACAACTTCAAGGAGAGCGGTTCAATTGTTGTGAAGAAGGCTTCAGGGCACCCAAGAAGGTCCAGCAAGCGCAAGGACCGTCTCCTAAAGTTGATTGAGCTGCGGGATCGGTGCACCACCAGTACAGAGCTTGCTCAGGAATGGCAGCAGGCAGGTGTGAGTGCATCTGCACGCACAGTGAGGCAAAGACTTTTGGAGGATGGCCTGGCGTCAAGAAGGGCAGAAAATAAGCCACTTCTCTCCAGGAAAAACATCAGGGACAGACTGATATTCTGCAAAAGTTACAGGGATTGGACTGCTGAGGACTGGGGTAAAGTCAATTTCTCTGATGAATCCCTTTCTGATTGTTTGGGGCCTCCGGAAAAAAGCTTGTCCTGAGAAGACAAGGTGAGCGCTACCATCAGTCCTGTGTCATGCCAACAGTAAAGCATCCTGAGATCATTCATGTGTGGGGTTGCTTCTCAGCCAAGGGAGTGGGCTCACTCACAATTTTGCCTAAGAACACAGCCATGAATAAAGAATGGTACCAACACATCCTCCGAGAGCAACTTCTCCCAACCATCCAGGAACAGTTTGGTGACGAACAATGCCTTTTTCAGCATGATGGAACACCTTGCCATAAGGCAAAAGTGATAACTAAGTGGTTCGGGGAACAAAACATCGATATTTTGGGTCCATGGCCAGGGAACTCCCCAGACTTTAATCCCATTGAGAACTTGTGGCCAATCCTCAAGAGGCGGGAGGACAAACAAAAACCCACAAATTCTGACAAACTCCAAGCATTGATTATGCAAGAATGGGCTGCCATCAGTCAGGATATGGCCCAGAAGTTAATTGACAGCATGCCAGGGCGGATTGCAGAGGTCTTGAAAAAGAAGGGTCAACACTGCAAATATTGACTCTCTGCATCAACTTCATGTAATTTGCAATAAAAGCCTTTGACGCTTATGAAATGCTTGTAATTATATTTCAGTATTCCATAGTAACATCAAACATCAAAAATATCTAGACATTGAAGCAGCAAACTTTGTGAAAATGTATATTTGTCATTCTCAAAACTTTTGGCCACGACTGTATATGTTGCCACTGTAGGGTCACGCACTACTAAAAACCAGTTTAGAACTTTCATTATTCAAAAACATGAAGGAAAAAGGAAACCGCACACTGCTCTTGATAGTATCACTGATATTTAATAAGCTTACGTATCGGCCTAACGGCCTTCGTCAGAGCTTTTTCAGTGTGCGGTTTCCTTTTTTCTTCATCCTGTTTCAACTGTTGCCATGCACCTGTAATAAGATTGTTCAGATGTGCGAGTGCCTTTTGAATTTTGTATTATTCAAAAACATAAAATACCGTAAAAAAATGTGAAACAGTGATATTTTGGCCATATTGCCCAGCCCTAGTTTCCATCATGTCATGCAGCTCAATTCAAAAGGACAACTGCATCCTTGAAGTTTCTTGGTGGTTTAATACAGTGCATTCAGAAAGTATTCAGACCTCTTGATTTTTACACATTGTTACGTTACAGCCTTACTCTAAAATTGTTCATTCAGTATTGTTGTAATTGTCATTATTACAAATTATATATATATATATACACACTGCTCAAAAAAATAAAGGGAACACTTAAACAACACATCCTAGATCTGAATGAAAGAAATAATCTTATTAAATACTTTTTTCTTTACATAGTTGAATGTGCTGACAACAAAATCACTCAAAAATAATCAATGGAAATCCAATTTATCAACCCATGGAGGTTTGGATTTGGAGTCACACTCAAAATTAAAGTGGAAAACCACACTACAGGCTGATCCAACTTTGATGTAATGTCCTTAAAACAAGTCAAAATGAGGCTCAGTAGTGTGTGTGGCCTCCACGTGCCTGTATGACCTCCCTACAATGCCTGGGCATGCTCCTGATGAGGTGGCGGATGGTCTCCTGAGGGATCTCCTCCCAGACCTGGACTAAAGCATCCGCCAACTCCTGGACAGTCTGGTGCAACGTGCCGTGGTTGAAGGAGCGAGACATGATGTCCCAAATGTGCTCAATTGGATTCAGGTCTGGGGAACAGGCGGGCCAGTCCATAGCATCAATGCCTTCCTCTTGCAGGAACTGCTGACACACTCCAGCCACATGAGGTCTAGCATTGTCTTGCATTAGGAGGAACCCAGGGCCAACCGCACCAGCATATGGTCTCACAAGGGGTCTGAGGATCTCATCTCGGTACCTAATGGCAGTCAGGCTACCTCTGGCGAGCACATGGAGGGCTGTGCGGCCCCCCAAAGAAATGCCACCCGACACCATGACTGACCCACCGCCAAACCGGTCATGCTGGAGGATGTTGCAGGCAGCAGAACGTTCTCCACGGCATCTCCAGACTCTGTCACGTCTGTCACGTGCTCAGTGTGAACCTGCTTTCATCTGTGAAGAGCACAGGGCGCCAGTGGCGAATTTGCCAATCTTGGTGTTCTCTGGCAAATGCCAAAAGTCCTGCACGGTGTTGGGCTGTAAGCACAACCCCCACCTGTGGACGTCGGGCCCTCATACCACCCTCATGGAGTCTGTTTCTGACCGTTTGAGCAGACACATGCACATTTGTGGCCTGCTGGAGGTCATTTTGCAGGACTCTGGCAGTGCTTCTCCTGTTCCTCCTTGCACAAAGGCGGAGGTAGCGGTCCTGCTGCTGGGTTGTTGCCCGCCTACGGCCTCCTCCACGTCTCCTGATGTACTGGCCTGTCTCCTGGTAGCGTCTCCATGCTCTGGACACTACGCTGACAGACACAGCAAACCTTCTTGCCACAGCTCGCATTGATGTGCCATCCTGGATGAGCTGCACTACCTGAGCCCCTTGTGTGGGTTGTAGACTCTGTCTCATGTTACCACTAGAGTGAAAGCACCGCCAGCATTCAAAAGTGACCAAAACATCAGCCAGGAAGCATAGGAACTGAGAAGTGGTCTGTGGTCCCCACCTGCAGAACCACTCCTTTATTGGGGGTGTCTTGCTAATTGCCTATAATTTCCACCTGTTGTAAATTCCATTTGCACAACAGCATGTGAAATATATTGTCAATCAGTGTTGCTTCCTAAGTGGACAGTTTGATTTCACAGAAGTGTGATTGACTTGGAGTTACATTGTGTTGTTTAAGTGTTCCCTTTATTTTTTTGAGCAGTGTATATATATACAGTTGAAGTTGGAAGTTTACATACACCTTAGCCAAATACATTTAATCTCATTTTTTTCAAATTTCCTGATATTTAATCCTAGTAAAAATTCCCTGTTTTAGGTCAGTTAGGATCACCACTTTTTACACCACTGGAATGTAAGAATAATAGTAGAGAATAATTTATTTCAGCTTTTATTTCTTTCATCACATTCCCAGTGGGTCAGAAGTTTACATACACTCAATTACTATTTGGTAGAATTGCCTTTAAATTATTTAACTTGGGTCAAGCGTTTCGGGTAGCCTTCCACATGCTTCCCACAATAAGTTGGGTGAATTTTGGCCCATTCCTCCTGACAGAGCTGGTGTAACTGAGTCAGGTTTCTAGGCCTCCTTGCTCGCACACACTTTTTCAGTTCTGCCCACAAATTCTTTGGGAATGAGGTCAGGGCTTTGGTCACAGCCACTCCAATACCTTGACTTTGTTGTGGAAAAATGGCTTAAGGACAACTTTGGAAGTATACTTGGGGTCATTGTCCATTTGAAATAATCTGTCTGTAAACAATTGTTGGAAAAATGACTTGTGTCCTGCACAAAGTAGATGTCCTAACTGACTTGCCAAAATTATAGTTTGTTAACAAGAAATTTGTGGAGTGGTTGAAAAGCGAGTTTTAATATATATATATAAAAATGCTGATTTATCGGTATCGGCTATTTTTGGTCCTCCAATAAATCGGTGTTGGTCAATCTCTAGCTAAGACGCAGGTCCTCTTGGTCAAATTGGGCACTGCTGTCCTTTCCTGCCCAGCATGTCAGATGGGCCAACCAAAACCAAGCACCTTTCTCAATCTCAACCCTCTGTCAACAGTGAATGGGGTCTTGCAGGGTAAAAATATACCCTCATTTATGTAACTAAACATTGTATTAACATGTGGTTACATGGGAAATGCATTATTTTGTTTGGTGACAGACTTCCAATGAACAGGGGTCAACTTAAAGCATTAAGAAATATCCTGCTGCGTTTTGTAAATGCAGATCTAAAAATGCTTCGTATTGTCATTTCTGCTCAGCATCAAACTAATGTTGTGCTTCAGTTGCTCTTCTCGACTGGGATGTCGAACGGGAATTCTATTAGCAGACAGTCTCTGACGTGTAGCTACTTTTCTCTGGTAAAACGCAAGATTAACTTAAAACAAAACATTTGGAAATGTAGCTGACTACATTCTTTCTATAATAAACATTAGAAATATGATGGCCATGCATCGTTTTTGGCAAAAAATACCTTGCTATTTCATTGTAAGCTCATTTACTTGTGTGGCTAGCCAGCCAAATAGCGTTGCACTTTTTTGTCATCTGATGAAAATGAAGATATTTTCTGCCGAATGTGTTGCACTAATGTATCTTCTGTGAAGGAAAACTATAGTTGCACGCCCCTGATCACTTTTTTAAGCAAAACAATTGTAGACTTCCAATACAAAATGAAAAGGAAAAAAAAGCAGGTCTGCTTTTTGAAAATGCAGATTTCTGAACTCTAACGCGACCACTGATTAGTTTAAATTCATTGGTACCAGTAGCTAGGTTTCCATCCAATTGGCGAAAGATTTTCATGCAAATATTGTAAAATCAGCATTTAAAAAAAAAAAAATGTATTGCATTTTCACTCCAGAGGTGTTTCCATCCAACTGACGTTTTAAGCGGATAAAATGGTTTGCGTGATGACAGTGCTTCTACTGAATTTTCAACTCTACAGATTGGTTTTGTCACAAAAACTGTTGGGATAAATAGCATTACTTGCCCGATCTGGTTTTGGCGCATGCGCAAGACAACAGTTCAAGACAACAGTTCACTGATAAAGTGGACAGGGTATGTTATTTGATGAGATTATGTATATAAAATGTTAAAAAATATATTAAATGACAGTCAAGCACCGATCCTTATGTCACCAGCATCATTCAAATGACAGCCTACCCTCAATATGTATTGGAAATTTGCATGAAGCTCATCACCGTGCATATAACTTATTTCATAACATTTACATTACATTTACGTCATTTAGCAGACGCTCTTATCCAGAGCGACTTACAAATTGGTGCATTCACCTTATGATATCCACTGGTCATATGGTCATTGGCAGCGTATACATAGTCCCAATTTTAGCTTCAAGACGCCGGCAATTTGAAAAAACGTAAAAGTAGTTTGGGCATTTACTTTGTGTGGCTCAGTTGGTAGAGCATGGTGTTTGCAACGCCAGGGTTGTGGGTTCAATTCCCACGGGGGGCCAGTAGAAGAAAAAAAAATGCATGTATTCACTACTGTAAATCGCTCTGGATGTAAAAGAGGTGGGGTTTCAGGTGTCTCCGGAAGGAGGTGATTGACTCCGCTGTCCTGGCGTCGTGAGGGAGCTTGCTCCACCATTGGGGTGCCAGAGCAGCGAAAGGTTTTGACTGGGCTGAGCAGGAACGGTGCTTCCGCAGAGGTAGGGAGGCGAGCAGGCCAGAGGTGGATGAACGCAGTGGCCGTATTGTGGTTATTACATCTGCCTATAAACTCTGCATACTTTTTTTATGCATTAGGTCATTCACCTGCATGAAATGGTTGGATGGAAACCGGTTTACTCTTGAATGAGAAATCATAACCATGCCCCATCATAAGATGACGCCAAACGCTTCACTTCAGTCTCAGTCTACATTTAAATTACGCACACACACAAAGAGCATCGTTGTAACATTGTGGCAACATTGACACACTGCTGGGATGTTTCCACGATGCTGTGAAAACAACCCCTTAGTTTGTGGTTTCTCCTTTTCAGTCAGAACACTTTCTATTTGTCTATGACCAAGTGTTTTATAAGACACAGTGACTGTTCAAAAAAACTGAAACAAAACATTTCATGGAGGGGTAATAGTTTTGCAACTTGTGTGCACAGAGTTCTGTGCCTACAACTACTGTATTGAACTCATTTTACCCCCCTCACAGATTTTTTTAACCTTTATTTTACTAGGTTAAGAACAAATTCTTATTTACAATGACGACCTAGGAACTCGGGGATTCGAACTTGCAACCTTTCGGTTAGTAGTCCAACGCTCTAACCACTAGGCTACGCCGCCGCCCATCTTAAATGCTAATGACAACAGCAACAAAGTAGCTTACCCTCTATCGGGGTTTCTGTTAGGAAAATGTGGTGCCGAACATTTGACCGGTTTAATTTACCGGAGATTTGAAAAATTCACCAGACACATATGCATTGCGTGCGAAACTTGATTAGGGGGTCCACCCGCAGTGATCAGAAGGACTGAAAATCACATTTAGATTATGGTAATTCATATTAACAGAACATGCAAATCGAGGATGAAATGACATGTCTTTACCACGCACTTTGAAGATGTTAGAATAACTGTCCACATTGACTTTTCCTCAGCCATCAAGACGAGTAACAAAAAGCTGCATTGCTAGCCTACGCACATGTGGAGCGTGAGCTTCAAGTTTGGGGAAACACATTTTCACCATAAACCTTTATAGTAAAGCATTCCATGTATCATCGCATTTGCAGATTTATGTAAAATAGCCTACTATTTGGATTATGATGAGTAGATTGGATAATCATAATTTAAGCCAATAATATAACTCAATGACTGTTCGCAAAAAAAGATTGTTCTTATGCATGGCTGAGCGTGTACAGCGTAGAGGCCTGGGATATAGGCTATATCAGATACGTTTCTTCTTTCTTCGCATAGGAAAAAAAATGTCATGCAATTCTACTCCTTTATAGGACTGGGGACATGATCAGACTTTTTTTAATAAGACAAATTACAGGGCGGCCTACTCTGTTGACAATGACAAACAGATCAATGAAAACGACCTTGACCATGTAACAGGCCTAAGAGAAGGGGAGACACCAATAGAATATGACGTCCATCTAAACTGGAGGAAAAGCAAAACTGAAGTGGCACAACAATGCTAAAGAATGAATATGCACAAACACGCACTCACCGGGGATATGGCCGATGCGCTCCGCTGGTGACAATAAGATATACCTACTGTTGTTCGTTCCATTAAGTTGATCATTTTGATAACTAAAAGACAGATGAGTATTTTCATTGTCTTCTCTTTACAGCAATAGCCATTTGCTTTGCAAACTGTTTTCCCACGATTGCATTTTTTGACATTGTGATATGCCTGGCTGGGCCTCTACTTATCACTGACAGTCGTAACTCAACAATCATCTATTTGGTATTTGCAGGGCATGCTGCATTTCCTTCCAACTGTAGGCAATGCCATTTAAAACAATCCACTCTTCTTCCCCCCCTCGGCTAGGGGAAGCTAAATGATCCTCTGTGGCCAAATCATGCTTTATTAGCCTTTTTATGATTTTATTCATTTCTGTATAGACAAGAGAAGCCTAAATTAGGCTATATCATTTTGGCAATTTAATTCAATTTACTTAGCTTCCCCTAGCCTTATGGACGCGTCGCCTATGAGCCTATGTCAATCTAATATCCCCATAGAATAGGTACACTTTTTTCTACTAATGGTCAGCTTGTTGAGAAAGAAATAACAGACTAAGTTGTTGGATGATAGATCCCAAATTCATATAACCTAGGCTACATCATTCTTTTTTTAAAAGCAATAAATCCGATGCAACAGATAAGAACGTTTAGCTTAAATATGTTGATAAACTTGCAATGCACTCAGTGCAGTTGGCTATCGGACAATAAAATAAAGTTGATAACCAATAGAACATGAGAGACAGGCTACTGGTTTCAATGGCATATGGAAGGAAGTCCTTACAAAATAATTTCCTCCACGGCTATGGTCAGATTTTGCCTAGGCTACATTGAAGCAAGGTAAAACATTCCTCACAATATGTAGTAAAATGTTCAGGTTTCAAACAATTAAGTAGCTATAGGTTTTCAAAATGCATACAGCCTCCAGCTCATTGCAAAGTGGTGTGTGATGCACTGATGAAACCTGCCTTACGTTGCCTATGCATTTGAATTGTGAAGGGGAAGCGCACTTAAATTAGCCAGTAAAGAAATAAAAAATAAAAAAATTACTAACAGTGGCCCCCCCAAAATATTTAACACACGATTGCATTTAGAATTTTGCATGGCTTATAAAAGCGCTGTCTGACAGATTTTCCCTCCAAGGCTCTGTATCTGAGATACATAACGAATATATACACACACAAGGCAATTTAATTAAACAAAATTATGCAAATTCCCCATATACACCGATCAGCATGACCGATCAAATGTAATTCGTTCAACTGGTTTTCCCATCAATTAATAGGCTAAAAAGCATTATTTCTCAATGGAGTCATTTCCTTTTCCCGGACAATTGGCCCGGTGTCAATTGTATTTAATCGGCTTAAAAAAATACCGGCTAACAGAAACCCTGTCCTCTATATACCCAAGTTCTGACAGCTCTGAGCAAACTGGGGCACGTTCAAAACTCAAACTTAAAGAACATCGATTCTCATAACCTTTCAAAAGATCATCCAAAAGGCAATTGTGAAATATAATCCCACAACGTGCAGTACAATGACACTGAGGAGGAGTCTGTATGCCACCATAACAATTTGGTTCTATGGAATAGGCCCTAAGAATCAGAGCATCTTCATTTCTAGGACCATATAGCGATGTGAACTCCGTATTGAGATAGGTAGGCTACAGCATGTGGCCTGTGTGGTCCAACAGTTAATGCTGTGGACCCTGTCATGTACAGCCTAGGCTACCAGAGTTCAAATACAACCCACTGCCCCTCGGACTCACTCGGTCTCCTAATTTTCCTATCTCAATAAAATAAATCTAACCCACACAAAACATATCATTTAAAAAGAGATAGTTAGACGATCCTCTTTGATAGCGTCAGAAGGCCCATCTGTGGTTTCTCATTCCGCTAAACCACTTGCAGTTTAATGCCTTTCAAAGTAAAGCACACAGACAATGCATCAACGTTGTGCCCCAAAATAACAGACCAAGGTTGCAACCGTAGTATCAAAGGCTTGGTCAGGGATGGAGTCGTTTGGTGTCAAGCAATGGCTCCATTGTAAAAGTCTCTCCCATTTAAGGTGTCAAGGGTCGGATGTAGCCTAATTACAGTATGTGCTGTGTGAGCAAGGGGGCTCATTTTAAACACAGCACCGGTTGTTCAACTCAAACTTGAATTGTGACATCGGTATGGGTAGCAGAATACAGGTTTCGAAATTGCAGGTCTCTCTTTCTTAGGACGCACAGAAATGGCTGATTTGCGCACATAGTTCGAAAGTCTCCAAATACCTCAACCTTGGTTTACAGTAAAAACTATGAACCCTGATACATTTAAAATAGCCCGATTAATTATCTTGACTAGATATTCTCTCTCGCGCCAATTGTCATTAAAGATGACAATGCATAAATCGCTCCACAATTTCCTGGTTGCTAAAATTCAAAGAGTTTGCCCAATTTGACAGTACGTGACAAAACATGCAAATGTAGTGTGGAGAATCATTGTAACATTAAATCGTTGTGAAATATATTTTCCATAAGCCAAAATGTTGTATTTTCAGCTGGTTTACAAAACAAAAAAGTAAAAAACACAAAAATGAAACTTAAGAACGGGACGCATAGAAATAGCGCACATTGAACAGATCTACAGCTTCGTACACTTGCTTTCAATGATGACAGATCTACAACTCTATTTCTATGTGGATTTGGTCAGGTTGCCCAAAAAGTTTCATATTGCAGCTTTAACTAAAATGGGTCACTTCTGGAAGAAAATAGATACTTACTATGGCGATGCGGTGCCTTTTTACCGAGTGTGAGCCCTTCATCCTAGCATTGGCGATCTGAATGGCATCCGAACAGAGTGCTCGTCCGGTTTTGTAATTGATCCAAATTGCGCTCAGTGATGCTCAGACAAGTGTGAACACATTGTGGGTACCTGTCGCTCAATTCAAAGGGGGTGGGCAGACAGAGCCCAAACTACTTTTACGTTTTTTCAAATTGCCGGCGTCTTGAAGCTAAAATTGGGACTATGTATACGCTGCCAATGACCATATGACCAGTGTAGGTTCCGCCCCTCTCTTCGCCCCAACCTGGGCTCGAACCAGGGACCCTTGCACACATCAACAGCTGACACCCACGAAGCATCGTTACCCATCGCGCCACAAAAGCCGCGGCCCAAGGGGAACAACCACTTCAGGTCTCCGAGAGAGTGACGTCACTCATTGAAACGCTATTAGCGCGCACCACCGCTAACTAACTAGCCATTTCACATCGGTTACACATACAAAAAAAAGTTACAGCGAATTTAGGAAAACTATGAATTTGAGGTAAGTGCATAACCCCTATTATAGTGTATGGTCTATTTTATAGTGTATATTATCATCGGTTCATTTCCAACGCCATATATATATTCATGTGTTCTGGTGACCGCTCCATCATTGAAAGCATTGAAACAGAGTGCGTGGGTTGGCGGCCTAGATACTGCATATTACCTGTAATGCTGCCTCGTATATATACAAATTCAATTGTGGTGGGGCAAGGTACAATCTTTACATTACAAAGATGCCTGCTCTGTTATTGGTTGGCACGGTATTATGAGGAGTGCTTTCAGAAAGTTTTCACACCCCTTGACTTATTCCACATTTGGTTGTTACACATCTTGAATTCAACATGGATTACTTTGATTTCTCACCCATCTACATGCAATACCCCATAACGACAAAGTGAAAACACGTTTAGATTTTTTTGCGGGCAGGCTGTTTCCTCCGACACATTGGTGCGGCTGGCTTCCGGGTTAAGTGGGCGGGTGTTAAGTAGCGTGGTTTGGCGGGTCATGTTTCGGATGACTCATGACTCGACCTTCGCCTCTCCTGAATCTGTTCGGGAATTCCAGCGATGAGACAAGATCGAAATTGGTTAGAAAAAGGGGGTAAAATACAAAAAAATAAAAATATTACACTTTGACATTATGGGGTATTGTGTGTAGGCCAATGACAAAACAAAATCTCAAATTGTATACATTTTCAATTCAGGCTGTAAAACAACAAAATGTGGAAAAAGTCAAGGGGTGTGAAAACTTTCTGAAGGCACTGTACCTCATAATACCATGCCAACCAATAACAGCAGAGGCATCTTTGTAATATAACATTTGGACCTTGCCCCACCACAATAGAATGTATCTATACGAGGCAGCATTATAGGTAATATGTATCTAGGCAGCCAACCCACGCTCTCTCAGTTTCAATGCCTTCAATGATGGAGCTGTCAGTGCCTGTCATCCGAGCACATTAATATATGGCGTTGAAAATGAACACAATCACCGGTTGAATCTCTAAACATTACAAATTGCAAGAAATTGGTCAGAAAATAGCCCAAAGGCTTTACATTTGTTGGTGTGTAAAATACAGACACAAATATAACACATACACTAGGGATGCACGATATCGGTAAGCATATCGGAATCAAACGATATTAGCTAAAAATGCCAACATTAGCCCGATGTCTAGTTTAACGCTGATGTGCAAAACCAATGTCAAAGCTGATGTGCATACCTATATAAAACGTAGGTAGATGATGTGTTGCTACACAGCATTCCTAACCTAGCCCACAATGTCTGCTGTGTGGATCGAGCAGTCAACAAGTCGAGCAGTCATTTGAAAGAGTAAGAAAATTTCAGCGAGACAACTCAAAGGCGAAATCCATTCATGCCAAGATAATGGTATTCATTGCCCTTGACAAGCAACAGTTCTCTGTCGTGGGTGACATTGGCTTTCGCCGACTGGTTGAGCACCGGTACACATTACCAAGTAGGCTTGATTTTTCAGATATTGCCCTACCGGAGTTTCACAGTATTGTTGAGACTCACACCCATGAGCTACTTGCTATGGGCGTCACTGCTATTAGCTTCACGACTGACATTTGGACCAGCGATGTCAGCCCCATGAGCATGCCAAGTCTGACAGCACAGTGGGTCGACAAGGATTTCGTACTGAGGAAAGCCGTATTGCATGCTCATTAATGTGCTGGTTCTCATACTGCAGTTGCCATTTGAGAACATGTTTGAAACATGAACACTCCTAGCTCCATTCAAACAACTGACTGGAGAAATAAGCTCAACTGCGTCTGCAGCAGACGTGATACCCTGTCATGGCATTGAAATGCCTGGCCACATCTGCAGTCCTCATGCCTCCTTGCAGCATGCCTAAGGCATGTTCACCCAGATGAGCAGGGTCCCTGGGCAACTTTCTTTTGGTGTTTTTCAATCAGTAGAAAGGCCTCTTTAGTGTCCTAAGTTTTCATAACTGTGAATTGCCTAATGTCTGTAACCTGTTAGTGTCTTAACGACCGTTCCACAGGTGCATGTTCATTAATTGTTTATGGTTCATTGAACAAGCATGGGAAACTGTGTTTAAACCCTTTACAATGAAGATCTGTAGTTATTTGGATTTTTACTAATTATCTTAGAAAGACAGGGTCCTGAAAAAGGGACATTTCTTTTTTTGCTGAGTTTATATACACACAATACACAGTGCATTGGGAAATTATTCAGACCCCTTCCCTTTATCCACTTTATTAAGTTACAGCCTTATTCTAAAATGTATTAAATAAAAAAATCCTCATTAAAGCTACACACAATTTTAGCAAATTTATAAAAAAAATACAAAACTGAAATACCTTATTTACATACGTTTTCAGACTGTTTGCTATGAGACTCGAAATTGAGCTCAGGTGAATCCTTTCCATTGATCCTCCTTGACATGTTTCTACAACTTGATTGGAGTCCACCTGTGGTAAATTTAACTGACTGGACATGATTTGGAAAGGCATACACCGGTCTATAAGATCCCACAGTTGACAGTTCACGTCAGTGCAATAACCAAGCCATGAGGTCTAAGGAATTGTCCGTAGAGCGCAGAGACAGGGTTGTGTCGAGACACAGATCTGGAGAAAGGTACCAAAACATGTCTGCAGCATTGAAGGTCCCCAAGAACACATTGGCCTCCATGGAACCACCTCTTCCAAGAGCTGGCTGCCCGGCCAAACTGAGCAATTGGTGGAGAAGGGCCTTGGTCAGGGAGGTGACCAAGAACCCGATGGTCACTGATAGAGCTCCAGAATTCCTCTGTAGAGATGGTAGAAACTTCCAGAAGGACAACTATCTCTGCAGCACTCCACAATCAGGCCTTTATGGTAGTGGCCAGATGGAAGCCATGCCTCAGTAAAAGGCACATGACAGCTCGCTTGGAGTTTGCCTAAAGGAACCTAAAGGACTCTCAGACCATGAGAAACAAGAATCTCTGGTCTGATGAAAGCAAGACTGAACTCTTTGGTCTGAATACGTCACGTCTGGAGGAAACCTGGCACCATCCCTACATTGAAGCATGGTGGTGGCAGCATCATGCTGTAGAAATATTTTTCAGCGGCACGGACTGGGAGACTAGTCAGGTTCGACAGAAAGATGAGCGGAACAAAGTACAGAGATTCCCTTCATGAAGACCTGCTCCAGAGCGCTCAGGACCTCAGACTGGGTCAAAGGTTCACTTTCCAACAGGACGATGACCCTAAGTACACAGCCAAGACAACCAGGAGTGGCTTCGGGACAAAGTCTCTGAATGTCCTTGAGTGGCCCAGCCAGAGCCCGGCCTTGAACCCGATCGAACATCTCTAGAGAGACCTGAAAATGGCTGTGCAGCGACACTCCCCATCCAACCTGACAGAGCTTGAGAGGATCTGCAGAGAAGAAATGGGAGAAACTCCCCAAATACAGGTGTGCCAAGCTTGAAGCATCATACCATAGAAGATTCAAAGTTGTAAAGGTGATTCAAAGTACTGAGTGAAGGGTCTGAATACTTATGCACATGTGTTATCAGTTTATTTGTAATAAATTAGCAAAACAATTCTAAACCTGTTTTTGCTTTATGGGGTATTGTGTTTTTTTTATGTAAGTTTATTTAACTATGCAAGTCAGTTAAGAACAAATTCTTATTTTGCAATGACGTCCTGGCCAAATCCTAACCCGGACGACGCTGGGCCAATTGTGCGCCGCCCTATGAGACTCCCAATCACGGCCGGTTGTGATACAGCCCGGGATCGAACCAGGTTTTGTAGTGACGCCTCTAGCACTGAGATTCAGGGTGTAGATTGATTGGGGGGGGGGGGGGAGAACTGTTTACTCCATTTTAGAATAAGGCTGTAACGTAACAAAATGTGGAAAAAGTCAAGGGGTCTGAATACTTTCCCAAAGGCACTGTATGTATTTCTCTGTATGCACACATACATACGCTACGCAACCTGTGCATCTTGCATAAACTGCGTGCCAAGTAGTCTTACTTACAGAGCTTTCTGTCCTGAATAAATACCAGTCTGGAAAATGTGTCACAGTCCGAAATCAATTCTGTAGCAATAGGCCTAATGTGAATCTAAAGTTTGGGCAACATATAGTCTACGCGTTCTGCGTCACAGTCTGACATTCTGATACAAAGCTTAGTTATGCACTATTGTGGATGGTTACTTTGCATCACTGTTGGGTACAAGGCCATTTTAAACCAATAGCCTAACATAATTCTTAAAAGTTGACCAACACCAATTTGAGACCTGAAAATGGTAAAGAACTGAACGTTATTCAACTGAACAAATACTTACATTTTCAGTGTCACGCTCATTGACAGTAGGTAGTGGCGTTCTGGTTGACATTTTAATAATTTCTTGATCCCCGAAATGGTTCTGCGTTTGCTTTTTGCTGCACCTTAGTCTAACGACAGTAAAACAGGTCTGGAACGGATATTTAAGATCATGGATTCATTCACCCACATTAACGCAACGCCACAGCCAAGTTCCAGCAAAACATACGCCGGAAGATGTCTATAACACCGATTCATTAAATACATTATCGAACCGCATTACTATACAGAACGCACCGTACACCGGTGGGACTGATTGTGACAAAGACAATTCCCCCCCAAAAGTTGTCCAAAAACAAACCATTACCCCGAGCTCCAAAATGTAACAATCCGTTTTTCGGGAACGAATCTATTGTAAAGCTCAATAAACGGTGTTCCAATAGTTCACAGGTCCTCAAACAAATTCACAGAACGTTCAGACAAGGAATAGGGGAGGGAGGAGTTCACGTAAAACCGGTCTCAGAATTTGCAGCCAATTTTGGCGGCTTGGGTTCCTGTTGATTTTCGGCTTCCGATACGCACTGCCCCGCTTTCCGATGGGGCTGGTACCCCGAAAGACTCAAATTCGGTTAAAGTCCTCCCTCTCATCCCAAAAGTAAGGGTGGTTTGCTTGATTGGTAGATCCAAGATGGCCGCCAACTAACTGGAGAGTGCCAAGCCAAACCCAATGTGTTGAGAGGAAGTGAGGAAAGAGACGGCTTTAAAGCTTATTGGCGCTGCGGCTGAGGTCAGCGCGTTTGTTGTTGCTAGGGTGATTACTGGAGAAAAATATCTACCTGCTGCACAAGACATGAAATACCTTGCCTACTGTACCTAACGGCATATATGCTGCCCCCTCCATCCCATGCATGCATTGTCAGTGAATCAACTGAAAGCACAGATTGACTTGGCTGTTTTTTTATTTTGTGTGTTGCCCCATCTCTCATGATTCTGAACACCCAAATCTATCCATCTATATTGTAACCACCATCATTCAGTCTCACATGCTTCATCACACACACACACACACACACACACACACACACACGTTTAGTTTAATGCTTGCTGGAAACAAAAAAGGAAGTTAAAATACATTCATTGCCACATTTAATTCTGAAATGGATTTGAAAGAAAATAAACCAACAATGAGGACTAACAATCGGGATGTGTGTGTGTGTGTGATGAAGCATGTGAGACTGAATGACTGTGGTTACAATATAGATGGAACTCTCAGATTATTATTGCATTAGGGGAACCCTGGCACTCAAAATAGTGCGTACACACAGCGTCCTGTCTTGTGTTTCTCACATGCGAGGGAGGATGAGCCGCACCTCTAGCAATGCACTTCCTGTGTGGCCCACACGCACCGTCAAAGGGTCTATTCACATAGAGAGAGAGAATGGAGAGTGACAGAGAGAGAAATGGGGAGAGCAAGAAATACGGGGAGAGTAAGAGCAAACAAGAAAGACAGGAAAATATTTTCTTTCTCTCTCTTCATGTGAGAATAACAGCTGTCTTCTCCTTTCACCATGAGATGGACTCTGGGGCAACAACGTGCAGTTTTGCCCTGGCTGTCGCAGGGAGAGTACGCAACCAGCAGAGAGGAGCCTGGGAGCTCACTCACGTCACACTGACCTCACCTCAATAGCAAAAAAGTGTCTTTGCACGAGTCCAGGGTGATCACACAGACCCGTACACACACTCACGAACACACACAGCTTACTCTTTAAACATCCAAAAAACACTTCCCACAGTTTCAGGAACATCTGACAGCAAAACACACTCATCACGTTGCATCATAGTGACTCAATCAATCACACTGACTCTGGTCCTGCAGCTCATGGAACTAGAACATTCAGGGTTACGTTGTATAATATAAAAAACTCCTAAGATTAGTCCGATCCAAGTTATACTGAACAAAAATATAAAAACGCAACATGAAACAATTTCAATGATTTTACTGAGTTACAGTTCATAGAAGGAACTCAGTCAAGTGAAATAAATTCATTAGGCCCTAATCTATGAATTTCACATGACTGGGCAGGGGTGCAGCCATTGGTGGACCTGGGAGGGCAGGCCCACCCACTGGGGAGCCAGGCCCAGCCAATCAGAATGAGTTTTCCCCACAAAAGTGCTTTATTACAGACATACTTCTCAGCACCCGCCGTCCCTCCCCTCAGACAATCCCACAGGTGAAGAAGCCGGATGTGGAGGTCCTGAGCTGGCTTTGTTACATGTGGTCTGCAGTTGTGAGTCCGGTTGAACGTACTGCCAAATTCCCTAACGTTGAAGGCAGCTTATGGTAGAGAAATTAACATTCAATTATCTGGCAACAGCTCTGTTGGAAATTCCTGTAGTCTGCATGCCAAATTCACATTCCCTCAAAACTTGAGACATCTGTGGCATTGTGACAAAACTGCACATTTTAAAGTGGCTTTTTATAGTCCCCAGCACAAGGTGCAACTGAGTAATGATCATGCTGTTTAATCAGCTTCTTGATATGCAACACCTGTCAGGTGGATGGATTATTCTGGCAAAGGAGAAATGTTCACTAATAGGGATGTAAACAAATTTGTTCACAAAATTTGAGAGAAATAAGCTTTTTGTGCATATGGAACACTTCTGGGATTTTTTCTTTTAGCTCATGAAACATGGGACCAACACTTTACCTGTTGCGTTTATATTTTTGTTCAGTGTAAATTTTATTCCAAATCAAATCAGACTTTATTGGTCACATACACATTTTTAGCAGATGTTATTGCGTATGTGGCGAAATATGTGTTCCTAGCTCCAACAGTGGAGTAGTATCGGACAATAATTCAAAACAATACACACAAATCTAAAAGTAAAAAAATTGAATTAAGAAATATATAAATATTAGGACAAGCAATGTCGGAGTGTCATTGACTAAAATACAGTAGAATAGAATACATATGAGATGAGTAAAGCAGTGTGCAAACATTATTAAAGTGACTAATGTTCCATTATTAAAGTGGCCAGTGATTCCATGTATATGTATAGAGGGCAGCAGCCTCTAAGATGTTGGGTTGAGTAACCGGATGGTAGCCGGCAAGTGATGGCTATTTAACAGTCGTCTGGCCTTGAGATTACTATTTTTCGGTCTCTCTGTCCCAGCTTTGATGCACCTGTACTGCCCTCGCCTTCTGGATGATAGCGGGGTGAGCAGGCCGTGGCTCGGGTGGTTGATGTCCTTGACGATCTTTTTGGCCTTCTTGTGACATCAGGTGCTGTAGGTCTCTTGGAGGGCAGGTAATTTGCCCCCGGTGATGCGTTGGGCAGACCGCACCACCCTCTGGAGAGCTCTGAGGTGGTGGGCAGTGCAGTTGCCATACCAGGCGGTGATACAGCCCAACAGGATGCTCTCAATTGTGCACCTGTAAAAGTTTGTGAGGATCTTGGGCCAAGCCAAATTTCTTCAGCCTCCTGAGGTTGAAGAAGCACTGCCTTCAACACACTGCCTGTGTGGGTGGACCATTTCAGATGATCAGTGACATATACACAGAGGAACTTGAAGCGTTCCACCTTCTCCACTGCAGTCCCATTGATGTGGATAGGGGCGTGCTCCCACTGCTGTTTCCTGAAGTCCACGACTCAGCACCTTCATTTATTGAGGGAGAGGTTATTTTCTTGGCACCACTCTGCCAGGGCCCTCACCTCATCCCTGTAGGCTGTCTCATCGTTGTTGGTAATCAGGCCTACTACTGTTGTTTCGTCTGCAAACTTGATGATTGAGTTGGAGGCGTGTGTGGCCACTCAGTCATGGGTGAACAGGGAGTACAGGAGGGGGCTGAGCACGCACCCTTGTGGGGCCCCTGTGTTAAGGATCAGTGAATTGGAGGTGTTGTTTCCAACCTTCACCACCTGGGGGCGGCCCATCAGGAAGTCCAGGATACAGTTGCACAGGGCTGGGTTGAGACCCAGGGCCCCCGAGTTTAATTATGAGCTTGGAGGGTACTATGGTGTTGAAGGCTGAGCTATAGTCAATGAACCACATTCTTACGTAGGTATTACTCTTGTCCAGGTGAGATAGGGCAGTGTGCAGTGCGATGGCGATTGCATCGTCTGTTGATCTATTGGGGCGGTCTAGGGTGTCAGGTAAGGTAGAGGTGATATGATCCTTATCCTTAGCCTCTCAAAGCACTTCATGATGACAAAAGTGAGTGCTACGGGGCGATTATTCATTTTTTCAGTTACCTTTGCTTTCTTGGGTACAGGAACAATGGTGGACATCTTGAAGCGAGTGAGGACAGCAGACTGGGATAGGGAGAGATTGAATATGTCCGTAAACACTCCAGCCAGCTGGTCTGCGTATGCACTGAGGACGCGGCTATGGATGCCATCTTAGGAGGCAGCCTTGCGAGGGTTAACATGCTTAAAGGTCTTACTCACGTCAGCTACGGAGAACAAGAGCCCACAGTCCTTGGCCGCATTGGTGGCACTTGTCCGGGAGCAAGACGGTGTTCGCGACGTGGCTGGTTTTCCCTTTGTAATCCATGATTGTCTGTAGACCCTGCCACATACGTCTCGTCTGAGCCGTTGAATTGCGACTCCACTTTTTCTCTGCACTGACGGTTTGCCTGTTTGATTGCCTTACAGAGGGAATAACTACACTGTTTGGATTCAACCATATTCCCAGGCACCTTGCCATGGTTAAATGCGGTGGTTTACAGTTTCAGTTTTGCACAAATGCTGCCATCTATCCACGGTTTCTGGTTTGGGTAGGTTTTCATAGTCACAGTGGGAACAACATCCTCTATACACTTCTTAATGAACTCAGTCACAGTGTCCGTGTACATGTCAAGGTTATACTCAGAGGCTACCCGGAACATATCCCAGTCTGCGTGATCAAAACAATCTTGAAGCATGGATTCCGAATGGTCAGACCAGCGTTGAATATACCTTAGCACAGGTACTTCCCGTTTGAGTTTCGGCCTATAGGAAGAGAGACAAATGGAGTTGTGATCTGATTTGCCGAAGGGAGGGCGGAGGGCCTTTTTTATGCATTTCGAAAGTGGGAGTAGCAGTGGCCGAGTGTTTAACCAGAGCGAGTACTACAGTCAAAGTGTTGATAGAACTTCAGTAGCGTTTTCCTCAAATTTGCTTTGTTAAATCCCCATGTACAATAAATGCGGCCTCAGGATATGTGGTTTCCAGTTTGCATGAAGTCCAAATCAAATCAAACTGTATTTGTCACATGCGCCGAATACAACAAGTGTAGACCTTACCGTGAAATGCTTACTTACAAAGCCCATAACAGTGCAGATCAAGAAGAGTTAAGAAAAATATTGACCAAATAAACTAAAGTAACACAATAACATAACAATAACGAGGCTATATTCAGGGGGTACCGGTACAGAGTTAGTGTCTACAGGTTAGTTGAGGTCATTTAGGGGTGTAAGTAGGGGTGAAGTGACTATGCAAAGATAAAACAGCGAGTAGCAGCAGTGTCAATGTAAATAGTCTGGTGCCCATTCAATTAATTGTTCAGCAGTATTATGGCTTGGGGGTAGAAGCTGTTAAGGACTTTTTGAGGATCTGGGGACCCATGCCAAATCTTTTCAGTCTCCTGAGGGGGTAAAATGTTTTGTCGTGCCCTCTTAACAACTGTCTTGGTTTGTTTGGACCGTGATGTGGACACCAAGGAACTTGAAACTCTCGACCCGCTCCACTACAGCCCCGTCGATGTTAATGGAGGCCTGTTAGGCCCGCCTTTTCCTGTAATCCACAATCAACTCCTTTGTGTTGCTCACATTGAGGGAGAGGTTGTTGTCCTGGCACCACACTGCCAGTTCTCTAACCTCCTCAATATAGACTGTCACATCGTTGTCGGTGATTAGGCCTACCACTGTTATGTCGTCAGCAAACTTAACTGATGGTGTTGGAGTCGTGTTTGGCCATGCAGTCGTGGGTGAACAGGGAGTACAGGAGAGGACTAAGTACACACCCCTGAGGGGCCCCAGTGTTGAGGAGAAACCCCAGCATGGCACACGTGTTGTTGCCTACCCTTACCACCTGGGAGCGGCCCATCAGGAAGTCCAAGATCCAGTTGCAGAGGGAGGTGTTTAGTCCCAGAGTCCTTAGCCTAGTGATGAGCTTCATGGGCACTATGGTGTTGAACGCTGAGCTGTAGTCAATGAACAACATTTTCACATAGGTGTTCTTTTTGTACAGGTGGGAAAGGGCAGTGTGGAGTGCGATTGAGATTGCGTCATCGGTGGATCCGTTGGGGCGGTATGCGAATTGGAGTGGGTCTAGGGTATCCGAGAGGATGCTGTTGATGTGAGCCATGACCAGCCTTTCAAAACACTTCATGGCTATCGATGTGAGTGCGGTAATCATTACACTTCATGGCTATCGACGTGAGTGCGGTAATCATTTAGGCAGGTTACCTTCGCTTCCTTGGGCACAGGGACTATGGTGGTCTGGTTGAAACATGCAGGTATTACAGACTCGGTCAGGGAGAGGTTGGAAATGTCGCTGAAGATATTTGCCAGTTGGTCCGTGTATGCTTTGAGTACACGTCCTGGTAATCCGTCTGGCCCCGCGGCTTTGTGAATGTTGACCTTTTTAAAGGTCTTGCTAACATCGGCTACCCATTGGCTACCGAGAGCGTGTACTTCCTTGAGGGCTATCATGGTGTCGGCTTGAGAGGGAATATAAATGACTGTGACTATAACTGAAGAGAATTCTCTTGGGAAGTAATACAGTCGGCATTTGATTGTGAGGTATTCTAGGTCGGGTGAACAGAAGGACTTGAGTTTCTGTATGTTATCACAATCACACCATGAGTCGTATTCCTGGTCGTAATGCTGGTCAGTTACCGCCACTCTGATATCCAAACGTTGTTTCCGGCTGTATGTAATAAAACAAAAACTTTTAGGCTAATAATGTAAGAAACAACACACAAAAAAACAAAATACTGCAAAGTTGCTTAAGACCTAGAAGAAGAGCTGCCATATCTTTCAGCGCCATCTTGCCACCAACAGGATTTGTTATTCAAGTGAATTTATTGAAATCTACAACTGGAAAGGGATTTCTATCTACAAAGTGTATTATAGACAATGAAGAACATTCATTTAGATTAAGTATTGTTGATGTCCAAAATCTCTAAGTGCATGGTTAAGGAATATCTAACAATACTGGTACTAAATACATTTACTGAGTTTAAGTAAGCATACACCTTATATGGAATATACTTAAGGTGTTTATTAACAACTTAAAGGACAGCTACAGTATTATTCAACTTAGTTTGACAGTATATGGTATGTATAAGCTGGAAGTAGAGACTAAGCGTTGATGTTCACTAGTTTACTCCAATTTGGGTAGGGGTGGTAGGGTAGAAAGTAATAAAAAAAAAATATATATATATATATATATATATATATATATATATATATATATATACAGTACCAGTCAAAAGTTTGGGCATACCTACTCATTCAAGGTGTTGATCTTTATTTTGACTATTTTCTACATTGTAAAATAATAGTGAAGACATCAGAACTATGAAATAACACATGGAATCATGTAGTTAAATCAGGTGATTGTGGAGGCCAGGTCATCTGATGCAGCACTCCATTACTCTCCTTGGTCAAATATCCCTTACACAGCCTGGAGGTGTGTTTTGGGTTATTGTCCTGTTGAAAAACAAATTATAGTCCCACTAAGCGCAGGAGGTGGGAGTGCACATCGCTGCAGAATGCTGTGGTAGCCATGCTGGTTAAGTGCGCCTTGAATTCTAAATAAATCACAGACAGTGACACCAGCAAGGCACCCCCACACCTCCTCCTCCATGCTTCACAGTGGGAACAACACATGCTGACATCATCCGTTCACCTACTCTGCATCTCACAAAGACACGGCAGTTGGAACCAAAAATCTCAAATTTGGACTCATCAGACCAAAAGACTGGTCAAATGTCCATTGCTCGTGTTTCTTGGCCCAAGCAAGTCTCTTCTTATTGGTGTCCTTTAGTAGTGGTTTCTTTGTAGCAATTAGACCATGAAGGCCTGATTCACACAGTCTTCTCTGAACAGTTGATGTTGAGATGTCTGTTACTTGAACTCTGTGAAGCATTTATTTGGGCTGCAATTTCTGAGGCTTGTAACTCTAATTTAACTTATCCTTTGCAGCAGAGGTAACTCTGGCTCTTCCTTGCCTGTGGCGATCCTCATGAGAGCCAGTTTCATCATAGCGCTTGATGGTTTTTGCAACTGCACAAATTTTCTGGCTTGACTGACTTCCATGTCTTAAAGTAATGATGGACTGTTTCTTTTTGCCTATTTAAGCTGTTCTTGCCATAATTTGGACTTGGGTCTTTTACCAAATAGGGCTGTCTTCTGTATGCCACAACACAACTGATTGGCTTAAACACATTAAGAAGGAAAGAAAGTCCACAAATTAACTCATTTAAATGCATTCCAGGTGACTACCTTATGAAGCTGGTTGAGAGAATGCGAAGTGTGTGCAGAGCTGTCATCAAGGCAAAGCGTGGCTACTTCGAAGAATCTAAAATCTATTTTGATTTGTTCAATACTTTTGGTTACTACATGATCTCATTTATGTCATTTCATAGTTTGTCTTCACTATTATTCTACTATGTAGAAAATAGTCAAAATAAAATAAAAACCCTGGAATGAGTAGCTGTGTTCAAACTTTTGACTAGTACTAACATACATATACACATATATATATATATATATATATATACACACACACACACACACACACACACACACACACATACACATACACAGTTGAAAAGTCGGAAGTTTACATACACTTAGGTTGGAGTCATTAAAACTCATTTTTCAACCACTCCACAAATTTCTTGTTAACAAACTATAGTTTTGGCAAGTCGGTTAGGACATCTACTTTGTGCATGACACAAGTAATTTGACACAATTGTTTACAGACAGATTTCATTTAATCACAATTTCAGTTGGTCAGAAGTTTACATACACTAAGTTGACTGTGCCTTTAAACAGCTTGGAAAATTCCAAAAAATGATGTCATGGCTTTAGAAGCTTCTGATAGGCTAATTGACATCATTTGAGTCAATTGGAGGTGTACCTGTGGATGTATTTAAAGGCCTACCTTCAAACTCAGTGCCTCTTTGCTTGACATCATGGGAAAATCAAAAGAAATCAGCCAAGACCTCAGAAAAAAAACCTGTACAAACAATAGTCCACAAGTATAAACACCATGGGACCACGCAGCCGTCATACCGCTCAGGAAGGAGACACATTCTGTCTCCTAGAGATGAATGTACTTGTGTGAAAAGTGCAAATCAATCCCAGAACAGCAGCAAAAGGACCTTGTGAAGATGCTGGAGGAAACAGGTACAAATGTATCTATATCCACAGTAAAACAAGTCCAATATCGACATAACCTAAAAGGCCGCTCTGCAAGGAAGAAGCCACTGCTCCAAATCCTCCATAAAAAAGCCAGACTACGGTTTGCAACTGCACATGGGGACAAAGATCGTACTTTTTGGAGAAATGTCCTCTGGTCTGATAAAACAAAAAAAGAACTGTTTGCCATTATGACCATCGTTATGTTTGGAGGAAAAGGGGGATGCTTGCAAGCCGAAGAACACTATCCCAACCGTGAAGCACAGGGGTGGCATCATCATGTTGTGGGGGTGCTTTGCTGCAGGAGGGTCTGGTGCACTTCACAAAATAGATGACTTCATGAGGAAGGAAAGTTATGTGCATATATTGAAGCAACATCTCAAGACATCAGTCAGGAAGTTAAAGCTTGGTAGCAAATGGGTCTTCCAAATGGACAATGACCCCAAGCATGCTTCCAAAGTTGTGGCAAAATGGCTTAAGGACAACAAAGTCAAGGTATTGGTGTGGCCATCACAAATCCCTGACCTCAATCCTATAGAAAATTTGTGGGCAGAACTGAAAAAGTGTGTGCCAACAAGGAGGCCTACAAACCTGAATCAGTGACACCAACTGCCATTAGGTACCGAGATGAGATCCTCAGACCCCTTGTGAGGCCATATGCTGGTGCGGTTGGCCCTGGGTTCCTCCTAATGCAAGACAATGCTAGACCTCATGTGGCTGGAGTGTGTCAGCAGTTCCTGCAAGAGGAAGGCATTGATGCTATGAACTGGCCCGCCCGTTCCCCAGACCTGAATCCAATTGAGCACATCTGGGACATCATGTCTCGCTCCATCCACCAACGCCACGTTGCACCACAGACTGTCCAGGAGTTGGCAGATGCTTTAGTCCAGGTCTGGGAGGAGATCCCTCAGGAGACCATCCGCCACCTCATCAGGAGCATGACCAGGCGTTGTAGGGAGGCCATACAGGCACGTGGAGGCCACACACACTGCTGAGCCTCATTTTGACTTGTTTTAAGGACATTACATCAAAGTTGGATCAGCCTGTAGTGTGGTTTTCCACTTTAATTTTGAGTGTGACTCCAAATCCAGACCTCCATGGGTTGATAAATTGGATTTCCATTGATTATTTTTGTGCGATTTTGTTGTCAGCACATTCAACTATGTAAAGAAAAAAGTATTTAATAAGATTATTTCTTTCATTCACATCTAGGATGTGTTGTTTAAGTGTTCCCTTTATTTTGAGCAGTATATATACACACACACACACAGTTGAAGTCAGAAGTTTACATACACCTTAGCCAAATACATTTAAACTCAGTTTTTCACAATTCCTGACAGTTATTCCTAGTAAAAATTCCCTGTCTTAGGTCAGTCAGGCTACCTCTGGCGAGCACATGGAGGGCTGTGCGGCCCCCAAAGAAATGCCACCCCACACCATGACTGACCCACCGCCAAACCGGTTATGCTGGAGGATGTTGCAGGGAGCAGAACGTTCTCCACGGCGTCTCCAGACTCTGTCACGTCTGTCACGTGCTCAGTGTGAACCTGCTTTCATCTGTGAAGAGCACAGGGCGCCAGTGGCGAATTTGCCAATCTTGGTGTTCTCTGGCAAATGCCAAACGTCCTGCACGGTGTTGGGCTGTAAGCACAACCCCCACCTGTGGACGTCGGGGCCTCATACCACCCTCATGGAGTCTGTTTCTGACCGTTTGAGCAGACACATGCACATTTGTGGCCGGCTGGAGGTCATTTTGCAGGGCTCTGGCAGTTTTTCTCCTGCTCCTCCTTGCACAAAGGCGGAGGTAGCGGTCCTGCTGCTGGGTTGTTGCCCTCCTACGGCCTCCTCCACGTCTGCTGATGTACTGGCCTGTCTCCTGGTAGCGCCTCCATGCTCTGGACACTACGCTGACAGACACAGCAAACCTTCTTGCCACAGCTCGCATTGATGTACCATCCTGGATGAGCTGCACTACCTGAGCCACTTGTGTGGGTTGTAGACTCCGTCTCATGCTACCACTAGAGTGAAAGCTCCGCCAGCATTCAAAAGTGACCAAAACATCAGCCAGGAAGCATAGGAACTGAGAAGTGGTCTGTGGTCCCCACCTGCAGAACCACTCCTTTATTGGGGGTGTCTTGCTAATTGCCTATAATTTCCACCTGTTGTCTATTCCATTTACACAACAGCATGTGAAATTTATTGTCAATCAGTGTTGCTTCCTAAGTGGACAGTTTGATTTCACAGAAGTGTGATTGACTTGGAGTTACATTGTGTTGTTTAAGTGTTCCCTTTATTTTTTTGAGCAGTGTATACATCTTCAATATTAAAGTTGATCTACCCCCTAAAAAAATACATAAAAACATTTAATAAAAAGGATTGTTGATGTCCACAATCTCTGTAAGTGCATGGCTAAGGCATGCCTAATAATACTGGTACTAAATACTTCTACGGAGTTTAAGTATGCATAACCCCTTATATGGAATACACTTAAGGTGTTTATTAAGAACTTAAATGACAGCTACAGTATTATTCAACAGTCTGACGGTGACATTGGTTTTGACATTCAGTTCTCCATTTGCACTCAGGCATTGATTTAATTATTTTGACTTTTCATTCTTATTTTCGTAGGATTGTGTAATGTCTATTTTCCTATGTTGAATATACTACATGAGTTGAGTACTGCCCTGCTATTCATTTACATCTTTGCTTGTTTGTTGTTGCTGGATTCAAGTTGAAACTAAGTAATAGCTCCCTCTACTGTTTTACGTGGGAATATGACTACTTGTATGCGCTTCATGAAATCAATTCAATCGCGCGATCTTCTGAATATAGTTGAAAACTGCTGATTCCATAGTATTAAACTTAGTCCTAAATATGTCATTCTCAGCCTGCTAAATTGGTCTGGTCACTCACTCATAATCCCCTTGTTCTCATAAAAGAAAACACTAACTCAAGTCCAGACAATGTAGGAACAAAGTACTGTACCTAATGCTAAAAAGGTTGATCTTACAACATCACAAGAAAATGATCTTGGTCTTATCAGGAAATGTCTTACATTGGAGTCGTCGCCCCCAGTCAGGTCCTGAAAGCTCTGGAGCAGGTTTTCACCAAAGATCTCTCTGTACTTTGCTCCGTTCATCTTCCCCTCGATCCTGACTCGTCTCCCAGTCCCTGCCGCTGAAAAACATCCCCACAGCATGTTGTCACCACCATGCTTCACCGTAGGGATAGTGCCAGGTTTCCTCCAGACGTGATGCTTGGCATTCAGGCCGAAGAGTTCAATCTTGGTTTCATCAGACCAGAGGATCTTGTTTCTCATGGTGTGTGAGTCCTTTAGGTGCCTTTCGGCAAACTCCAAGCCGTCTGGCCACTCTACCATAGAGGCCTGATTGGTGAAGTGTTGCAGAGATGGTCCTTCTGGGAGAACCTCTCATTTCCACAGAGGAACTCTGTCAGAGTGACCAGCGGGTTCTTGGTCACCTCCCTTAACCAAGGTCCTTCTCCCCAGATTGCTCAGTTTGGCCAGGCGACCAGCTCTAGGAGTCGTGTTGGTTCCAGACTTCTTCCATTTAAGAATGATGGAGGCCACTGTTTTTGGGGACCTTCAATGCTGCAGCAATTTCTTGGTACCCTTCCCCAGATCTGTGCCTCTACACAATCCTGTCTAGGATCTTTACGGACAATTCCTTCGACCTCATGGCTTGGTTTTTGCTCTGACATGCACGGTCAACTGTGGGACCTTAAACAGGTGTGTGCCTTTCCAAATCATGTCCAATCAATTGAATTTACCACAGGCAGACGCCAATCAAATCGTAGAAACATCTCAAGGATGATCAATAGAAACAGAATGCAGCTGAGCTCAATTTCAAGTCTCATAGCAAAGGGTCTGAATACTTATGTAAATAAGGTATTTTTGATTATTTGTAATACATTTGCAAATGTTTAAAAACCTGTTTTCGTTTTCTCATTATGGGGTATTGTGTGTAGATTGATGAGGAAAACAAATTGAATCCATTGTAAAATAAAGTTGTAACGTAACAAAATGTGGTAAAAGGGAAGGGGACTGAATACTTTCCGAGTGCACAGAGCCTATAGAAAGTCTACACATTGTGTTAAAGTGGGATTAAAATTCATTTGTAATTTTTTTGTTAACCATCTACACAAAAATAAATAAATGTAAAGTTGAAAAACAAGACACTAATATTTGACAAGTATTCACCCCCAAGTCAATACATGTTAGAAACACCTTTGGCAGCAATTACAGCTGTCTTCTTGGGAGCTTTGCACAACTGTATTGTGCAATATTTGCCCATTCTTTTCAAAATTCGTCAAGCTCTGTCAAGATGTTGGGGTTCACGGCTAGACAGCAATTTAAGTCTTGCCATAGATTTAAGCAGATTTAAGTAAAAACTATAACTAGACCACAGGAAGATTCACTGTCTTCTTGGTAATCAACTCCTGTGTAGATTTGGCTTTGTGTTGTAGGTTATTGTCCTGCTGAAAGGTGAATTCCTCTCCCAGTGTCTGGTGTAAAGCAGACGGACGCAGGTTTTCCTCTAGGACTTTGCCTGTGCTTATCTACATCTAGTTTATTTTCATCCTGAAAAACTCCCAGTATTTGGTGTAAATCAATGACAAAAATTACACTTAAATCTATTTCAATCCCACTTCGTAACAAAATGTGAAAAAAGTTCCAAGTGGGTGTAGACTTTCAATGGCAACCGTACATTCTGATGTTGTTCCCTGTTAATCACAGATTATGTGAACTCACTGCTGTCTAGTGGATTTTGAACCTGCAGCCAAATCCCAAATGACCCCAAAGTCAGTTGGAAATCCATACAGGAGTTGCTTGTTGCACATTTTACACCATTGTCATTTTAGCTCGTCATCTCTATTCTCACATTAACCTGTTAGGACATTCCTACGTAGACAGACTACTAGCCTCAACTTTACTGGAGATCATAACATTACGATCTGAACTGTAGGCGAAAATAGTAGCCAATTTACTCCACTATGAACAACAATCATATTGGTGTAATACCTACAGGCATTGGAGTAAACCGCACCAGTCCAATTCATTGTCAGCTTCCGTTTCGTCCCTATATTCAGTGCGCCAGTATCTGATCTGCCTTGGGAGTGTTTGTTTTTGGAAATATTATTAAACCATGAAAACACCTGAAACTGTTTTACTATAGAAACACAATTAAATAAGGCAAACATTATTTAATGATTGGAGAGGAAAATATTTCAGGGAGAAAACTAATGCAGCATTTGTATTTAGTCTCTAGTATTAACCAAAAAATAACAACTCTTCATCCATATACAAACACAACATCTCATCACTTCATCTAGAGCAAAGTAAATAGATTCATCTCGCAAAGCTGGAAGGTAGCCAAAGCAGCAGGTGGGGTGAGGGTCGACCAGGACCAAAGGCATGCTGTTATTATTTTCATCATAATCGTCAGAGTGCTTGCAAAACTCATGTCGGTGGAGGCTTGTTAAGTTTTGTTTTTAGATGGCGTCGATGTCAAAGTCGTCCTCTTCCTCTGCAGGCTTCTCTGGTTTCACAGTCTCCACTTTCAGCTCTCGGGCAGAGGCTGAGTAGACCACCTGGGAGGAAAGAAGGGGGGGTTAATTGGGTGAAATTAAAGACACTGCAGTGCCACTCATTTCTCACCAGGCACTTCAGTAGGATGCATAAGTATTCTGTACACTCGAGTCAAACATAACACCGTATTCAGCTCAAAAAGTTTATCGCTTTGCCAATTTTTTAAAACGAGTATTACTTTAGTGCCTTTTTCCAAACAATGAATGTTTGCTTTTTTTATTCTGTACAGGCAATCTTTTCACTGTCAATTAGGTTAGTATTGTGGAGTAACTACAATGTACAATGTTGATCCAGCCTCAGTTCTCCCATCACAGCCATTAAACTCTGTATCTGTTGTAAAGTCACCATTGGCCTCATTTTGAAATCCCTGAGCGGTTTCCCCTCCTCTCCGTCAACTGAGTTAGGAAGGACGCCTGTATCTTTGTAGTGACTGGGTGTATTGATACACCACACAAAGTGTAATTAATAACATCACCATGCTCAAAGGGATATTCAGTGTCTGCTTTTTTTTTTTTTTTTTTACCCATCTACCAATAGGTGCTCTTTGCGAGACATTGGAAAACTTCCCTGGTCTTTGTGGTTGAATCTGTGTTTGAAATTCACTGCTCGACTGAAGGACCTTATAATTGTATGAGGGGTACAGATGAGGTCGTCATTCAAAAATCATGTTAAACACTATTATTGCAAGTCCATGTGACTTGTTAACCTGTCTGGGCTAGGGGGCAGTACTTTCACGGCCGGATAAAAAACGTACCCGATTTAAACTGGTTACTACTCTTTCCCAGAAACGAGAATATGCATATTATTAGTAGATTTGGATAGAAAACACTGACGTTTCTAAAACTGTTTGAATGGTGTCTGTGTATAACAGAACTCATATGGCAGGCAAAAACCTGAGAAAATTAGTTCTCCCTTTGCTTCTCTATCAAAACTACAGTGCCCGTGGGGTTATGTAGCACTTTCTAAAGCTTCCATTGGCTCTCTAAAGCATTCAGAAAGCGGATTGACGCGTCTCCTGTCTCCGGGCAGAGTACAGGAGCACAGTTTGTCAGTGGACTGCCTGGTGGCTAAGAGATTGGAAATGCGCGTTCACGAGACCGCCATTTTTTCTCTTCCTTTTTGAATGTATATAGCATCGTCCGGTTGGAATATTATCACTATTTTACGAGAAAATTTGATTTTAAACAGCGTTTGACATGCTTCTAAGTACGGTAAAGGAACATTTTGAATTTTTTTGTCTCGAAATGCGCTCGCGCGTTACCCTTTAGTCACCTGAACACACAAACAAAAACGGGGTATTTGCACATAACTATGGATTATTTGGAACAAAAACATTTGTTGTGGAAGTAGCAGTCCTGGGAGTGCATTCTGACGAAGAACAGCAAAGGTAATCCAATTTTTCTAATAGTAATTCTGAGTTTAGGTTTCCTCGAACTTGGCGGGTGTCAAATTAGCTAGCCGTGATGGCTGAGCTATGTACTCAGAATATTGCAAAATGTGCTTTCGCCGAAAAGCTATTTTAAAATCTGACATAGCGATTGCATAAAGGAGTTCTGTATCTATAATTCTTAAAATAATTGTTATGTATTTTGTCAACGTTTATCATGAGTAATTTAGTAAATTCACCGGAAGTTTTCGGTGGGAATACAATTTCTGAACATCACACGCCAATGTAAAAAGCTGTTTTTTGATATAAATATGAACTCGATTGAACAAAAGATGCATGTATTGTATAACAATGTCCTAGGAGTGTCATCTGATGAAGATCAAAGGTTAGTGCTGCATTTAGCTGTGTTTTGGGTTTTTGTGACATATATGCTTGCTTGAAAAATGGCTGTGTGGTTATTTGTGTCTATGTACTCTCCTAACATAATCTAATGTTTTGCTTTCGCTGTAAAGCCTTTTTGAAAATCGGACAATGTGGTTAGATTAACGAGAGTCTTATCTTTCAAATGGTGTAAAATAGTCGTATGTTTGAAATATTGAAATGATTGCATTTGAGGTATTTGTATTTCGCGCCACGCGATTCCACTGGCTGTTGAATAGAGTGGGACATAGAAGTTAAGCGCACTTTTCCTTCTGAACTTATTCAGGATTACCATAAAGGGGTTGAATACTTATTGAAAGACATTCAAGCTTTTCATTTTTTATTAAATTTGTAAAAATGTAAAACATTATTCCACTTTGACATGGGGTATTGTGAGTAGGCCAGTGACAAAATCTAAAATGTAATCAATTTTAAATTCATGCTGTAACAATAGAAATGTCAAGGGGTCTGAATAGTTTCTGAAGGCACTGTATCTGAATAGGTCCATGGTAAAGAGGAAACCTTGCGACAGTGGCCATTTTCATGTCAGTGCCATAATACCAAACCTATGTCTATATGCACGTGACGGGAATGAATGTATATAGGTAAAATCAGAGGCAGTGATAAGTCATTACCTCCACATTATCTTCATCTTCCTCCTCGTCCGCCCCGCTGCCCTCGCTCTCCTCTTCCGCTTCCTTCAGCCACTTGACGAATGGCGCTGCCTTGGCGTGGATCTCTTTGGCCAGCTCCTTGGACACGTATTTCTTGGACACCTGACACACAGGATTGATGTGTTAGAGGTAGGATGAAAAATGAGTCATTTCACAGGTTCTAATGTAGGTTACAGAGTCTCCTCTTAATATGTAAAATATCTTGGACAGGTCTCTTGCAAAATAAGTGACCTTCATGACGCTGACCTGGGTAAATTCAAAGTTGTAAAGAAGAAAAACAATATCCCATCATCCCTGTTGACGGTTATCCCCATTACCTTCTCAGCCCAGGCCAGGATGACGTCTTCCTCCAGTAGGTCGGCGTCATACAGGTCTTTGAGGACAAGGGGCACGCGGGGTAAAAGCTGGGACTGGTGCAGCTTCACCAGACACTCAAAGCCACCCAGCAGGTACTTCTGGGCCTTCTTGTTGTTGTGGGTAAACTGGACACCAGAGAAATGTTTTAAATTGACGGTGCGGATGGAGTTTGAGCAAAACCCAACAGCAGGATTATAGCCGTTTCTATTGCCACAATCAATTTTGTTGAGGTTATGTCCCAACAATTGCTAGTGTTAAGATTACTAGTGTTGTGACACTGCTTCATGTCTTATGCGTTATGGAACTCACAGTTCAAACACCAACTATAGACAATATTAAGCTGATGTCCATCAAATGGCATCAGGGCACTGACCTCATACCCAACAACTGATATGACGGCACTGACCTATTGCAAATTTCAGTTAAATATCAGACCAAATGACACAAGTAGTGTGACAGCACTGACCCAACGCCCAGTTTGCGTTAACAGAGGTCCTCTGTGGCTCAGTTGGAAGCGCATGGCTCTTGCAATGACAAGATTGTGGGTTCGATTCCCAGGACCACCCATACGTAAAAAAATTAATAAATGCACGTCTGACTGTCAGTCGCTTTGGATAAAAACATCTGCTAAATAGCATATGTTATTATATTAACAGGTGGCCTAGTAGTTAGAGTGTTGGGCCAGTAACCGAAAGGTTGCTGGATCAAATTCCAGAGCTGACAAGGTAAAAATCTGTCGTTCTTCCCCTGAGCAAGGCACTGTTCCTCGGGCACCAAAGACGCGAATGTCGAAAATGGCAGCCCCCCGCACCGCTCTGATTCAGAAGGGTTGGGTTAAATGCGGAAGACACAACTGACTGCATTCAACTGAAATGTACAACTGACTAGGTATCCCCCCCTTTCCCTAACAACTAGAGTAGCAGCCCTGACCCTCTCACTCGAGAGCTGCAAGACCTGCAGCCCCGACAGAGCTTGCGGAGCGGTCTGGATTTCTCACGCAGCAGGCGTAAACAACTTCAGAATTAAAATAATTTAGTCCCGCAAAATATTTCAAACGGTTATCTTTGTTTTGTATGCGTTACCTATTGTATATAAGTACCTGTAGCACTATTCATGAACTCTCAAAGTATAATTCTGCTTCAAGTTCAGTAACCTTCCTCAACTCTAGTGGTGTGTGCATGCGAGATCAAATGTGCATATTAAATAGCCTGTGCAGGCTACAGGCATGGGCAGAGAAGCACACGCAGTATTATTTCCATGGAAATGAAAAAGATATCTAACGATTTCGGCAATGAGCACTTAGTCTACAGAGTCAGACAAACTTATGGATACCATTTTAACGTCTGTGCCCACTAAAGGAAGTTAAGCGAGCAAATGCCAAATAAACTCAGCAAAAAAAATAAACAGCCCTATTTCAGGACAGTCTTTCAAAGATAATTCGTAAAAATCCAAATCATTTCACAGATGTTCATTGTAAAAGGGTTTAAACACCGTTTCCCATGCTTGTTCAATGAACCATAAACAATTAATGAACATGCACCTGTGGAACGGTCGTTAACTTCTTATGGATGGGTGGCAGTATTGAGTAGCTTGGATGAAGAAGGTGCCCAGAGTAAACTGCCTGCTACTCAGTCCCAGAAGCTAAGATATGCATATTATTAGTAGATTTGGATAGAAAACACTGAAGTTTCTAAAACTGTTTAAATGATGTCTGAGTATAACAGAACTCATATGGCAAGCAAAAACCTGAGAAAAAAATCCAACCAGGAAGTGTGGAAATCTGAGGTTTGTAGTTTTTCAAGTGATTGCCTATCCAGGATACAGTGTCTGTGGGGTCATTTTGCACTTCCTAAGGCTTCCACTAGATGTCAACAGTCTTTAGAACGTTGTTTCATGCTTCTACTGTGAATGGGGAGAGAATAAGAGCCATTGGAATCAGATGACTGAGAAAATGACATGAGCTCAGTGGCGCGCACTCCCGTGAGAGTTAGCTGTGTTCCTTTTCATTTCTGAAGACAAAAGGAATCGTCCGGTTGGAATATTATGGAAGATTTATGATAAAAACATCCTAAACATTGTATAGAATCAATGTTTGACATGTTTCTACGAACTGTAATAACTTTGACTATTCGTCTGAACTAACTGCGTGAGCAGTGCGTTTGGATTACTCGACGGAACGCTTGGACAAAGGATGGACTTTATCGAACAAAACAAACATTTAATGTGGAACTTTGATTCCTGGGAGTGCATTCCGATGAAGATCATCAAAGTGAATATTTATAATGGTATTTGTGACTTCTGTTGACTCCAAAATTGCAGGTATCTGTATGGATTGTTTTGATGTTTGAGCGCTGTACTCAGATTATTGCAAAGTTCGCTTTCGCCGTAGACAGAGGTTGCATTAAGGAGAAGTGTATCTAATTCTGTGCATAACACTTGTATATTTTATCAAAGTTTATGATAAGTATTTCTGTAAATTGATGTGGCTCTCTGCAAAGTCACCGGTGGTTTTGGAGGCAAAACATTACTGAACATAACGCACCAATGTAAACTGAGATTTTTGGATATAAATATTAACTTCATCGAACAAAACATACATGTATTGTGTAACATGAAGTCCTATGAGTGCCATCTGATGAAGATCAAAGGTTAGTGATTAATTTTCTCCATTTCTGCGACTCCTCTCTTTGGTTGGAAAATGGCTGTATGTTTTTTTGTGACTAGGTGCTGACCTAACAATCGTTTGGTGTGCTTTCGCTGTAAGGCCTTTTTGAAATTGGAGACTGTGGTTGGATTAATGAGAATCCTATCTTTAAAATGGTGTATAATACTTGTATGTTTGAGACATTTTAATTATGAGATTTTTGCTGTTTTTAATTTGGCGCTCTGCACTGTCACTGGCTGTTGTCATATCGATCCCGTTAACTTCTTACGGCTGAAATCCAGTTAAGACACTAACAGCATTAGACGGTCAGCAATTAAGGTCACAGTTTTGAAAACTTAGGACACTAAAGAGGCCTTTCTACTGACTCTGAAAAATACCAAAAGAAAGATGCCCAGGGTCCCTGCTCATCTGCATGAACGTGCCTTAGGCATGCTGCAAGGAGGCATGAGGACTGCAGATGTGGCCAGGGCAATAAACTGCAATGTCCGTACTGTGAGACGCCGAAGACAGCATTACAGGGTGACAGGACGGGCAGCTGATCATCCTAGCAGTGGCAGACCACGTGTAACAACACCTGCACAGGATCGGTACATCACACCTGCGGGACAGGGACAGGATGGCAACAACAACTGCCCAAGTTACACCAGGAACGCACAATGCCTCCATCAGTGCTCAGACTTTCCGCAATAGGCTGAGAGAGGCTGGACTGAGAGCTTGTAGGCCTGTTGTAAGGCAGGTCCTCACCAGACATCACCGGCAACAACGTTGCCTATGGGCACAAACCCACCATTGCTGGACCAGACAGGACTGGCAAAAAGTGCACTTCACTGACGAGTCGAGGTTGTGTCTCACCAGGTGTAATGGTCGGATTTGCATTTATCGTCAAAGGAATGAGCGTTACATCGAGGCCTGTACTCTGGAGCGGGATCGATTTGGAGGTGGAGGGTCCGTCATGGTCTGGGGCGGTGTGTCACAGCATCATCGGACTGAGCTTGTCATTGCAAGCAATCTCAACGCTGTGTGTTACAGGGAAGACATCCTCCTCCCTCATGTGGTACCCTTCCTGCAGGCTCATCCTGACATGACCCTCCAGCATGACAATGCCACCAGCCATACTGCTAGTTCTGTGCGTGATTTCCTGCAAGACAGGAATGTCAGTGTCCTGCCACGACCAGCGAAGAGCCCGAGTCTCAATCCCATTGAGCACATCTGGGACCAGTTGGATCGGAGTGTGAGGGCTAGGGCCATTCCCCCCCCAGAAATGTCCAGGGACTTGCAGGTGCCTTGGTAGAAAAGTGGGGTAACATCTCACAGCAAGAACTGGCAAAAGAAATGACAACAGAGGACACTGTGAACCATGAGATGCACTGCAGTACTTAATGCAGCTGGTGGCTACACTAAAAATAAACCTGGCTACAC